>NC_057861.1:589436181-590090556 GCF_019393635.1 Dromiciops gliroides | reverse complement strand
CACACCACACTTTCCTGCCATCATCACAGGCTCAAAACTGCTTCATACTTTACTGGGAAAATAGTGTCCATTTGCTCTGTGCTTCCCCCCTCCCCCACTTTCTTCTTCATCTCAAACAACTTGAGAAAAATACTCACTCTCCTCTTTTTTATACCAATTTTTGATGAATAGGTGGCCCTTCTATTTGTTAAAGATAACTCCTTTTCTTGATTCCATATCTCCTCTCCCATGTTCTCCAGTACCTTGTCCTCACTATCATTGACTCTCTATTCTTTAGTTTCTCCCAATCTTTTAGTTTTTTCCCTGCTGCCTACATGTCACTTAATATCCTTCCCAGATAAACTCCTTGAAAAAGCTGTCTATACTCATTGTCTTCACTTCTTCTCTTTCACTTGTATCAAAATCCTTTACAATATTGCTTCAAATCTTTTCACTTAATTGGCATTAGTCTCTCCAAAGTTACCAGTGATCTAATTGCCAAATCCAGTAATTTTTTTTCTCAGATGTCATACTTCCTGTCCTCTCTGTAGCATTTGATCCTCTTGACCAGGCTGTCTTCCTACAGATTCTCTCTTTTCAATTTTTTTTCCGGACTCTTTTCACAATAGTTTGTTTTTCTTTTATTTTGTTTTTTCTAGCAGTCTGACCATTCCTTAGTTTCTTTGATGGATCATCATCTTTAAATTATCCACAAACCATGGCTATATCTCATATTTCTATCCCTCTTACTTTACCTCTCAGCAACCTCATCTAATTATATGGGTTTGGTTACAATCTCTATTCTAATAATTATATAATGAGAGAAATGATTATTAAAAACCAATGATTTGGGGGCGGCTAGGTGGTGCAGTGGATGGAGCACCGACCCTGGATTCAGGAGGACCTGAGTTCAAATCCAGCCTCAGACACTTAACACTTACTAGCTATGTGACCCTGGGCAAGTCACTTAACCCCAATTGCCTCACTAAAAAACAAAACAAAACAAAACAAACAAACAAACAAAAAAAACCCAATGATTTGGGGAGATCCAGAGCTCCCCATTTTTCTAAAGTTCTCATTTCAAAGTTCAGTCCCTGAAGGACATTATTGATAATGAAATTGAATTAACTCTCTCCTCAGTAGTGGTCAGACCCTATCCAACCTTACAAGGAATTTAATCTAAGGTGGGGAATCCCATTGTCCTCTATTCAGGTTTGGTTGGGAATAAATTCTTTGATTAGGTTGTCCAACACTGGACAATTTAGAATTACATCCCAGAACTTCATTAGAATGATTCCACCTCTCACTGTAATACTTATTCTTCTCATTAATTGTTAGCCAATGAGAGTTGTTTATTGCCCTCAGGAATATCCACTCTTCTAGGAGCATATAAAATGTAAGGTCACCATCATGATTCACCTTTGGTTCAAGAGAGAAGTGACCAAATGATCATTCCTTTTATTAATAAAGTGTTTGCATTATTAATGAAATTATTAATTATAAAAAATATGTTTTTTGAACTTTTTAAACAACACAGTCAGAATAGAGTGAACTATATACTTGGTACACAGTAATTGCTTATTAAATATATCTTGACTGTATAATGGACTGTTACACTCTATTACAGTGCTGAGGACACAGTAGTTCCTCAATAAACATTTATTGATTATTATGACATTGTATATTTAAAAATAGACTGCAAATATTACAGAAAATGTTAATTACTGCCTCTCATTGATGTGGATGGAAGAAGAAGAAATGACTAGAGTTATTTCATAAGAGATTTAGGCACATTATCATGAGCAGTGCATTATCAAGGAATGCTATGAAACTCCTTGGGGGTGCTATGGTATAGATGAAAGAATGTTATACTAGATCTCAGGAGACCTGGCTTAAGTTTTGGTTGCGCCATTAACTTACTCTAGATCTTGGATAATTCATATTACTACTTTGGAACTTATTTTTGTCACCTCTAAAATAGATAATTGAACCAGGTAATCCATAAATTCTTATTCTAAGATCTTTAAAAATTAAGATAGATACTTATCTATGAGTTTTGAAATATGAGCCTGCCAAAATATGAATGTCTGGGCATTTTATATGAAGGCTTATCATGTGGTAAAAAAAATTCCTTCAAATACCACAGCAACACAGATAAAATGGCATGCAGCATATGGTAGGATGGAAGTTTTCCATTTAAACTTCAAGTTCATTGCTGATAAATGCATCTGCTGATTTACCATGATAAGAATTTGAGCCTCAGAAATTTGGACCAACTTTGCAGGGAATTCTTTTTGCAATTTCCAAGTTGCACACATATTTTCCCCTCTAGCAGAGGTAGGATGAACAGGCAATGTATTTGGGTAGGGCTCATATGCTAAGTCACTCAGACCTCAGATTCTTTTTTCATTTTGTCTTTAATAGAACAACTGAATGATTATATGTCACGAGGTAAAGGAGGCAGTTTGGTATATAGTGAAAAGTGTTCACCATAGCATCAGAAAAACTGGGCTCAAAAGTCAGTTATGGGGCGGCTAGGTGGCACAGTGGATAAAGCACTGGCCCTGGATTCAGAAGAAACTGAGTTCAAATCTGGCCTCAGACACATGACACTTACTAGCTGTGTGACCCTGGGCAAGTCACTTAACCCCCATTGTCCCATAAAAAAATAAAAAAAAATTTTTAAAATTGAAAATTAAAGTCAGTTATAATATGTATTAGTTGGATGACTTTGGACAAGTTCCCTTATCTTCCTTCCATGAGCCTCAGTGAGGTAGCATGAAATAGTGGACAAAGTACTGGGGCTAGGGTCAAAGTTTCAAATCCCAGATCCTCTGGTTCCTACTTAGTTAGGAAATAACTGAATCTTTTGGTGTCATTGTTTCCTTCTCTGTAAAATATAATAGGGGACAGAACATTGGACCTAGAGTTGGAAAATGTTGAATTCAAATGATTCTTCAATCACTTCTTAGCTGTGTGATCCTGGGCAAGTAACTTAATCTATGCAGTTTTCTCCTCTGTAAAATGGGAATAATAATAATGCATAGGATTGTTGTGAAGAATTTTTAAATTTAAATTTACTTTTATTTAGAATAATATTTTCCCCAAATTAAACATAAAAACAATTTTAACATCAATTTTTTGAACTTTGTTTTCCAAATTCTCTTCCTCCCTTCATCCCCACCCCCTGCCTTAAGGTCACGAGCAATTCAATATAAGTTATACATGTGTAGTCATACAAAACATTTCCACATTAGTCAGGTTGTGAAGGAAAATAGACCAAAACAATTTAGGAAAAGGAACTAAAAATAATAATGTGGGAGGTGGAGCCAAGATGGTGGAGAGAATCCAGTAAGCTGCCTGAGCTCTCCCAAGTTTCCCTTAAAAACAACATTAACACAAGCCTCTAAACAGATTCTTAAACTATAGAACCTACAAAAAAGAAAGAGAGACACAATCTCCCAACCTGAGATAATTTAAAAGACTTCAGGAAAGGTCAGTCTCACTCAGGCAGCGGGGGAGAACAGTGCACCTCAATGCAGTACAGCATGGGGGGCGGGGTCAGGGCATGTCAGAGGGAAGCAACTGAAGCCCCTTGATCCTGGCTCAGCAGGCTAGTGGCACAGCAGGCCAGTTGTGTGATCCACCCGCACCAGCTGAGAAGTCAGGCTGCCAGCTAGGGGGCCACCCACAGGATGGGTGTGACCAGGCCTACCCATCCCAGCACGTGCCAGCAGCAAGCACAGGGAGCAAGTCCAGAGCAGTGAGAAATCCATGAGTACTAGAGGTCTCAGAGAAGAAATCCAGTGAAACAGCCCCTATCGCCTAGCACAAGAAAATTGAAACAGTCACCAAAGAGTGGACCTCAACTTAAAAAAAAAAAATAAGCCACAATATGAGCAAGAAACAAAAAAGAGCTCTCACCATTCAGAGCTTCTGTGTCAACAGGGAAGAACCAAACACAAACTCTGATAAGGAAAATACTCTTAAATTTCCTATATGTGAAGCCTCAGGAGGGAAGATGAATTGGTCTCAAGAACAAAAAGCCTTCTTGGAAGAGTTCAAAAAGGATTTTAAAAATCAATTGAGAAATGAAGAAGAAAAAATGGGGAGAGAAATGAAAGCAACACAAGAAAATTATGAAAAAAGAATCAGCAGCTTGGAAAAGCAAGCACAAAGAATCAGCAGCTTGGAAAAGGAAACACAAAGATTGACTAAAGAAAACAATTCCTTAAAAATTTTATTTGGCCAAATGGAAAAGGGAGTGCATAATCTGACTGAAGAAAACAATGCCTTAAAAATTTGAATTGGGCAGTTGGAAGTTAATGAATCCATGAGACACCAGGAATCAGTCAAACAGAATCAAAAGAATGAAAACATAGAAGAAAATGTGAAATACCTCATTGGAAAGACAACTGACCTGGAAAACAGATTCAGGAGAGACAATTTGAGAATCATTGGACTGCCTAAAAGCCATGATCAGAAAAAAAGAGTCTAGAAACCATATTCCAGGAAATTATCAAGGAGAACTGCCCTGATATTTTAGAATCAGGGGATAAAATCATCATGGAAAGAATCCACTGATCATCTCCTGAAAGAGACCCCAAAAGGAAAACTCCAAGGAATGTTGTAGCCAAATTCCAGAATTATCAGGTGAAGGAGAAAATACTCCAAGCAGCCAGAAACAAGCAATTTAAATATCAAGGAGCCACAGTAAGGATTGCTCAGTACCTGGCAGCTTCAACATTAAAGGATCATAAGGCTTGAAATATGATATTCCAGAAGGCAAAGGAGCCTGGATTGCAGCCAAGAATCTACTATCCAGCAAAACTGATCATTATTGTTCAGGGGAAAAGATGGCCATTCAAAGAAATAGGGAACTTTCAAGGTTTCCTGATGAAGAGACCAGAACTGAATAGAAAATTCAATCTTAGCATACAAGACTCAAGAGAAGTTTAAAAAGATAAACAAACAGGGGGAGAAAAAAAAAGTTATTCAAAAAGGTTAAACTGTTTGCATTCCTACACAGGAAAATAATACCTATAACACTTGAGAATTGTATATATATTTGGACAGACAGAAGGATTTATACACAGAGGGTATAAATATAAATTGTCTTTGATGTGGTGATATAAAGAAAATTAAGGGGTTAAAAAGTAGTTTATCAGGAGAAGATGAGGTGGATTGGGGTGAATTACATCATATGAAGAAGTGCAACAAGACCTATTACTATAGAGGGAAATAAGGGTGAACCTTGTTTCAACCTTACTCTCACTAGATTTGATTAAAAGAGGGAATAATATATACATTCATTTGGATAAAGAAACAGTATATTCTTTAGGGTAGTAAAAGGGAAAGGGGAAAAGGGGAGACTGATAGAAGGGAGAGCAGAAGCAGGGGAGAACAGGGTAAAGAAAAGGGAGAGGGGCTGATAAAAGGGAGGGAACTTTGGGGTAGACAGGGCTAAGAAGTAAAACATTGGTTAGGAGGAATAGGATGAAAGAAGGGGTGGGGAAAGTACAAAAGGGGCAAATAGAATGGAATGAGATGAACTCTGCCATAAAACAGAAGTGAATAGCAGAGTGGATAAAAAAAAAAAAAAAAACAAAAACCAGAATCCTACAATATGCTGTTTACAAGAAACACACTTGAAGCAGAGAGATACACACAGAGTAAAGGTAAAAGGTTGGTGTGGAATATATTATGCTTCAGCAGAAGTCAAAGCAGCAGGGGTAGCTATCATTATCTCAGACAAAGCAAAGGCAAAAATTTTTAAAAAGGCAAAAATAGATCTAATTAAAAGAGATAAGGAAGGAAACTACATCTTGCTAAAAGGTACTATAGATAATGAAGTAATATCAATGTTAAATATGTATGCACCAAGTGGTATAGCATCCAAATTCTTAGAGGAGAAGTTAAATTAGTTACAAGAGGAAATAAACAGCAAAACTATACTAATGGGGGATATGAATATTCCCCTCTGAGAATTAGATAAATGTAGCCACAAAATAAATAAGGAAGAAGTTAAAGATGTGAATAGAATGTTAGAAAAGTTAGATATGATAAATGCCTGAACAAAACTGAATGGGGATAAAAAGGAATATACCTTTTTCTCAGCAGTACATGATACATATTCAAAAATTAACCATGTATTAGGGCACAAAAACCCCATAGTCAAATGTAGAAAGGCAGAAACAGTAAATGCATCCTGCTCAGATCATGATGCAATAAAAATTACACATAATAAAGAGCCATGGAATGGTAGACTGAAACTTAATTGGAAACTAAATCATTTCATTCTAAAGAATGAGTGGATCAAACAACACATCACAGAAACAATCAATAACTTCATCCAAGACAATGACAATAATGAGATAACATACCAAATTCTATGGGATGCAGCCAAAGCAGTGCTTAGGGGAAATTTTATATCTCTAAATCCTTACATGAATACAAAAGGGAAAGAGGAGATTAATGAGTTGGGCATGCAACTTAAAAAGCTAGAAAAAGAACAAATTAAATCCCCAATTAAAAACAAAATTAGAAATTCTGAAAATTAAAGTACAAAATAATAAAATTGAAAGCAAGAAAACTATAGAATTAATCAATAAAACTAAGAGCTGGTTTTATGAAAAAAACAATAAAATAGATAAAATATTGGTTAATTTGATTTAAAAAAAGAAAGAAGAAAACCAAATTACCAGTATCAAAAATTAAAGGGGTGATTTTACCACCAATGAAGTAGAAATTAAAGCAATAATTAGGAACTATTTTCCCAACTGTATGTCAATAAATTTGACAATCTAAATGAAATAGATAAATATTTAGAAAAGTACAAACTGCCCAGGTTATCCATAGAGGAAATAAAACCCCTAAATAAGCCCACATCAGAAAAAAGAAATTGAATATGCCATTAATTACCTCCCTAAGAAAAAATCTCCAGGGCCAGATGGGTTTACAAGTGAATTCTACCCAACATTTAAAGAACAAGTAATTCTAATATTATTCAAATTATTTGGTAAAAATAGGTGAAGGAGTACTACCAAATTCCTTTTATGATGCAAATATGGTGTTGATACCAAAACCAGGCAGAGCCAAAACAGAGAAAGAAAATTATAGACCAATTTCCTTAATGAATATTGATGCAAAAAATCTTAAATTAGATATTAGCAAAGAGATTACAGCAAATGATCACCAGGATAATACACTATGACCAGGTGGGATTTATACCAGGAATGCAGGGCTGGGTCAACATTAGGAAAACTATTAACATAATCAACCACATCAATAAGAATACTAACCAAAATCTTATGCTTATTTCAACAGATTCAGAGAAAGCTTTTGACAAAATACAGCACCCATTCCTAATAAAAAACAAAACAAAACAAAACAAAACAAAACACCAGAGACCTTAGGAATAGGTGGTGCTTTCCTTAAAATAATAAGTAATATCTACCTAAAACCATCAGCTAGCATTATGTGTAATGGAGATAAGTTAGAGGGCCTTCCCAATAAGATAAGAGGTGAAACCGGGATGTCCATTATCACCTGTATTATTTAATATTGTACTAGAAATGTTAGCTTTAGCAATCAGAGAAGTAAAAGCAATTAAAGGGATTAGAATAGGCAAGGAGGAAACAAAACTATCACTCTTTGTAGATGATATGATGCTATACTTAGAGAAGCCTAGAGAATCAACTCAAAAATTACTTGAAACAATTAAAAACTTTAGCAAAGTAGTAGGATATAAAATAAATCCACATAAATCATCAGCATTTCTATACATGACTAACAAAGTCCAGCAGTAGAGATAGAAAGAGAAATTCCATTTAAAGTAATGGTAGATAATATAAAATAATTGGGAGTCTGCTTGCCAAGACAAACCCAGGAACTCTATGAACACAATTACAAAACATTTTTCACACAAATCAAATCAGATCTAAATAAGTGGAAAGAAATCAATTGCTCATGGATAGGCCAAGCTAATATAATTAAAATGACAATTCTACCTAAATTAATTTACATTTTCAGTGCCATACCCATGAGACAAATATTTTATAGAGCTAGAAAAATAATAACAAAATTCATCTGGAAAAACAAAAGGTCAAGCATATCAAGGGAAATAATGAAAAAAATGCACAGGAAGGTGGGCTAGCTGTACCAAATATGAAGCTTTACTATAGTGTAGCAGACATCAAAACTATTTGGTCCTGGTTAAGAAATAGAGTGGAGGATCAATGGAATAGGTTAGGCAAAGAAGACACAGTAGTAAATGACTTTAGTAATGTACTATTTTATAAACCCAAAGACTCCAACTTCTGGGATAGGAATTCAGTACTTGAGAAAAACTGCTGGAAAACAGGAAGTGAGTATGGCAGAAACTTGGCATAAACCAACATCTTACATCTTATAGTAAAATGTCAAAATGGGTATATGATTTATACATAAAAGGTGATACCATAGCCAAATTAGGAGAGGAAGGAATAGATTACCTCTCAGATCTTTGGAAAGGAGAATAGTTTATGACCTAACAAGAGACAGAGACTATTATGAAGTACAAAATGGATGATTTCACTTACATTAAATTAAAAAGTTTTTGTACAAACACAAGCAATACATCCAAAATTAGAAGGGAGACAGAAAACTAGGAAACAATTTTTATAGCCAGTACTTCTGATAAAAGTCTCATTTCTAAAATATATCAAGAACTAATTTATAATCGAAATTATAAGAATCCAAGTCAGTCCCCAATTGAGAAATGGTCAAAAGATATGAACAAAGCAGTTTTCTGATAAAGAAATCAAAGTTATCTATTCCCATATGAAAAAATGCTCTAAATCACTATTGATTAGAGAGATGCAAATTAAAACAACTCTGAGGTACCACCTTACACCTATCAGATTAGCTAATGTGACAAAAAGTAAAATAATAAATGTTGGAGAAGCTGCGGAAAAATTGGAACACTAATGCATTGCTGGTGGAGCTGTGAACTGATCTAACCATTCTGGAGAGCAATTTGGAATTTTGCCCAAAGGACTCTAAAGCTGTCCATACCCTTTTACCCATAAATATGAAATTTGGGTCTTTTTCCCAAAGAGATCATAAAAAAGGGAAAAGGACACACATGTACAAAAATATTTATATCTGCTCTTTTTTTAGTGTGAAGGAATTGGAAATTGAGGGGCTGCCCATCAATTGGGGAATGGCTGAGCAAGTTGTGGCATATAAATGTAATGGAATACTATTGTGCTGTAAGAAATGATGAGCAGACAGATTTCAGAGAAACTTGGAAGGACTTGCATGAACTGATGATGAGTGAGATGAGCAGAATCAGGAGAACTTTGTACACAGTATCATCACCATTGTGTGTTGATCTAATGTGATGGACTATATTCTTCTCAGCAATAAAATGGTACAAGATAGTTACAAAGGACTCATGATGGAAAAGGCTCTCCAAATCAAGGGAAAAACTGTGAAATATGGATGCCGATTGGTCCATACTATTTCTTTTGTTTTGGGTGCTGTTGTTTTTGTTTTTTGATGTTTTTCCTTTTTTCTCTGTCTCTTCTCTTATAATATAACTAATGTACAAATATGTTTAATGTGATTGTACATATATAACCTATATCAGATTTCTTGATGTCTTGGGGAGGGGTGAGGGAGGGGAAGGATGGAGAAAAATTTGAAACTAGAAATCTTATAAAAACAAGTGTTGAAAATTATCTCTAAATATAACAGGAAAATAATAAAATATTTCTATGGAAAAGTAATAATGCTTTAATCTGTATTCAGATACCATCAGTTATTTCTCTGGTAATGGATTGCATTTTTCATAAGTACTTCAGCATTCCCTTGGATCATTGTATTGCTGAAAATAGCTAAGTCATTCGTGGCTGATCATCTCACAATTTTTGTGTTCCTTTGTATACAGTACATTTAACTTTGAATCAGTTCATGAAGTCTTTCCAAGTTTTTCTGATAGCATTTTGTTCATCATTTCTTACAGCACAATAGTGTTCCATCACAATCTCATACCCAAAATAGTTTAGCCATTCCCCAATTGATGGACATTTCCTCAATTTTGAATGCCACTTTTTGTTTTGTATCTCTTTTTGGGTACTGACGTATATTGGTATTACTAAGCCAAAGAGCATGCATGGTTTCATAGCTGTTTCACAGTAGTTCCAAATTGCCTTACAGAATGTTTGAATCTGTTTACAACTTCAACAAGAGTGCATCAATATCTCATTTTCCCCATATTACCTACAACATTTGTCATTTTCCTCTGCTATGCTATTACCCAATCCAATAGGTATGAGGTAGTACCCCAGAATTGTTTTGACCTGCATCTCTCCAATCAATAGTGAGTTAAAGCATTTTTTTTAATATGGCTATAGACAGTTTTGATTATTTAATCTGTAAACTTTATATCCTTTGAACATTTATCAATTAGGGAATGGCTATTACTTTGTAAAAAATGACTCAGTGCTCTACATGATTGAAAAATGAAACCTGTCAGATAAACTTGCTTCAAATTCTTTTCATATTTACTATTGCTAACTGTATTTCTATCCACCTTATTCCCTTCCCATGATGTTGACTCTATTTTCTATCTTTTTTTTCACCCTGTCCCTCCTCAAAAGTGTTTTCCTTCTGACTTCCCCCTCCCCCAATCTACCCTCCCTTGAATCACACCCACCCCCCTTATCCCCTTCCCCTCCTACTTGCCTGCAGTGTAAGATAGATTACTATACCCAATTGAGTGTGTATGTTATTCCCTCTTTGAGCCAATTCTGATGAGAGAAAGGCTCACTCACTCCCCAGCACTTCCCCCATCTTCCCGTCCAGTATATAAGCTTTTTCTTGTTTCTTTTATGTGAGATACTTCACCCCATTCCACCTCTCCCTTTCCCTTTCTCCGAGTGCATTCCTCTCATCCCTTAATTTTATTTTTTTAAAGATATCCCTTCAAATTCAACTCACACCTATTCCCTCTGTCTAAATATTCTCCACCAAGCAGCCCTAATAATGAGAAAGTTCTTATGAATTACAAGTATCATCTTCCCTTTTAGAAATGTAGCCATTTTAACCTTTTAATATCCCTTATAAGTTCTTTTTCCTATTTAGCGTGTTATGCTTCTCTAGGGTCTTGTATTTGAATGGGAAATTTTCTATTCAGCCCAGGTATTTTTGTCAAAAATGATTCAAAGTCCTCTCTTTCATTGAATTTGCATTTTTCCCCTGAAGGAGGACACTTGATTTTGCTGGGTAGGTGATTTTTGGTTTAATCCAAATTCCTTTGCCCTCTGGAAGATCATTTTTTATGTCCTCTGATTCTTTAATGTAGAAGCTGCTAGATCTTGTGCTATCCTGACTGTGACTCGACAGTATTTTAATTGTTTCCCTCTGGCTGCTTGAAATATTTTCTCTTTGAGCTGGGAGTTCTGGAATTTGGCTATAATATTCCTAAGAGTTTTCATTTTGGGATCTCTTTCAGGAGGTGGTCTGTGGATTCTTTCAATTTCTATTTTACCTTCTGCTTCTAGAATATCAGGGAAATTTTCCCTGACAATTGCTTGGAGGATGATATCTAAGCTCTTTTTTTGATTATGGTTTTCAGGTAGTCCCATAAATTTTGAATTGCCTCTCACGGATCTATTTTCTAGGTCAGTTGTTTTTTCAAGGAGATATTTCACATTGCCTTCTAATTTTTCATTCTTTTGGGTTTGCTTTATTGTGTCTTGATTTCTTTTAAAGTAATTTGCTTCCATTTGCTCAATCCTAATTTTTAAGGAGTTATTTTCTTCACAGAGCTTTTGTATTTCCTTTCCATTTGATCAATTCCGCCTGTCAAGCTATTGATTTTTTTTTCATTATTTTCTTGCATCACTCATTTCTTGTTCCATTTTTCCTCTTCCCCTCTTACTTTATTTTCAAAATCCTTTTTGAGTGCTTCTGTGGCCTGAAACCATTCATATTTTTTTTGGAAGCTTTGGATGTAGGAGCTTTGACTTTTTTATCTTCTTCTCAGGGTCTATTTTGATCTTCCTTGTCACCATAGAAACTTTCTAGGGTCAGCATTTTTTTCTGTTTGCTCATTTTCCCAGCCTATTTCTTGACTTTTTACTCTTTGTTAAAATGGGCACTACTTGCAGGGTGGAGGGCACACTGTCCCAAGCTTTAGGAGATCTGTGCAGCTGTTCTTTGAGATATTTCTAGGAATTTGTAAATCTTTAGTTCTTCCAAGGTGTTATTATTCAAGGAGAGGTATGTTTACCACTCTCCTGACCTGTCCTCTGGTATTCAAGCAACCACAGGCTGCTTTTCTTAAGCTATGAAGTCTGCTCCACTATGGCTGCAAACTCTTGTGTTCTTATGCTCCTTCCCCTGCCCACAACTGCCACCCAAGACTATTATGGCAAAGAGACTCCAGTAATCGCCTTCTGGCCAACTGTTCAACTCCTTACTTGCTGAGTTCCAGAAGCAGTTGTTTATGCCACTGGTTCAAAGGCTCCTGAGTCCTGGTTCACTGGGGCTGGGGCTGCTCTGTTCTGGGGTTGGATCTGTACTCATGAAGCCTGTGCACTCCATTCTCACCCCAGTATAATAGACCTTTCCTGATGACCTTCTAAGCTGTCTTTGGTTGGAAAATGATATCACCATGTCCTTTTGTATATTCTGCTGTTCCAGGAATTGTCTTATGGCATTATTTGAAGATATTTGGAGGGGTCTTGGGGAGAGCTCAGGCAAGTCACTGCCTTTCCTCCACCATCTTGGCTCAGCCCCTTGTTGTGAAGTTTTAATGAGATAACCATAAAGTATTCCATGAACCCCAAAGCAGTTTTTGTTTTTGTTTTTTTGCAGGGCAATGAGGGCTAAGTGACTTTCCCAGGGTCACATAGCTAGTAAGTATCAAGTGTCTGAGGCTGGATTTGAACTCAGGTCTTCCTAAATCCAAGGCCAGTGCTTTATCCACTGTGCCACCTAGCTGCCCCCAACCCCCAAAACATTACATAAATACTAGCTATTTTCATTATTCCTAATAATAATAATAATAAATCTGTGAACCTTATTTGTAAAATGGTTACAAAACTTGTTTCATCTACTTCACTTTAGAAGCAGCTATATAGTTCAGTGAGTAGAATTTCATGCTAGACTTAAAAACAGGAAGGCCTAAGTTTGATTCCTGTATCAAACATTAATTAGCTGTGCAATCCCATTGAAATCATGTGAAAGCATCCAGCATTCTCATCTATAAAATGGGGATAATAATAGCACCTATCTCACAGTGTTATTATAAAAATCAAATATCAAAAGGCACTTCCAAATGTTAAAGTGCTATGTAAATGTTAACTGTTGTTATCATTCAATGCATTGTTGTAGTGATTAAAAGAGGACACTCAGAAATGCTTTGGAGAGTTTAAAGCATTCCATACATGCAAAATGTATGTTTCAAGAAATTCAATTTGGCAACAGGACTAAGGAGTATGTGTGTGTGTGTGTGTGTGCACACACGCATGCATGTGTGTGTTCTAGTGCTCACACCTACATATTTATTTCCTTATCTTTCCACCTGGCAAACAGGGCTTTGAAAAGTATCATATAAGACTCCAGGTCTGCCAATCGAATTTTTCTAAAAGAATTAGCCTAAATGGAAAACCAAATCATATATGATGATACTATCTTCTCTTTATGCTGACATTTCTGCTCCTTGCCTCCTTGACAGACCAGTGACCTTTTCTATCCTGTTTCTTTCCAAAAGGGTGGAGGCTTAAACAAATGTCACCATACTCAGCCAGAATCTGAGATGCCTCTGGGAGAAAAAAGGCTCACATCATCTTTGAAGTAGCACAAAGAGAAGACCTGGGACCTTGGTCAACAATATGTATCTTTTGGCTGATTTTCCTCTCATGCTAGAGTATATGGTCCAAGGATAATCTTTTATAGCTGAGGAAACTGAGTTCCATAGAGGGGAAATGCATTTTTTTTTAATAATAAATTTTTTTGTTTGTTTTTTTAGTGAGGCAATTAGGGTCAAGTGACTTGCCCAGGGTCATACAGCCAGCAAGTGTTAAGGGTCTGAGGCCGGACCTGAACTCAGGTACTCCTGACTCCAGGGCCAGTGCTCCATCCACTGTGCCACCCAGCTGCCCTAACATTTTTTATTTAGAGTTTTGTGTTCCAATTTTTATCCTTCTGTTCTTCCCTCCCTTCCCCCCTCTCTGAGGTAGCAAATAATCACATATGCATTATGTGTATGTGACTATGTAAAACATTACCACATTTGAATGACTTGCATTTTCAAAAAGCAATAGAATAATTGGAAATCTGATACAATCGTACCAGGTAGGTTGTACCAAGATGACAGCTGCTGTGGGCTCATTTAGGGCTTAGAAGAATTATCTTTAGCACAAATCTTGTTTTGAATTAATGATGTATTATGAATGAATGGGAAAAATTATTAAGTGCTTTCTATGTGGCAGGCATTGTGTAAAACACACACACACACACACACACACACACACAAAAACCCACCCTCTATTACTCTCTTTACCCTCATGGAGTTTACATTTTAATAGAGAAAGATGAACAGGTAAAGGAGAGTAGGATGTGTTGCCAGGAAAGAGAGGAATGATCAGTAAAGTCACAGAATGATTGTTTAATGTGTTCTTTTCAGGAATAGTAGTGTTGATTTGATTTCCATTCACAGAGCAAAAAGGTGAGGGTGGGAGAAAGGGCAAAGAGACACATGAATCATGGAATGGTATGAAAATGGTTTGAAGACTATCAGGGGAATAGAGAAATGAGCCATTTACAAATAGCAAAGGATCATTGATCAGAAGCATGGGGTTCTCAGATCAATAGATAAAACATTGTCAGGGGCAGAATCAGGAGATTCATATCTCCCTCAGAGATTAACATAGGGCCTTGCCCATAATGGGAATTAAATAGATGTTCTTTGATTTGAAAAATGTATCCATTAAGATTCTAATACCATCTGATTTTTTGAGTTGCAGTCTATGGACTTGGACTGATTTTGAAAATATGCCATACTTATTTAGCTATGAAACCCTTGCATCTCATTAGTTGAATACAAGCTCCTTGAGGTCAGAGACCATTTCTTTTTTGTTTTGTATTCCCAGCACCTAATCAGTACTGTGTCCTTTTACATACATGCTTGTTAATTGACTGATCTGACAATGAACTAGGTAATGCAGAAAGGGAACATTTTCAGGCCCACAGCATCTAGGACTGGAAGGAACCATAGAGGGGAAGTAACCTGGCCAACTTGACTTCCTTCTGTCTTTTGGAACCTCTCTGCAACTCTCTTTCCAGGTTATCTGGGATGACAGCTCCAAAAACCTCCTCATTATCTGTTTTCCAACAATAGCCCCCTCTCCTCCAACAACGACAACAACAACACTACTTTATGCTTACAGAGTGTTTCTCAGTTTCTCCTGTGCTTTCACATATATTGTCTCACTTGATCCTCACAACAACCCTATGAGTTTCCCAATAATAATATTAAATAACTCCTATTTTACATATGTTGAAACTGAGTCTCAGAGAAATAAAGTAGATTCCCTCAGGTCTCATAGGTAAGCAAATGGGAGATAAAACACTAGAATCCATGTCATCTAAACCTCAATCTTTTTCTTTACCATGTTCTTGGGGCTGGTGGTACAAAAGATTTTGTCCTAGATCATCATGCCTGGAAAAATCTGCCTGAGTCAAAAGTGAGAAAAATATTCTCTATTGGCTCAAGTCATTTTCCTTGACAATATTCCATTAGAATACAAAATTCATTTGACACTAAAGGTGTGCCTCTGGACAAGTCACTTAATTTTTTGAGCCTTGCTTTTCTCATCGGGAAAACAGGGATAACAATACCATGAGATTGTTTGGGGGCTCAAATGAGATAATATATTAAATGCTTTGCAAATCATATATATGTATGTATGTATCTGTATATACATATGTATATGTGTGTATACATATCACCTTGCAGAACTGATCCTAAAAATAAATGAAAAAGTCATTGCTACAAAGAAAACCAGACCAGAAAAGATGATTTCCTTTGTAAATACCCCTAGGCAACAGAAATACAATAAAAATGAACAAATAAAGCAAGCAAGGCACAAATAATGGCCTAGAAGAAAAAAGATAAAGTAATTAAAAAGAGAAATACATCCATGGCAAAAAACAACAGCAGCAACAACATAACACCAGAGAGGTCATTAAGAGATTTCTTTCTCAAAGTATTTTTTTTTTCTGAAAGAGAAAGAGGGGGAACAAGTCAGATAGAAGTGATGTTGGTTAGTAGGCTTTAAAGACCATGGTCTAAACCTTAGAACATTCCCCCTACAAGTGAATTCAAGTTTTATTTTTCGTCTAAACTACAGAAAGGGTTGGTGCATAAAAGGAGAGAGGAGAGGACGAAGATAGGGTAGAATATATGATATACTTTAATCAAATCAAAGGGTAAAAACTAAGGGAAAATAATCATTATGATCTCTCAAGAAAAAGAGGGCTTACAGGAGAACAGACAAAGAGGCAAAGGCAAGGATTAAAAGAGGGAGAAAGAAAAATGTAAATCCCATTTCAGTGCTGAGAAGAGTTCCCCTGAAGAATGATTACATGGAATAAGAGATTCTTTAATAGATATGGGGAAATCACAATGGGTATAATCTACTGGAATTTGGTACTGAGAGAACATTCTACCTGCCTCAGGAGAAGAGGAATCAGAGGTCCTGGGAGCAACTAACACCCAGAATAGTGCAAGGCATGAATTTAGAGAGAGGATTTAATGGAAAATAGAAGTGGGAAAAGATCATACTGAGGACAAGGATAGTAATGAACTGTACTCATGGTAAGGAAAAAAAATCTTACCATGGGGCAACTTTTAGGCTATCACTTATAGTAACTGATATTCTAAGAGTGAAGCACAACATAAAAAGGGTGCCAAGAGTCAAGATGTGCAAGACAATAATATAAGAAAAAAATTACATTATTCTGAAAGGAATCATAGATAATAAACCAATATCAATATTAAACTTACATGTGCTAAATGCCTTAGCATCTAAATTTGTAAAGGAAAAATAATTGAATTAAAAGAAGACAAAGACAATATAATATCTCTGTTTTAGACAAATCAAACAAGAAGATAAACAAAAGAGAAAATGTAAAATTCGACAAATTACTGGAGAACCGAGAGCTAAAAGAAATATGTCATCTTTTGTACAAGACAACTAAAGGATATATATATGCACATACATACATACATATATACACATACGTGTTTTATATAAATGAATAAATGATGTGGTTGCTAGATTGGTTTAAGTGGAGCTAATTGTGTTTGCTAAATTATTGGAGGGCTGGATAGGTTTCCTAATATTTTGCTATTTATATATTAATTGCTATTTATGTAATAATGGCTATTGCACCAGATTTAGAAGTAAGCATTTTTTTCTTTTTTTTTTAAGTGAGGCAATTGGGGTTAAATGACTTGCCCAGGGTCACACAGCTAGTAAGTGTCAAGGGTCTGAGGCCGGATTTGAACTCAGGTCCTTCTGAATTCAGGGTCGGTGCTTTATCCACTGTGCCACCTAGCTGCCCCTGCCACCTAGCTGCCCCAGAATTTCTTATTAATTAATATCACATATTATTAAAGTATTGACTGTGTGTCTGCCTGACTTGCCCACTAGTCACTGGATTACAGATCCAAACAATTAGTTGACTCAGCATATTGAGGCAACAGGTCAAGCAGAGGGTCTTTGGAGAGTAAGAGTCCAGGGAAGAAGAGAATAAGCCCTTTTGATCCTCTTTTTGGTAGAGATGGGTCACCATACATTAATCTAAGCAAATTGGTGAGCATCATTCAGATCCACTGATTAACATGACTTGGGGGTGGTGTAGAGATAGATTCCAACTATCTAGTTGTGCTTCTTCCCTTAGCTAATCAGAAGAATCAATCTGCATTCTTTTTTGTTAAGGTGCCCAGGCAGGTTTCTGGTGTGAGGGGGAGAGAGTAGCAAAAACAATATTTGTATATATGTATATGATCATATATTTTCAATACCTTGTAGAACATTTAAAAAAAGTACCAAATATTAGGACATAGAGATACTATAAACAACTACAAAAAGTCAGCAATAGTAAACATATATTTTATAGTATATAACATAGGAAGAATAATATTCAGCTTAGGGACCTCAAACATAAGACATTAATCTAATTGAAAACTTAACAGGGAAAACCTAAATAGTGAGTAAATAAAAAAATAAATAATTTAAACAATTACTTATAAAAAGAAATTGATAATGATAAAATGACATACCAACATTTCTGGGATTCTCGTAAAATAGTTTTAAGGGGAACACATAACTAAAATATACATTAACAAAATAACAAGAAGAAGGTTGATGAACTGAATATGAATTTTAAAAAATTAGAAAGCTAGCAAAGAAAGAAACCCCCCAAAAAACAAAGGAGGAGATATTAAAAATTAGAGAAGAGATAGATAAAATGAAAACCAAAAACAACCCCACCCCCCAAAAAAATCCATCCTATGGAAATGATAAATTAAACTAAAAGCTGGTTCTTTGAAAAGACCAATAAAATTTAAAAACCAATAGCCAATCTGATTGAAAAGAAGAGGGCAGCAAGAATCAAATAAACAGAACAACAAACAAAGAATTTGAAATCATAAAACCAGAGAAATAAAAATAATTACCATATATATATATATAATTTATTTTTAGTTTTTAGTTTTTTTTTACCATATGTATTTATATGCTATGCACCACACATGCTACACTCCCCCCTACATGCAGGAATATCTTCAAATATATGAAATACCCAAATTATCTGAAGACTTAATAGAGGTCTTAAATTATCCAATATCAGGAAAATTAATATAACTGCTTGTTAAGGAAGTACCAAAGTGGGGAGGGTACTATTCAAATTGATGTTCCTGATGGTTTCACAGGAACCTTTTAAAGAAGAATTAGTGCCATTACTAAACAACTTGCTTATTCTCAAAAATTGAAAAAGAAAGCACCTTACCAGGCACTGTTATAAGACAATGTAGTTCTAATGTCTAAACAAAAGAAACTTAAAATGAAGGAGGATTATAGTCCAAAATAATTAATCAATTAGAGAGAATAAGAAAAAATGGACACAGCAATCCAGTATTCGATAAAGTAGACAACATAAATTACTTAGGGAAGAACTTATTATCTGATTAAAAAAACTATGAAAAAAATTTGAAAGTAGTTTAGTAGAAATTGGTTTAGAACAACACCTTATACTATATTCCACAATATATTCTAAGCATTAAAAGAACAGCAAATCATAAAACTCTCACAACTATCAGTGGGAGATATTCTTAGCCAAACAAGCAATTACAAAAGATAAAAGAAATAACTTTGTGTGAAACTGAAAATTTCTGTGCAAACAAAATTAATACAATTAAGATAAGAAGGGATTCATTTATTTCTATGAGAACCAAAAATGAAAACATTTTATATCAATTTTATCTCATAAGGTTTTGGCATTCAAGATATATAAACAACAAATATATGTGCATATACATAAATGCTTATATATGCACAGACAGAAACAAATAACACAAATGCCCCAAAAGCCATTCCTTGATGGATTAATTGACAAAGTATACGAACAAATGTAAATAGTTTTCAAAAAAAGAAGAACCACAACCTACAAACTACACAAAAGAATCCTCCAAATCACTTACAAGAGAACTGCAAATCAAAATAACTCTGAATTTTAACTTCACACTATACAATTTGGCAAAGATGGCAAAAGATTTTAATAGTTAAGGTGGGAGGGGTTAAAAGCACATGAATATATTGTTTGGGGGAGCTGAGAATCAGTAGAACCATATTGGAAATCAATTTGGAATTACACAGTGATGAAAGTATACTATGAAAATAAATTATGCAAATAATGTTACTACAATATCCATTTTCTTTGATCAAGAAATTTTACTAGTAAGATTATACCCTGAAAAGGTCATTGATAAGAAGGAAACTTCCATATACATCAAAATATTTATACCTGCATTTTTTTGTGTGTGACAGGAAAGAATCAGAATCAGAGTAGATGCCCATAAAATGAGGAATGATTAAATAAATTTTGGTACATGAATGTAACTGAATATTATTTTATTTTAAGAAATGAATGTTATGAATACAGAGAAGCATGGAATTATCTCCATGAACTGATGCAGAATGAAGTAAGGAGGAACAAGAAATCAATATACACAATGAGTGCAACAATGTAAACATGAAAGAAACCAGGTACCACTTTATACCTATCAGAGTGGGAAATATAACATAAAAGGAAAATACTGAATGTTGGAGGGGATGTGGGAAAAACTGGGACACTAATCCATGGTTAGTAAATTTGTGAATGAATCCAACCTTTCAGGAGAGTAATTTGGCTTATTTATATATTTTTTAAAAATTATTTAAAGTCGGGTTTTTTTTGTTTGTTTGTTTTGTGGGACAATGAGGGTTAAGTGACTTGCCCAGGGTCACACAGCTAGTGTCAAGTGTCTGAGGCCGGATTTGAAGTCAGATCCTCCTGAATCCAGGGCCGGTGCTTTATCCAATGAGCCAACTAGCTGCCCCCTTTGAGCTATATATTTAAACACTTTTTTAGGTAACTTAAACTTCTTGTTCTGATGAAGGAACATTTCTTCCCAAACTAGTTAGTGGAGGGGTAGAGAAATTAGGAGGCTTGTCAGATTGTCAATGAAAATTCAAGACATTTGTAATTCCAAGGAATCCATGTTTGAGTAATTTCTTGTTGTTCTTGTTGTTGTTGTTCAGTCATTTCAGTCATGTCCAACTCTTCATGACCCCCCCTCTTTTATTTTTTGGCAAAGTGGTTTGCTGTTTCTTTCTCTAGCTCATTTTACAGTTGAGACAACTGAGGCAAGAAGGGTTGATAAGTGACTCGCCCAGGGTCACACAGCTAGTAACTGTCTGAGGCCAGATTTGAACCCAGGAAAATGTCTTCCTGACTGGAGGCCTGGCATTCTATCTACTGTGTTACCTAGCTGCCTGTGAGTACCATCTATTGAACTCAAATCTTGAATGAATAAAAATGAGTTAGTTGTCTCACTAATAAACTGCACTTGGCTTGGGAGATTTATTTTAGTTTTTCACTCCATTCTGAGCATTTGCAGAATAGCTTCCTTAGGTCACAAGGCTGACAAAATCTGTTGGTGTGTCTTCCCTAGTTATTCTCTCTCTATGACTCCCATGCCCTAGATAAAATCATAATTCTGATGGCCTATCTGTCATGACTTCATTGGGACTTTTCCTAGAAGGAATTCAGTGTCAATTAATAGATGGTTGAGGATTTACTCAGCTAGAAATGCCCAAACCAATCCCGGGGGAAGTTCAGTAGGATGGTGAAAAAATACAAAGTATTTTCTGAATTTCTTATTGACACTATAGTTAGTCATGGTACTCCCACAGGACTGCAAATGATGATATATTCTATCCATATTGAAGTATCTTCCAGGTTCTGAGGAAGCACCAACTTCTCATTTCTACTTAGAAAATAGGCAGTAAATTAATACATTTTCTTATTGTTTTTTGTCTTTTATATATTAACATATTCAACCTTCTAATTTGATAAACTTTCCAGATTGATTTGTAGTATCAGGGGGACCTCAACATTTTATTCCTGAGACTCATAATAATAAAAGAGACAGCCATATATGATACATTGGATAGAACACTGAGCCTGGAATCAGAAGGACCTAAGTTCAAATCAAGTCTCAAACATTTACCAGCTGTGTGATACTAGAAAGTTATTTGATTTCTGTTTGCCTTGCTTTCCTCAATTATAAAATAAATGAGTATAATAATAATAATAATAATAAGATAATAGTACTACATGTTGTTGTTCAGTCATGTCAGACTCTCTGTGACCCTACTTTGGCAAAGATACTGGAGTGGTTTTCCATTTCCTTCTCCAGCTCTTTTTACAGATGAGGAAACCGAGGCAAACAGGATTAAGTGACTTGCCCAGGGTCACACAGCTAGTAAGAGTCCAAGGCCAGACTTGAACTCAGGAAGATGAATTTTCCTGATTCCAAGTCCTGTACTCTATTCCCTGTACCACCCAGCTGTCCTCATGGTAGCACTTACCTTGCAGAGTGAGGATCAAATGAAATAATGATTAAAAAGTGCTTAGAACAGTGTCTGGCACATAGTAGACTCTTAAAAATGATTGTTTCATTCTTCCTACAAGCAGATATTAAGACAGTAACAACTAGTTGCCTGTTTTAAGGATTATAGCTAGGAACAGGAGTGGAGAGACATGCCTCATTTGTATCATAATACAAACCTTGTGATCTCTTAGCTAAACAACAACAGTAGTCATGAGGACATTCAGATAAGAAGTTCTGTTGATGACTTCCAGTTCTCAGGCTTTCCAGATGGGACTCTATAACCAACATGATCCCCCAAACTAAATATCCAGGTCCAGTACTAGAATGGCACCATTTGCCCTTTTCTGTAGTAATTCAGGCCAAAATGTCCTTCATTAATGGAATAGCTACTGTTTATTTCCTTATCAGGCAGGCACAGTTCTCTGAATTCTACTATACTATTAGTCTTCTGATTCCAAATTCTAAAAGAAGAAAATTAATAGTGTCCACCTGACTTGAAGATGAAAGTTTAGATCTATCCTTGGAGGGAGCATTCTTTCATGGAAAATACACTGGCCTGGGAATCAGAAAACTTGAATTTGAGCCCAAGTTTGGTAGTTATTCTGTCTGAACTATGGTTTCAACATCAGCAAAATGGCAGTCATAGCAACTGTACTGATTAACTCACAGTTCTTATTAGCAAAGCACTTTGTAAACCAGAAAGAACAATACAATTGTGACTTATTATATTTATTATTATTATATATAAAGGTATAAATATGCTATTTTTTTTAATTTTTTTTTATTTTTATTTTATTTATTTTTTTTTTTTTGCTGGGCAATGGGGGTTAAGTGACTTGCCCAGGGTCACACAGCTAGTAAGTCAAGTGTCTGAGGCCGGATTTGAACTCAGGTACTCCTGAATCCAAGGCCGGTTCTTTATCCACTGTGCCACCTAGCTGCCCCATAAATATGCTATTTTAAAAAATAATAATATCAGGAGTACTCCTTTTTTCATTTCCTTGTTTTATTTCCAATCAAACACTTTGACATATGTAATCTTTTCTCCAGTGATCAATAGAGTTCATCATTGGCTCATATATTTAGAGCTAGATGAGATCATGGGATGGAATACAAGCCATCTAGTGCAACCCCTTCATTTGGAGGCTACAATCAAATGCATCTCAGAAAGGAGAGTCGATTGAAATTGTCATTTTGTAGGATAGGTTCTGGTATAATGGAAAGCATATTGGCTCTGGAATCCTGATATAGGAGACTTTCATTGAAATCCCAGCTCTAACACTTAATAGTCACATGATCGTTTCCCCATGGGATGCTTCACCTTTCTGAGCCTCATTTTCCTCACTTGTAAAATACGAGTCATAATGCTTGAATTTTTTATCTTACACTATAATTGTGAGCAATACACTTTGTGTGTTTATTAACGTGATTATTATTAGTTGTAGAATGTAAGCCCTTTGAGGATAGGGACCATGTTTTACCTAAATTTAGTATCTTCTTCAGTGCCTAGCACTGAAGCACATATTAGGTACTTTAGACATGTTTGTTGCTGTTGGAAACATGATGATTAAAAAGATGTAGAATACCAACAAGAGATGAGAGGGAAGGGACAGAGGGGATAATTTATTCTGTGAAGGGGAAATGATGTGAAGCTAAGTGAAACTAAGTGAAACTTCACTTACTTAATTCAAATCAAACTCTCCTAGTCAATTGATATGGGTAGTAGGATTCAGGCTCAGGAGAATAGGATTCCTTTCATTTCTTTTGATTAGTTGATCTCCTGAGCCTCCAGGCTCTCAGACATTACATACAGATAGACACATGACAGAAACCCCACAGGCTTGTCAAGGATCCCACTACAGCCAAAGTTGTCACAGGGACCATTGCCTAAGTAGCTTGCTTGCCAGTTTCTTGATGGTTCCATGTCAACAATTAGATACAAATAAATCATATTCACAAAGCACTCAAAACCTTTCAAAACAGTTTATACTCTATCTCATCTGATACTTAGAACAGCCTTATTCCACAGGTACTGCTAACATTTTCCTTTTACAGAGGAAGAAATGATCTCAAGAGAGATTAAGTGATTTGGCCAAAGTGTCACAGGACTAGGAAGTGACTGAGGTAGCATGTCAAGGCAAATCTGGACTTTAGGTCTAGCTCTATCCACTATGCCATGTTGCATCTCTGATCAGTCAAGAAACACTTTACTATGTTCTAGATACAATGTTAAGCATTGGGGGAAGAAAAGACAAAAGTGAGTTAAGCTCTTCCCTCAGGAAACTTGCATTTGGATAGCAGAAAAAACCAAGTAAATATGTATTAAATAAAGATTTCACATATTTAAAATTTATATTAGCATATTATACTATTAATTATTATTAACAATTTATTATTACTATTAATTATATTTATATAATATATATTATAGTAAAGGATTAGCTAATATAGCAAATTATATTTGCAAATAGTTAAATATAATTGCTATAGGAAATTTATTTTATATAGCAAATTTATAAACAAAATTTATAAAGGGTAAATATAATTTATTATAAAGTAAACCACAGCCAAATATATAGCATATATATTTTATATGCTATATCACATAATATAACAATGTGTTAAATGATTACATAAATGTTATGCTACATATAATATTTTATATGTCAAAATATCCATATTATTATATTGTATGAGCATATATTACAACATATATGTCATATATGTGTTAATATCTATACACGTACATGCATATATATGGATGTGTACACACAAGTGTGTATATGTTGTGTGTGTATAAAATCTCAGACTAGTTTGGGGGGAGGGTATACTAGCAGATGAAAGATCAGTAAAAGCATTGTGCAGAAGGTGCTGCTTGAGTGAAATCCTGAAGGAAACCAAGGATTCCAAAAGGAGGAAATAAGTAGGAAATGCATTTCAGGCACATGGACCAAAGACAAGGAACTGGGAGATGAAACCTTCTAATTGAAGAAGAGAGAGTCAATATAGTTGCATGGCAGAGTCATATGTAAAAAAGAATGGAGGGATAGAATGGGTAAGGTTGTGAAGAGCTTTAAATGCTTTTTTTTTTTTTTTTTTTTGGCGGGGCAATGGGGGTTAAGTGACTTGCCCAGGGTCACACAGCTAGTAAGTGTCAAGTGTCTGAGGCCGGATTTGAACTCAGGTACTCCTGAATCCAAGGCTGGTGCTTTATCCACTGCGCCACCTAGTCGCCTCCTTAAATGCTTTTAAAAAGGAGAATATATTTGGTCCTAGAGGCAAATCACTTTGTCAGCTGTGTGGAATATTAATTGGAATTTGGGAGACATAGACCAAATAGAACACTGTTCCAATAGTCCTGATAAGAAATGTGAGACCCGACACAAGTTATGTGAAAAGAAACGGACATATACAAAAGAGGTTGTGAAGATAGAAATAACAGAATTTAGTGACTGATAAAATATGCAGGGTAAGTGAGAATGAAAAGCCAAGGATGATATCAAAGTTATATAACTGAGTGACCAGAAGAATAGTGGTGCCCTCAACAATAATGGGGAGGTTCTGGAAGGATGGGTTTTAGGGAAAAGATCATGGATTTCTGTTTTATATACTATGTTGAATTTTAGATGTCTATGGAATATCTGGTTTAAAACACCTAGTAGGCAATTGGTGATAGAAGACTTGAGCTAAAGGCAAAGACAGAACTGGAAGGAGAGTTCAGGGAGTCATCTGCATAGAGAAGATCATTGAATCCTTAGGAGCTGATGAAGTCATAGAGAGAGAGAAGGTAGAGAAAAAGAGAGAAAGTGAAAGAGAGAGAGAGACACAGAGAGAGACAGAGAGAGAGCCCAGTTCGTACTTTGACCTTATTTCTGCAACCTTTTGTCTTGCTCCCTATCAGAAACTTTCCACTTTTGCCAGCCCAGTCTTCTGGATACCATTCCCAAGTATACTCCCAACAAAGATGACACTCATTAGCACCTTTGTGATTTTGCTCACTCTTTCCCTAATATTGGTTACTATTTTCCTCTCTGCTAATATAAATCCTACCCATCCCTCAGAATTCAGGTCATGTGGATCCTTTTTGATTGGTTTTCTCACATAACTCTCTCTCTTCTTTGATCTCTTAGAACATGAAGAATCAGTATCATATATTTTTAGGACAGAACACCTATCCAATGTGCTAAAGGACTTACCCAAGTCTTTAACGTGGAGAGATAGACAGAGAGATGGATAGATAGATATATACATGTATGACTGCATATATACATACATGATACGACATATATTTATATGATACATAAGTAGGTAGATAGAAAGATGATAGAGAGCCAAAGCATTTATTAGACATTTCCTCTGTCCTAAGTAGTAAAGATACAAATACAAATAAGCAAAACAGCTTCTGCTTTCAAGGAACTTATATTTTCTTTCAAATAACTTTTTATGATGTCTTTTGTCTTGTCCATCATTGTAATTTTCCCCAGAATTCCTTCCCTTTTTCTTGCTGGTAATTTACATCCTAATAGAGAAAGACAACATCTAATGGACACCGAGAAAAAAAAGGAGTAGTGGGGTGAGTGGGATACACATGATGTCATCATGTAGAGTTGGTCAAGAAATGGTATGGTGGCTTGGTTCCAGGCAAGACTTAGCACAAGATCATTTACCAGAGCTTTATCTGTTATCCCTATCTCTGAGCCATCTTCTTTTTCAGTTATACAGCTCTTTTATGATTTATTTTGTACTGTTACTTGCCTTATTATTACCTTATGGTTAATATGATAGAGCATATTTCTGTCCATTGTCCTTCTCTCTTTGAGTCACCCGCAATTTTGATTCTGTAGAAATAGTTATTCCATGATTTGTAGTCAAATAGAATCACCAGAATGGTATTGTTTTGTTTGTTTCAGGGACCAATTTTGGATCATTGAAAGAACTAAGAAATCAGCCAAATGTAATCCATACAGCTTTCTTCTTATGTTTCAGTTCTAGGTCCAGTTCATTGCCATCTCCAGTGCCCATTCAAGATATCCATCCTGAGTAACTCAGTGGGCTGTCTCACTAATTTAATAACATAGTTTGGACAATCAGCTTTACTCAACCACCTTTTTTTTTTCTTCTTAAATCTTCTGGTTGAATATTTTTGAATGGTTGTTTATTTTATTAAGTAGCTTCTTTGGTCAACTGGAATTGAAGTAATCAACATAATGACACCCACAAACATGCACATTTTGACCTATAAAGATCCCTACTTCCACATGGAAGCTGCACTGGATTGCTAGCCTTTATGCCAAAGACAAATGTCTTTAGTGAAGTGTATATGCATATATAGACACATACATAAACATATGTGCATACACACATACATGTACATGTGCGCATATGCACACACATGAGACACATGTGTATACATGCACATATTTGTTTAACATTGCTTAACAGAAGATTGATTATTCACATGTCATATTATTGTTTGATGTTAACATATGCATGTGAGATTCTTTTTTGGAAAAGGTGCCTTTAAAGATTTATTTTGGCCTATTGAGTCAATATTCATTCATTTTTCATATTCGTAATTTGGTTTTCTTTCTTTTTAAAATTAAATTAGCCAATGTTTTATCTATTTCATATTTTTATCAAACCACTTCCTAGTTTTATTTATTGGTTCAATTTAACTTACTTCAATATATTTTCAATGACCTTTTAAAATATTTATTTCATCTATGATTTTCCATTAATTCACTATCTTGCTAGCTTTCATATGTCACAAATCTTAAGTCTTCAATGCTTTCAAAAGTATGTCACTTACAGCATGAATTTCCTTATCCAACTATCCTTTCTGTCTTTATCATCTTTCATATAATTTCCATTTACTCACCTAGAATGGTGGGGATAGAGATATTTGAGTCCAAATATTTTTTATCCAATGTTGTTGTAGAAGATGATAGTTTGTTATAGAAATGCTGAGAGAACTATTGAATTTTTTATCTATTTGTACTTCTAGTTTCATCATGAAATGACCTTAAGATACTCTTGATATATTGATTCCATATGAAGACTTCTTCAGACTACTTTTTTTCAATTTGCAACTCTCTTGTTTTATGAAGAAAAACTACTCATCATCTTTCTCCATCCTTCTCCATAAGATTTTGTAAATCAGCACACATTCTAAGTCAGTGTTTCTTTTGGATTCCATATCTCTCTGTTTGACAGGTAGATATAACAAGTATTTCGTAGCTGAGGTGGTTCATAGGCTATTATAAGAATATGCAATATACTCCCCCCTGAAAGGAATTAATGATCTCTTCTCCTTACATTTGTAAGATAGAGTCTAAAGAATACATGGGGGTGTTTTAGAGTCACCTTCTAGGACAGCTCATCAAAGAAATGCAGAAATAATTAAATAAACACCAACCGCACAGTTTCTTCTAACCTCTCCCTTCCATTCAGCTAGAAACAATTTCTCATTCATCTCCAAGAATGATATTCATCTCCACAAATGGACTTCCATAAATTTTAATCCATTAAAATATCATAATTTCTCATTGGAAGAAGGCTCACTCCTTCCTCGAAATGCAAAGTGCTAAGATCAACCATCTAAATTTTGGCCATTGGTCTACTGTAGTCTATATGCCTTTATGTTTTTGGAATATCTGTCTGCCTGACTTGTGATTCACCTTCCAACTTCATCCACACTTCATGCTATAAAAAATTATGATCCTGTCTCCATGCACACTGAGCTCCAGATAATTCTAAAGCCAGGACTTAAATGTCTCTGTAAATTCACATGCTCTGGCATTTACTGTTCTCTAGTTGTCTTTAGATTCTTTTGCAAGAAGACGGTCATAAACTTTACTTATCCTTTCTCCCCCCCCCACCCCACGCATTCAAGAATAGAATGTTGTAACCTGTGCTGGGTATCATTTGCATAGCCCAAGTTTGTAAAAATAATTTTTAATCAGAAATTAACAGTCATTTAATTCTAGTGACTTACAACAATACTGGGAAGTATATATTCTCTAGGGAAGGAGAAAAGAAAGTAGAAGAGAAGGGAAAGGGAGGAGGGTAATTTAATTGTATTAATAATGCATCTGGGGGCAGCTAGGTGGCACAGTGGATAGAGTATCGGCCCTGGATTCAGGAGGACCTGAGTTCAAATCTGGCCTCAGACACTTGACACTTACTAGCTGTGTGACCCTGGGCAAGTCACTTAACCCCAATTGCCTCACCAAAAAGAAAAACAACAACAACAAAAACAAACAAACAAAAATAATGCATCTGAAGTCAGAGAACATCCATTCAGATTTAAGCTCTGCCACTTAACAGCTGTGAAACTTGGGGTAAACAGCTTTCCCTCTGTAGGCCTCAGTTTCTTCATCATTGAAATGAGTGGGGTTTGACTAGATCTTCAAGGGTGAATCCAGCTTTAAATCCTATGATCTGTATAGGAGAAAAGAAATTCTGGGATCAGTGAAAGTTATATTTGAAATGGTCATTACTGGAAAATATGTATGGTCAATTTTAATAAGAAATAAAACCTTTACATCTCAAGGCCATACTTGAGAAGATACTGAAAAAAACCTAAAAGAATATAAGATGGGAATAAATTCATGTTCTTCCTCCTAATTTCCTTTCCAAGCCATTTCAAGGAAATCCAACAATGTTTCCTTAGGTACCTACTAAATGGTCATTTAATATGTCATGTCTTCTTTATCCTTATCCATAATCTCATCAGAAGATGAGATCTGAGGGGGCAGCTAAGTGGCACAGTGGATAAAGCACCGGCCCTAGATTCAGAAGGAACTGAGTTCAAATCTGGCCCCAGATATTTGACACTTACTAGCTGTGTGACCCTGGGCAAGTCACTTAACCCTCATTGCCCCACAAAAAAAGAAGATGATATCTGAAACACAGGAAAGAAAATTATGAAGTTTTACAATCACAGAAAGCACTAAAAGAAACCTCAGAGATCTTGTTCACTTTCTTCATTTTACAGATAAGGAAGAGGAATCTTGAGATTCAGAGAGTTACCATGTCTTATCCAAGGGCATGTAGGTACAAAAAGATGGTGGCAGAATTTTACCCAGCTTTTTAGAATTTCATGTTTTGTTCTTGTTCTTCTATACTAGATTGTCACATCATTAGGAAAATATAGTTTATCTGCATTTGAATCGTACATATTTCATGTTTTGATACAATTTTTAAGCCTTTACTATGGCCTTGTCAGTCAGTGGACACTACAGTGGTCTATTGAAAAGTGTGTGGATGTCAGAAAACAGGACTTTGAGTGTTAACTCTGCATTGACTAGTTGTGTGGGGCATTTAGACTTTCTATGATTCAAGGAGGACAAGGGCATAGCACAATGGAGAGAACACTGGATTTAGAGTAAGAAGATCATAATTTAAGACCTAGCTTTGCCATTTTGCTACCTATGTGACCTTGGGTAAGTCATGTAAATTCTCTGGGTCTTAGTTTCTTTATATGTATGATGAAGGTTAGACCAGATGACCTCTAAAGTTCTTGTGGTTCTAAATGTGTACTCCTATGATCTCCAAACTTTTCCTACCTATCTCACAAAGTTGTTAACAAGAGTAAGATCAGATAATAATGCCAAAAATGATTGAATATTATAAAATATTTTGGAAATTTAACTCTGAGCATTAGTAATAGTGCTAATAGTAGTTTTCTTAAACCAGGGGAGTTTAAGCATGTGCTTTTCCTTTAGAATTCCTGTCCCCTGCATCCCAAAAGATATGACCAAAATAATCCTCAAGTCTAGCCTAAGTGTTAATCATTATTCTGAATAAAGTTAAAGACATACATATAGGAAACCACAGTAATCTAAAAAGCACTGTCATAATTAGCTGTTATTTGCCATGTTGTAATACCCTTCAGGACACATGTTAAGAGTCACAGCATCTAAGTGAACCCAGGTAATCTGATTGTAGAACATTTTTCTACTTTAATGTGTTCCTTCTTATAGTATTAACTGAGTAAATATATGACAATTAAAAAAACACTATGAATTCAGTAATGCTTTAAAGTAAATTTGTAGTTTATTAATTACAATAATCATGGTTGTAATGAGGAACTTTGACAGCTGGGTGTAACTTCTCAGGATGGAGCTAACCTTGGATGGGAGCAATGGGAGAAGGAAATGGCACTAGGTCATCTTGACGTTTCTATAGTGATGTACTTGTGGTGAGTGCTCAAGAGGGGCCTGTATGGTGGGGTCTGAAGGGGTTAGTATGCTCAGGTATTGGGCCATTACTGAACTGGTGCTAAGCAGGGAGGAGCTCACTTGAGTCTGTGGCCACCACATGGAAGGATGAGAGAAAGCATTCTTAGGACTGGTACTGTCAATACCATCTAGACATCAGCAAATTTGAACAAAGCTCTTGTCACTGGGGTTGTTATGTCTCTGACAATAGCATGCACATTTCCATTTGGACTTTTATGGGGGATTCTTATTGTGGAAATTTCCCTGAACCACACTGATCAGCAATGTCTCTGCTATTTGTGGTCTTGTGTAGTTCACAGGGGACACTAAGAGTTGCCACTCTTCACCCAGCTGGTGTGGGTTAAAGGCAGGTCTTGAGACCACATTTTCATTACTCCAGTGCTTGCCCTATCTGTCACATCTCACTGCACCTAAGAATCTATAGAGGTTTTTTGAGAATGATAAATTTATTTGAGACATATTAGATATTCAGTCTACAGAAGGTGTGTTTGCTTATTTATTACATTGAGTCATACTGTGCATTTTGTTGAAGCTAAATAAAGTTCTAAATGATAATGTTTGGTGTGCATATATATTTCCTGATGCCCCTAGGGGTTCCTCACTTGCAGATTGCAGAACACTTCCCTGATAATTTTACTTCACTGCAGAGAGTTTGTTTTTTTTTTCTTTCTGTATTCAGGTAACTTTGACCCAGAAGCAACCTTATCAATAGATTATTTGACTAGCCACCTATCAGGTGTGATTTAGAGGATTCAGGAAGATATTTTCACTCAATGGTTTGCCACATATCTCTGAAATTCTAATATTGAAGTAGTACACAGTGTCCCAAAAGTATCAGTGGAGTTTCAACAGCTTGAAATTGCATAAGATTTTTGGAATACCTGGTACATTCAAAATTTCACTGGACTATGGGGCAGGAATCCTAGGTTAAATTTTTATATCAGTGACTATGTATCTTTGGGCTAGTCAAAAAGTTACTCAAGGTTTACCCCAGAAGAAGTGATATTTAAGCAGTATAAATTTTTTCTCTAATCAACCTTCTTCAGATAAAACAGAGAGGGTATCACAAGGACACAGATATTTATGTTACCTATGGCCAAGTGTCCCAAATCTGGGTTCAAATATAACAATTCTCTGACTCTTTTTGCCCCCACGCAGACAGAGTTTCCTCTGAGAATTCCACAATATAACTCACATCAATGTCTTTGACAATACAAATAAAATGGGTAAAAGGACATCTAGTTAATATGCAAGTGCTTAACGTAGCTCAACGTAGCGATACACATCAGGTATAGGACAGCCTTTATTTCACTCTATAAGAAGTATAAAACTTCATAAATATTATGAACTGCAAAATTAGTCCAAACTATTCTTCCCCTTTCCAGTGACTACAAGCTTCACTCCAGTAGTCTATGCAAGATTGTATCATTAAAGTATGACATTAGAGCTTGTGATCATCATGGAAAGAAAAAAAAAAGATCTTCATATTGTTAGAGGCAATCCCCAATCAAAATTCTAGTTCTACCTTCACCTCAGGAAATTCTACTGCCCTCTAGCCTTATGGTACAAAGTAAAAGCTAATACTACTCACAGAAGAGAAATGAATTTACAGTGCTACTCCAAGAAACACTATTTTCCTCATTCAAACCATACCATCTAAATAACTCAAGGTAATGTCACCAAATAAAATCCACAGATTCTGTTTCCTCATACCATGGCTAAGTCCCTTGTTGTTCCTTCAGGTCCAGAACCACATGAGTGATACTCTTTTGTTCAAGAGCTTGGCATTTTCCCAATAACTCCTCCTCCTCCATGAGACTTTGTCTCCAGACAATTCAGGAATTTGACATTATTTAGGAAACCCCCATTCCTCTATCTAGAAGGCTCAGTGTATAGTACTATTCCCTCTAAGGCCATGTGATTGCCAGGTTCCAATGCTGCTTCTTGTTGCCATTGATGTCTCATAGAGTGGGACTGTAAATATACACTGTTTCTTCTCCTCCTATAGCATTCAAATCTGCTCTTAATTCTGCTTTCTTCTGATCCATGCTCAGGACCATTGAGCAAAAAATGGGTCACTACAGATCTTCCAGATAGAATACAAAAGGTTGGTTCAAACTCAGAGGAGTCTAATCAAATGATTCCCAATTAAGGAGTGATACAATCCTCTCAATAAGTTGTGTGTGTGTGTGTGTGTGTGTGTGTGTGTGTGTGTGTGTGTGTGTGTGTGTAGAACCATGTTGCCAATATCTAATCTCCTAGTCCAAATTTCAGGCAGAAGTTTTCTGTTCCCAGAAAGTCTATAGGTTGATCACTGAAGGCTCCAAAGTCATGAGATCTTGAAATTCCCAAAAGTGCTGCCACTGTATCTCACTGTAGTCTTTCTAATCATCACCATTTCTCCATGGCAGAAGTTCCTACTGGTCTCCAGTGTCTCTACCATACAGACTTGTATTGGTCTCAGAAAGCTCTAACCCACTTCACATAGAAGAAAGGGACAAGGTGCTCATAGAGCAATCTTCACTCTGTGCCACACTGTAGGCTCTTACTGTTCATGCTGTGTCATGTCTGATGTGTTTTTTATGCATGTCCCAATACAGTGTGGCATTCCGTTGGCAATCCCTTGAGGCTACTCAGGTCATACACTTTCAATTCCTTTGGTTCTTTCTGGTTGGGAACAATAAAGATGACTGTTAAGGAGTGCCAAGTACACACTCCACTTTGCATGTCTTGCCTTACCTGGTTTCAATTACACAGAACCACATAGCCTTCCCAGGACAAATTCATCATATATAAGCACATCACCATGTTGCTTACTCAAGCTTTGATCTACAACATCTTCCTTAGCCTTTTTTCACTTCTGATTGGAGGGCTGGAAGGCAGAATACCAAACTCCTCCTAATGTCTTCCTTTATAGAGGGCAGACTGAACTTTCAGCTTGGTATATATTAGTCTGCCTGATATCAGCACCATGGAACAAGATACCCTTGTGCCAGGTATTTCCCTGCTGCCTTCTCACCCCCTGATTTTTTTCCTCCTTTTATGTGGTATCTCCTTTTTTGATTGTAAGCTCCTCGAGGGCAAGGACTCTCTTTTTTTTATTCATTTTGTCCCTGGCACCTAGCATAGTGTCTGGCATATAGTAGGTACTTAATAAATGTTTGTTGTTTTTTTATTGAATTGGAAAGTAAAAATATGTCCAAGTAAGTATTTCAGATGATGATGATGCCATAGTTCTAAATGATAAATTATGACTGTATATAGAATTGCTCTCATATCTATCACAGCTGTATCATCAGTGCACCAAAGAGTTCAGGAGTGGAGGGGTCTTGGGGAGTGTTATGTGGTTTTTCCCACAGACCACTCACCTTAATGATGCCATATTTATTAACTCATATGTTGTAACTGTCTTCATTGTGACCCTCTTTTGCAATGTCAAAAAGTACGAGCTAACATTCCCTGGAAACTTGAATGGGAGTGAGAATAGTAGAAGAGCCTACCCTTCTCCTACCTAGCAACTTCTAGTATAGCTAATGGAAAGGGAAAAGGTCACAGAATAGTATTCTTCCCTCATTTTTTGATATAGTTCTACTCAGTATAAAAATCATTTTCTGTGGGTCCTAGAATTGAGGAGATGGCTCCCTACCATAGACACATAATTCTGCTCTATCAGTTCAAAATTGTAGCTCCCAAGGAAGGTGATACATCTGCACTCACCTAATGATATTCAGACACCCTTCCAAAATGACTGTTTCCTCTGGCAGAACTTCAAGTATAGAGAAGCACAGCATCAAGCTCAAACTTCCAATTTGAATAGCCCTTTCATCACCTCCAAGGAGGTGGGACTGAGAAGAACAGGTAACTGAGCATGTGTTTATCCAGAAGTCGTTGCTGTGGCTTCCAGAGTTGGGTCTTTGGAACTTGCTTTATGTAACTTTCTTTCTTGCTAGCTTCTGAGGGTACAAAAGCCCACTGTCACTCCTACTTTTCTTCCCTTCTCTTCTGGGGGTCTAGGAGGTTTTCCCTCTCCACCCTTCTCTCCATCTTTCTCTCCATATCTCTCTTTGTCTCTTTATCTTTCTGTCTTTCTGTCTCTATCTTTGTGTCTTTGTCTCTCTTTGTCTTTGTCTGTCTGTCTCATTATCCTCCAACAGAAAACAGCATAGGAACCTCTCTTAATTGTCAACCAATGATGAATACAAAACAATTGCTGCCCTGGAGATCTCCAGAGACCTCACGGAGTAGTTTGATACATCAAGCATTTCAGTATTTCAGGCAGGGCTGCATTTACAAATAAAAGATGGATAAATGTTGATGAGATGAAAAAAGGCATGGGGAATAAGTGTTTCAGATTGCATCCCAGACCAACTTGCCCAATTTGGTTTGTTCTTACATGACCAGAATTGGAATGCTCAGCAGGGAGCCTTCACATACTAAATAGCTACCTGGAAGCAAACAGGAGAAAGTTTCAGAAAAGAAGACCAAAAGTAACTGAATTAAGGAATATAGGGATATAAGGTTTAAATGTTTTAATAAATTTCTGGTTTTACCTATGTAAACACTATATTAAATTGTAAGCTCCTTGAGGGCAAGGACTATCTTTTTTGTAGTTGCTTGTTTTGTTTTATTTTATTTTTTTGTTTTTTTATTCATAAAAGTATTTTATTATTTTCCAGTTATGCAAGAACTATCTTTTGCTTCTTGTTCTATCCCCAACACTTAACAGAGTGCCTGCCACATTAAAGGAACTTAATAGATGGTTATTGATTGATAATACAAATCAAAATCCATTCATATCTGTTCATCCTTTGAGACATTTTATCCTTATTCTCTATAAAATCACCTGGGGGTGGGAAACGTTCACTCAATGTGCTGAGGACCTTTCTCAATTTTTCTGAACATTGTAAGTACAGCAATGGAGCACATGGATTATATATCTTCAGTGTCTCATTCTTACCACAGAACTTAGCCCATTTCCTTTTTCACTCTTACCTTTCTTTGATGATATACTTTAAACTTTTCCTTCTGTATAATTCCTTATTTTTAATGTAATTGCAGCCTACTCACACCCATAATGTTTCTATTTATTGCTCTCTGGACAAGAATTTTCAACTCTTCAGAGAGTATCGTGTTCCATGGCCAGTAATAATACAATACTGCCTAATAATGTCAGAAGAAAATACCTGTATTTAATCACGAAATGTTTATTTAGAATCTACTGTATGTAGATATGGGTGCTAGGGGAGATAGAAAATTTAGATAAGACATGGTCCCTTTCCTCATGGATCTTATAATTGAGCAGGAAAAATAAGACAACAAGCATAGATATTTAACACATACATGTAGCACAGAAGTGCATTAGTCTGCTAGTGGAGTTGGGGCTAGAGAGGGTGATGATGTTGATATATTGGGAAATATAGGCTATGTGAAAACAAAATATATCAATAAAATATATTTTTTTAAATAATTGCATTAGAGAGGTGCAGACCAATGTGTTATGTAAGATCTGTGGGCAAAGGTCATTGCCACTTGGGGAATATCCTGCATCTATAGCAAAGAGATGCCATTGAAACCAGGAGAGTGTAGTTCAATGACTTCTCATGTGTACTGCCAGTCCAGCCAGTGGGGGTGCTACTTTTGAAGACAAAGGTACTGTGTAGTATAACAATAACAAAACTTTTCTTACAGCAAAGAATTTCCCCTATGCCTCCTTATCCCTAAAACGTCATGTTTTGATTCCTCCTTTTGAAGCCTGAAAGAGTAAGCTGCTGGTAAAACAAAAACAAAAATAAAAACAAATGCTTTATCATCCTGAGGCTGTATTTTCCAAGATGCAAAAGGCCTACAATGAAAACCAATAAAACAGCTTTGATAAATAAAAGTAAATGATTGTGAGCTCTCCAGGTCTCCAAAGTGTAAGAAAGCAGTCTTCATTGCCTCTTGAAATCCTCCTGAATCCCTCGTGGAAGAAAACAGCTCTATTTTCCCCATAAGTTTAATTACTCATTTTTGTCTGCTTCATCCAAATCTAAACATTTGAATGGTCATGGACATGATTCAGCCTTAAGATCAGGTTTCAAATAAAAGCTCAAGTTGGAATTCATAGTTGAAGCAAATTATTGCAATTTACAGAAGAAGTTTGTTCTTAAACTCACAATTTATCAGTCAACAATGTCTATTGGACTTTTTATCAAAACTCCACTGAAGGTTGCATGTTATGATAGGTAAAAATAAAGGAAATGGTCATTTATTAAACACCTACTATTTGTTAGACACTATGCTAAATGCTTTACAAATATTATCTTATTTGATCCTAACAATGCTGGGACGAGGTGCTGTTATTATCACCACTTTGCCATAGAGTCAATTGAGGCATACAGAGGTTAAATGACTTCCTCAGAGTCACACACTAAGAAGGTGCCTGAAGCTGGATTGGAAATCAGGACTTCCTCACTCTGGGCCCAGTGCTCTATCCATTGTATCACCTAGCTATCTCAGAATAGTAAGAAGTACCCTAGGATACTGCTCACTAAAATCTCCAGTAATCCAATGTAGAATGAAACATACACTTTTATACATGGTCAATATGGGAATTTGATTTTATTTGCAGAAGCTTATTTGTTATAAAAACTTTCTTTTTCTTTTATTCAAGGAACTAGGAAGTGAGAAGAAAAGTTGGTAATTTGAGAAATTCATAAACATCCCAATGACATTCAAAGTTATAATTACTACTTGTGAATTTCCTCCATCTTATTTTTACAATTTTCTTTCTCAGCCTCCCGTTTTTTTCCAGGGCAATGAGGTTTAAGTGACTTGCCCAGGGTCACACAGCTAGTAAGTGTTAAGTGTCTAATTCTGGATGTGAACTCAGGTCCTCCTGAATCCAAGGCCAGTGCTTTATCCACTGCGCCACCTAGCTGCCCCTCTAAAATACGCTAATAAATGCTTAATGCCCTGTTACCTTATTTTTTCTCACCATTCTACCACCCCATTTCACCCACCTCTCCAAGAGTCCCCACATCCCCTCTGTGAACTGAAAACAAAATAGATTAAAAAATTTAAAGATAGAAATATTCAATCCCTTTGCTGCATGCCATCCACACACAGAAAAATCCTAAAGCTCAAAAAAAGAGTGGTACCTATATACACAATACCAATATTAGCCAAAGGAGAGGAATTCCTAACAATATTTCTGCTCTCTCCCTATGTGGCATGAAGCACCCTGTTCTAATATCAGAACACAACTCTGCTAATTCCACTGCTAGGTCCTGCACTGTGAGATTACCTTCTATTTACACTCTATATATCTTGTATGTACCGGGTAATTTTGCATGTTGCCTCTCCCATTAGATTTTGAGATTCCGGAGACCAGGGGCCATTGGTTTTGTTTGCTTGTTTTCTGTTGTTATTGTTTGTCCCCCATCCTCCTCTTTTCATTGTATCCCCAACATTTAACAAAATATCCAGAACATAAACATTTAATAAATAATTATTGACTCACTGCCAGACTGACTGATTGGCTATCAAAAGCCTCCCTAAATGCCCACCAGGTAACTTCTTGGGTCTGAAAAATCCTCCACATCTAAATTTAAATCCAGGGAGAAGAGAGCAATGAACGATGGTAGGCCTACTCTGATGTGTTTGCCTTTGGCTGCCCTGAGGCAGGGACCTGGGAAGATATTTGACCATTATTTGGTAAGGTAGTGGGAGGGTTACAGACTCAGTATTTAAAATTAAGCATTTAAATGTCTCCTTGGAGGATTTTCCACTGCCTCGTACAGTGCCTTGCACCCTCCAAATCACTGAATGAGTAATATTTTTAATGTACGCCCATGAGCCTTTTACTCCTTTACTCACAAATATTTTGTAGGTACCAAATAAAGCTTCAACTCCAGATTCTGAAATGCAGGACTCTCAATGATCCAACTCCAGCCTTCTTTCATAGAAGTCCAATTGAACAACTCTCTTTCTAATCTTGACCTCTCCCATCTCTATCCCTTTGCCCATATTATTCCATCCATCCATAGAATAGATTCTCCTTTCCCCATCATATTAATCTGTTGAAGTTTTTCCTTTCCTTCAAATTCCAACTTAGATATCACTATATCATACAGAATTTCCTGACCCACTCTCAGGGAAAAGTGTTGTATCCTTCTTCAAATTTATCTAAGAACTTTACCTGACTTTCTTTTGGTTCTGGGACATATGAATATGAGGATCAGCTGAAGGAACTGGAAAAATATAGGGCAAAATTCTGATCAGTTCAGTGATCAACTGTGATCCCAGAGAACTGATGATGAAGAATGATACTTCCTGACAGAGAAATGCTCAACTCATTATGTAGAATGAGACACATATTTGGGGGGCATGGCCAAAATGGAAAATGTTTTTTGCTTGACAATGTGTATTTATTACTAGGGTTTTGTTTTTCTTTTCTTTTTTTCCCCTGGGGAGCAACAAAGCTGGAGAAGAAAAATGGCTGTTAATTGAGAAAAATACATTAAAAAGAAGACATGGGAAATATGATAGCTTTCTTCAAAGAATAGAAATATGTATAATAGATTAGATTGGTTCTCCTTGACCCAAAAGGGACTAACTAGGGGCATTGGATGAAAGTTATAGACAGGCAGATATATGGGGAAGGGTGGGGAATATCTTTATTATATCCATCCAAAATTGGAATAGATTGCTTCAAGAGGTAATTGACTCTTCCTCTCTGACAGTCTTCAAGTAAAGGCAGAATAGACACCAGTTGCATGTGTTTTAGGGATTTATTGGTATTTTTTCAGCTAAAATAGGACCATATTGTCACTCAGGCTCTAACTTTTATGTCTTATGGATCTGAAAATATGTCATTATGGCATTTCAGTGTTCATCTCTGTTTCCCCACAGTGCTTTTTTTGGGGGGGGGGGGGCAATGAGGGTTAAGTGACTTGCCCAGGGTCACACAGCTAGTAAGTGTCAAGTGTCTGAGGCCAGATTTGAACTCATGTCCTCCTGAATCTGGGGCTGGTGTTTTATCCACTGTGCCACCTAGTTGCCCTATCCCACAGTACTTTCAACAAAATTAGACATTTAATAAATCTATGTAGAATGTCATAGGATTTCGGGTGCTACATGAAGTTGGAAAAGGTCAGAGATGGCGTATTACCCCAGACATCTGGAATACTTCTTTGTTAACTGGTATTTTTATCTATCAAAGCCATTCTAGGATAGAACCTAGAAGGGCCTGCTTAACTATGGGGTAGAGGAGGAAGGGATAGAAAGGAGAGCCCAGCACCTTCAGACCAGAGTTAGAGAAGGTGAAGATCAGGAAGAACAGGATGCAGAACAAGTGCTGTTGCTCCTGTGTGATGCTGGGGAAGCAAAGTTCACACTGCCCCTTCAACACAGGACAGGGTATTCATAGGTATTATCTTTTTTTTAGGGCTCTGCCTGGCTTATAGTGAAGTGTTATTGGGAAAGTGCCTTTTTCTGGTGGGTGGGTAGAAAAGAGAGACCATGCATTCATTCAAAATTCATTTTAATCCTATTATATTTCACATGGTGAGAAATTATTGTGATGTATAGAGGGCTGTTCTTTGAGTTATAAGGACCTAGGTTTAAGTCCTGTCATTAATACATGTTGGCTGTATGATCACAGAAAGTCATAATCTATCATTATTTCAAATGGCTAAGACTAAATTGCCGAGAAGTTGTAGATCTGCATTGGAAGAGAGAATCTGTCATGAGAAGGATGAGAAGGCACTGAAGATACAAATTTCAAAAAGAAATAGAAGAAACAGTGCCCAGCCTAAAGCAGAACATATTCTATTGGAGGAAAACAATATGAACATATAAGTAAATTTTTAAAAATGTGCACAAAGTAATTTTGATAGGAAAGGTACTAACATCTGGGGAGATTAGTTTTTTAAGCTTAGTCATGAAGAAAGCTAGAGATTTGATGTAGTAGAGGTGAAGAAAGAGTATTTCAGGCATGGAAACAGACTGGTTAAAAGAATGAAGGCAAGAGATGGAATGTTGTATATAAGGAACAGGTCTGGTTTGGCTGAAAAGTACAGTGAGTAAAAGAGAATAACACATAAGAACCCTTGAAATGCAGGCTGGAACCAGGTGGTGAAGTTTAAAAAGAGTGGTTTGCATTTTGTCCTAGAGGTAATTGGCAGTGACTAGAGCTTTCTAAGTGGGCTGGTGATTTGATCAGACTTGTGCATTAAGAATATCAATTTGACAGCTGTGAGGGGGGTGATTTGGAGAGATTGGAGGCAGAGAGAGAAAGTTTGGGAGGCTATTGTAATAGTCCAGCTGAGAGGTAATGAAGACCTGAACTAGACTGATGTCTGTGGGTGGAAAGAGGAGGATTCATATGATAAATTTTATTAGAAAGGGTGGGATTTGATAATTGATTGCTTATGAAAGGGCAAAAGATAGGGGGAATCAAGGATGACTTCTAGATTACAAATCTGAGTGACTGGAAGAATGATGGTGCCCCTCATCAATTAGAGGGAAGTTAGGAAGAGGGGAGGATTGGGACAGTGGGAAGAGATAACGAGTTCTATTTTCAACATATTAATTTTAAGGTGCTTACAGAATATCTAATTGAAGATGTCAAATGAGTAGTAAGTGATGTGGAACTAGAGTTTAGGACAAATTAGGGCTAGTGATGTAATTTGGGAATTACCTGCATAGTGATGGTAGTTGCAAAGGAGATGATAGGATCTACAAAAATGTATATAAAAGATGAGGGCCAAGGACAGATCCCTGGGGTTTGCCCATATATAGGACATAGCTGATGATCTAGTAAAATAGATTGAGGAATGGAGGAGATAGATAGGAGGAAGACCAAGAGAAAATAGTGTAATGAAAACCCAGGGAAGGAGAGAATCTAGTCAAAAGAGTTGAGTATTGTAGAGAGGTTAAAAGAATGAGGACTAAGAAAGGGTTGTTGGATAAGGCACTAAAAAGATAATTGGCAACCTTGGACAGTGTAAAATGAGTTGAGTGAGTCCACTGCAGGAAATGAAAGAATTGCTATTTTCTCTGGCCAAAATGGCAAAGTAGTCTCAACTTGTTTTGAAGTCTTGTCCAATCCTCTTTCTATAAACTACTATTGATAGCCTGCCTTCTCCTCTTACCCCTATCATTCCCTGTTCTCTAGGATCTCAATGTCTTGGCTTTGTCTAGCATGCTAGCTATTCAGAATCTGTAATTAGACAGAATCTTAGGACTTAGAAGTTATAGTCTGATTAAAATGAGGTACAAAGGCTCTTATGAGACTTGAGACTGAAGAAAGTTGCAAGAGCTATATAGGTCAGTTTATACCCCTGAATCTCTCGGAGCCTCAGTTTCCTGACATATAAAATGAAGGGTATAAATAGATCTGTACTATGATGATTATTTATAGAAGTTAGGTGGATTTAGGTTGGATGTAAGGAGAATCTTCTAAATAGACCTATCCAAAAGTGCTTTCTTTAAAAAAAAATAAAGTTTTTTCTTGCTATTGTTTATTTTTTCATACTCATATTTTCCCCACTATCCCTACTTCTCTCCCTTCACAGTAGGCAGCCCATATAATAAATAGGATTTTAAAGACAAAAATTGGAGGCGATTAGGTGGTGCAGTGGATAAAGCACTGGCCCTGGATTCAGGAGGACCTGAGTTCAAATCCAGCCTCAGACATTTGACACTTACTAGCTGTGTGACCTTGGGCAAGTCACTTAACCTTCATTGCCCTGCAAAAAAGGGACAAAAACTGAAAAGGAACAGAAAAAAATAAGAATAATCAATCACTATATTAACTAAGTCTGAAACTATGCAATGCCTTTGTGAAGAAGTGTGTTCAGAGAGTCTTCTGTCTTTTGCAAAAATGACTTCAATAGACTTAAGTACTGAGTTTCCCTTCATTAGAGGTCTTTGATCAATGTGCTTTTTGGGGACATTCTACAGGGGATTCTTGCATTGGTGTGGGTTAAGCTAGATGACCTCTACAATCCCTCCTAATTCTGGCCACTGCTTCTGTAATTCTTCTCTGGCTTCCAGTCTCTAATATCATCTGGAGTTCAGTGAATCCAAAGGATGGTCTAAGGAATTTAAAATAATCACTTTGCATTTCTTTCATGATATATTTCACATTCTTGCTTGTTTTGCAGTTATGTATATACTGGCTTGAACACCCTATAAGAATATTAGGACAGAGTTCATATTAGAAATGGTGTCTTATTATTTTTTGCATGTCCCAAAGAGCTTAGAATATTACCTTGTGCATGGTTGTTACTCAAACATGTTCAATAAAAACAATGAGTGAATGAATGAATGAATGATTATATTTAGTATAGCTCACCAGCAAACTTTCCTGTAATATCCACAACAGGGAAAACAGATGGAAGAAGCAGTTCTACTCTTTTTAAATGTGTTTTCTGTCTCACTAATCATTGAGTAGCAACCCTACCTCCTGGGCCCAGTGGACTTTGGTGGGAATATATATATACATCCTCAAGCATTATCTGACCCTCGGTTACTTATCAGTTTAACAAAGCAGGAAAGGCTTAAGACAAATTTTAATTTTATGATAGAGAGCAATCTGGGTTGCTGGTGAGGAAGTATTTTGTTTTTGGAAGGAATGACTCAAGTCAGAGGAACTGGATTCAAATTCTACCTCTGGTACTTGCATGATTTTGAGAAAATCCTTTAGCCTCCATGGGACAGAGGTTCTTCAGCTATAAAATGAGATGCTAAACCAGATGGCCTCTGGACTCCCTTCCAGTACCTGTCTTGTCTTCTGACACTTAGTAGTTATGTGTCTCTGGGCAAATCATGTAAGTTCTATCTACCTCAGTTTCCTCAACTGTGAAATGGGGATAATAATGGCACTTACCTCCCAAGATTGTTGTGGGAATTAAGTGAAATATTTGTAAAGGAAATAAACATTAATATCAATATTGTTTTAAGTATTATTTTGAGGAGGTCAGCAAGGTGGCACAGTGGAAAAAGCACCAGCCCTGGATTCTGGAGGATATGAGTTCAAATCTGGCCTCGGACACTTGACACTTACTAACTATGTGACCCTGGGCAAGTCACTTAATGCTCATTGCTCCACACACACACGCAAAAAGAATGAATGAATAAGTCATTTTGACTATTATAAATACCCAAGTCAAGTATAAATGACATATGAAGCCAGAGAAAGAATTGAAAAATAGAAGTATGTATATATACACATACATATATATCATATACATACACATACACACACACATACATACACCTATTTGTGTTTAATGGTAGCTATCTCTAGGTCCGGGGCGGGGGTGGGGGGGTGGAGGGAAGATAATAGGAAAAACAAAATTTACATACTAGCTATTATATATTTAAAAGGAATAACAAATTATACACAATAGATTTGCAGTTTCATGTGCAATCATCTTTTTTGTTGTACTATTTTATGGAAATGCTTGTTTTAGTCCATAAATAAAAGAAAAATCTTAGCACAATGCTGCCTGACACATAGTATGCATTTAATAAATGCATGTTTCCTTCCTTCTCGCTTAAGAGGTCTGAGGAGATGCAAACCAACTAACACAGTGACAAACATCAAATATGTCAAGAAGAATTCCCATGAGACACATAGGAAGCAGCAGGAACTGTGGAAGCATGAAGCAGGACAAGAAGGCATGTCTGGGAATGACCAGAAATGGCATTCTCACAGGGCTGCAGGGTTGGTGACTTTAGAGATTTGGTCATGGTAAAATGCGGGCATATATCAATAATAGCTAATATTTACATAACAATTTAAGGTTTGCAAAATGTTTTACATATGTCATTTCTGATCCTCAGAACAATTCTGGTGCTATTATTTTCATTTTAACAGATGAGGAAGCTGAGTTACAGAGAGGTTAAGTGCCTTGTGCTCAGTCACACAGCTAGTAAGTATATGGAATAGGATTAGAATTCAGTTTTTTTTAACTCTAAGTCTTGTTTCAAGGGGTTAAACTTGATACAAATAAGCCCCATTGAGGGACTAGTGCTGGAGTTACTATTGGGTTATGATTAAGGGGCTTAGGGCCTGCTCCTTAGAATCAAGGTGCTAGGGCTATTTCTTGTGCATGTGTGTGTGTGTGTGTGTGTGTTTTGTTTTTGCAGGGCAATGAGGGTTAAGTGACTTGCCCAGGGTCACACAGCTAGTAAGTGTCTAGTGTCTGAGGTGGGATTTGCACTCAGATCCTACTGAATTCAGGGCCGGTGCTTTATCCACTACGCCACCTAGCTGTCCCCAGTGCTGGGGCTATTTGCAACACTCTCCAGGCCCTCTCAAAGGAGGAGGCCCAAAGGTCACTCCATTCAACCAGTAGCTAAACAAATCTACCCTCTACAACCTCCTTGATAATAGCAATAGTCCAGTTTAGAACATAGGACCTTTAACATCAAATCCATTTTTCTTTTCACTATACTATATTGATTATTGAGAAGATATGGGTTAGTTAGGTCCCTTTCAGTCTCTTTATGTCACAATATCCAAAGATCCAGCAGCATTGGATTTCAAGTATTATCTGCTGGTGGATAGGGAAAGGACATATCCTGGAAGTAGGGAATTGGGCCTTCTTAGAGCCCCTGCTTTGATGGAGAAAACCTAAAGCCATTCTTTTTTTTTTTTTTTTGACAGGACAATGGGGGTTAAGTGACTTGCCCAGGGTCACACAGCTAGTGTCAAGTGTCTAAGGCTGGATTAGAACTCAGGTCCTCCTGAATCCAGGGCCAGTGCTTTATCCACTGCACCACCTAGCTGCCCCAAAACCCATTCTTAACTGTAGTAAATGGGAAAATAATTGCCCTCTTCAAATGGGAGTTCTTCCAACAGAATATTTGACCTTTTTTGCTTTGATGATCTTATTAATGGAAGGTTAAGAACATCTCAATAAAATTAAAACAACAACAACAACAACTATTGATCTAGGATCCATGGTTCTTGTACCAATTCTACCCCTTACTGAGTGACCTAATATAGATCCTTCAGCTCCCTTGGCTTGGGTTTCCTCTTCTATTCAATAAAAGGGTTGCACTCAAGGATGTGCTCTTAAATGTTTAACAAGAAGCTCTACCAAAAAAAAAAATACTACGTGATGAACTTTTAAGTTTATTGTGCATTCCCTTTACTTTCTTAAGTCTAGACAATCAAAAAACAATAAATCAAGCCTTAATTTATAGCAGTTCATATATATATATATATATATATATATATATATATATATATATATATATGCTCACACTGAAAATTGAACAATTGACACTCAGGAGTCAGCTTGACATAGCTCTAGCACACTGGTTGTACAAGATGATCTCTGAGATTGGTTCTAACACTATGGAATTATTATAAAGGTAATCTCAAAAGTACTTTGGGCCATGCCCCCCTTAGGAAAGACTAAGAAAAGAGAGGCAGGTGATACAATAACTTTTCTATCAGCCTTAGTTTTGTCTCTGCCTTTCCCCTAATTTACTCATCTACAGGAGAAATGGAAAGATCAAGGTTAAAGTTAAATAAACTGAATAACCCCCAAACCTAGAACTTTGGGGAATTCAATGACCAAATAACCCTTACTTAAATGATTACCAAGTGTAATGTAGTTGCCAGAGATTACAGAGAATATTTTCAGACACCCGAATGCAAGGACCAGGACACAAAAGAAAGATTAAGCCTTTTGATCCTTGGCTCTGAAAAATTATAGAGAGGTCACTCCATGAAGAAGAAAAAAAGTTGAGAAAGACTATTTTGTGGTATTTTGTTTAGTTTTAATATCCTGACACTTTTGTTGGTCTTATGCCAGGTTTTGTTACTGTTTTTATAAAAGAATACTATAAAAACATCTAACTTAAGCTAAATGAGCATGGCATAGTCTACTCTTCTCAGGAAAAAGAAAAAGTACTATAGCCAAAGTCTTTACCTAAAGCTAGAAGTAAAGAGATATTCCATTGACATATGCCTAGTGGGACTGTTACTGTCACCATCTAGCAGAGAAGTATTTAGAGGAATAGTGTCTATCAGAGACCAATGCCATGAGCAGCATAATAACATTACTAGAAGGCATAGAAAGCATTCGCATTTTAGAAGTATCATAGGCATTGGTTTCTCCTCCATGCATGTGACTGGCTACGTATATTCCTAAGGTGTGCTCCTCCACAGAAATACTATTTTATATAAATGCCTTGGGCACATATATCTTTCCATATGTGCACTTTATCTGTATCCACTCTTCCTACTGATGGTATGTTTATTTGGGGGAAGAGTATTCCTCAGGTATATGTAGGAAATGATTTCTTCCTACTTACTAAATCATTTCACTAAAAGTCTTTCCTTTTAACAAATTATATCCTCTAGATGGCCATTAAAATATGCACATCAGTAGGGATTTATGAACTATAGTTTTATTGAACACAAACTCCCAAAATATTCTGAATCAGGGTTAGTATTATCTGGTGGCCTTGTCTTTTGTGTTGATGGGTATCCCCAAACACTACACTCTTTTTTTCCCCATTTGGCAATAGAGAGGAAAAAACATTGATCACAAACAATGAAATGGTAAAAGAAGAGCGAGGTTAAAATCCTCTTCTGACATTGCACAAATGAGATTCCCAAGTAGAAGTAAAAGGAGATTAATGAGATCAGTGAGACAAAATTCCCACTCAGGTGCCTTCAAGGAGTTAATTTTAAAAAATGGGTCTACTTTCCACATCCCAAAAAAAGCTCACATTTATACCAGCTGAATCTGAATCACACCCCAACTCCCCCACCCCAAACACTTTCACACACACAGTGCTCAATTGGGTGTCATGTTCCCTGCTTAATATCACAAGTAGTAACTCTTGGTTACCAAAAAAATCCAACTAATTATATGTCTCTTTTCTTCACTGTTATTATTTGCATGCAACAAAGGCACCTGCAGCATTAATTATGCCCTTTTAATAAACATCTCTAGCCAACCAAAAAAAAAAAAGTGATTTTTCTCTTGCTCTTTTCCATAAACCTACCCCTAATCTACTTTTTCCTTAGGCCTATTTGAATATTCATTGTCATACAAAAGGCTCCCACTGCCCACTCCCAGCCTAAGAGAGTAGGAGGCTTGCTTGTCTCATGGGAAAGGTGAACCATGAAGTAGCTATAGTAATCTGATTCTGTCTGCTTTGACTTGAAACAAAACCCATGAGAAAGGGAACACTGGAAATGAGCCAGATTAAAGCTCTCCATCTTATTGCTTCAGAGTATTTTAACTACTTATATACCCTGAGAAAACTTTTGGGGATTGACCTAGTTTTGATTGTTCTCATCTTTGCTAAAATACTAAAAGGAGAGGCAGAGACTCTGGATTTTCAAATCCTAGGAAACCATACCCCAAACTTTGGTTAGATCCTTCCAAAGTAAAAAGGCTTCTTTGAGTATAGGTTCAGTAATATACCATCCCTTTATATTCAGAAGGAAAATGTGTTGTGGAGAGGTATATCACCAAAAAGTTGATCATTAGGTAATGAAATATTTTGGTCACTGAAACTCATGGGTCACCTATGTTCTATATAAGAGGAGGGTACACCCACATTGATGAAATTTCATCATAGATCTTTATGTATTTTGATGTAATGTAGTTTTCCCTATCATGACTCCTCTGTCACCCACACTTTCATGTGATGAATGAAAGACAATGTAAAATTTTCTTTTCAATTAATATATCACAAGCTCCTTGGCTTGTGGCTCACAAACATTTAAAGCTATATGAAAGTTAATATATCATAATATGTCTATTTAAGACTTTGTCAGAATAAGATTTGCAATCTCAGATCACCAAAAGATAGAGGGAATTAATGCAAATTGTAAGACCAAGAGCTAATCCCCAGTAGATATGGCTAAATTATAAGAATTAATAGTTCCCAAAGGAACTATAAAGTATAAATAGCCAAATGAAAGACTCTTTCAATCATGAATAAGAGTAAAACAAATCAAAACAACTCTGAGGTCTCATCTTACACCCAGAAAATTGTCAATAACAAAAATTTGAATAGTTTCTTGGATAGGTTGTTGCATACTAATATGCTGTTGGTGGAGATCTGAATTGTTCCAAGAATTCTAGAAAGCAATTTAGAAGTATGATGAGAAAGGCACTAAAATGTTCATACCCAGAGATCGCATACTAGATGTCTGCCCCAAGAAGAGTAGAAATAATGATCCCATTTATTTTAAAATATTCATAGTAGCAGATTTTGTAGAAGTACAGAAATAGGGGGTGGCTAGGTGGTGCAGTGGATAGAGCACCGGCCCTGGAGTCAGGAGTACCTGAGTTCAAACCCGGCCTCAGACACTTAACACTTGCTAGCTGTGTGACCCTGGGCAAGTCACTTAACCCCAATTGCCTTACTAAAAAAAAAAAAGTAGAGAACTAGAAACAAAGTAAATGGCCAATGGTTGGGGAATGTTGGGCCACTCTTGTGGTTCATGCATGTAATAAACATTATTCCATCATAAAAAATTATATACAATATATATACATATATATTTTATATATATATATAATTCAGAGAATCACAGAATGACATGTACTGCTGCTAACTGGAGCAAACAGAAGCAGGAAAACTATATACAGAATGACTATAAAAGTCGAATGGAAATTAAAACAACACTAAAACAAAATATATTTTAAAAAACTGAAACTATAATTAATGATGAAGTTTGTTATAAAGACTAGATAAGAAAAAAGGTGCTTTCCTCCTTTTTTTGCAAAGAAGGGACAAGAGGTTTGTGGATTATTACATGTACTATGTTTGTTTGTTTTTTTCTGGGCAATGAGGGTTAAGTGACTTGCCCAATACAGCTGGTAAGTGTCAAGTTTTTTGGGCCAGATTTGAACTCAGGTCCTCCTGAATCCAGGGCCGGTGCTTTATCCACTGCTACACCTAGCTGCCCCCCTTTTACAGGTACTTTCAAACTTGGTTGATATGTTAGTTGGTTGAGCAAATTTTTTTTTCTTTTTTTTTCTCTTTGTTACAATGGATGGATCCTTAAATAGGGAAGGAGGAAGGCCATATTGAGAAATATAAACACACACACACACACACACACAAAAGAAATAAAAAGAAAAGTAAGGGGATATGTGAGATAACTTTAGGACACTTTGTTATTTGGAAAATATTTGTGCATTCTAAGTTTTTGATCAGCTTCATACTTCAAAGATTTTTTTTTGGACGTCTTGGAGTTTTTTTGGACATAATTATTTCCCTTAGTCACAGCAAAGGAAAATAGTTATGCAAAGTAATAGAGTAACTATGCCTGTTATTCTGGACCCATGATATAACACCTCTGAACCAAGGATGAGGAAGGTATGTTTCAATATCTGTCTTTTGAAATCTATATTCATCATTGGATTTTATCTGAGTATAGATCTACTTCATGAAAAAGATATTTTTGTGAGTTATTTTGATATAGCTCTTTAGATCCCTTTCCATGTGAAAAAAAATCACTTTAATTGGACTGCTTGTTAACTGAACTTGTTGTTCAGTTGTTCAGTCATGTCTGACTCTTCATGACCCCATGGACCATAGCACACCAGGCCCTTCTATTTTCCATTATCTCCTGAAATCTGTGCAAGCTCATGTTCATTGCTTCCACAACTGAAATTAACAAGCTTCAGTTCTACATTTCTTTAGCTATTGAATCAAGGACCTTGTGTTATGGGCCTGCTGTTATACAGTTGCTCTCCTTTTCCCATAGAAGAAAAGAAGAAATACAGTCTTGTCCATGCCATCCAAGAACCAGTGTGGTATAAAGAAAGAATACGTGTGACCCTGGGCAAGTCACTTAACCCCAATTGCCTCAATAAAAAAAAAAAAAAGAAAGAAAGAATACTAGATTTAGAATATAAAGGCCTTGGCTCAAAACTAAGTCCCAGTGCTTACTTGTTCTTGTACTTAATTTCTCTGAACCTATTTCCTCGTCGGTAAAATGTTGATAACAAATATTTGTGCTACTTATACCACAGTGATGTTCTGAGGAGAGTGCTTTGTAAACCATAGAATGATATATAAATGCGACTATTAAACTCTTTATCAAAAGAAGAGTTAATTCATAAGAAATTCCATTCAATCTCTATCTCCCAGGGCTTTGGGAGGGAGGAAGAAGACCATTTTCTACTTCCCTTCCCTAAATTCCTTTCCCTTTCACAGTCAGTTGTTTAAGGAAATGTAAGTGATTTGAAAATAAAATATATCAATATGTTTTCAATTTCAAAAAATTTTGCCAGTCATTCCTTTCCTTTGAAACTATAATAGTCCTAGAACTGGGAATCATAAGAGCTCAGAATGAGAAAGGACTCCAGAAACAATAATAATTCATACTTTTATAGTAGTTAAAACTTAGAAATATTTTTCTCACCATAATCATATGAAGTAGATAGCACAATTTGTATTATCCCTAATTTATATATGATAAAACTAAAACTCAGGAGTTATGTGGCCATTCTTAAGATCAAATGACTAGTAACTACAAGACCTGAACTCAGAACAATGTTGGCTGATTCTAAGCATAGAACTTTATCCAACTTATCATACAAACTTGTCCAACCTCCTTCTAGAAGTTGCATTCATTCTCAGAAAATTGTCATATATATACCCATTTCTTCTTAAAAATGTCTAGGAAAGGGGATCTTGCTAATGTTCAGGTAGCTTATTTCAGTGATGAGCAGAACAACTATTAAAAACATTTTTTCTTATGTTTAGATGGAATCTATCTCTTTAACTTCCAATTCATTGGTTCTAGTCTAGTCTACAATGGTTCAAGTCTGTACCATATAATTTAGTGCTTAATTACATACTATCTTGTACCATTTCTTGTTTCATGTGTGTTCATTTTCTCTCCCTATCTAGCCTGTAAACTTCTTGATAGGAAAAACTATGTAGTATACTTCTATATCTCTTTGTATTTTTAAAATTAATGCCCTTTGTTTTTTAAACATTATATTAATTTCCGAGTATATACCTTCCACTCTCCCCTACTCTTTTTTTGTTTGTTTTTGTTTGGTTTTTTATTCTGAAAAGAATTTTATTATCCAAAATATATGTAAAAACAAAATTTTAACATCAATTTTTAAAAAACTTTGTGTTCCAACTTCTCTTCCCCCCTCCATTCCCACCCCCCCATCCACAAGAACTAAATCAATTCAAAATAAGTTATACATGAGTAGGCATGGAAAAATTCCCATATTAGCTAGTTGTGAGAGAAAACAGTCAAAAAAAACAAAACTTCAGATTAAGAAAATGTCCCTCCTCTTAAATCAAATCATCTGCAAGAGACCAGTGCTTTTTTCTCTGAGATTAATTTCCATTAATATTATATAAAATAACTTGAAGTTTACTCTATGTAAATAATTAAACCTTGTTATTTACTATATATAAACAACTCTACCTATTTGTTACCATATGTAAAAAAAAAAAAAAGCAACCTTTAGTTCTTTACATATTTTCTCTCTCATTAAAAGATAAACTCCCTGAGGGCAAGGATTGGGTGTTTTTTGGCCATAATTTTTATCCCCTGTACTTAGCACAGAGTCTGTTTGTTGGCTGATTGATTGAATACCCAAAGCGCCTTACTTTGTCACAAAGATTTTTAAAAGAATGAAAAAAAATTTCAGCAAAACCAACCAACATATTGACTGCATCTGAAAGTATTGGCAATATTCCACCCTCATAGTTCCTACCTATATAATGAAGTAAAAGGGGTGCTATTTCTCAATCCTCTCTGTCTCTAAGCTTGGTCATTATAATTATCAATATTTCATTTTGTTTATATTGTTGCTGTTATTATTGTTGAGTCATTTCAGTTGTGGTGCCTGACTCATTGTGACCCTATTTGGGGTTTTCTTGGCAGTGACATTGAAGTGGTTTGCCATTTACTTTCTCCAGCTCATTTTATAGATGGGGAAATTGTGGCAAACAAGGTTAAGTGACTTGTGCAGGGTCACATAGCTAGTAAGTGCTTGAGACCAGATTTAAATTCAGGAATATGAATCTTCCTAAATCCAGGCCTAGCACTCTATCCACTGTATCACCTAGCTGCCCCCCATCTACTTTTATTGCACATCAGTTCACATAGGTCTTCCTATGTTTCTCTGAATCCTTCATATCTACTTCTTTACAATGTAATATTCCATTATATTTAGTTACCATAATTTAATTAGGTATTTTCCAATCAATGGACACTTACCTTAGATCCAGTTCTTTGCAACCATAAAAAAGCCGAAACACTGCTATGAATATTTTCATATGAATATGAACCTTCCTTTCTCTTTAAAAATCTTTTTGGGAATACACATATCCTAAAGTAATCACTGCTCACTTTCAAATTGCAGAAAATGATCACACAAGAAAGATTTAAGGTTATAAGACTGAAATTATTTATTGAAGGATAAAGAGGCTAGACTAAGAATCTGTAGCTTTGTAATCTGTCCCAACTAGTTAGGAATTCACAGATCCAGTGAGCATAGTTGTCCTTGGTCCTCAGTTTCCTAAACTATGAGATATGGCACAAGCTCCACTGAATGAATTAATTAATTTCGAAGTACTTAATAAGACCTAATTATGTACAAAAGACACTGCAAAGCACAGGGGATATGCTAAGAAGAGCAAGAAAATCTAGGCTTTTAAGGAGCTCACATTCTAATACAAGAAGAAAAAATATAGGTGGGCTCAGCTGCAGGGTGATAGGAAGGGTTTCTATAATCCCCAAATCATAATAATAATAATATCTCCTATTTATAAATGGTTTCATATTTTGTTGTTTTGTTTTGTTTTGGTTTTTTTTTGGGGGGGGGGCAATGAAGGTTAAGTGACTTGCCCAGGGATACATAGCTAGTGTCAAATGTCTAAGGTCAGATTTGAACTCAGGTCCTCCTAAATCCAGGGCTGGTACTTTATCCACTGCACCACCTAGCTGCCCCTTTGTTTCATATTTTGTAAGAAAGTGTGCCATAGTTAATAGGAATTAGACCTGCAGGCTGAGAAAGGGAAGGGAAAGGAAGGTAATAAGTATTTATCAAGCACATACTATATGCCAGGTACAGTACTAAGCCCTTTATGACTATTGTCTTAATTGATCCTCTCAACAATCTTCTGTTATTATCAAAATTTCACACTTGAGGAAACTGAGGCAGAGAGAAGTTAAATGACTTTCTCAGGTTTATCCAGCTAGTAAGAGTCTAAGGCTGGATTTGAACTCAGGTTTTCTTAATTTCAGACCCAAACTGTTCTACCTCCAGGAAGGCCTGGCTTCCATTTCTGCCTTTGACCCATACTAGTTTTGGGAGTGACCTGGGGCAAGTCAGTGTTCTAGACAACTTTCTAAAGACTATAAAATATAGAGCAATTCTCTAACTCAGAAATTCCCTATATCAAGGAAATCACAGGTCTGGTTTCTGGCCTGGTTTACAAAACTCAGAGTTTTGTACATGATTTATTTTTTGGATATATGCTGTGGTATAAATAATATCACATGTCAAGAATGGAGCAGCTACCTTCCATGATACGTTGGTGTCTAGCATAGTGCTGAACTCATGCTAGACATTGGATAAATATTTGGTGATCAGTCGACAATCCTCATTCAGATATCCTCTGAGGGACATGAATGAAGATATATGAAATATATATTTTAGGAGGCTTACAAGGGATTTACATTAAAATATGCAAAGGGTTTACATAAACTGTGTGTACTTCAAAACAGACAGTGCCGTCTACTCTTGAGTAACTGCCAACTTAAAATGCTATTATTGTTGCTCTGAAGGATGTCATTTTCTTTTATTTCTCTCTTCTGTTTTCTGCATCATCTACTCCATAGCTTCATAGATCTTGAATCATCTCCTACATATTCTGCATGAAGAACTCTGTGTTCCTATAACTAAAGGCTACAGGGAAAAGCTTAATAATATGTAAGACCAAAAAAAAAATATATGTGAAACTAAATGTTGGAGAAGCTGTGGAAAAATTGGTACACTAATGCATTGTTGGTGGAGCTGTGAACTGATCCAATCATTCTGGAGGGCAATTTGGAATTATCCCCTAAGGGCTATAAAGCTTTACATACCCTTTGACCCAGCAATATGACTTTTGGGTCTTTTTCCCAAAGAGATCATAAAAACGGGAAAAGGACCCACGTGTACAAAAATATGTGTAGCTGCTCTTTTTGTGGTGGCAAGGAATTGGAAATTGAGAAGCTGCCCATCATTTGGGGAAAAACTGAACAACTTGTGGTATATGAATGTAATGGAATTCTATTGTGCTGTAAGAAACAATGAACAGGAGGAGTTCAGAGAAACCTGGAAGGACTTGCATGAACTGATGATGAGTGAGATGAGCAGAACCAGAAAAACACTGTACACAGTATCATCAACATTATGTCTTGGTCAACTGTGATAGACTCAATTCTTCTCACCAATACAATGGTACAAGAAAGTTCCAAAGGTCTCATGATGGAAAAGGCTCGCCAAATCCAGAAAAAAAAAGAACTGTGGAATATGGATGTTGATCGAACCACACTATTTCTTTTGTTTTTGGTACTGTTGTTTTTCTTTTTTGAGGTTTTTCCTTTTTGCTCTGATTCTTCTCTTATAACGTGACTAATGCAGAAATATGTTTAATGTTTTATATACATATATATGTTATATATACATATATGTTTTATACACACACACACACACACACATATATATATATAAAACACATATATCAGATTACCTGCTGTCTAGGGAGGGGGGGATGGACGGGAGGGAGGGAGAAAAATTTGAAATTGGAAATTTTATAAAAAATAATGTTTAAAACTATCTCTACAAGTACCTAATAGTTCCAGGGAAGGGTCTTTACCTGACAGTCTTTAGAATACATAGTTGGTTTTTTCCTTTACCAATTAAGGCAACACAGAGAAGAATTTAAAATACATCTCTGTCCTGTCCAACAGAAAGGGACCAGTCTTCTGGCTCAGCTTTCCCTGAAGAAAGAGGTGGTGGGGTATGTGAAAGGCATGATACTTGGGAATCATATAAAGGGATGGGCAGAAGCAGAAGTCAATTGACAACAGAGACAGGTCAAAGCTAAATGCAATTTTGTCTGCTAGGCCCTGGGGAAAATTCTGGGTAACCAGAGCCAACATTTTCTCCTCCTTCCTTCCTTCCTCCCTCCCTCCCTCCCTCCCTCCCTTCCTTCCTTCCTTCCTTCTTTGAATCACCACTAGCTCCTTGCACAATGTTTTGTACACAACAGAATTTTAATAAATGCTTTTCTATTGAGTGAATGGGTCAAACAGTTTAAGGATAGTCAACTGGGAGAGTTTGAGTGGAGAGGCCTGTCCATTAGGTAACAGCAACTTTGAACTTGAAGCAGTAAGCAGTATTGGAAAAGAGTTTAGGCTAAATATGGGTTTGAATTGAAAGTAGTATTCAAGGAGGGGATATGCAGAATATCAAATGAAAAGCAACAAACAGTACCCTAGGCTATTGTAGGCTAAATTAGGCTTCTGTCTAGAGGTAGCAGGTCATCAGGCTCATTAACGGAGCTGTGAACTAGTCTAGAAATTCTGTAAAACAATTTGAAATGGTATGAGAAGAATCACTAACTGTTCATACCCTTCAGCCCAGCAATTTCACTCCTGAGTATATACTTCCAAGAAAGTCAATAACAGAGAAATTCCATATCTAACACAACATTTATGGTACTGCTTTATATGCTTTAGGCAGCCAGGAGGTACAATGGATAGAGGGCCAAAATTGGAGTCAAAATGTCCTGAGCCAAAAACTGACCTTACACACTTACTTAGCTGTGTGACCTTAGGCAAGTCACTTAACCTCTGTCTGCCTCAGTTTCCTCATCTATAAAATGGGGGAAATTATAACACCTACCTCTCAGGGTTGTTGTGAGGACCAGATGACATATTATTTGGAAAGTTCTTAGCATAGAATCTGACCCATAGTATAGATCCTATATAAATGTTAGCTATTTATTATTATTATTATATTATTATCACTATCATATATGAATGTAATGGAATACTATTGTGCTGTAAGAAACAATGAGCAGGAGGAGTTCAGAAAAACCTGGAGGGTCTTGCATAGGCTGATGACTGAGATGAGCAGAACCAGAAGAACATTGTACGCAGTATCATCAACATTGTGTGTTGATCTACTGTGATGAACTAGATTTTTCTCACCAATGCAGTGGTACGGAAGAGTTCCAGGGGACTCATGATGGAAGAGGATCTCCAAATCCAGGGGAAAAAAAAGAACTGTGGAGTATAGATGCTGATTGAACCATACTATTTCTTTGTTTTTGATGCTGTTGTTTTTCTATTTTGAGGTTTTTCCTCATTGCTCTGATTTTTATCTTATAACATGACTAATGCAGAAATATGTTTAATTATATACATATATATGTGTGTGTGTGTGTGTGTGTGTGTGTGTGTGTGTGTGTGTGTGTGTAACCTATATCAGATTACCTGATGTCTAGGGGAAGGGGGAAGGAGAAAAATCTGAAATTGGAAAGCTTGTATAAACAAAACTTGAGGACTATCTTTACATGGAACTGGAAAAAAATAAAATATTTTATTAAAAAAATAAATTATCACTATCATCACTGTAACTGTCACTATCATCACTATCATCAAGGCAGAATAAGAACAAACTGGAAAAAGATTATGGATTATGAAAGGACTCAACAAATTTGTCATAGATGAATCTAATGGAAATATTTTAAAATGAGGATTTCAGGTAAACAGGGGAAGTGTTACACAGTAAGTAAAATGGTGCAAATGAAGACACTATGAAAAGGCAGCAGAACCCAGACAATTGCAAAGAACAGCCTAGAAAACAAAAGATGACACAGATAACATTCTTCTCAATTGAGAGGTGGAGGACTATGATTGTAGTCTGTTGTATGCACTGCCAGATATCAGACATTGATGATTTGATAAACTGCTTGTCCAATTAGCAAGGAAAGCCTATGCAGAAATGATTCAGAAGTTTAGACATACACACACAAACATATATACACAATAAACAAACAAATAAAAGAATAGTTTATATGGCAAATCAGCAGTTTCAAAAGCAGGGCTTATTTCACTTAGTAGTAAACAACAATTTGCTTCCTTCCGTTTGAGGGAAGTTACTGACATTCCCTTCAAACTAGAGGGTAGTATTTGACAAAAACTGCTGGGAAAACTAGAAGAGAGTATGGAAGAAATTAGGCATAGACCAACATCTTACACCTTATACTAAAATAAGGTCAAAATGGGTACATGATTTAGACATAAAAGGTGATACCATAGATAAATTAGGAGAGGAAGAAATAGTCTACCTTTCAGATCTTTCGAAAGGAGAACAGTTTATGACCAAACAAGAGATAAAGAATATTATTAAATGCAAAATGGATGAGTTTGATTACATTAAATTAAAAAGGTTTTGTATAAACAGAAGCAAAGCATGCAAAATTAGAAGGGAGGCAGAAAGCTGGGAAACAATTTTTATTGCCAGCATTTTTGACAAAGGCCTCATTTCTAAAATATATCAGGAACTAAATCAAATTTATAAGAATCCAAGTCATTCCCCAATTAAGAAATGGTCAAAGAATATGATCAGGCAGTTTTCTGATGAAGAAATCAAAGCTATCTATTGCCATATGAAAAAAATGTTCTAAATCACTATTGATTAGAGAGATGCAAATTAAAACAACTCTGAGGTACCACCTGACATCTATCAGATTGGCTAATATCACAGAAAAGGAAAATAATAAATTTTGGAGAAGCTGTGGAAAAATTGGTACACTAATGGATTGTTGGTGGAGCTGTGAACTGACCCAACCATTCTGGAGGGCAATTTGGAATTATGCCCAAAGGGCTGTAAAGCCGTACATACCCTTTGACCCAGCAATATGACTTTTGGGTCTTTTTCCCAAAGAGATCATAAAAACGGGAAAAGGACCCATATGTACAAAAATATTTATAGCTGCTCTTTACGTGGTGGCAAGGAATTGGAAATTGAGGGGCTGCCCATCATTTGGGGAAAAACTGAACAACTTGTGGTATATGAATGTAATGGAATTCTATTGTGCTGTAAGAAATGATGAGCAAGAGGAGTTCAGAGAACCCTGGAAGGACTTCCATGAACTGATGATGAGAGAGATGAGCAGAACCAGAAGAACATTGTACACAGTATCATCAACATTATGTGTGGATCAACTGTGATAGACTTGATTCTTCTCACCAGTACAATGGTACAAGAAAATCTCAAAGGTCTCAAGATGGAAAAGGCTCTCCAAATCCAGAAAAAAAAGGAACTGTGGAATACGAATGCTGATTGGACCATACTATTTCTTTTGTTTTACGTGCTGTTGTTTTTCTTTTTTGAGGTTTTTCCTTTTTGCACTGATTCTTCTCTTATAACTTCACTATTGCAGAAATACATTTAATGTTATTTTATACATGCACATATATACATATGTATATGTATATGTGTGTGTATATATATAACCTATATCAGATTACCTGCTGTCTAGGGGAGGGGGGAGGGAAGGTAGGGAGGGAGAAAAATTTGAAATTTGAAATCTTATATAAACAAATGTTCAAAACTTTCTCTACATGTAACTGGAAAATAACAAAACACTTTCATTAAAACAAAACAAAACAAAACAATAAACTAGAAGTTAAAGGTCTAGTCTATCCTTGATAAGCTACCTTTGTGGTACCCCTCCAATGAGGTATTCTTAAATACCTCTGCAAGGGGCTTATGGTAGACTGTTGTACTTGACTGTGCCCTAGAGGACAGGAAATTGCAGGCCTCCAGGCAGAAGGAAGCAAGCCTCCTTTACTCTGTTTATTCCCAAAGTTTCTCAGTCTTGCTCCAGAAAGGCTAACCTCTTTTCTGGCAAAATGTATTTCTGTCTCTATCATCACTCATCACTAACCCTGTTTTAAACACAGGCAGCTGTTTATACCCTGCCCCGCCATGTTTTGGCTTCAAGAACCTATCTGCAGGGATCTGGCCTAGTTTGCATTTGTGATGAACAAAGACCAGTTCTTTCTACTTGCTAGATGCCTTACGCCTAATCTCTGTACCACCCTGACCTCTGCAAGGTAGGAAAACTGTAATGTCTAGCAACAATTAATATTATTACTGATAATGCCACCTTAACTTCATAGAATGTCTTTTTTCCCAGAGATTTAATAGTGTTCTGGAATTGTAGAAAATTATTTTGTGAAACCATCATTCACCTACATCTCAAGGTTATCAAATGATCAAACTCACCCTGTCAAAATCAAATACTATTTCTCTGTTTTGAATACATACATGCTAATAACATTATCCATCCTTATCATCTCCCCTAAGAATCTTCTTGTAGATGTTGGGTGAGTGCTTTGTATTTGAGAAAACAAAACCTGGGAAAAACCACTTGCTATTTCTGTTAGAGATAACTATAAATTAAAGAGAAAGGAGAAAGAGGTGACAAACACACACACACACACACACACACACACACACATACACACAACCCCAAAACTTTATGCATCTGAGTTACAGTGCTTCTGTGTGTGTGTATGTGCATGTGTGTGTGTGTGTGTGTGTGTGTGTATGTGTTTGAAAAAAAAGTGTGGAATGTGAAATAGCCTTATTGGAAATGTTCTCAAGGTTGTGAGGCGATTTAAACACACACACGCATACACACACACACACACACATACACAAGCAGAGCAAAAATCACCCTTCAAAATTAAAAAGACAGGATATAAAGGCATTCTGGAAAATAGGACCAGGAACTTACACAGTAGATACCTTAGAATAAGTTATACTCCTTTGAAAGTCAGTTGTTTGGTACTCAGCATGCAGTTTTCCAAACATAATCCAATATTTATTTAGTAATTAGATTCATGTACTCACAGATATAACTAGGATGGGGTGATGGGGATTTTTTTCCTCCAGGGTAGAAAATTTACAGGCCACAAACAGGCTCATGCCAGGGGTGCCTCATCTCTTTGAAGGATCTTAGAAAATTTGATATCCTTTCTTTTTTCTCCAACCACTCTCTGATGTGTCTTTTCCCTCTCCTCCCTCCTCACCCCTCACCACCATTGCTTTTTGCCTTAATATAAAAATTGCTGTTTAAGAGACTATCCATGCTAGAGATAAAGCCTATTCAACTCATAACGAAGCTAGACTAGAAGAATAAAAGTACTTGCCTGAATTCCTTCTGGTTCCTAAGAGTACTTATGGGAATACTACTCCCACTCCCAGGAATAGCAGAAAAGGAAAGAGGAAAAAATAGTCTTTTCGGGGGGCAACTGGCTGGCCTGATGGAATGTTTTTAAATAGGTCAAATTGGATATCTTTTAACTTCCCTTTCTATACTCTTCAACAACACCCTTCCAGCATCCCCAACATCTCCCTTGTAGCTTAAATCCTCACTGTAGTACTCCACCCAAACCTGCATACCAACCAAAGTGATCCATGACCCCAAATCATTCTAGCTCATATTTCTACAATGCTTTGAGTCTTACAAAAACACTTTTCCCATGATAATCCTGTGGTGAACGTACTACTAGTAGAGATGACCCCATTTTAAAGATTTGAAAATTGAGGCTTAGAGGAGTAAAGAAATTTACCTACTGTATCAGAGCTGGGTGTTGAATTCAGGTCTTTAGTTTTAAGTCTAGTGATTGCCCAGACCTTCTATATTGTACTCCCTTCATTTTCTGAGGCAGTCTGGTGGGATATAAAGAGCATTGGCTTTAGAAATAGGATCTGAGTTTGAATCCAGCCTCTGCCACTTATCACCTGTTTGATACAGGATAAATTACCTCACCCCCCTAAGCCTGTTTCATCTCTCATAAAATGATGAGATTGAACTAGAAGAACTGTAAGGTTCCCTTTGAACTTATAGTTCTATAATCCTGCCTCCCTCTACATCAAAATTCCTATTCTCTTCTTGGTAGACAATCCCAAATAAGTGGTAAGAAGAAAATGATCCAGTTAAACCAATATTCATTACTGTGGGTCTGAGTGATAGCTCTTCCATCCTCTCCTCCATCCCCTAACCCAAATCAGAGAAATATGTTTTCAGAAAAGATCACAGGATCACTGATTTAGGATGAAAATTTAAAAACCCTAAGAAGTAACTAGCTGCTGGGGCAGTAGAGAAAGCTCTGGGCTTGAAGTCAGAAAGATATGAGTTCATACCTGGCCTCAGACACTTACTAGTTGTGTGATCTTAGGCAAGTCACTAAAGCCTCTGTCTGTCTCAGTTTTCTCAACTGAAAAGTGGAGATAATAATAGCGTCTATTTCACAGAGTTATTGTGAAGATCAAATGACATAATATCTGGGGAAAGTACTCAGAACAAAGCTGGGAAAATAGAAGGTGCTATGTAAATGCTTATTCCTTTCTCTATCCTAATTTTATATTTGAGGAAATTGAGGCTCAGAAAGGTCAAATTAATTGTCAAAGTTTACATTTTATAAACTTCAGAGCTGGGAGTTGAACCCACAATGTGTCTCCAAATCTAGCACTCTTTTCTCAATGCCACACTAAACCCCATCCCCACTAACACAATGAATGTGTGATTGATAAAATTCTAAATGGCAAAAAAATGGAATTCCAAGAAATAGGCATGAAGATATTTTGGGGCTGAGGGAGCCTACTACATAGGGAGGGCAGTCCTCTTTGGAATTCTGCCTCTGAGATCAACTCACACCCTCCTACCTGTGATGCTTTCCACATTAACCTATATTCCACTTTTGAGTTTAAACACAATAGAATACTAAAAGTCTTTCCACTTTGGAACATTATAATAGTGGGTACCCATAATGGAAGGAAGGACATTAGTTTTGAAGCATAAACATTTTTGGAAGCAAATAAGGCTGAGTGGGGTACATATATGTATGTTACATATGTGTCTACTTATAGTTTTTCCTTAATTTTTTAAAAGATTTATTAAAGTTTTTACATCATGATTATTTCCAGGAATAATATTCTTGACTCCAGGACATTCTATTCTATACCCTCTCTCCAATGAACATCATAACAAAGAAAAAACAACAACAGTTAATCAAAACTAATGGGACCTATGCATCTCCCTTTCTCCAGAGTAAGGATTATTTTGCTGTTGTTGTTTATTGTTTCAGTCATCTCCAACTCTTCATGAACCCTTTTTGTGGTTTCCTTGAAAAGGTACTGGGGTGACTTACCATTTCCTTTTCCAGCTCATTTTACACATGAGAAAACTGAGACCAACAGGGTTAAGTGACTTTCCCAGGGTCACAGAGCTAGTAGGTATATGAGGGCAGATTTGAACTTGGGTCCTCCTGACTCCAGGCCTGGAACTCTAGCTACTGTGCCACCTATCTGCCCCAGTAAGGATTACAAGACCCCACAAAAGAAGATGGTAGAGGAAAGACATTAAACACACAGAGCTCCTGACACAATTACCCCCAAAACAGCAATAAAAAAAGTCCTGGAACTACAAAACCCACAAAATGATGGGCTGAGATTATTTTCTAGATTAAAGGGAGCTGTGCTGGGATGTGAGAAGATTTCAACACCAAGATCACACTGACACAGACCCTAGACACACTGCGCAAAAAGAACTTACCCAATAGCCTCCAAGTTACCTGCAGCACCAGTGTTTTCTGGAACTAAGCTTATGGTCAGGTGAGAGGGCCGATTGGCTGGCCAGTGGTTGGGGGGAAACCAGGAGTGTCTGCAGGACCTAAGGAAGAATTCAGCTCTCCCACCCCAGCAGGGGACCAGGAAGAAATCCCAAGTGATGGGAGGACCAGGTGGGAATGGGGTACATACTCATGAGAGCTAATATTCATAGCATACATAGTTCTGCTGGCTGGTTAATTAGCAAGTTGGCCTGAGGCTATCTTCAGATCAGAGAACAGTCCGGGTGAGAGAAAAACCTTCCCTCCCTTGACCCAAAACACCTGGGACCCTCTGAAGCTTGGGACAGTGTAGCATGGAAGTAGGGCCCCACTGTAAGAGGGAGTTAAAAGTCAAGTAAAAGATGGTAAGATGAGGAAGCAAAGGAAGTTGAGAACTATTGAAAGTTTCTTTATTGACAAGGAAGATCGAGATGCACCCTCAGAAGAGGATAGCAACCTCGAGGCCTTACATCCAAAGCTTACAAGAAAAATCTGAATTGGTAAGGCCATGGAAGCACCCAAAAGGGACTTTGAAGAGAAATTAGGAGAGAGAGAAGGAAGATTCAGAGAGGTGAGGGAAAGAATGGAAAGAGAAATGAGAGAAATGCAGGAGAGTCATGAAAAAAGTCAACAGCTTGAAAAGCCAAATGGAAAAGGAGATACAAAAGCTCTCTGAAGAAAATTATTGCCTAAGAATTAGGATTGAGGGGCAGCTAGGTGGTGCAGTGGATAAGGCACTGGCCCAGGATTCAGAAGGACCCAAGTTCAAATCTGGCCTCAGACCCTTGACACTTACTAACTGTGTGACCCTGGGCATGTCACGTAACCCCAATTGCCTCACCAAAAAAAAAAAAAAAAAAGAATTGGGATTGAACAAATGGAAGCTAGTGACTTTATGAGAAACCAAGACACAGTACAACAAATTAATAAAAAAATGGAGGGCAATATGAAATATCTCCTTGGAAAAACAGCTGACCTGGAAAATAGATGCAAGAGAAATAATTTGAAAATCATTGGACTACTTGAAAACCATGACCAAAATAATTTTAAACAGCATCTTCCAAGAGATTGTCAGGAAGAAAATGCCCTCATATTCTAGAAGCAGAAGGCAAAATAGAAATTGAGAGAATCCACCGATTACTTCCTGAAGGAGATCCCAAAAGTAAAACCTCCAGGAATATTACAGCCAAATTCCAGAGCTCCTAAGTCGAGGAGAAAATATTGCAAGCAGATAGAAAAAAGGAATTCAAAAACTGTGGAACTACGAGAAGGATAAAACAAGATTTAGCAGCATCTACATTAAAGGACAGGAGGGCATGGAATATGATATTCCACAGGGCAAAGGAAATGGGACTGTAGCCAAGAATCACTTAGCCAGCAAAACTGTGTATAATCTTTCAGAGGAAAAAATGGGACTTCAATGAAAAAGAAGACTTTCAGGCATTTGTGATGAAAGGACCTGAATTGGATAGGAAATTTTACTTTCAAATATAAGACCCTAGAGAAACATAAAGAGGTAAACAGGAAAAAGATATCATGAGGGATATTAAAAGATAAACCTCTTTGCCTTCCTACATGCGAAGATAATACTTCCAACTCATAAGAACTTTCTCAGTATGAGGGTAGCCAAAAGGAATATACAGAGGACATAGGTCTGAACTGAATATGAAGGGATGATGTCTATAAAGCATTTTTTTTGTTTATCCTTGTAGTTTGTGGGGCAAGCACGGTGGGGTGTCCTATGACTGGGGACAGATTTGAGCTTGGGGCCTCCTGGGTCTATGGCTGGTCCTTTGTCCACTGTGCCACCTAGATAACCCATGATGACATCTTTAAAATAGGCCTGAAGGGTAGAAGGAATGCACTGAGGGAGGGTTAATGGGAGAGGTGGACTGGGGAGAGTTAGCTCACATGAAGGAAATAAGAAAAAAAGGTTATGGAGAGGAGGGGAAGAGGGGGAATGTGTGGGGGAGTGAGTGAACCTTACTGTCATCATAATTTGCTCAAAGTGGGAATAACATACATACTCCAGTGGATATTGTAATATATTTTGCCCTGAGGGAAAGTGGGAAGGGAAGGAGATAAGGGGTGGGGGGAGAAGAAGGGAAGGAGGGAAGGGCAGATTGGGGGAGGGAGCAGTAAAAAGCAAAACACTTTTGAGGAAGGTGATGATGTTCTGCATCACTGCACATGTATGACATATTGAATTGCTTGATTTCATAGGTAGGGTTGAGGAGGGAGGAAGAAAAATTTAGAACACAGAATTAGCTAAAAGACCTTAATGTCATCAGAGTGGGCTCAAGGAGGGAATAACATTCACATCCAATTGGGAGGAATAATCTACTTAACCCTACAGGAAACTAGGAGAGGAAAATTATAAGGAGGGAAGGGTGAAAGGAGGGCAGAGTGGGGGGGGGCAGTCAGAAGTAAAACACTTTTGAGGAGGAATAGGTTAAAAGAAGATAGAAAATAGAGTAAATATCATGGGAAGGGAATAGGATGGAGGGAAATAGTTGATGATTGAATATAATAGCAAAATGTATGGTACCTACTTTGCTGGGCTATTGTGAAGTAAATTCTTTGCCAAGGTTAAGGTACGATATAAAAGTTATGATTAACAGGATGGTATCAGAAAAACCTGAATAGAACTACATGAACTGAAGCAGGGTGAAATGTACTATATACAAAAGAACAGCAGTAGTGTTAGATGATCTGCTGGAAAGCACATGGTTATTTTCAGCAAGGCAATGATCCAATATAACCCTGAAGGACTTATGAAAATTGCAGTCCATCTACAGAAAAAGTACTGATGGTACCTGAAAACAGGTTGAAACACATTTTTTTTGACAATTACTTAATCTGAAGTTTTGTTTTTTAACTGTTTTCTCTCACAAATTAGCTAATGTGGGGATGTTTTCCATGACTACTTATGTATAACTTATATTGAATTGCTTGAATTCTTGGGGATAGGGGGTGGGAAGTGAGGGAGGAAGAGAAGTTGAAACACAAAGTTTTAAAAAATTGATGTCAAAATTTGTTTCTACATATATTTTGGAAAATAAAATTCTAAACAGAAAAAAAACCCGAGACCCCATAAAAGCCCCTGGCAAGCCTCATGCTTCTTTACAAATGGAAAGTATCTTAGATCCTAAGAGCAGAACACCCAGCTGCCAAATTATGAGCTTGGACTATGCACTTTTTGTCAAAGCCAATCCCTTCAATAGAGTGATTAGGAATGCATGTGATGTGATCCAGAACATGCATAATTCATATCAGCAACCTGCAGCTTGGTTTGGTTTTCTAAACTTTCTGCAAATTGTTATAATTACCATTCATTATTTTCTTCAAGAATATGTAAATTATGAATTTTATACAATCTGGGAATTCAAAGGGGGTAGATCAATCTATCCCATACTGAAATCTCACTGAGATGAATCCAGCCCTTTGCAGATGGAACTTTAAGCTTAGAACTGAAATATTCAATGTCTAAGTTCTTTGTAGGACACTAGCCATTTTGGATATTTCTCCATGGATATTGTTCCCTGTTCCAATTTCCATATTTAAGGCAAATACAATCTACTACCTGGCAGCTGATTTAAAAAGTGATTGGGAGGGGGCAGTGAGGTGGTTCAGTAGACAAAGCACCGGCCCTGGATTCAGGAGTACCTGAGTTCCAATCCTGCCTTAGACACTTGACATTTACTAGTTGTGTGGCTTTGAGCAAGTCACTTAACCCTCATTGCCCTGCCAAAAAAAAAAAAAAGAAAAAAAAAAGGTGATTGGGGAAGTTTCTGTGATTTAGGTGTAGGAGACCTAACTTCTGTTGTGATTGTAAGCACCAACCAGTCCGTGTGAGTTGTTACTGCAGGGAAGGAAGCCTCTGTCCTTGTAACTCTCCATTAGATTTTTAGGGTGATCCAGTCCACGAAGGAGAAAAAAAACTGTAATGATCTGGATGGAGATGGATTTTTTTTGTCCAGATTACTGGAGGTGACTGAGACCCATCATCAATTCACATTCTCAGCAGGAGCTGAAGACTTCTAGCCCACCTCCTTAATGTTCACCAATCAGAGTTGATATTCACTTGTGAGGAACATCCCCTTTTACAAAAGTAGTTAAGGTTTTCAGGCTCTCCATGGCTTGTCTTTGCTTACTGAGAGAAACCACTTACAATCGATTTATTGATTGCTGGCTGGCCTAGTTCGTGAATTGATTATTAATTATCCAGAAACTCAGTCTCTTAAGGTTTTTTATTCAACAAATCTGGAAGCAACCATAGAGATCTTTGAGTCCATCCTCTTCATTTCACTTATGGGGAAACTGAAGCACAGAAAGGAAAGTGACTTTTCTTGGGATAAGGTCATACAGCTATGTGAGGCTATGAGAAGAGATTTGACTTTCTGACTCCTAGCCCAGTGTTCTGTGCTCCAATGCTGCCAACTTGGATCTATATGCTGTATAGCCAAGGCTATATGTCATTTACATTCTCTGAGCCTCGGTTTCCTTATAAGTAAAATGAAGGAGTTGCATTGGTTGATTTAGAGATTCCCTTTGAGTCACAAAATCTTCCTTCAAACAGAGGGCATCCATGCCGTGTCTTTTTCTGACATTATGTTGTATTTGTCAATTGCTTTAGGTCTAATTGGGTTTAATTTTGGGAGCAATTCCCAAAAATAAAATAAAATAAAATGCTTTTAATCCTGAAAATCTTTCAGCTAACTCCTGCTTGCTAGATTCTTTCTAAGTGTCTTTTTAAGATAGTCCATAATTTCATAGATTTCCAGACCAGTACATTCCCTCACTATTTTGGATTGTATTAGGACTTGGAGTAAGAAAGATCTGAGTTCAAATCTTGCCTCTTATACGTATTAGCTATGTGACTTTGACACAACCTCGCTTACCTGTTTCCTAGCCTGTAGAATGTGGAGGTTGGTTTCTTTGGCCTGTGATGTTCTTGTCAGTTCTAAATCTATACTTCTACAATTTTACATTGGATCCTAAACAATCACACCCCAATTGTCCTATTCCACAGACACAAATCACTTTTCTGTCAGAGTCCTCATACTGTCTCCTATAAGCCATTTTACTTATTTAGGAAATTTAACTTATATTGCTGATAATTTTAAGTGACCTCTCAGTTAACCTTTCCTTATCTTGGTTTTCTCATGTGTATCTCACCGATGGATAAGAATAAATGAGCTCCAACATCCCTTCTAGGTGCCAATTATTTAAATTCCAAGAATACATCTCATTCAACCATTCCAGAGAAGCAAGATAATGAGGAGTAGAGTTAGGATGACCTTATCAAATATTAAAAACTTATTTACCCTTATTTACCCATATTGGATATTCCTTTCCTTCCCCCTTCAAAAAATGACACCTCAGGAATGTGTCTCCTGATGAATGTTTCAGTGGATTGAGTTGTGTGTGACAAGTCCCAGAAGGAGCAATCTTAAACATACTTTATTGATCACATCAATCAATTAGCATTTATGAAATGCCTGCTCTGGGTAAGACATTGCTCTAGCTGTTGGGGATACAAATATAAAGAATAAAAGTCTCTGCCTTTGAGGACATTACATTCTCAATATTAGAGAACTACCTTTCCCACCTTGCACACAACAACCTACAGTATTTAACTAAGAAAAGAATTAATGGCCACAGCTGTCAAAAGAAGGAGGCCATGTAAAGGAAAAGTTATAGATATATAAAGTTATGAAAATATAAAGCTTCAGTTTGATGTGTTTGGGGGAAAAATAAAGAGTTCTGGGTTGTAGAATTTTCTTTTTCACCATGGGTAAATTAGTTTTTGTTTCAAAACTTGTTGAAAAACTTTCCAAAATGAGGAATTTCTACTTCCAAAAGTAAGATTCCACTTTCCTGTCTTAATAAGTTTAGTGTGGTGATTATAATTAACTCTTTCATTAAATATTCATTCATTTCTTCTTCTTCTTCTTCTTCTTCTTCTTCTTCTTCTTCTTCTTCTTCTTCTTCTTCTTCTTCTTCTTCTTCTTCTTCTTCTGGTGGGGCAATGAGGGTTAAGTGACTTGCCCAGGGTCACCCAGCTAGTAAGTGTCAAGTGTCTGAGGCCAGATTTGAACTCAGGTCCTCCCGAATCCGGGGCCAGTGCTTTATTCACTGCACCACCAAGATGTCCCCATTCATTTATTCAATAAACAAACTTTGCCTCTTGATTCCTCATTGGCAAAATGGAAGTCAGATGATCTCTAAGGTTCTTGTGAGTGCTAATACTTTAGAATTTAGAAATACCCTCAGTGAACAAGGTACACAGTACCTGTAAGTACCTGTTAGAGTGGGTAGGGGTTGCCGGATTGGATATAGAGGTAAAGATAAATAGAAGGGGATATATAAAAAGGGGAAGGGAGTGATGGTAGAATTATTTATGAGAAATTAGCCTTTATATCTAAAATCCACCTAGTAGATTAGATTCTAATTGCAGAATTCATTTGCCATCTTACTTCATTTGGGAGGTAGTATGGTAGGGGCTTTAGAGGCACAAAAACTAATGTGTTCCAGTCCATGTCCTCAGGGAACATGAAAGTCTAGTAGGAAAAATAAAACTCTGATATACACATATGACTGCAATATAAGATGGAAAAGTGTCATAAAAGAGGCTTCAAAAAGGTGTTATTGAGGGTCAGGGGACAGAGAGGTGACTTAATCTTTGTTACCTCAGGCTCTTGAAGGCCTCAGGGCACAGCTATAAGTAGTACTTTTTGTACATGAGGCAAGTGACACTGAAAATATTCTTGAATCAACCAGAGAGAGAAAGACCCTAGGATGCTGATCCAAAGGATTACACCCCAGGACAACACAAGACCCTTGATTAGAAAACCACCATGCAGAGAGGAAAAGAGAGTGAATGAGAACCACGGAGGAGGTCATCTGATGTGTATATATTGGGAGACAGAGCAAGTATCTATAAGTTTCCTGTTTTAATTATTCTTACTATTTAGTGAAGGATTAAAATTACTGTCAAAATATAATGGGCACAAAATTTAAAATCATATAATTAAAAAATAGTATTCTGGGGCAGCTAGATGGCGCAGTGGTTAAAGCACCGGCCCTGGATTCAGGAGTACCTGAGTTCAAATCCGGCCCCAGACACTTGACACTTACTAGCTGTGTGACCATGGGCAAGTCACTTAACCCCCATTGCCTAAAAAAAAAAAAAAAATAGTATTCTAAATTTCCACACCCTCTAAATTTTGGTACCTTGGTAAAAAGCCTTAGTTGCCCTGGCCTAGTTATGTCAGTGACTCAGTAATATCATTCCTAATATGAATCCCAGTTGTGCAGGCCTGAAAATAAATATGTAAAAGATGTGGAAATACATAGAGTTTGCATCATACCCTTGAATTTTTTTTCCCTTTTAAATCATGAATGTGTTTACTCATTATTTTCTTCTTTCTTCTAAGAGTAGAATACAGTGAAAACCATCTAGTTAATCAAAGTTTCTAGTTAAATGCGTTTTTAAATTTAATTTGGGTCATTTCAATGTGTCTTAGGCAGGCTCTTCCAATGACTGCAAACTTTACAAATTAAGCGATGAGAAGAATAGCTCGGGAGCCTCGCTCTGACTGTCATATCTCACTTGATCCCTGTTCCACATGTTTACAAAGTCATTTTTATTTCATTTTATCTAAATTTGCTTTATTTTTATAAAGCTTTCTTTCCACAGACCCTATTAATATCCCTCGGCAGGATCCTTACACAACCAGGAGAGAATAGCTCTGGTGAAATCTAGAAAATCAGACGATCAATCATACCACAAGCCCCAAAAGCTTAAGCCTCAGAAATGGAACTACATTATTCCATTCACTATAAATCAGTCACCCTGAGGCAATGCCTTTGTTAGGAATGAAAGCCAACTGTGTTGCTGGAACTGTATCACTGAGAGAAAGTAGTACCCAGAGACCAATCTTAATAATATCGAGAGGAACAAATAATTTGTTGCCCAGGATCATGTTTATGTCTCAAAGCATTATTTTTTCTGTGGCATAAGCTTTGTACAGTCCTATGGAGTCATTTTACAGAATCATTCTTTAAGTAGCTGTTCAAGGAGGTTGTTTGACTTTCAGACCGATGTAAAGATATGGGAAGAGGGGCATATGGGAAGGGAGCGGGGAGGTGATGGAAGGACGGTCTATGAGAAATAAGCCATTATTTCTAAAATGTCTCATCTCTTTGATGTGTCTTTTCCCTCCCCTCCCTTCTCACCCTTCACTACCATTGCTTCTTGTCCTAAGTTTATAAATTGCTATTTAAAGATTTAGAACTAGATTATTCCATTCACTATAAATCAGTCTCTGATTGCAGAGTTCATTTGCTATCCTACTTTGAGAGGCAGTAGAAGGGGCTCTGAATTTAGTGTCTGAAGCCCTGAATTTTAAACTCAGCTTTGCCACTTACTTCCTGTGTAACCTTAGGCAGGTTTCTCAGCCTCAGTTTCCCTATTCATAAAATGAGAGGTTTGGACAAGTCCCTGAAGTTTTCTAGCTCTTTATTTATGATGCTATTGCCCCTCTCCCTACCTCCCATAGCATTGTTATAAATCACTGTGCTAGGCTCTAGGGAAAATACAAAGTTTAGATAAGATGTAGCCCCTGATCTCATGGAGACTACATGCTAGGCCAAGTCAAGATGGCAGAGTGAGAGAAACATTTTTGCTTACTTTTAACATACCTCTTCTACGATATCCTAGAAAATGTGCCAGGCCAATTCTGATCAGGAAAACCTTGAAAAAAGCAACAATGGGCCATTTGTTTTCAGTTCAAGGCAGTTTAGAAAAACAAATAAAGAGTTCTGTGGATATTAGGGTAGGGGTTGGTTAAGAGCACAGCAAATTATCAACAGCAGCAATTAGAAAGGGAAACAAGATAGAATATCATGCCAGGAAATGCAGGGGTAGAAAGAGACTCCAGTGTACCCATGAACTGGAACTGGGAGTGGGAATGCATGCTGTCCAGCAGTGCTGTCACCCATTACCCAGTTCTGCATCACAGATTCAGGGCACAGAAGAGTGACCTTGGCCCTAGCCAAGTTCTAAGTACAAAACAAACTCCAGAAACCTAGCTGTGTGGTTCTGAGCACAGGATCAGAGAACTTTTTCAGTTTTAACCTTTATCCAGGAACATAAAGGCCTTCAGTAGAGAAACCAGGGCAGTAGACCAAGATCAAATAGGAGCCAGCAGTTCAGTCACTGACTATACAGAACCTCCCAGCAAGCTAACAATGACTGAACCAAGAAACAATCTACTGAAACTCCATTACATACAAGCTATCAGGCCCAAACCTGGGTCAGGATTTGTAAATCTCAGATCAGGATGGCAATGAGCACACCTCTTCTAGATTACACCACTTTGGAAGCACCAAAAACTTGCAGGTTCCCTGAGTTATAACAGCAGCAAAATCTCAGGCAAGATTATCACCCCCCCCCCCAAAAAAAAAGTAAAAGAAAAAGTAGAGCCCAGTAGTAATGTAAAGTCTAAACACATGCTGGAAGAATGAGCCAACATAAAACAACCCAACTATAAAGAGCTACTATAATGACAGGGGAGCTCAGAAGACAATGATTGGGAAAGAACTATGTGCAAAGCCTCAAAGAAAAATGCAGCTTGGACAAACCCAACAGTAATTCCAGAAGAGGTAAAGAAAGATATAAAAAAGAGCAAAAAATAATTTTAAAAACCATAGGGTTAATGCGATTTTAAAAAGAAAGCAAAATTACTAATATCAAAAATGAAAAAGGTGAATTCACAATGAATTAAGATGAAATAAAAGCAATTATTAAGAACTATTTTGCCCAACTTTGTGCAAAAAAAGACAATCTTCCTAAAACTGATGAATATTTGTGAAAGTATAAGTTGCCTAGATTAATAGTACAGGAAATAGAATATATTAAAAACTGTATCTTAAAAAAAGAAATTGAATAAGCCATAAACAAACTCCCTAAGGGAAAAATAATTTGAAACCAGATGGATTCACAAATGAATTCTACCAAACATGTAAAGAACAATTAATTCTAATACAACATAAAGTGGGGAAAAATAGGTAAAGAAGTAGTACTATCAAATTTCTTCTGTAACAAATATGGTTTTTATGTATGTTAGAGAAAATTGAAACAGAAAAAGGAAACTCTGGATCAATTTCCCTAATGACTACGGAAGCAAAATTTTAAAATAAAATACTGCCAAGGAGATTACAGCAATATATTACAAAGTTCATACTCTATGACCAGGTTGGATAGGTATCAGGAATACAAAACTGCTTCAATATCAGGAAAACTATAAGTGTAATTGACCATAATAACAACAAAAACAACAAAAATAAATATTATTTCTATAGATGTAGATTTTTTTTTACAAAACATGACACCCATTCCTGCTAATCATATTAGAGAGTATGGGAATAAATGGAGATTTCCTTAAAATTATATGTTGTATCTGTTATAAACCAAGAGTAAACATTATTTGTACTGGAGATTAACTGGAATTATTTCCAATAAAATCAGGGGTGAAGCAGTAATGTTCATTCTCACCATTACTATTCAATATTGCATAAGAAAATTAACTATAGCAATAAGAAAAAAAGAAAGAATAAGCATAGGCAATCTGAAGATTGTACTCTTTACAGGTATTATGGAACAGATAATTGGGAAAAATCTAGAGAAGTCAATTTAAAAAAATTGCAAACTTCAGCAAAGTTGCAGGATATAAAATAAATCCACACAAATCATTGATGTCTCTGTATATTACAAACAAAACCCATGAAGAAGAGCTAAAAATACAAATTCCATTTAAAATAAGTAAAAAATTACAAAATAATGGGATTTACTTGTCAAAACACACACCTAGGGACTATATGGCATAGTTACACAATACTTGACATATAAAGCACATGTAAATAATTAGAGAAATATTAATTCCTAATTAGTAGGCTGAGTAATATAATAAAAGTGCCAATATTACCTAAGTTAATTTACTTATTCAGCACATACCAAAAATATTCCTAAAGATTTAATTTATAAAACTCAAAAAATTATAACAAAATCTATCTGGAGGAACAAGCATTCAAGAATATTAAAGTAATTTTTTATTTAAAGTATGGAAAGGGGCTTAAGTAATACCAGATCTTAAACCATTTCACAAAGCAGTAATTGTTGAAACAATTTAGTACTGGGTGAGAAAAAAAAATGAAGTTTATAAGTGAAACCAATTAGGTACATAATTAACAAAAACACATGAATACAGTGACCTTGCTACTTGACAAACTCAAAGAATTCAGTTATTGAGGCAAGAATCCATGATTTGACACACACACACACACACACACACACACACACACACACACACACAACTATTGGGAAAATTAGAATTCAGTCTGGTAGAAACTAAGCATAGACAGACATCTCATACTACATACCAAAATAAGGTCAAAATGGGTATGTGATCTAGATATAAAGGATGATATCATAAGCAAATTAATGGAACATAGAAAAAATCTGTTAAATCTATGGATAAGAGAAGGGTTTGTAATCAAACAAGAGGCCTCATGGGAGGTAAATTGGTTATTTTGATTACCAAAATATTTAGAAACTTCTACACAAACAAAACCAATGCAACTAAAATTAGAAGAAAAGCTGGAAACTAGAGAAAAATCTTTGAGGCAAGTTTCTCTGATAAAGGTGAGTCAAATTTACAAGCTATTTCCCAAATTATAAATGGTCAAAAGATATGACTAGTCAGTTTTCCAAAGAAGAAATAAAAGGTAACTATAGCTATATGGAAAAAATGTTCTAAATTACTAATAATTAGACAAATTAAAACTAAAATGATTCACAAGTGCCACCTCAGGGCCATTAGATTGGCTAAGATGACAAAAAAAATTACAAATGCTGGAGGGGATATGAAAACTATTTACATTAATGTTGTATTGGTGGAACTATGGTCTAGTCCAATCATTCTGGAAAGCAATTTGGAACTATGTCCCCAAAGCTATTAAATTGTATATACTGTTTGACTACGAGTTTTATACCTCAAAGAGATCAGATAAAGAGGAAATGAGTCCAGATACATCTGGACATATAAATCTTAACATATTTATACTTTTGTGTTTTCTACATCTATTGAATAAATATATAAAGTATATGTATATACACCCATCTATACATACTCACACATATATATTATATAGTAAAGACAGATGTGTATATATGTGTATATTTCATATGTAATAAAGATATATTTGTGTATACACATATATACACATATATGTGTGTGTATATACATATATACACATACATATATACACACATATATATATATATATATATATTCCTTTTGTAATATCTAAGAAATGGAAAGTGAGGGGATGCCCGTCAATTGAGTGATGGCTGAACAAGTTATCGTAAATGAATACAGCAGGATACCATTGTGCTGTAAGAAAGGATGAAGGCAAAATTTCAGAAAATGTAAAAAGACTTGTATGAGCTGATGCAAAATGAAACAGACAGAATCAGGAGAACCATTTATATGGTAGCAGCAATATTATGAAGACAATCAACTTTGAAAGATTTAGATACTCTGATCATTACAATGTCTAACCACAGTTCCAAAGGAATCATAATGAAAAATGCTTTCTATCTCCAGAAAGAGAACGGATGGACTCAGAATGAAGATTGAAGCACATTTTCTTCTGTTTCCATTTCTTTTGGGGGGGGGGGGGAAAGTGCTACATGGATAATATGAAAATTTGTTTTGCATGTCTATAAATATTTGTAATGTTACCATCCCTCCCCCTTCCCTTCTCAATGGGTGGAGAAGAGATGGGGGAGGTGGGAACAGAATTTGGAAGTGAAAATAAAACTGAATTTTTTTAAAAAAAGAGAATATATGCTAGTAGATTATACTGTACATACACCAAATTTTCCTTGTGGGGTACCATGTGACTGTAGGGAGATCAGAATGTTAAAGAACAAAGATAATTTCATTATTATTACTTTCTTTGAGGATACAAAGGGATTTCCTCTGTGGGGGTGGGGTAGGGTAGAGAGTTGTTGCCAAATAGTTGTTTTCTGTGTTTGGGAAGGGCTGAACATGGCTTAGATTAAAGAAGGTGAAATTTTAGTTAGGCATAAAGGAAGGACTTCTTGATTAGGGGATTGCTGGTATGGGTTTCCTAGGAAGGATTTTGGAGCTCTTTAGGAAGAGAAGTGACAATCATCATTTCTAGGGAGTAGACAATTACTGGGATGAGGGTAAGAACCTGAAGCCAAGTGTTCTCTTCAAGTCTCTATCTCCTCTAAGATTCTAGAAATCTATGGGGAGAGGGGAAAGAAAAAGAAAGGGGAAAGGAACAAGCATTTATTTATCACTTGCAATGTGCCAAATACTATGCTAAGTACTTTATAAATATTATCTCATTTGATCCTCAAAATGGCCCTGCAAGGTTTTTTTTTATTATATTATATACATATAAAGACGCATTGAAATGTGCATATGCATACAAACACATACATATGTGTATACACACACACACACACACATATATTCCCTGCAAGAGGATTTATTATGCCCATTTTATAGTTGGGAATTTTGCATTTTATAGCTGAGAAAATTAAGGTAGAAAGTAGTTAAATGACTTGCCCATATCGCACAGCTAATAAGTGTCTGAGGTCATATTTGAAGCCAATTCTTCTGGACCCCAGAAGTAATGCTTTGTATGACTAGATTTCATGGCATATAACTTTTGTTGTTATTAGTCATTCAGTTGTATTTGACTCTTCATGAACCCATATAGGGTTTTCTTCACAAAGATACTGGGGTGGTTTTCCATTTCTTTCTCCCGTGCATTAAGGCAAATAGAGGTTAAGTCACTTTCCCAGGGTCATACAGCTAATCAGTGTCTGCAGCCAGATTTGAACTTAGGTCTTTCTTATTCCAGACCCAGCACTCTATCCATTGAGTCACCTAGCTGCTTCAGTTAACACCTAATAAATGCTTGTCGACTTGCCCTGCTTTAACAGTCTGGGTGAGGTTGATGCTGTTCCTACCACAATCACTTAACCCAAGTTCATAGGTCAAAATTCAGTTTGGTGAAATAATGTCCCCTTGAGATATAATACATCCTAACCTTGGCATTCTGGGCACTTCACAACTTCATTGTATTTTACCTATTTAGCTTTGTCCCATAATGAAGACCATTTAGTTCTAAATATATGATCTGGGCTTAAATATGTGAACAATAATATATTCCTATTTGAATAAATACCTTCCCATTCACCTACTCCATGCTTCGACCAAGCTAAACTATGTGTATTCTTCTATTCAAACCCTTCACTGTTTGGTATTTGCTCATGCCTCTTCCTGTGCCTGGATTATCATGTCATCTCCCCATTATATCACTTATTGAATTCTTAGAATCAAATCCAAACTCATCCCCTGCATTCCCTGTAAAACTTGTTCTAATTCTCCTATTCTCTCCTTCCTTCCAACCATCCCCTCTTTTACAGGCCGATGGCAGCCTCATTCTCTGAGCCTTTTATTAAACTCCTTGCTAAGGAATGTATATGTTATTAAAGTAACATCTGTGAACTGATCATGAATCTATGAATCTGGTTATTCGTGTTATAAATACAGAATATAGTTGAGACAGACTGAGCTTTGGCAAGTGGGTAATACAAAGGGAAGAAGATGACAGATGTTCAATGCCCAATGTATTCTGAAAGAAAAAAGCAATACATCTAGTTACTTTTTGGAGTTTCATTTTTGGCTTTGATTAGCCATTTTATCAGTTGGTAGCTTGTAGTTATGCTATTACCCTGGTACACTGGGGTGAAATGGCAAGTGATTTACTGTAAGCTTTTGTAATGTCAAATTAATCAAGTGCACTTCCAAAAATCAAATAGCATGTGGAATAGCAATATTGATCTAATGCATTCTGGTGGGGAAACTGTAATTAAAATACATGCCATTTAATTTAACCAAAAATATCCCTAGTAGAATACAAAATACTTTTAAAAAATACCCAATTCAATTAAAATAATTAAAATACAGCCAGTATTTATTAAGCATATTTCAGATTGTTGTGCTAGGTACTAGTGTGTGCCTGGGGGAGAATATAAAGTTTAAAACATCATGGTCTGGGGGCAGCTAGGTGGCACAGTAGATAAAGCACTGGCCCTGGATTCAGGAGTACCTGAGTTCAAATCCGGCCTCGGACACTTGACACTTACCAGCTGTGTGACCCTGGGCAAGTCACTTAACCCCCATTGCCCCACCAAAAAAACAACAAAACAAAACAAAAAACATCATGGTCCTTATCCTCAAGAAGATTAAAATTTACTAGGAGGATTCTACACAACTAACACAAAATTGTACATATGAGGGTCAGGGGGAAGAATAGAAGGATTAGGAAAGACTTCACACAGGGAGTGGAAATGGAGCAGGACTTTCAACGCATCTCCAAAGTGGTAGTAGCTAAAGCATTAGAAGTGAATGAGATATCCCAATAAGAGAGTGTTGAAAAAATAAAAGAAAAGGAGGCCAAAACCTTATGGAACACCCACCACTTTAAGGGGCTAGAAGAAAGGACGAGGAGCCAGTAACAGTAGTAGTAGTAATAGTGATGGTGGTGGTGGTAGTAGTGAAATAGCATTTATGGAGAAAAATTTTGCAAAGTTTTGCAAAGTGCTTTATAAATATTATCCCATTCCATCCTCACAACAACCCTAGGAAGTTGGTAATATTATTATCCTTATTTTTAAGATGAAGAAACTCAGATAGACAGAAGTTTAGTAACTTCCCTGAGATCACACAACTAATAAGTATTTGAGATCTTTCCTGACTAGATGCAGTACTACATCCACTGTGTTACCTAGTTGTCTTTAAAGTAAAGAAGGCAGAAATAATACAGAAGTCAATATAGATGGCCTATGTTGAATGCTTTTTCTTTCTCCAGATCATTTTACAGATGAGGAAGCTGAGGGAGTGACTTGCCAAGGGTCACAATCTAATAAGTGTCTGAGGCTATATTTGAACTCAGGTCTTCCTGACTCTAGGCCTGGTGCTTTATTTACTGTGTCACCTAGCTGCCAAAATGAAATGGCAAAACATTTCAGCATCTTTGCCGGGAAAACCCCAAATGGGGTCATGAAGAGTCAGATGGGACTGAAATGACTCAAAAACAACAATAATAACATTGTTCTATGCTACAGAACAATATGAGATAGTTAAGCAACATAAGAAATCATGGGATTTGAAGTCATAAAGGAATGTGTAGTTCATTGAGGCCAATACTTTCATTTTATAGATGAGGATACTGATATCTACAAAGGGTAGATGTCTTGCCTAAGTTCATAGGATCATAGATTTTAAGCTAGAAGGGAACTTGGAGGTCATCGAGTCAAACCCTGGCATTTTGCAGATGAGAAAACAGGCAACATGACTTGCCCATAATCACACAGCTAGGAACTTAGGCATGATTTGAATGCAGGTCCTCTATACTCTGATAGCGAGCAGTGATGATTTACATAAAGTTATTTATCCTAAATTTATAGTGTATGAAATGACTTCAATATTATTATTTTTAAATGCAACACTCTTTTTTTTTTTTTTTTTTTTTTTTTTTAGTGAGGCAATTGGGGTTAAGTGACTTGCCCAGGGTCACACAGCTAGTAAGTGTTAAGTGTCTGAGGCTGGATTTGAACTCAGGTCTTCCTGAATCCAGGGCCAGTGCTCTATCCACTGCGCCACCTAGCTGCCCCAAAATGCAACACTCTTTATCACAAGAGAAGGAGTGGGCAAGTCACCAGCCTCCCTCTCTCCTCCAGAGCCATCTGGGTCCAGAGTCTCTCTCTTCCAAAGCCAGTGGCAAGATATACATCAGGAGGACTAGAGATGGCCCTGGATATTTGAGGCAATTAGGGGTTGTGACTTGCCTAGGGCCACACAGCTAGTAAGTATCAAGTATCTGAGGCCAGATTTGAACTCACATCCTTCTGACTTCAGGGCCAGTGTTCTATCAATACACTACCACCAAGATAGGTGGTTGGGTAGAACCTTATGAATAGAGTAGGATCTTCTTTGAGATAGTAAGGTCTGGTATGTTGTTTATGGGAAATGAATAAGAAAAATTTTAGAGCAAAAAAAAGTAGATTTGTTTGCTCTGGGTTTTAGAATGAATATATAGACATGGTAGATGTGGATATTAAGGCAATGGGTGTTGTGAGGTTCAAATGAGGTAATGTGTATATAGAACTTTACAAACTTAAAGTACTATATAAATGTCAGTTATTATTATTATTAGCCTTCAGTCACCAGGCCTACAGGCTGATGACAGCTTTATTCTCTGAGCCTTTCATTACATTCCTTGTTGAATTCAAGCAATGTTTTCAAAAGATACAGGGGTATGTTGGTAAATATTAAACAACTAGAAAAAATGTAGGAAGGCACACTTTTAAGTTTAATCTGCATTATTAAAATTCTCTAAGTCAAGAAAGTGGAGAGTCCCTTTTGGCCAAGGTTTCAGGTCATATACTTTACATTTTACATTGAATGGCGACTCCGCCAGGACTTATGGCCCAGTTATAATTTTAGCAAGTTATAATTTTTCTTATAGTTATAAGTTTTTCAGATTAGCAGGTATAGTAAAAAAAATTACAGAAGGGAAATAGATAAGTGGGGGGGATAAGAGGAGAAGGAAGGAAGGGTAGATTGGGGGAGGGAGCAGTAAAAAGCAAAACACTTTCGAGGAAGGTGGAGATGTTCTGCATAACTGCACATGTATGACTTACATTGAATTGCTTGATTTCATAGGGAGAGTTGGGGAGGGAAGGAGGAAGAAAATAATTAGGACACAGAATTAGCTCAAAGACCTCCTCAGAGTGGGCTCAAGGAGGGAATAACATACACACCCAATTGGGAGGAGTAATCTATTTAAACCTATATGAAAGTAGGAGGGGAAGAAGATAAGGAGGGAAGGGTAAAAGAAGGGAAGGCAGAGCAAGGGAGGGGGCAGTCAGAAGTAGAACACTTCTGAGGAGGAATAGGGTAAAAGAAGATAGAAAATAGAGTGAATATCATGGGAAGGAAATAGGATTGAGGGAAATAGTTATGATGATTGATTATAATGGCAAAATGTATGGTACCTACTCTGCTGGGCTATTGTGAAGAAAATTCTTTGTCAAGTTTAAGGTACTATATAAAAGTTATGATGAACAGGATGCTATCAGAAAAACCTGGAAAGACCTACATAAACAGAAGCAGAGATAAATGTCCTGTATACAAAATAACAGCAGTAGTGTAAGATGATCTGTTAGGAAGCACATGGTTATTTTCAGCAAGGCAATGATCCAATATAACTGAAGGTCTTATGAAAATTGCAATCCATCTACAGAGAAAGAAGGTATCTGAAAACAGGTTGGAATACATTTTTTTGACAAATTCTTAATTTGAAGTTTTGCTTGTATATTTTCTCTCACAACCTAGCTAATGTGGAGATTTTTCCCATGACTACTCATATATAACTTATATTGAATTGCTTGAGTTCTTGGACCCCACACTGGGTGGGAAGGGAGGGAGGAAGAGAAGATGGAACACAGAGTTTTAAAAAATTGATGTCAAAATTTATTTTTACATGTAATTTGGAAAATAAAATTCTAAACATAAAAAAGAAATGATAGAATGCATACCTTTAAATTGAGGTATCTCTCCCACTCTTGATTTATAGATTAGATATTGTTTTTCATCCTTCATCTTCAAAGGAGACCAATTGGATAAGATGGAGATGACTCTAAGATTTTTTTTGGTGGGGGGGCATGTGAGGAGACAGAGGTTGACTCCTTCTGGAATGGAAACAATGAAAATGTGCACTAAAGGTTTGTGGTAATTGGATTTAATCATGAATCATCTTCAACCCAAACCTTTGATCCTCTTCCATCCAGGTGAAATTTGGGAAGATTTGTATGTACTGATGTGAATTAAGTGAGTAGAATCAGGATAATATTTATATAGTAACCAAAACATTGAAAAACAACTTTGAAATACCTGAGAATTCTCATCATTGCAGGGCATAGCCATGATTCCAGTGGACTAATGAGAAAATACATTACCCATCTCTTGAGAGAGCAATGATGACCTCAAGGTGTGGAATGAGACATATTTTTGGATATGGCCAATATGGGAGTTTATTTTAATTGACTATAAATATTTATTGCAGGAGTTTTATTTTTATTTTTTTCCATTTGGGGAAAATTGGAAGGAAAAGAAAATAAATTTCTATTAATTAAAGACAACTTTAAAAAATAAGAATGTCTGACTGGGAAAAGCAGGATGGGTAATCAAGTCAGCCTTGACACATGATGCATTTCTAGAGAAGTTATAGGTTTGGGTGAAATGCTACAAAGAGGGTACCAAGGAAACCAAGGTGATCATTGGGGCAAGATAAGTGGGAGGGAGAAGTGGGGAAGAGTTAGGAGCAAATTTCTTTTATTGCTTTTTTCTCCTTTGAAATTTCCTATTTAGTTCTTGATCACTTATCCTTTGAGTGTCTTTCTCTGCCAATCCTTCATTTAACAAGTGTGGAGGAGGGTTTGAGTTCTTCCATCTTCCCCACCCTAGCCAACCCAGAAATTTAGGAATCCATGTTTGCAGCTAATAACCACCATGATTTAGCAAGGAGGCAGGGAAACAGCATTTGAATAAAAATGGAAAAAAAGAGAGTTTTTCTTAGTTGGGCTAGCATGCCGAATAACCCCAAGAAATCCATTAGCTCCAGTCTTGCTGAACATCTGAATGCAATTTACAAGCTATAATAATATCTCTCTAGTTAGCAAATGTTTACATCTCACTATAATTTTCTTTTCCATATGAAAATAGACTTGTCATACTAATGTAGTGGGCTAGCCGACTTGGTAATGCTACTAATAAGCTGGGGGGAATATTATATTCTACAAAGTAATGTTCTTGGTACACAGTATTATTTCAGGAATGGGCTGGTACAAGGTAAGAATGCATACCTTTAAACTGTGGTGCCTCTCTCTTCATTTAGTAGATAAGATGGAGATAACTCTAAGAATTGGGGAAGAAAAGGATGTGAGGAGACAGAGATTGCTTCCTTCTGGCATGGAAACATTGAAAGTGCTGATTAGAGGTTTGTGGTGATTGGATTTAATCATGTGTTAGGCACAAATAGCTTTGAACCCAAACCTCTGATCCATTTCCATCCCTGCAGCACGCTGGGCTTTATTTAGATGTGACTATTAAGTAATGAGAGTGATTCCCATGCATCACTCCAAATAAGGGTCATTACTTTAGAATCATACCATGTACTTACCCGAAAAGTCCCTTCTGCCACAATTACCATTCTCAATGTTCGTTTCTCTCCCACTACACTGGTCTCTCTCCCTGTCCTTCACAGGCAATTAATTGCTTTGGCTTGAGCTCTGACATTAGAATAACCTAGCATTTATTACATATGATGTCCTCCGTGGCTGCCTATTTCTTCTTTCAGAGGCAAAGTGCCTCAGGTGACTTCCACAGCTCAGGGAACACCTCCTGCAGGACGTCTTCCTTGATCCCGTTGTTGTTGTATTTTGCCCTTTTAAACTTACTTTTTTTTATCATTCTGCAAAATTTTGTATTTCCTTTCATCAATATATATTATATGCTTCCTGTAGACCATAATCTCATAGAGGGCAGATAACTAGTTTATCTTTGTCTTTGTATCCTCTGGCATACAGCACAGTGCTTTGCACATTTATTTATAGGTCTGGAGCTATGATTTCCTAAGTTTGGGGAAAACCAATGTGGAAACTGCCTTCACAGATGCAAATTATCTGTTCACCTCTATCTTTTAATCTTAGAATTGCTTAGGGCATTGAGAAGTTATTATTATCATTATAATTGTTATTATTTAGCTTTTATATAGTAATTTAAGGTTTACAAATCACTTTATATATACTTTCTTATTTGATCCTTATTATAACCCTGTGAGGAAGTAGTTATTATTATCATCATTTTACAGATAGAGAAACTGAGTCTAAGAGGTTAAGAAATTTGTCCAAAAACAATAAAAAGAAATTAAAAAGATAAATTTGTCCATGATCACCCAGTCAATAAGTATCACCGAGAGGATTCAAATCCAGATCATCCCGACTCAAAGGCCAGTCCTCTATACATTGTGCCAAGCTACCTCTCATTTCACATACTGAAATACTGCTTAATAATTATGTTGAATTGAATTAAACAGCATTTATGTCTTAATGAGACATATAAGCTCTCCTTTCTAATTCCTCCTTCAGTCCAATGAAAAGGGGCAAACATTCGCTATTCCTGTGTAACTGTGATTAAACAATATATTCATTAATTGCTCACTAAATTCCAAGAACTCTGTTTTGGCATTGGGAACACAAAGGCAAAAATGAGAACATTCCCTATACTCAAATAGTGAGACCAGGTAGCTGAATTGAATGAATTGAATGATGAACTGAGTCCTGTCTCAGTCACTTGACAGTTGTATGATCTTGGTTCAGTAAATTAACCTTTTTGGGCCTCAGTTTTCCTATGTGTAAAATGAGTTTGGTGAACTAAGCAGCTTCCAAAGACCTTCCCAGTTTTCAATCAATGACATTATATATAACAACTTCTCTTTCATTGTGTTCTCATCTATAAAGGAAGGAAGTTGTACAAGGCAATTTTTAAGATTCCTTCCAGTTCTAATACTTAATAATAGTGTAATGGCTTGTGATGTGGAGTGGGGTGATCACCTCGAAGGTGGCAAGAATGCCTGAACTTTTCCAGTGCTGCCTGCAGTGACTTCAAATGAGGTGACTTCTGTCTAATGGCACTAAGACAAACCTCCTTTCTATTTTTTGTTTTGTTTTGTTTTGGTTTTGGTGGGGTAATGAGGGTGAAGTGACTTGCCCAGGGTCACAAAGCTAGTAAGTGTCAAGTGTCTGAGGCTGGGTTTGAACTCAGGTCCTCCTGAATCCAGGGCCAGTGCTTTATCCACTGTGCCACCTAGTTGCCCCCAAACCTCCTTTCTGTTGCAAAGTTGACTGGAAGTGGAAGAGGTGCATCAAATCCAAGAAAATCCTCATCTCCTTCCCCTCCATAGGCTTCTCCAGATCCACTTACTTTATCAGAATTTCTCTAGATCAAGAAAAGGAGTTTCTCCCACTCCCTCTGCAGCTCCCTTCCACCATCCCTGAATTCCCAACCCTTTGACCCTTTATGCAGGTGGTCAGGATAACATTGCCAATGGTCTAAATCCCAGTAACTCACATGCAGATTTCCTTGAGAGCCAAAGCCTATTTTTAAATCCCATAGAAATACACCAAATATGGAATCTGGAGGAAACTTTCCAATCAATAGTGTCATGTTAATTTTTTCTTTAAAAAATAGCTTCTATTAATTGAAGCTATATTTATCATCTTAAAAATACACACACACATGCACATTGAATGGAGGATAAAAATGGATTTTATCTTATCAGAATACCAATTCCAGATTCCAACCCTAGAGAATCTGAGTCATATGGGAAGGAAATTACACACCTGTTTGCCTACATGTTCTCATTTGTGTCAAAACATCTCAATGTTATAACCATGAACTTTAGTTATATTCTTCTCTTTATAAACTAATCCTGTATTTGACTACCTCAAGAAAGGCAGTCTCCACTATGTGGACCAAGAACCCCTGATTCCTTCAAGCTCTGGACAGTAACAAAGGAATATTCATGTTCTAGGAACAATATCCCTCATGTCTATATTGACTGGGAAGTGTTCTCCAGGCTCCAAAACTAATAATAGTATGGTTGTGAAATGTCTATCAGTTAATATTACTAGCTACCATTTGTTTAACACCTATATCTTCAGGTGGGACAGCTAGGTGGTGAAGTAGATAAAGCTCTGGCCCTGAAATTTGGAGGATCTAAATTCAAATCTCACCTCATACACTTAACAGCTATATGACCCTGGGTAAGTCACTTAACTCCAATTGTCATTTTTTTTATTTTTGTGAGGCAATTGGGGTTAAGTGACTTGCCCAGGGTCACACAGCTAGTAAGTGTTAAGTGTCTGAGGCCGGATTTGAATTCAGATACTCCTGACTCCAGGGCCGGTGCTCTATCTACTGCGCCACCTAGCTGCCCCCAATTGTCTTTTTGTGTGTATGTGTGAGGCAGTTGGGATTAAGTGACTTGACACACAGCTAGTAAGTATCAAGTGTCAAGGCCAGATTTGAACTCAGGTCCTCCTGATTCCAGGGCCAGTACTCTATCCACTGTGCCATCTAGCTACCCCAACTCCACTTGTCTTAAACATCAGGACCATCTCCTATTGCCCTAATATATATTTTGCCACTGGACCTAGATGGCTCTGGAGGAGAGAGTGAGGTTGGTGACCTCCCCCACTTACATGCACAGGCTGCCCTCACTTAAATGCAATTCACTGTAAATGATGACAGCACCCTGGTGTCATGGTCTTCTTCAGAAACAAAAGGAAAACAACAAGAACAATATCTTCAGGTGTTTCAGGTGCTATTTTGAGTACTTTACTATCATTATCTAATTTAATCCACACAACAACACTGAGTTGCAGTAAGTATATATAAGCAGTAAGTGACTGAAACCAGACTTGAACTCAGTTCTTCCTCACTCTTGGCCCAGTGCTCTATCCATTGTACCACTTAATTGCCTCATTAGTCAATAAGTATTGATTAAGTGCTATGTGTCAGGTATTGAGAGAAGGTAAAAATGGGTTCCCTGCCTAGGAGCTCACATTCTAATAGATTAGACAACTTGCAAATAACTATGCACTTATAAGATATATACAGTGTAAAAGGAAGGTATCCTCAGAGGGACAATGCTTGGGATAGTTGTGAAGGAAGATCAGCAGAGGCCTCCTGAAGAAGGAGGGATTTGAGATGAGTTTGGGACTATAAGAGGTGAGAATTGAAGAAAAAGAAGACATGAAGCAGGGAGGACAGCCAGCGCAAATGCAATCAGAAGCTGGAGTGTTGGGGCAGCTAGGTGGCCCAGTGGATAAAGCACTGGCCTTGGATTCAGGAAGACCCAAGTTCAAATCCAGCCTCAGACACTTGACACTTAATTAGCTGTGTGACCCTGGGCAAGTCACTTAACCCTCATTTCCCTGCAAAAACAAAAACAAAAACAAAAACAAAAACAAAAACAAAAACAAAAACCAAAGAAGCTGGAGTGTTGTGCATGAGGAACAATAAATAGGCCAGTATAGTTGGGTCATAGAATATGTATAGAAGAGGGGGCATTTCTGAGGCAGGAAGTGTTGGAATTTATTAAACTACTTAACATGTAATTTTCATAGGAGCGACCGCCTACCAAAATCTTGTTCTCCTGTCACTTCCTAGCACCATCTATTTTCCAGGTGCCGAATCTCTGGCCTGAGGCTCAGCAAAGCTAATTTCCAATGGCAAGGAAAGCTTCCTACTTTCTCTAGTTAATGAAATGGAACCTAAACTCACGCGATTGAAGGATTGTTGACCATCACATAGAGAAAGAATTGGCAAGTTGCCTGTGTTACTATGTCCTTGAAGTCACTATGAAAAATGATCATCCACTTACTGTTCACATAGTGGGAACTGTAATTAAATTAGTCATTTCCCTTAGCTGAGACACATCCCAAGGAAGCCATCCCAGGTTAAGAGGAGTTGGTTACAGAGAGATCTTTTCTCCCTGCCAAGGGATCATGCTGTGTACCAGGTCTATGTTATGTATTTTTAATCAGCTCTGATAACCTGAACTGGTGTCAAGACCCCTTTTTATGATGGGGCCAAGTTCTTTGATTACCTGTGATTTTCACTTTTGATATTGCCATTCTGTAGTAAAGATGAAGCTGGAGCTGATCCTTACAAAGGTGGGCTATGGTAGCAAATGCCAAAGTGAAGAGAGAAAGTTATAGCCTACAATTCCCTGCTCCTCTCTTAGAGGACAGAAAACACATAATCTTATGTTTGGCCAGTTTTCCATTTGGATAGCTGTATAAACCAGCAGCTCTATCTGAAGCATGTCACACCCTCAGCTTCAGAGAGGGAAGTGGGAGAAAAATAGCATGTATAAATAACAACTAATGTTTCTATAGGGCATTAATGTTTGCACAAAGTTTTACCCAACTTTATATCCATTTAGAAAAAACATTTTTTACTGGTGCTATTTTTTATTGATGTTACCTCCCAGTGATTTTTTATTGATTTTCCCTCCCAACAATTTTCCCTTCCTTGTAAGAAAGAATTTTAGTTAAGCAAAACCAGTTAGCAGAATGGCAATTTCTGACACAATATGATTTATTCTGTATATAGAGTTAATTCCCTCTATATCAGAGTAGAGAAATACAATTCATCTTTACCATGATGAAGGCACAATTGGTTAAAACAAAGATAAGAATTCTAGTGAATTTAAATGTTGTTTATGTCATTATTGTGGTTTTGGGGAAATTATTGTCATTGTTCTATATTTATTTTGCATAGATTTGGATTTATTAAATAACCATTTACATTGTATATATTTTATATGTACCTGTTGTCTTCCTCTATCCGAATTGAGGAATTGAGTCATTCTTTGTACTTCTATCCTCAGTGCCTAGCACAGTGCCTGAAATAAAGTGGGTGCTTAATAAATTATTTTTCATTGACTGATTGATTGCTTTACTCTGAATCAGTACATTAAAATCTTCCCAGTTTCTATGACTCCTTCCTATTTTTACAGCACAATCGTATTGCATTATAATAATGCCTTTTATTGAGCCATGACAAGATATCCTCTAGTTTTCGCTAATATAAAAAGTGTGACTATAAATATTTTAGGCAATATGGTACAGTGAGTAGAACACTGACTTTAGAGCCAGAGGACCTGGGTTCAAATCCTGTCTCTGATATTTATTTCTTGTGTAATCTTGGGCAACTCATTTAACCTAGGTCTCAGATTTTCCATCTGTAGAAATTAGGGGATTGTACTGGATCTTTATGAGGTCCTTTTCTATTTTATACTGTTACCTTTCCATATTTTACTTCCTTAGGATATCTCTTTAGTAGTAGAAATCTCTGGATCAAAGTGGTACAGCAGGAACAGTCTTATACTGATAGTTTCAAGGGGGCTAAATGTCAGAATAAACTCAAATTGGTGAGGAAAACTAAAAGGTTTTAGGAAATGATTTGGAGGGGTTATTTGTTTTCTATGTTTTTATTTTAGCTATTTTCAAGAAAAGGACAGACTAAGAGAAGGTCTAAGACTGCTGCCTGCTCTGAATGGGACAAAAAAAATAGACAACACAGAAAGAGGATAGAGTTTCTCAATTCTTTTTTTTTTTTCTGCCCAGGATTATATGTTGTTGTTGTTGTTGTTGTTTTTTTACTGGAAAGAAAAAAAAATATGGTTAATAAAGAGTTGATATCGATGGTAAATAAGGAGATAGCAATCAATTAACAAGCATTTATTAAGTGCCTACAATGTTCCAGGAACTGTACTAAGTGATAGTGAAGCAAAAGTTAAATAGTTCTTGCCTTCAGGGAGTTTTCATTCTATTGGGACAGAAAATACTGAAGTGAAGCATGTATAGAAGATATACAAAATCAGTTAAAGGTAGTTTTTGTAGCGTGTATGATAGCAGTTGGGCTATGGAGTTAGGAAAAACTTCAAGTAGAATGTCATATTTGAGCTGAATTTTGGATTGAATTAGGAATCTAAAATGGCAGAAATGAAGAAAAAAATATCCCAGGTTTCAGGGACAGCTACGACAAAGTATTGAGACAGGACATCAAGCACCTTGTGTAAGGAACAGCTAGTAAGATTCTATGGCTGAACAAAGAGTTGTGGGTTTCTGGGAGAGATCAAGTAATCAATATATTTATTAAGCATATTTGTAAGAAGACTGAGGTGAAAAGTGGTAAAATCTTGAAAAGCTTTAAATACAAAAAGTTTATACTTGATCCTAGAAGTAATGAAGAACCAATGGGATTTTTACTGAATATAATTTTGGTTAGATCTGTGCTTTAGAAAAACCACTTTGGCAAAATGGATTGTGGTGGATGGATTACGGTGAGGATAGACTTGAGTGAGGGAGAATAAATAGGAGGCCATAGCAATATTGCAGGGGCAAAGTGATGAGGACCAAAACTAAGATTGCTTTCTGTGGCATAGATTAGAGGGGGGGCGGCATGTAGTTGATCAGTGGAATTATGTAGATATAATATACTTAGAAAAACTGTAAAATGTATCATTCTTTTTATGGAAAATATGTAGATAAGCAGGCTGAATAATAATATAATTAGTAGGATTTTGAACATACAGAAAGTCTGAACCCAAAAAGTAGTCATTAATTATTTGAAGTCATCTTGGACGGTGGCCTCTAGTGGAATGCCCTAGGAATCTCTGTTTAGTCCTATGCTGTTTAATATTTTTATCAGTGGCTTATGTAAGGCTATAAATGACATGTTTATTAACTTCATATTTGAAACAAAGCTAGGAATAATAGTTAATAGACTGGAAGGCCGAAATGCTGCCTTTAGCATTAGGTCTTTCCCAGCTCCCTCCAGCGGCTATAAACTTCTGCTATAAGTTCACTTTCTATCTACTTGTATAGATCTTATAGATATCTATTTATTTAAATGCTATCTCTCCTCATTAGAAAAATAAGCTTTTTTTATCTAGTGAGGCAATTGGGGTTAAGTGACTTGCCCAGGGTCACACAGCTAGTTAAGTGTCTGAGGCAGGATTTGAACTCAGGTACTCCTGACTCCAGGGCGGGTGCTCTATCCACTGTGCCACCTAGCTGCCCCCCAAAATAAGCTTCTTAAAGGCAGTCACTGATTTTGTCCTTTATATGTCTATACTCATACGTTTATATATATATAATGCCCTGCCGCCCCCCCCCAGTATTTAGCTCAGTTGCTAACTTGCAAATGCTTGTTAACTGACTAAAAGACAATATTAAGAGAAAATATCATAAGATCTTGAAGGACCCTTACAGATCTAATCAGTTTTAATTCTGTGAGTCCTTCTGGCCTCTAATATTATAATATAGTTTCAAGATAAAGGGAACTGACATTTTCTTACTGAAATTTTAACTATTTCTTCATCAAAGCATGGATCCATAGGAAGGTGGCTGAGAAAGCCATGCCAGAGGATTGTTTCTCCTTCCAGGGCATGGTCAGAAATAGGAATTATGGAAAATCAAGTTGTTTGGAGGAATTAATAATGTCACAAAACAATATCTTTGTGCTTTTTATAATTAATAATGTATAATTCAGTTACACTTCTCCCAAATTAAACTGCTTTTAAAAGTCTAAAGAGTTTCATGAATTTAAATGACTTTTATATGTGTATGGGGTGGTGTTGAGCACTGGGTATGCTCACTTTTGACACCTCACAAAGCAAAGGAGAAAATGGGGAAAAGGATAGAGCACAGGAGCTTCCGCTCATGCCACATGGCACTAATTAAATAGTAAACCATTAGCTGTAGGACTCACTTTTATCCAAAATAGCAAATATCCTCACTTCCTCATTTAGAGTTGACTTTTGAATAGAGAAACTTTAAAGGAATCTCTTGGGAAACTTCCCTAGTTACTTCAAAGGATGCTAGAAAGTTTATAAAGACAATGTTGGGTATCTACACAGAAATATCCAAGTACTTACTTGGCTTAAAAACAAACACACACACACACACACACACACACACACACACACACACATCCCTGTCCAGCGGTTATAAAAAACACACTTTTTTCTGAGCCTATGACAAAATTGAAGGAAATAAAAATTTTTTGTCATTGTCCTTTTCAACAGCCTACCTGGAGACAAGGAGCAGGTGCTTGGAAATGAAATTGAAATTGAAATGGGGTGAGGAGGGAGGTAATGGGGAGAGGACAGTTCAAAGAGCATAACTAAAAAAGATGAAACTAAATACAAGAAGCACTGGAATTGATTGGATATATGTCTAGGGAAAGTCATTGGGAAACATGGCATTGGTGAGAACAAGACATCTAAAGCAAAGAGGGGAGCATTGAGTACAATTGACCCAGCACTGACTCCACAATCAAAGGACTTGGGTTCAAGTTCCAACACTGAAATTCACTAACTCTGTGACCAAGAATTAGTCACAACCTTCTTGGGCCTCAGTTTCTTCAACTGTAAAATGATGGGATTCAGCTATATAAAGTCTCTTCCAGTTATACATTTAGTTCTAATCTTAATTAGGTTCTAGATAATTAGTTTTTAGAGAAAATTCCTTATGAAGCAGTAAGTTCCCTACCAAATCATTCCAGACCAATGGACATCTCCAGGAAGGGTTATTTCACAGTCTCCTCATGAAAAGCTACCTCTTCAGGGTGCAGCTAGGTGGTGCAGTGGATAAAGCACTGGCCCTGGATTCAGAAGTACCTGAGTTCAAATCTGGCCTCAGACACTTGAAACTTACTAGCTTTGTGACCCTGGGCAACTCACTTAACCCTCATTGCCCAGCCAAAAAAAAAAGAAAGAAAAGAAAAGAAAAAGCTACCTCTTCCAGCTTTGTCATTTGCAAATCTGACAGATGTGACAGACACTGTGATGTTCAGCTTGGCATATGTAGAGGTAGGGCAAAAAATACCAGTTGTTGATGCCTCAGTAGGCTTCCAGCCTAGCCTAGGCCACACCAGCTTCTGACCCCTTCCTTGACTGCTCAGGTTATTTTGAAACTGTCAAGCTTGCCCTGAAGTAGCCCAGAACATAGCAGCTTTCTAGTCCAAAACACACAACCTCACATTCATTCTTGCCATGAATTGAAGGCTGTGCCAAAACCTTGAGGGTCATCCTTGAACCTTCAATTTACCTACCTTCTTCAGAGGAATTTATTGCTGTTCTTCATAAAATCTACTATAAGATACTACTACAGAGTAACTTGTGTTTCCACTATGCCTCTGGCACTCTGGCTTAGTAATAAACAAATTTCATTTAATTTTAAATCTCTTTTCCTCTTGCTCTTCCAATCTTTTGGCACTAACTGGGCCCTGGCTTCCTTCCATATGACTATATTCCTTCTACCCTTTCCAGTACTGACTGCACTTTCACTCATATTCCCTGACTTACTTGTCATGGTGGAGAATTGGAATACTATTTAACATACATTGCCATTTCCAGTCTTTCCTGCTACAAACATCACATAGCAAAGTCTGTTCTTTGAAACATACTATCCAAATTTACCAATTAATTCAGATTCTGGCCATTGTCTACTGATTCCCAGAATGTTTTTATTTATTTCTCAATAAGTTCAGTGGTTGGCTCACAGTTTCCCTCTTTTTTGCCTTCATATTAGGGGATTTCAACATAACTCTTGATTTTCTTTCAAAGAGCCTAATTTCCAAGTACGTAAGTATACACAACTCCCATAACTTTCTCTTCTTCTCTACCTCAGTTACACATAGGGACAGGTCATGGACTTGATTTTGCCATTACTCACAAGTGTTGCATTTCCATGTTCAAGAACTGTAACAATTACTTAGTCTGATCATACTCTTTCACTATTCTATCTCTTCTAATGCTTTACAAGAGTAAAGTAAAGTCCTTCCTATGACTTTAAATCTCTCTTTTTCTCAGTATTTTCCCAGATTGTAACTATGCTTTCCTTTCTTCCTAATCTTCACCCCTTGGTGAACCAGTTTATTTTTACCCTGAAATCCATTGTCTTACCACCAATCATTTTTTCAACCCTGAATTACTTCCACCACCTTTTTCACTTCACTAATATACTTCTTATTTTATTTATTTATTTTTTAGTGAGGCAATTGGGGTTAAGTGACTTGCCCAGGGTAACATAGCTACTAAGTGTTAAGTGTTTGAGGCCAGATTTGAACTCAGGTACTCCTGACTCCAGGGCCGGTGCTCTATCCACTGCGCCTCCTAGCTGCCCCTACTCATATACTTCTTCTTTTTTTTTTTTTTTTTTTTAGTGAGGCAATTGAGGTTAAGGGACTTGCCCAGGGTCACACAACTAGTAAGTGTTAAGTGTCTGAGGCCAGATTTGAACTCAGGTACTCCTGACTCCAGGGCCAGTGCTCTATCCACTGCACCACCTAGCTGCCCTACTCATATACTTTTAAACAGACCTAGGGAAATCATAAAATTCTGCTTACTAGGTTCACTCCAAATTTATATTATTGAAACTCAACTGATTCTTCACCACTGCAAGGCAATCTTACCATTCCCTACTTGATTCACTATTCCATTCATCATTAGCCCTTCTCTTCTCCAAGACCAATCCTCTACATATATCCTTGATGCCATCTCCTCTGACCTTTTCAAACAAATTCATTTCCTCCTCTCTTTAATCTTCAATCTTTTCCAGTTTCTTGAACATCCCCTCATGCCTACAAGTGTATCCAAGTGTCCTCCATTAAAAAAACACGAGAACTTTCACTAGATCCTACCATCCCCCTAAGCTATACATTTTCTCAATTAAACTCCTTACAAAAGGACATTTGTAGTATCTTCACTGCCCCTCCTCCAGAGGTATACTGGTTTAAAAAATATGCTTGACATACTTTAAAATTTTAATCTGCATTACCATTTTCTCCATCACTTTCTTAAGTTTAGTTAATCAATAAAACAATAAATCAAGCAATTATTTGCAGTTGCTTTTGCCAATTTTCAAGGTGTAAATGCTCACACTGAAAATTTTACAATTGGCTCTCATGAATCAATTGGAGCTGGATTTAGTACCTCTCATTTCCTCTTACTCTTCTAAACTATCTTCAATTTGGCTTCCAATTTCATCATTCAATTGATATTTCTCTCTTCTAAGTTACTAGTGATTTCTTAATTGCCAAATCTAATATAATTTTCTCGGACTGCATCTTTCTTGTCCTCTCTGCAACATTGGATATTGTTGGTCACTTTCTTTCCTGGACACTTTTTTCCCATGGGTTTAGGGACTCTCCTCTCTTGGTTCCCATGCTACCTATTTGACCATTCCTTTACTCAGCGTTAATCTCTATCTTTCCCACTTACTATGATTGTACCCCAAAGTTCTCTTCTAGGCTACTTTGTCTTTTCTCTCTACTCTCTCATTTGGTTATCTAATCAGGGTGCATTGTTTTGATGATCATTTCTGTGCATACAGTTCCCAAATCTACATATCCACTTCTACTATTCTCTCTCTTGAACTAATCTTGCATCACCAACTGTCCACTGGACATTTCAAGCTGCATGTTAAGTAGAAATCTCAAAGTCAATTTATATAAAACAGAACTCATCATTTTCTTCAAACAAACTTACAGATAACAATAAAACAAAATGCATACCATTCCTCCAATCACCTACTCTCAAAACCTCTACTACATACTCTCACTCACCCTACATATCTAATTAGTTGCAAAATAGTATACTTTCTACACAACATTTCTGCCCTACTTCCTCTTCTCATTCACACAACCACAAGAGCATAATTTATGCTGTAGGCAACTAAAATTAGGCTCTTGGGGTTTTTCTCTGTGTGAGACAGACTGGTGCCCCTCTCCCTCCATTTCAACTGCAGGGGCCTCTGAGCCCAGCTAAGCTGCATGGACAAAAACCCCAGGCCCTGGGTGTGGCACAGGAGGCTTGAGGGCCGCTGGAGCTGGCTTCATCCAGTCTTCAGCTCCTGGAGCGCTAGGCACGGGGCTCAGCCTTTCCAAGGGGTAGCTTCGCATGTGTAGGCATAGTCTGACTGAGTTTCAGTAGGAGGAAGATAAAGGATATATAGCCTGTGGGGCAGAGATGCTGAGAGGTTGACACAGTGAAAGGGGGAAGGCTACAGAGATGCTACAGAAGAAGGAGATGCCAGGGAGATGGTATGGAAAGAAAAGGGACTTTGGGGCTGGTCATTAGAGAATGCTACAAGCACGAGACAGAGAGAGGAGCGGAGCAGTGAAGATGAAGGGGGACAGAATGAGAGGAACAGTACCAAGAAAGGGGAGCACAGACAGCAGCAGTGACCAGCTTATCCTCAGGTGAGAGATTTGAGGCTGCAGGAGAGAAAGTTTAAAAAGGTTTCAGGTCCTATACTTTGCATTTCTTTACCCTTATCTCTTACATTTATTCTCATAAATAAACCCATTTTCTTTAATTGAAGAAAAATGCGTTTGCTTATCAATTTGAGAGAAGCAGTTGTGGGAATTTTTAAACAGCCCATACTAAATCAAAAGCAGTCAGATAGCCAGCCAAAAGTCCACAGATTAGGCCCCCAGCTAGTTAAGTTAATATAATTTTTACAATGCCCTTGTTACTTCTGCCCAGACTCTCAAAATACCTTTCTAAGTGGATTCTCTGACTCTAGTTTCTCATCCTCACAATCCATCATGGGCACTCTTGCCATAATTATTTTCAGAAACACTGTTTATAATCATGTCACTTTTCACATCCATAAGCTCCAAAGTTTCTCTCTCACCTCTACAATCAACTATAAACTCTTTTTTGGCATCTATATTTTTACAAACTCATTCCTTCTTTTCTATCAATTGTTCTTATTACTCCCTTCCATGAGTACATGGAAGTTCAGCCATCCAGGCTTACTTGACATTCTTCATACATGACACTATATTTCACATGTCTGTTCCTTAGTACTTGCTATCTTCTGAGCCCATAATGGTTTGCTTCATAAACTTTAACTTTCAGAGTTCCTGGATTCCTTTAGCATTCAATTAAATGATCATATATTACTTAAAGCCTTTCCCAATCTATCCCCTCAACCTCAATTTCTAGTGTCTTCCCCTCAAAGGCTTCTTTCTATCTAATCTGTATATGTCTTGTGTGTGTCTATGTATTCACACACACACATATACACACATAAACACATATATATACACACACATACATGTTTATATATGTCATGTTCCCACATTAGAATGTGAGTTTCTTAATGGTATACACTATTTTTACTTTTTTTTTCATCCATAGTGTGAGCCATGGTGTTACTGCTTAAAGGATTGTCAATCAGTCTATAGAAATATATAAATATTTTGCACCCTTCTCCTTTTGGGATGACAAAGTATTTTTGGTTGGTTGTTTTGTTTTTGTTTTTTTTCCAGGGCAATGAAGGTTAAGTGACTTGCCCAGGGCCACAGAGTAAGTGTCAAGTGTCTGAGGCCAGATTTGAATTTAGGTCCTCTTGAATCAAGGGCCGGTTCTTTATCCATTGTGTCACCTAGCTGCCACTGGGATAACAAAGTCTTGAGGAGATATTTTATATGCACTAGTTCTGTTCTTTCTGCTTTTGAAATTTGAGAATATTTATTCCTTGTGGACCAAGTTCACAACTCCTCCTCCTCCCCATCATAGATGTGTTATTTTGACAAATAGCAAGATGATTTATACTGTGCCATCTTTGTGTGTGTGTGTGTGTTATTAATGCCTTTCTTTTTATAACACACTATTTTCGAGATATATGGATATGGCCTCCCTCTTATACATAGTGAGCCTTTCCTTGAAACAAAGAAAAACGGTTCAACCAAGCCAACCAATATACCATCTTATTATAATAGCTTATATAATAATAAGCATCTAAATATCACTCTCTATAGTTACTGAGTACTTTCATGGCCATTATCTTATTTGATCCATATAATCACTCTTGGAGAACAACAGATCAGGCACTATCATTATTTTTACTTCACAGATAAGGAAGCTGAGGTACAGACTAGAAGAGTGACTTGTTCAAGTCTATAGAGCTAGTAAATTGCAAAGCTTGAAATAAGGCCCAAGTCTCCTGACTCCTAGGTGGGACTCTCAGCTCTTGGGGAATGCCATTTTGTTGACCTATTCTAACAGATAGCATCAGAGTGTACAAATGACCATAATGAGGTAATTTCTATTCCTGAATGGTAGCCCATACACACACCTTTTCTAATGCACAGACACCAAATATTTTTGAATAAGAAAGTCTATATAAAATGGGCTTTAACTGGACCCTCTGCATTGAATACACATACTAAGGAGGATGCTGCACTAGTAAGGGTAAAGGGGCTCATATTCATTAAGTTTTTTTGTAAGATCGTTAAAAAAAAATAATACTTCATTTTAACAAGCTTCTTAAAATTGCTGTCTGGTGTCCAAAACTTCACATAGAAGCTGATGGCTATGGTATATACTTTCCTATTTATTCAGTTATTTGTTTACATAGAACAGATTTTTTATTTTTTCAGCAGATGCTTATTGAATACTCACTGTGGGCAAGGCACTGAGCCAGGTGCTATGGATGTGTATTTATTTACAAGCAGCAAAATGAGGGGAGAAACAGAGAGATGGAATAAATGAGGAGGCCTCAAACTGTTATTGTATTTTTTTAAAAGGATGTTTTTGTGATTCTACTGTAATGACAGTGCTTGAAAGAATAAATATTTTATTGCCTTTCTGTATTAGCTATATTCTAATTCACAGAAGGAAAGAGAGAAATTTGAATTTGTTTATGAATCTCATTTATTTTAATAAAAGTCCTCCTTCAGAAAATATTAATTTTATTGGCAGATAAAGGTCTTATTCTGAGATATAGTTTCCATGACTTCATATTGCTAATGGTACCAATCAAATCTACAAAAACATCAAAGAAATAGTGCAAAGAAGGCTAGACATCCAGGTGGTACAATTCATAGAATGTTGGACTTAAGATCAGGAAGAATTGAATTCAAATTCTGCCTCATATACTTACTTGGCTGTGTTACCTTGGGCACATCACTTAAACGATTTCAGTCTCAGATTCCTCAGATATTAAAAAATCAGGATAATAATAGCACAGACTTCACAGGGTTGTTGTGAAGCTCATATGAGATTATACACATGTATATATGTGTGTGTGTGTATGCTTATGTGTATATGCATATACATATGTATATCTGTATGTGTTTGTGTATATATGTATATGTGTATGTGTATGTGTATCTATATCTATATATTAGCAAAACATAAAGCATTAACTGGGAAAACTAGAAAACCCTATGGCAGAAAGTAGGTATAGACCAACATTTTACACTGTACACTAAAATAAGGTCAAAATGGGTACATGATTTACACATAAAGGGTGACACCATAAGCAAATTAATAGAGCATCAAATAGTTTATCTGTCAGATTTATGGAAAGAGGATGAATTTAGGATCAAAGAAGATATGGAGAGCAATACAAAATATAAAATAAATAATTTTGATACTATAAAATTAAAAAGGTTTTGCACAAACAAATTTAGTGTTACCAAAATTAGAAAGGAAGCAGAAAACTGGGAAAGACTTTTTTTATTGAAGCAAGTATCTCTGATAAAGGCCCCATTTCTCAAATATACAGAGAACTGAGCCAATTTAAAAAAAATACAAGTCATTCCCGAATTGACAAATGGTCAAATGATCTGAACAGGCAAATTTCAGACAAAGAAATCAAAGCTACCTATAGTCATATGAAGAATAAAATGCTCTAAATCACTATTGATCAGAGAAATGAAAATTTAAAAACTCTGAGGGGGTATAGGAAAGGCAGTAACCTCTCAGTGCTCACCACATGATCACTTAAAATAATGCCATAAGATAATTTCTGGAGCAGTAGAACCCAGAGAAGGATGGGGTGATATCATTTTCCAGCCAAAGACAGCTTAGAAGGTTGGTAGGAAGGGTCTGCTATACTGGGGTGGGAGTTAGAACCCAACCCCACAGCCAAACCAACACAGATCCAGTCCCAGGAAGGCTGCATCAGAAAAAGAGACCTCCAGAGCTTCTGAATTGGCTGCAGCTGTGCAATGAGGTGGAACACAGTTGTCTTTCCCATGCTTGCAACAAGATAGCAGTATTGAGTGGTGGCCCAAGTGGGGGAGGGACACAGACAAGCTCAAAGCTATCAGCTATAGTAAGATAGAATTATGTTTCCAGTTAAAGAGCAAGCAAGGCTGGGGCTATTTACAGACCAGAGCACAGGCCAGGGGAGTGAAGAATCCCCTCTCCTTAAATCAATCCACCTGAGACCATTTGAAGCTTGGGACACTGCATATTGGAGGCAGTGACCCACTTTGAGGAGGAGTTAAAAGTCACAAAATAGTCTAGAAAAAAATGGACAGAAAAAATGCAGACCATTGAAAGTTTGTTTGGTGGCAAAGAAGATCAAAATAAACCCTCACAAGAAGATAACAAAGTCAAAGCTCCTACATCCAAAGCTTCCAAGAAAAATTATGAATTGGACTCAGAGCATGGAAGCTCTCAAAAAGGACTTTGAAGATAAAGTAAGAGAGGAAGAGGAAAAAATGGAAGGAGAAGTGAGAATAATGCAGGAAAGTCATGAAAAAAGTCAACAGCTTGAAAAACCAAATAGAAAAGCTCTCCGAAGAAAATAATTGCTTAAGAATTAGGATTGATAAAATGGAAGCTAATGACTTTATGAGAAATCATGACACAATAAAGCAAAATCAAATGAATGAAAAAATAGAGGCCAATGTGAAATATCACCTTGGAAAAACAATGGACCTGGAAAATAAATCCAGCAAAGATAATTTGAAAAATGGACTACTTGAAAACCATGATCTTAGACATCATCTTCTAAGAGATTTTCAGAGAAAACTGCCCTGATATTCTAGAAAAAGAAGGTGAAATAGAAATGGAAAAAATCCACCATTCACCTCCTGAAAGAGATCTCAAAATGAAAACTTCCAGGTATATTATAGCCAAATTCCAGAGCTCCCAGGTCAAGGAAAAAATATTGCAAGCAGCCAGAAAGAAACAATTGAAGTACCATGGAGCCACAGTCAGGATAGCACAAGATCTAGCAGCTTATACATTAAAGAATTGGAAGGCATGGGATATGATATTCCAGAGGGCAAAGGAATTGGGATTACAACCAAAAATTACCTACCCAGAAAAACTGATTGTAATCTTTCAGGGGAAAAAATGGGATTTCAATGAAAAAGGGGACTTTCAGCCATTTGTGATGAAAAGACTTGAACAGAATAGAAAATTTGATTTTCAAATATAGCACCCTAGGGAAGCACAAAATGGTAAACAGATAAAAGAAATCATGAGGGAGGTTAAAAGGTTAAACTCTTTACATTCCTCCATGGGAAATTGATACTTCTAACTCATAAGAATTTTCTTAGTATTAGGGCAGCTGAAAGGAATAAATTTAGACAGTGGAGACAAGTAGGGATTGATTATGAAGGGATGACATCTTCAAAGCATTTATTGTTTGTTTATCATTTTTTGTGGGTCAGTCAGGGTTGGGAGGCATTCCCAGGGTTGTTGGGGAGTGTCTTATGTCTGAGGCCAGATTTGGGCTCAAGACCTCCCACGTCCAGGGGGATCCTTTGTCCACTGAATCACCTAGCTGCCCCATGATGACATCTTTAAAATGAAATTAAGGGATGAGAGGATTGCACTGGAAGAATGGGAAAGGGAGAGCTGGAATGGGGCAAAGTATTTCACATAAAAGAAGCAAGAAAAATTTTATGGATGGGGGAGGAGTAGAGGAGTGCATGAGTCTTATTCTCATCAGAATTGGCTCAAAGAGGGAATAACACACTTAAGTGGGTATAGTATTATACCTTGCCCTTTGGGGGAGTAAGAGGGGAAGGGAATGGGGGGGTTGAAGGAAGGGAGGGCAGATTTGGGGAGAGGCAGTCAGAAACAAAACACTTTTGGAGAGGGAAAGGGTAAAAGAAGATAGAAAATAGAGTAAATATCATGGGAAGCAAAAAGGATGGAAGGAAACACAGCAATAGTAACTGGGGAAAAATTTGAAACAGAGGCAAGAGCAATGTAAGATGATGATGGTGGTGGTGGTGGTGGTATTTACTTTGCTGGGCTATTGTGAAGAAAATTCTTTGTCAGGTATAAGGTACTATATAGCTATTATTGTTGTTGAAATAATGATCTCATGGGGTTTTTGTAAGAAAATCACCCTTTGCAGTACTATATAAATGTAGTTTACTATAAAAAATAAAGATGAGCAGGGTGCTATCAGAAAAACCTGGAAAGACTTACATGAGCATATGCAAAGTGAAATATCCTATATACAAAATAACTGCAATATTGTAAGGTGATCTGCTGTGAATGACTTAGTTATTTTCAGCAATGCAATTATCTAAAATGACTCTGAAGGACCTATGAAAAATGCAATCCATCTACAGAAAAAAAATTGATAGTACCTCAATACAGATGGAAGTATATTTTGTTGTTGCTGTTATTAGTTCCTTTTTTCTAAAGTTTTTTTTTAATTTGCTATGTTTTGCATGACTGCACATGTATAACTTACATTGAATTGCTTGAGTTCTTAAGGGGTAGATAGAGAGGAAGGATGAGAATTTGGAACACAAAGTTTTAAAAATCAATGTTGTAATTTGTTTTTACTTGTTAGGTGGGGAAAATAATAAATGATGAATCTAAGAAAGAGAAAATTTTAAAATTCTGAGGTATCACCTCACACCTATTCCATTGGCTAATATGACAAAAAAGGAAAATGTTGGATATTCAAGGGGATGTTGGACAATTGGTTGCTAATCCATTGTTGGTGGAATTGTGAACTAATTTGATTATTCTGGGGAGCAATGTGGAACTTTGTCCAAAGGGCTATAAAATAGTGGATACTCTTTGATCCAGCAATACCTCTGCTAGGTTTAAATCCCAAAGAAATCCCCCAAAAGAGTAAAAGTCATACTTGTATAAAATATATGTAGCAGCCCTTTTTATAATGACTAATAACTAGAAATCAAAGGAATGCTCATCAATTGGGGTATGGCTAAATAAGCTGTCTTATATGATTGTAATGCAATATTATTGTGCTATAAGAAATGACATGCAAGATGACTTCAAAAAGGTCTGGAAAGGCTTGTATGAACTAATGTATAGTGAAGTGAGCAGAATCAGGACAACCCTGTGCAATGTAACAGCAATATTGTTCAATGAAGAACCATGGATGACAACCATTCTCAGCAATACAATGATCCAAGACAATCCCAAAGGACTAATGATGAAGCATACTATCCATGTCCAAAGAAAGAACTGATATTGATTGAACAAACACTGAAGCATGCTATTTTCACTTTCTTTCATTTTTTCTTTTATTCAAGTTTTATTATACAAAATGACTTATATGGTAATGTTTTACATAATTGCACATGTATAACCTAAATCGGATTGCTTACCACCTCAGGGAGGGGGGAGGGAAGAGGACAGAAGGATAGAATTTGGAACTCAAGACTTTAAATAAAAATGTTTATTAAAAATAAAGTAATATATAAATGGTAGATTTTATCATTTTCATTATTTTTGTTTCAGAAGATAAGAAGAGAGTTTTGAAATGGGGTAGTGGGTGTGTGTTTTCTGGGGATGATATTTGCTAATTCATCAAGATTCTACGGGAAGACCATAGAAGACTCAGCAAAAAGTCAGTGTAATTATGTACTATTTTAACAATTCCTCTACCTTATCAAACTCCTTCCTAATTTAGACTTCCTTCTCTTAAATTTCTTTCATTTGCTACTTAAATATTCCAAGTCCAACCTGGTGGATTGGGGAGGGAAGAGGAAGAATGAGAAGGGGAGACACAGAAGGGTAGAGTTATCAAAGTGTTGTAGAAAGCTTATTGGACTAGGAGTCACTTGGCACCAGAACTAGTGTAAGGTAACCATATGTTACCCTAGGAGTTTGAAATCTAATGGATACAGAAGGTAGAAATAGATAACAATTTATCTGGGTAATATCTAACCCATGAAGAATCTCATGCTTCTCCACAACCATCACATCATAGAATCCTGAATCCCTTCCCCATGATCAACTGAATTCTCCCATCCCCCTTCCCCATGTTGGTCCCATCCTTGTCTCTCCTGTCTCCTTGAGCCTGTGCAACATATCTACTATAGCTCAGGGTTGGTAGAAACAACCACTTTCACACCTTTCCTTACTATTATGCCCATTGACAGCAACATATAGCATTCTTCTGGGATTGGAGGATGGGGACATGTGGGATTAGTTGGCTTCTCCATAAGGGATAAGACCAGAACCTCTGGTGGATGAACTATCTCTCATTGAATACTGTTGCACCCAATTAGGGCATACTATCTTCACTATTGTGGTAAAAAAAAATATGAAAGTTTTTTAACAATCGGTTAGGATAACTGAAAGACGGCAGTTTTTCTTAAGGACCACCCTTTTGGGGAGGAGACCAATGGCATGAGCTACGAATGCCAGTGCACCTGCTGCGCATGTCAGACTGCCTGCTATGCACTCGACTTCCGGGGTGCGAGCTTAAAAGACAAGGAGAGAATGGAAGTAGAGCTTTTTCCTGCTCTGCTGGTCTCCTGACTGCACTGCACAGATGGTCTCTCTCTCTCCAAAGGTGGCCTTCCGTTTTGGTGAGTTTTTATAAGGAATATAGACTAAGCTTAGACTTAAGACGATTTGTATTGTGTTTCTACTTTCCTATCCTTCTAATCAACATCACCTTGTGACTACCAAAACAATAAAAGGTCTATCTAGAAAACCAAAAGCTTCCTCCATTTACTAGTCTGGGAGATAAATTAAGGGAAAGGTTAAGCAGGGGAGATTTATGATCTAATATCCAATTTTAAATCTCACACTATGTATTTACTGAAAAAACAAACAAACAAACAAACACTGAATATGGGAACTTCAGCCATTTCTTCACTTCAGGCATTAGGCTCATTATTCTATCAACACATCTTGAAACATGGACCAAATAGTCAGGAACTGCCCCCTTTCCAGCAGTAATATCACCAAAGGGCTCCCATATAATGAACTTTTGTTTAAAATGTTGATTTTATGTTATTAAAATGAGTAAGAAATTTGACCTCAGAAAAGTGTTGAGAAATTGTACCTCCTTTCTTTCAGAAATAGAAGACTATTGGCATAATCCACATGTCATCATTCTCACTTGATATTAATGGGTGTGCTGAATTGATTTTTAAAAATTAATTTTAAATGAATAATTTTACATATCCATATACGTATTTGTGTCTAATGATAGCCATATCTTGGCATAGATAAAAAAGGAAGAAAAAGAAATTTACATAATAACTTTATTATATATTTAAAAGGAATCACAAGATGTGCAAACTATATTTGTGGTTTCATGTGTAATCATCTTTTTAATTATACTATGTTATAGAGTTCCTTATTTTATTCCCTAAATTATTTTTAAAATTTCATTGTTACAATAGATTGGGGGAAATTATTCAGAAATTATGTTAATGTAAAAAAGGTATAAATGAAAATTGTAGGAAAATATTTTTTAAGAAAGAAAAGTTGGTTTGCAGATGACTTTGCGCAGTGTTTGGCAGTGTTTGCCAAAGGCTTCAAGATTACTGGTAATACCTTTGGATTCTAGAGAATTGGGTTTTATAAATGTAAAGGATTGGCATTGAAATAATCTTGGTCTTCCATTAAACCCTTCCTATTTGCTTTATTTAGGTGTGTAGATGACCCATGGTCCTCAGATACAATGCAATCAAAGCATAATCTTTGGGAGATCCTATCAAATCAGTTGGGCTTTGAATGAAGGCCAAGCAAAGGACAAATCACATGAGGACCAGACTAGATAATCTTTGGGAAGCTCATCACCAACTAGAATAAAATGTTGGAATTCAAGTCAGAGAGACTCAAGTTTGAGTACTGCCTCAGGCACTTGCCATGTGACCCTGGGCAAATCATCTAACCTCTTCCAGTTTTCATTTCCTCATCTGTAAAATGGGGATAAAAGAGCCCCTATATCAAAGGGATTTTGTGAAGAGGAAATTAGATAACATTTGTTAAGTGCTTTGTAAGCCTCTCTTTCAGCTATTATCTATTTTGGTCTGGCTCATAGTAGGCAATTAACACGAGTTTATTGTTTTTTTTTCATGACTTTCCTGCATCACTCACATTTCTCTTTCCATGTTTTCCTCTACCTCTCTTACTTTATCTTCAAAGTCTTTTTTGAGTGCTTCTATGGCCTAAGACCATGTTTTCCTTGGAAACTTTGGATGTAGGAGCTTTGACTTTGGTATCTACTTCTTGGGCTGTATTTTGATCTTCCTTGTCACCAAAGAAACTTTCTATGGTCCACATCCTTTTCTGTCTGTTCATTTTGCTAGCCTATATTTTGACTTTTAACTCCTTCTTAACGTAGGACCCTGCCTCTAGGGCATTCTGTCCCAAGCCTCAGGGACTCCCAGGTGGATCAATTTAAGCAAAGGCATATTCTGCACTTGCCTGGTCTGTGCTATCCTCTGTAAATAACCCCAGGCCTACTTGCTCTTTAAGCTGGAAACAAAAATTCTCTTTAGCTGTGGTTTCTAACTCCAGTGAGCCTGCACCCCTTCCCTACCTGGGTTGCCATTCAAGATTGCTTCCTGATTCCCAACACAGACAAAACAACCTAGTTCTGCCTCAACACCAGCAAAGAACCCTATAATCTCCCCCGGTCAGCTGCTCAGCCCTTTCAGTAGACAGTGAGCTTTTTCCAGAAGAAGCCTCCACTGTAGCCAATTAAGAGACTCCAGGGCTCTGTTTTTCTGGCACAGCTGGCCTGTGGCTGGATCTGTTTTGGTATGGCCATGGGTCTGAACTCTACTCCAACTCTGGTACAACAGATCTTTCCTGCTGACCTTCTGAGCCACCTTTGGCTGAAAAATGATCTCATGCCATCCTTTTTTGGATTCTGCTATTCCAGGAATTGTCTTATGGCATTATATGGAGTTTTTTTCTTTTTTTTCATGATCATATGGGTACCCCTGAGAAGTTACTGCCTTTCCTCCATCATCTTCACTCCACTCCCACAGATCTAAGCTTTTGGAACAAAAACTCATTATTTAACAAAAACTTCTGGAAAACAGTATGTCAGTACGTAGGAATAGACCAACATCTCACATTGCCTACTAAAATAAGGCTAAAATGGATTTACACCAAAAGGGTGACACCATAAGCAAATTACTAAATTATCCAATAGTTTATCTGCCAGATTTATGGAAAGAGGAAGAATTTTGGACCAAAGAAGATATAGAGAACAATACAAAATGTAAAATAGGTAATTTGATTATTTAAAATTAAAGTTTTTGCAGAAACAAAACTAATGTAACCAAGATTATAAAAGAAAGCAGAAAACTGGGAAATATTTTTACAGCCAATATTTCTGATAAAGGCATCATTTCTCAAATATATAGAGAATTGAGTCAAATTTATAAAAATACAAGACATTTCCCATTTGATAAATTGTCAAAGGATATGATCGGGCAGTTTTCAGACAAAGAAATTAAAGCTACCTATAGTGACATAAAAAAAAAAATTCTCCAGATCAGAGAAATGCAAGTTACAAGAACTCTGAGGTATCACCTCACACCTCTCAGAGAGGCAAATATAACAAAAAAAGAAAATATTGGATGTTGGCAGGGATGTGGGAAAATTGGGACACTAATCTGCTAATAGTACAATTGTGAACTGATTCAACCATTCTGGAGGACAATTTGGACCTATGCCCAAAGGACTATAGAGCTGTGCATGCCCTTTCATACAAGAATATCACTGCTAGCTTTATATCCCAAAGATATCCCCAAAAGAGAAAAAGACCAATTTGCAGAAAAATATTTTTAGCAGATCTTTTTAGTGGCTAAGAATTTGGAATTCAAGGAATGCCCATCAAGTGGGAAATGGCTTAACAAGCTGTGGTATATTATGGTGATAGAATATTATTGTGCTATGAAAAATGACAAGAGGATGATTTCAGAAAGACCTGGAAAGACTTGCATTAACTGATGTATAGTGAAGTGAGCAGAACCAAGAGAATGTTGTGCACAGAGACACCAATATTGTTTGATGAAGAACTGTGAATGATTTAACTATTCTCAGCAATACCAATGATCCAAGACAATCCCAAAGGACTAATAATGAAGCATTTTATCCACCTCTAAAGAAAGAATGAATATTGATCGAATGCAGAATGAAGCATGCTGTTTTTCACTCTTGCATTTTTTTATTTAATTTAATTTTTTTATACAAATACTAATACATATACATATACTAATATGGAAATGCTATCCATAATTGCACATTTTTAATCTATATCTGCTGGTTTACCACCTCAGGGAAATGGGAGGCTTAAATTTTGGAATTCAAAAGTATAAATAGAGGAATATTTACTGAGAAAAAATTTTTAAATATGTAAGCCTTACATAATTGTATTAATTAATGAAAATTTTTACCTATACAATGTTACATGCGAAGCATCTGTCATTCCATCACCATATAGAATTTGGCAGAAACCAACTTACCTATAGATTAGGGTATGTGTCCTAGCAAATTACCTCAGATGCAGAAAGGCTTGCTTCCCCATCATGACATTGCAAGTAATTTTCATGGGTAGAACTGGAACTCAGGTGTTCCTGAGGTCATGTTCAGCATTCTACCACCTACTCCCTTCTTCCTTTTTATGTACTTTGAATTACTAATACATAGGCATATTTTTCAAAGGGTTTTTGTTTGTTTTGCCAATTTGAATTTCATAAAACTTTATATATGTGATAATTAATTATTGTAATGTGTTTATGGCTGCTAATGGAGGGCTGGAAGTTTCTGTGGAGTAGAGTTGAGTACTGATTATGTGTGCCACTAATTCATTTCCTCACACTCTCTGACCCTTTGGCTTATAAGCAAATGCTGTACACAATGAAATGTTCAGTGGAGCAATAAATGAGATTGTCTGTCAAAGGCAGAAAGGAGATCATCATGAAGACCCCAGCTATTGGGAACAGTACACTGAAAGTCCATAGCTAGAGGATCTCTTTCTTGGAGGGAAAATTAATCATGGTGCCCCAGATGAAACAGATAATTCTCAAGGTTTTTTAGCTGAATAGACCTTTGGGCCTAGAGGTTCATGTCATGCCTGGCCAGGTCTCTGACCCATTGGTCCAAAACATCAAGGCATGAATAAGCAGGCATGTTCCCTGTATAATTCTGATCATTTCATTCAAGTTATTTTTGCAGGACAAAAGGACATTCAGGAACCCTAGCTTTGGGAGGCCAGTGAAAACCATTGCTGACTCTTGGACTACAATGACAGAATGGGAGGCCAATTGGGGCCACTTTGGACTGAGACTCTTGGCTGTCATCTGGGAAGCACCATTTCCTCAAATGAACCCTTCACTGTGGCTGTTCTCAGTTCTTTTGCCAGGGTTTGATGAGTTTGGGAAGCAACTGGGAACATTGTGAATGAGCGGCATTTACCATGGGTCAAGTACCTTGTCACTGGTCAAAGTTGAACCAAGACAGAGAACTTCAATAATGGTTAAGTAAAGGAACATTATTTTTGCTACAACTGGGTGTCATCACATTCGTGACTGTGGACAGTATATTTATACTTAAATAATCTTAAACTTCCATTTCAGTGTGGTCTGGAAACTAGGCCAGTTATGAACTTTAAAACTGACAGACTGACTCATTAGATGCAGTTATCTGATAAGTCAGTAAATAGCTAGTATGATTAAAGGTACAGGGGTTAGGTAGGCACAGGGGATATGAGGAGTTCATTGTTTCATTTATTAAAAACGCACACAAACATGCACACACATCACCATTTCCTGAATAACTTTTTCAAGGTAGCTGGAATCATTACATATACTTTTTCATTTTAAACCTTCTTTCTCTTGTATCACTAAAGTCAAAGATATGACTGCAAAGCCATGGGCTACTATAGAATTTTGCTTGCAAAATCCTTCTTGTTTTCTTCTCTTACCTTCCCAAAGGGTGCTCTTGAAGTGGGTATAGATTACCTTCATTAAAAAATTCTGCGCAGATAGGAAAGTAGGCATATGGGTCAGAAGATATTAATATTCACATTAATATTCATTTAGTCATCTTTTTTGTAATCATCATGTCTGAAAGTTTTTCCTTGCGTTTTTGGTATTTTTCTCCTTTTTCCAAATACCTTTCTCTATAGAGCACTGAATTGGGAGACAAGAAGACATGGGTTTGAATCCTGCCTCAGTTACTTATTAATTCTGTGACTTTTGGCAAATCACTTAGCATTTTGGAGCCTCATCTGTAAAATGGGAATACTATAAACACCTACTTCTTTTTTTGTGGGGCAATGAGGGTTAAGTCACTTGTCCAGGGTCACACAGCTAGATAAGTGTCAAGTGTATGAGGTAAGATTTGAAATCAGGTCCTCCTGAATTCAGGGCCAGTGCTTTATCTACTGTGCCACCTAGCTGCCCCCAAGCACCTACTTTTAGGTCTTATTGTAAGATTCAGATATTATATCTATAAATCACTTTGCAAACCTCTCTATACATGTCAGCAGCTGGAACTGATCCCTCAATGCTCTCAAAACTATGTGATCTCCACCACAGAATTCTATGTGCACTTGGTGGACATGAAACCATTATTCTCAGCTTTACTTGATTCAGTGACATGTCTACTCATAAAGCATACAGGATACTATTATATTAGAGTCTAAATTTGGTATCAGAACAATATCAAGAAACTAGAGGGAGGTCTGGAGTACGTTTGGTGGACACAATGCAGAGAATATATGGAGGTACATGGATGAGTCACACAGGATGAGAAACCCTGAATAGCTTTTAATCTGCATTATTAGAGAGAATACCCACATTGATGACCTCAGCAGTCCATTAAAAAGGCTTTCATAAGAACACTGATTGCTCTAATGAGGGTGGCATCTTAAAAAAATGAGGAGATATTTGCATTAAAAAACATCATCACATTGATGTTGTAATTTTGAATATGTAAAAATTAACCTTAGTAGCTTTTATATGCATAACTCATTTGGGTTCTGCCTATTTGGAATTTGGTTGTCCCGGACCCCAGGGAGCACAAAGTTATATAGCTTTAGCTATGTAGCCCTAGCAAATTTTTTTCTGAGATGAAATCAAAGGTCTTTGAGTATCCACCCTAGAGGCCCACTCAATAAGTTCACCATACAGTTTAAGTGACAGAATGAGGGGCCTTTATACTCAAAAGGGACTTCAGTGTTATTAGGACCCGCTTCTTGTCTTCAAAAAGGAAAGACAAGGGAATCTTTACTTTACTGATGATACCCTGAGAGATTGTTGTTGTTGTTTTGTCCTTCATTCTCAAAAAGGACCATAACAAATGCCATGAATTTCAAGAAATTTGATTTCAATGAGGGAGAGTTATGCAAAGTCACCAGCTTCACTTTTTCCTCCAGAGCTATATGGGTCCAGTGGCTAGATATGTTATCAGGACAACTGGAGATTCCCCACCCTTCCTAAGAGATCAATGATTCTTTAAGTAACTATATCCTTAACACTGTTGTTAGTTGATGGAGAAGGAAGTCTGTGGAAGTAACCATGATAATTAAGATATGACATTATTCCCAGTAATTCCCAATCAGAGACATAACTGGGACAGGACTACTGGTGCCTTCCCTCAGAGCACTGAAATTTAGAGAGCACTAATAACACTTGTGGATTTTTGGTAACAAAGAAATGATTAATCTGAGTACCTAGTTAACAAGAACAATTGGTTAATATAGGAAGCTACCAGAGGACTTCTTCTTATCCCTTTCCTTTCTGGGCTTCTGAACCTAAGATAACTGCTTCCTGACCTACCAGTACTTTCTCCCCCTAAGAAGTTGCATCTCTGGGAGCAAAATTATAGTACCCTGGTGATGAAATTGCTTAGAAAGTATATTCCCTGGGGGCAGCTAGGTGGTGCAGTAGATAAAGCACTGGCCCTGGATTCTGGAGGACCTGAGTTTGAATCTGGCCTCAAACACTTGACACTTACTAGCTGTGTGACCTTGGGCAAGTCACTTAACTCTTATTACCCACAAAAAACCAAAGCAACAACAACAAAAAAAAAAACAACAACCAAAAAAAAAAAGTAAAGAAGAAAGTATATTTCCTGAAGCTTCCTGTAGGCATTTGCCCTAGTCTTTCTAATACAGGATTCCATTGCCTTCAGCAATGTTTCCCTTGCATCTTTCAACATATCAAAATGCTTAGGGTTATTGGGGTCCCAGTCAGGGTCTTGAATAGGCCACCCAATATCAACCTTTCCCATGGCTTCCAGGCTGTTTGCTGCAGCTACTATATCTGCTCTTTCTCCTGGAGACAATATTATTTCCATAAGGTCAGTAACATCATTCCAAGTGGGCTGATATGCTCTAAAAATTGCTCTAAACTGCCTGATAACTGCTGTGGGATCTTCATCAAATTTAGGAGTGCTTTGTCCCCATAAAGCCAAATCCTTGGGTGTAAAAGGTGTGTATTGTCTGAGCTTACGTATAGTACCTTTTTGACCATGGGCGAGGATCTCTTGGAGGGGAAAAATTTTTACTTTCTCTGTCTCCTCTACAAGGGAATCATTTCTTTCTTTCTTTCTTTCTTTCTTTGGCATGGAGGAAGTAGAGGGCGAGGGAATAAGAGTTGGGTCATTTGGAATTTCAGTCTGAACGGCCTTGGATTGAGTTGTATTATTGGGCGTTTCGGTTTGGGAGGCCATGTCTTTCTGCCAGTTTCTTGTTTCAGTTTGGGAGGCAGACTCAGATGTAAACTGGGGCCTGGATTTTCTTCGTCTTATATTTTTAGTATGATAATTTTCGCTTGCTCTGGCCCAGATTTTCCAATAACGTAAATGTTCAGGTGGACATCTACTTAGGGTTCTTTGCAAATGCCTCAATGTTTGGGGATTAAATGACCCATATTTGGGCCATTCTTCCTGTAATTCCTCATGCCACATAAAACACAGTCTGATAAGCTCTCCTCTGGTCATGTTTCTATTTAGTCTAAGTTTTCCCTCATTCCAGTCCATAAGTAGCTTTCCTAATGGGGAATCCCGGGGAATCATCTTTATTCTAATATTATCTAGGGCATGCCAAATTCTCCATACCACACCACAAAGCCCCACAAAACCAAAAAGAGTAATAAAAATATATTGAAATTCAAACTGGCCAACATCTCTGATTAGTGAAGGTAAAGCTAGAAAAGGGGTACTTAGGATGTTTAAAAGATCCATTTGAAATTTAAAACAGCCTATACTTGATAGTACTTTCTGATTTAAAGGGACAGGGGAGGGAAATCTTACCCAATCAGAAGATCAGAAGATGAACGTTCCGTTTTCCTCTTCGTGGTCAGCCAAACTGTGTAATTTAAGATTCTAAATGTGGATTCTAATCTGTTCCCCCAGTTTTTGGGGAAACTGACTAAAATCACTGATAAAACGAGTTTAGGTTTTTAAGGGTTTATTGGAAAATAGAAAGAAAAAGATTGAGAACAGAATTCCAACAGCCTGGCATTCCTATCTTTCCTCAAATTTCCTGTGAAGTCCTCTGCCGCCACCACCATCCAGTCAGGAACCCCAAAAAGCCCAAGCGCTCTCTGCGCAGGCTCCCTCTCCTCCTTCCTGTCTCCTCCGAGAAAATAGGAGGCTCCTCAAGTTGATTGGCTGGTAGCCTTTATAGACAGCACCCATGAGCAAATGTCATTTCCTGACGCCAAGGAAAAGCCACAATGTCTCTGAGGCATTTCCTCATGGTGGAGCTTTCCCACAGCAAGTCTCCAGTAGGTGGCATCATTCCAATCATTACAGCTGATTGATACAAAAATTCCTTGTTAACATATCAATATTGCCTATGGAGAGACAAGCCAGTTGAGGACTGTACTGATACCTTGAGCTCAATGGTTATAAAGACCTTAGATCAGTTAATCACCTGCCTTCACTGGCTCTTCTTATCTACTGATACTATATCTAGATATTCCTTCAAAATAAACATACTCCCACCCCTCTTACTCATTATCCCAGTGACACTGAAAAGTCACTACAGGCAAAGATATCTGTTCTATCATCTCTATTCACCTCAATCCTACCCCCACCATTTCTTATTCCAGATCGCCCTATCCATCCCCTGTGCCCTCTGGAGTTCTTACTCTATAATGAGTGAATTTCATTTTAGACTATTTCCTCTCTTGCTCCTTCTGTTTTCTGCCACTCACTGAGAACTAGTTTCTTCCTGGATAACACTCCATCGCTGCCCATGCTTACCAGCACTGGTTGTACTTTGTCTCATGTCTATATACTCCCCTGCCTGTTTTCTTTCCTCTCTCAATTGCCATTTCCAGAATCTCCTTCTAAAGAAATCACTCAGCAATCGCCCCTCCTTTGAAATTCATTTTATCCAGATTCATCACCCAATTTAGATCCTGGTGATCATTGTCCATTTATATCTAGGACATTTTTCCTTCTTTGTCAGTTCAGTACCTGGCCCATAGTTGGTATCTACACTGACCCTCCTACATTCATAATAGGAAATGTCAACATACATGTTGTTGTTCCCTAGAATATCCCAAATTCCAAGTTCCTAAATATACACCACTCCCATAATTTTTTTTTTTCCTCCATCTCAGTTACATGAAAGAAAGTTGACACATTTGATCTGGCCATTACTAGACAGTGTTCTATTTTCCTGTTCAAAATCTGTAAAATTCCTTAATGTGATCATGCTTTTTTTTATCACTTCATCACTTTTTATGTCTTACGACTTATTCAAGTACCAATGAATGGATCTGGGGAAAAAAACAAAACAAAACATCACAACGTTATACTGACTGAGGCCACTATAAATTTACATCATTTAATCTTAATAGCACCCCGCATTGTAGCAAATCAATTCTACTCCTCTATAATTGATTCTTCATTGCACTCATCACAGCAATTTTTGTAAAACTTTTCTTCTCTTTCAAAACTTCCTAATGCCATTTCTTCCCTTACTTTCTCTGTTGAGGATCTCATCTCATATTTCACCAAAATAATTAAACTCATTCACTGAGAAATCTTTTTTTTCTCTTCCTCATTTCACATCCACTATTATCTCTTCCTTTATTCCCTTCTAGGTGGCACAGTGAATAGGGCTTCATGCATGTAGTTAGGAAGACTCCTTTTCTTGAGTTCAAATCTGGCCTCCAACACTAGTTTTGTGGTCCTGTGCAAGTCATCTAATCCCACTTACCTCAGTTATTCATCTGCAAAGTAAGCTGGATAAGGAAATAGTGAACCATGCCACTATCTTTGCCAAGAAAACCCCAAATGGGGTCACAAAGGGTCAGACACAAATGAGAGAACTGAACAAACCCTTTGGTGAGATTTCCCTATAATCATTCCCATTTACTCCCTAATTGTCGATCTTTCCCAGTCTACTAGATACTTCCTTCCCTGTTTCCTTCAAATATGTCATCTATCTCAATCTCAATAGATCCCACCATGTCACCATTTCTACTAAACTTGAAAAGATGGTCGACACCCAATGCCTGCTTTTCTCCTCTCAATATCATCTAAACTTTCTTCAATATGGCTCCAACTCATTATTCAAATGATGTTCTCATCTTGAAAGTTATCATTGATCTCTTTATTGTCAAATTTAATGGGCTTTTCTTAATCATCTTTCTTCACCTCCTTGCTGATCTTTTCTTCTTGGATATTCTCTCCCTTAGGAAATCTGCAAAATAATCTTATACTTAATATTTTATATCAATATTATCTTTAATATTAATAGTAATACTATATATTTATTTTAATAATTTATATACTTAATAGCTTCTGTGTTTCATTTCATCCCTAAAGTAGAATGGAAGTTTCTTAAGGACAATTACTCCTCTTTTCTTTTTTGCTTTGTTCTTCCAGTATCTGGAGCAGGGTAGATAATTAGTACTTTTGGGGGGAGGGGCAGGGCAGAGAGGGTTAAGTGACTTGCCCAAGGTCACACAGCTACAAAGTGTGAAGTGTCTGAGGTCAGATTTGAGCTCAGGTCCTCCTGAATTCAGGGCCACTGCACCACCTAGCTGTGCCCATTAGTAATTATTTTTTAAATGAATTAATTGGAAAACAAAGCACCAGGGAGAGAACCTAGACCAGAAAGAGAATGAATGTTAGTGTGTAGAAATAACATATTTCCACTTAAGAATTTCCTACTATTCTAGACAGTTGGTTCCTGGGCCTGTTCTGTTGATTCTTTTAAAAATTCGTTACCTTGATATAATGGGCATCCTGTTATATACTTATACTTATACCTCTATGATATCTTAGGTAATGTCTGCTGCTGACTTAGAATGAGACTCCCATCCTGAGATATTGCCACAAGAAAGGTCCCAAGTCCTTTTATTTCTGGGGTAGGTCCAATGTTTTATCACACACTAACTTTAAATTGCCAACCCTGGGGTCTTGAAGACAGAAGGAAATGAAGCATTCAAACTAGGTCCAGGGCCACCTTTGGCAAAGGCAGGTGCATTAATGAAAAAAAAAATGAAATGAAAAGAAAATGAAAATGAAATGAAAAGAAAAATGAGACAACAGAATGATAAAATGCTATTTATTTGCTACTAGATTTTCTAGTGTAACTTTTTTGTGAAGTTACATTCAGGGGACTAAGTACTTTGACCTCTACATTTCAGAAACTATCATGTAGGGTAAATCTACGTTACCCTCCTTTCTGCTTTTGAAAAATGAAAATGTAGGGATCAGCTAGATGGCACAGTGGATATAGCACTGGCCCTGGATTCAGGAGTACCTGAGTTCAAATCCGGCCTCAGACACCAACATTTACTAGCTGTGTGACCCTGGGCAAGTCACTTAACCCCAATTGCCTCACCAAAAAACCCCCCCCAAAAAACAAAAAAACAAAGAAAAATGAAAATGTATACTAGTGACATTAAAGAGGAGAACATATATAGGCAGACCAGGGAATAGGTTAGATTATGGTGAGTATTTGGCTGGGTAGTCAGTAATTGAATGAAGGAAATTTAGCTCTCACTTTTTGCCAGATAGTATGCTAATGAATGGGGATACAAATACAAAAGAGAGACAATCTCTGTTTTCCAGAAGCTGAAATTTGATAGGGAGAAATAACATTATGGGAAAGTGATAACCAGAGATTAACATATTGGTCTGGAGAAGAATAATGAGTTGATCCATGGTGCAGCTGACTGACATGCCCTTTCCTGAAGTAATTATAATATTGATTTGATTACTTTACCTAGATCCAGAGGTGGAAAATAGAAGGTGGATAAGAGTGTTACATACAAAGTGGCATGTCAGGCTGGAAACATCATTAGGTGGCTGGAACTGTCTAAATATGATTCCCAAAAGTACCTCAACTATAGTCATGTTTAAGGTAGGTATCAAAGAATGAATATTAACACCCAAAAGCAAGAAGCTGGATCACAAATAGGGATCTAAGCAAGGTAAAGATGCAGCTCTGGGGCAAGCAGCAAAGACAGCTCTGAGGAAAATTACTCACACTGATCAGTAACTGAAGCAAATGGAGTCCAATCTAAGGAAATGGTCCAGATTTACCCCAACTTGCCTAGCCAGACTAATAGGCTCTTCTCTGTCTTTTTTTTTTTTTTTTGGTGAGGCAATTGGGGTTAAGTGACTTGCCCAGGGTCTCATAGCTAGTAAGTGTCAAGTGTCTGAGGTCGGATTTGAACTCAGGTACTCCTGACTCCAGGGCCGGTGCTCTATCCACTGCACCACCTAGCTGCCCCTCTTCTCTGTCTTAATAATATTACAGCCTGTAAAAGCAAGTCCAGTTTCCTGGAGTTGTATTCTAAGTCCCTATCCTTGGCTGAGTCTATGAATAAATGCCACTTCATTTGGGCACATCTGAGTCTCTGGATTTTTTCCCTCTCCCTCAGCTGACTTTAGTGAAGACTGGCTCTTCAAAGTAGTTAGGTTCCTCTTAAAGGAGGCTTTTCCCTTCAAAGTACTCTATCTACCACCACCAATCCCCTTGGTCTGGGATCTAGGTTCTGACAGGGTGGGTCTGAGTCAGGCCTTGACACCAGTTTCTTTGAAATGTCTGAATTATCTTCAGGGATTCTTAACTTTTTTATTTCTCATGAAGCCAATGAACCCCTTCTCATAATAAAATATTCAAATGAATAAAATAAAATACATAAATTTACAAAGAAAATCAATTATATTGAAATATAGTTATATATTTTTTAAAGTTCCCAGATCCTAGATTTAAGTACCCCTGCCATATTGTTTATCCAAACTAAGCTTTTCTGGGTTTCTGAGGAAACAGTAAGTTTTATCTAGTCTCAGATGATTACTCCCATTCTCAACTCAGAGAGAATTATCTCTCCTTGCCTCTCTCCTTAAGAATCAGCTATATCTCAATGAACAATTTCAATAGAACTCCTTAGTCAATTTACTTTAACTGTCCTCCATCTTCCACACAGACCTTTAGGTCTAGATTTCCCTTGTCATCCTACTTTAATTTTTATTATTGCTTTTCAAGGTGATTTTCAGAAGAGTCAAGAAAATATTCCTGATAATTCCCTACCTAAGATTTTCTAAGAATTATCTCTAATTCTTCCATGTAGAAACCCAATCATTAACACAGATACAAAGAGATACACAGCTTGACCTCAGAAATGACATAGTGGGCAATACACCAAAGGTTTTTATTAGTAGAAGACATTATTGTAAAAAGGGATCAGAGGAGTAAGATAAAGTCACCTATGAGAACTGAAGACACATTGGAGAGGCAATATAGTATAATGCATAGAGCATTGCAGCTGGAGTCAAGAACACCCAGGTTCAAATCTCACTTTTAGACTTTTACAAGCCATGTGACCCTGAAAAGGTCACTTAACCTTTTTGGTCTCAATTTCATCATGTCTAAATGAGGGGGTTGGAAAATCTGATGATGTCCAAGGTCTCTTCTGCTTCTGATTCTCTGATACTATTATTTCATTTTCCGGCCAGTAAAATAAAGCTTCTCTCTCATAGCTAGAAAAATAATTTCCTTTAATTTATAGAACTCCTTCCACAAATACTTTTTTTGAAAAGTGTTTTCCCCTCATAACCTTTCTTTAAAGGAATAATTTAGCAAAGTACTAACAGAGCTTTTGATAAAGCTCTCCACTAAAAAGTACCACCTTGTTCCCTTGTACTGGCATTGGATTTAAAATACTATTCTGTTCCAGGCTACCACATTCCATTGTCTGAGTTTGAGAAGGAAAATTATAAAAAGGGAAGAAGCTATAATAGCTGACACATTGGGCAGGCTATGAACTACTTTCTGTCAGGACAGTCTCTGCCATCTATTTTAATGGGTCTGAGGAACAGTTTCAAAGCTTCTTCTTAATCCAGAACTATAAAGATACTGTTACAGCATGGTATTTGCCCAGTCAGAGTTAGGAACTAGGAATTTTTGAACCTGGGGCGAGAATAAAAAATTATTCATATGATGATTTATGGTAATCATCAAAATAATCTCAGTAATAAATATTTGATAATAAATTGATACTGGATAACAATGGAATAGTTGATTAATGGAATGGAATAGATTATGTACACAATATACAGACGTAAATGACCATAATAATCCAGTGTTTGATAGACATGAATCTTTTGCTGAAAAAAATCACTATTAGACAACAACTACCAGGAAAACTGGAAGTCATTCTTTCAAAAACTAGGCATATTTTAACATCTCACACTATATAATAAGATACCTTCAAAATGGGTAAATGATTTAGACATAAAGGATATTAAAAGTAAATTTGGGAAGCATGGGAAAAATTAACTCTCAGATCTTTGGATGAGGGAAGAATTTATAACCAAACAAGAGACAGAGATGCTCATGGGAGGTAAATGGATAGCTGTGATTACATCAAATTAAAAAAAGCTTTGCATAAACAAAACAAATATAGTCAAAATTAGAAGGGAAATATGAAACTGGGGGAAATTTTAAAGCAGATTTCTCTGTTAAATGTCTCATTTCACAAAAATGTAGGTAACTGAGCCAAATTTATTAAAAATAGGAGCCATTTATCAATTGAAAGAGTACCAAAAGTTACAAATAGATGGTTTTGAGAAAAAAGTCAAAGCTGCCTAAACCACTAATAATTAGAGAAATGCAAGTTAAAATAATTCTGAGGTATCACCTTTTACATATCAATTTAACTAAAATGTCAGAAAAGGAAAATTTCATATTCTGGAGGGAATGTGAGAAAAAGAGGATACTAATGCACTAATGCATTGTTATGACCTGTTCTGTTGAAAAATATAGACCTATACCCAAAAGGTTCTAAAAAATGTGCACACAATGCCTTGGGGGTGGAGGGGGCAGATCCAAGAATGCAGAAAAAAGGCAGGGACTCACCTCAGCTTTCCCAGATTCCCCTCTAAACAACTTTAAAATTGTGCCTCAAAATGAATTGTAGATAACCCACAAAAGATTGGGATGAAAAATTTTTTTAACACAAGACCACTTAGAAGGTTACCAGGAAAGGATTGTCCCACAAAGTAACAGTAGACCACAGTCCATTACAATCATCTGGCTTTGGGGGCAACCAAATTGACAGTAATAGCTTCTGGAGCTCTCATCCCACAGATGGTAAGAGGTCCAGAAATCAGAAAACTGGTCAAAAGAAGATTACAAGGGTCCCTTTGATAGCACTGTTGAATTGTCCAAAAGTGGATCTGTACGACAGTCTTAGGGGGAGGAGGAGAACTAGCACACCAGAGCTTGTAGATGCAGAGGAGTGGAGACCCTGTTCATAGTTCAAGAGCAGAAAAGAGTGCTTGTGTTCCTTCACAGACCACAGAAAAGATGAAAATAGTAGTAAACACACCTCTCAGATCATACCCCTTTGGAAGAACTGAAAACTTACAGGTCTCTAGAAATATCTCTGAAAAGAACTACATAAAACTGAAGCTTGAAAAAGTACACCCTCCCCCTCCCCCTCCAGAATCAGAACTCCACTTTAACATAGAGTTAAAAGTTAAGAAATAGTCTGAAAAAATGAACAAACAATGAAAAAAAAACCTGACTATAGAAAATTACTATGGTGACAGGAAAGCTCAAAACACAAACTCAGCAGAAGATAAGAAATTCAAAACTATTACATTCAAAGGATAAAAAAAAAAGTGAATTGGTCTCAGACCCAAAAAGAATTGCTAGAAGAGCTCAAAAATGTTTGAAAATGAAATAAGAGAAGTAGATGAAAATTGGGAAAAGAAATGACAGTGATGCAAGAAAATCATGAAAAAAGAGTCAATATCTTGGTAAAGGAGGTACCAAAAATACTAAAGAAAATAACACCTTAAAAACCACTATAGGTCAAAGAGTAAAACCAGCACAAAAATCCACTGCAGAGAAAAATATTTTTAAAAAGCAAGATTGGCCAAATGGAAAAAATATATACAAAAATTAACTGAAGAGAAGAACTCCTTAAAAAGCAGAATTGACCACAAAGGGAAAAAAAAGATGCACAAACATTCAGTGAAGAAAAGAACTGGGCAAATGGAAAAGGAGGTGAAGAAAAAACTGCCTTAAAATTATAATTTGGCAAATGGAAGCTAATAACTTCATGAGACATCAAGAAACAATAAAACAAAACCAAAAGAATGAAAAAATAGAAGAAAATGTGAAATATCTCATTGGAAGAACAATTGACTTAGAAAAAATCTGAAGAGATGATTTAAGAATTATTGGACTACCTGAAAGGCATTATTAAAGAAAGAAGCCAGACATTATCTTTTAATAAATGATCAAGGAAGACTACTTTGATATTCTAAAGTCAAAGTGTAAACTAGAAATTGAAAAATCCTACCAATCACCCCCTGAAAGAAACCTGAAAATAAAAGTTCCCAAGAATGTTATAGCCAAGTACCAGAGCTCCCAGGTCAAGGAGGAAATATTGAAAGCAGCCAGAAAGAAACCATTGTAATAGCATGGAGTCACAGTAAGAATAACACAAGATTTAGCAGCTTCTACATTAAAGGATAAGAGAGCTTGAAATATGATATTCCCAAAGGCAAAGAAGCTAGGATTACAATAAAGAATCACCTGCTCCCCATCAGGGGAAAAATAGATATTCAAAGAATTAGGGAACTATCAACCATTCCTGATGAAAAGACCAAAGATGAATAGAAATTTTGTCTTTCAAATACAAGACAAGCATAAAAAAGAGAAGCATAAAAATGTACACAAGAAAGATAAATCACAAGGCATTCAGTAAGATTGAATTATTTATATTCCTACATGAAAAAATGATACTGTAAATCTTAAGACCTTTATTCTTATTAGGGCAGTTAGCATACATAGACAGAGGGCTTGGGTATGAGTTGAATATGATGAGATGCAACCAATAAATTCAGCACTCTCTAGATCTGGAACTCTAACACTAAGCCCTGAATTCCTTGTCTGGATTACCAATCTGACTGCTGGAATTTCCTGCTAATATCTCAGGATAATACTTCATGGTAAAGATATAATAGTGGCCTAGATAAATACTTCAATATAAAAGTCTGCTGCCTGGATATGAAAAAGAAGTAAAATACCTTTCTCTTTTAACTTGTGGCCTCCAACAATATTTTGGATAGTGCTTTACAAATATTGCTGCAATTGCTTAAAATATTTGTAGAGAGGTATATTTTCTATTATGAATTTGACAAACTAAAAATAGATATTTTCACAGATAAATAATAGAAGAGCCTATAAAATCTATAAAACTGTAAATTTCATTATACATAGGTTGTTTTCCAAATTTTATTTTTAATAAATAGAAAGAAAAAGAAAAGAAAAGAATGTCATTAATATAACTTTTTAAAAAAATCATACACTGAAAAGGAGAGAAAGAATTTTAGAAAGAATCATGGAAAAGAAATACAATTTTGAAAGTCACAGGTTCAATTTATATATAATTAAAAAGAAAAGGAATCTGGACACTATAGAGATGTACAGTTTCATGTACAATCATTATTTTTTTGTTTTACAATGTGCATGAAAATATTAATATGTATCTGCTAAGTTCCACAAAAATCAGTACATTAAAATAAAGTATATGTTCGATTTAATGGGAACCATGTTGCCTTGCTTCTCTATATCCCCTTCTGAATTTCTCCATTTTTCTGTGTATTTTACATTTAGATATTCTTTTTTCTTTCTTTTTTCTTATTTACAAGACATTTATATTTATTCTTTTCTTCCTCCATTTTTAGCCATGTCTGTTACTCTCTGGGGTAGAGATTTTTATTATTAATAGATGGTGTCAAGAATGGCAGGTCTATCCTGTGTCCCAATTGACTGTGTGACCTTGGGCAATTCGCTAGCCATAAAATGTGAAGCCTGAATTAGATAAACTCAGTACAGTAGGAAAAGAACTGGATCTGATTTCAAATCCCTCCTCTAACATTTATTAACTGTGTGACTGAACAAGTAACATAGCCCCCAGAGCCCTAAATTTCATATTCTATAGAATAAAGAGGTTGGATTAGATGGCTATGGTAGTTCCTTGCAGTCCTGGATCTATAATTTTATGTTCCCATCCAGTCCCAATATTTTACAGTTACTAGAATTATATGTTTTTAAGTTGGAAGGCAGCTAAGAGATCATCTAGTTTAACTCCTTTCATTTTGCTTAAGAAGTAACTGAGGTTGAGAGGTAAAGTTTCTATGCAGTATTATACAGTTTAAAAAAGTCTGTGCTAGCCTTTTTTATCACTTTTTTTTCAGGGCAATGAGGGTTAAGTGACTTGTCCAGGGTCACACAGCTACTATAGTCTTTAAAAAAAACAACATGCCACCTGCTAGAACCCCTATAAATGGCATCTCCCCATATTGAAAACTTATAGCTTTCTAGCTAACAGATCTATTCCTGCAAATGATATAAGATAAAGGAGACCGACAGGATATCTCTCCATCTGAACCCACCCTTCTCAGAAAAAAAATAACCTTCTTCCAAAACAACAATCAATCCTGTTGTATGAAACTGACCCAAGTAAACCCTCATTAAACTGGGGAAGACTGACAAGAGCATGGCATACTCTGGGTATCAGATCTGTGATCAGTCATCCTCTTCTTCTTCTTGGTGGTAGCTTCAATTGATCACACTCGAGGCCTAGACTCCACCCACCCCCCACCCCTGGTATATCTTGCCCCTCTAGAAATTATATTTTATGATTACAGTTGGTATTGATTCCTATGTATTCTTGTCGGCTCTTCACTTATCCTTCTTGATCAAAGCTAAGTACTTTGCTTTCTATGTGCATATAATAAAAACATATTGATTTTTGTTATCATTATTGACTAATTTGTTTCTGTGGATATTTTTTTCATCCCAAAATGGCAGTTTCAGTGGACTGAGATGGGGATAAAGTGTAGAAGTGGGATTCAAATCCAGATCACCTGACTCAAAGTGCAGTGCCCTTTTTTGCTTCCCTTTCATTCTACCAGCTAAGAAAGATGAGACTTTCTTATCCAAGATCATAGCATTAAAAAGTATTTAAGTAGAAAATACTCATAATATAAGTTTTAGGCGCCATGTGTCTAACGTTTTAGCCTAGGCTATCTCCTATTGAGTACTTCTAAATTATAGCCAGGAAAATTAAAAAGTGTTTTTTGTTTTTTTTTCGCTCTCACCAGTCCCCAAATTTCCAACATGATGTGTCTAGGGCTGACTTAATTCTTCTATTTGGTTGCATGGAATGTGTTTGATTTAGCTTCAGAACAATCAAATTGATACACTTGGATATGCTGCATCCATCAGTTAGTTACTTAATTCATGTCAACATTGAGAAGTTTCATTTAAAGGCAATTTTCCTTCTTTTTTCCACAGAAAGAACAGTTTTTGACATTTGGACCAGGATGACCTCCACTGGGGCTAAATGAAACCTAGAAGTGTCTGAGAGGATTTTGTCAGAACTACTGAGTTCAGGGGCATAACTGAGAAAATGGTGATGCTCATTGAGCAGAAAGGTAGATTTTTCTGGAGGGACTGTTTCTGCTGGGCCTGGCTGCTTGTTGAGATTTAGAGAAAACTCAGGTTGTAAAAGTCAGAGTATGCATGGCCAGGAAATATTTCAGGGGGACTTTCCCAGATCCAATAAAAGGAAACCATCTGAGGGAATGATATTTGAGAATAAACAGGGCAGGGGACAGCTAGGTGGCACAGTAGATAAAGCACTGGCCTTGGATTCAGGAGGACCTGAGTTCAAATCTGACCTCAGACACTTGACACTTCACCTAACCCTCATTGCACCACCAAAACCAAAACCAAAACACAAAAAAACAAGAAAAAACAGGAATCTCTAAGAGCATGATGTGTGGAGGGGATGAAGGGGAGCTGATCTTAGACAAAATTGTGGTTTGTCTCTAGAAAGCAATGCTTCTATAATCAGCACTTTGACTATAAATTTTCCTTCCTCCAATCAAAACTTAACCATCTCCTAATGGTCCTTGCATGCCATTAGGTGGTTGTGGATTATAAAGTTTGTAATCAAATGCTTGCTTTATTACCCATCATCCCAAATATCAAAGTGACATAACCAATCAAATGCATAATGCTTCTTGTGAAGGCCTTTATGGAGTAAGCCAATGATGGGACTCAATCAACCAAGAAGGATTTATTAAACATCTGATTTGTGGCAGGCCCTGTGCTAAAAGCATACACACACACACACACGTGTGTATAATATAATATGTGTGTATATATATATGTGTATGTGTGTGGGTATGTGTGTATACATACATACATATACATATACAAAATATAGAAACATTTGTTGCCTTTAAGGAATTTACATTCAAGTATAGGAGAAATGTATACACACCATACCACATATTCTCTATGTATGTATGTGTGCTTATATGTATATGTACATATATAAGCACATATAAGTATATATACACATTCACACATATATTTGCTGTCCTTCAGCTGTTTCCAATTCTTTCTGACCACATTTGGAGTGTTTTTTGCAAAGATGCTAGATTACTTTGCCATTTCCTTCTACAGCTCATTTTAGAGATGAGGAAACTGAGGTAAACAGGGTTAAGTGACTTGCTCAGGGTGACACAGCTAGTATGTGTCTGAGGCGAGATTTGAACTCAGGTCTCCCTGATACCAATTCCATCACTCCCTCTACTGCACCACTTAGTTGCATATGTGTGTATTAAATGTACATATATATATATATATATATATATATATATATATATACATACACATTTTAAAACACAAGGTAATTTGTGGGGAGTTACTATCAGGTATGAGGGAATCATGAAAAGTCTTCATGCAAATAGTGTGGAGTGTATATATGTGTGTATGTGTATATGAGAGAGACAGAGACATATATGTGTGTGTATATACACATACACATACAGAGAGAGAGAGAAATTACACCTCAGGTGTAACTTTGTGGATGCCTCCTCTTACCACTACAAGTCATGGGACCCTTCCACCTTTTGATTTCCCTTTAAAAAAAGACAACTAAGTAGTGCAGGGGATAGAATCTCAAACTTGAAGTCTGGAAGACATGGGTTTTAATCATTCATTATCTACTTACTGTTCTATGATCTAGGGCAAATCACTTACCTTTGATCTGCTTCAGTTTCCTCATCTATAAAATGAGGAGGGGCAGCTGGGTGGCGCAGTGGATGGAGCACTGGCCTTGGAGTCGGGAGTACCTGAGTTCAAATCCAACATCAGATACTTGACACTTACTAGCTGTGTGACCCTGGGCAAGTCACTTAACCCCAATTGGCCCACCAAAAACAAAAACAAACAAAAAAAAACTAAAACAAAAAAAATAAAATGAGGACAATAATACCACCTACTTTATGGGAAAGTTGTTAGAATCAAATGAAATAAGGTATGTAAAGTGTTTTGTTAAGCTTAAATTCCTATTTAAATTCTAGCTATTTTATTACTAATTTTCTTACTAGCAAATATCATTTGCTAAATATGTCATCATAAAAAGGATTGGTACCAAATACCACCTAACCAAAAACAAACTAACAAAAACCTGTGGTACAGTATCCCATGAAAAACTCAATCCCCAGGGGATAAGTGTTCTCAGAGTACAATGATACTGACACAAACATGTAGGATACATGTGTGTCAAAACATAATTCCAAACTGCTAGCGCTCTTTTTTTGCATTCCTCACCAGCTCTCTTCTCTGCTTCATGGAGTCAAACTTCTAGAAATTGATCCTTTACTCAGGTGATTTTGTGTCTGTCCTGTGATGAGATTCTGATCCTTGCTGGATGCCTTGTCTCCTAATGCATTAGCTCCAAATACATGGTTTATGGAGAGGAGGAAGAAAGAAAGAGAAATGTCTCCTTTCCTTGCACAGGAGGAGTTCTGCTTTAACAAAGCATTTCTCAAATCAAAATGCTCAGCTACTTAATGGTTTACTGGTTATGTATTAGAGACTAATCCTTTCCCTCAAACATAAGATGTTTCCTGTATGGTGTCAGTTGCCATCACCCAATGGTCAGTCTCCTATAATCATCCTTACTTGATTAAAACATATTCACACATTGGTTATAAAATTATAGGAAAATTCTTTAACATTTAATTTGTGCTTTGAGATTCTTTTCTGGACCCCATTGATTGCATCATCTGCAGTTGAGAAGGAATCTCCTCACCTTTATATCTTCTATTTCATAATTTTCTTCAAGGCTTAGATGAAATACCACCTCTTAAATGTTACCCTTATTTGAATATAGAGAGTTGCCATTGTCCTCCCCATCACAAAATTCCTTTTGATTTATTTTGCACTTCATTATTTGTATTTTTTCCATCCCACACTTCCCCCAATGAAATGTAAGCTTCTTGATAGCAGATATTGTTCCATTTTTGTCTTTGCAATCTAATACTAAGAAGAGTATCTGACATTGAGTAGGTTCTTAATAAATGTGTGTTGCCTAAATGAATTAACTACATCAGGCCCTAGGGGGAAATTATTTTAGCTGGAGGAATATATGCATGTGTGTATTTGGTTGGAACCTCTCAAATTCCACTTAGTAGTTGGATGAAATACCAACAATGTAAACCTAACCCCATGTCAATTCACACGTTCCTCCCCAAGAGCCTTTGTGCCACAGGTATTGCAACTATGATATGTCTAACTATGTTTGCAGACATTCCTGCCCAGGAACAACTGAGGATGTAGATACAATTTCTTCCAATCCTATTCATTCCCCTATATTCTTTCTGTTCTACAAATGATGCATTCCTATAGAATAAAAAAAAGCATTATGGTAAAAGTGTGCCCTTTTCTGTATACAGTTGTTCACCCTTACAGAAGAGTCTGGTTCAAATTGTTCTTAGAAGTGCCTTGGGTGCAGTTGGTTGAATCAGAGACTAAGTTATTGGGTGAAAGTGAGAAAAATTTTAAAAAGGGTGGAGGCCAACATTTGAAACCAATCACCCAAGAGTTCAGTCCTGCAGAGGTAAGGACTGCATCAGTCATGATCCCTTTCTTCCCAGTACCTACCTAGAAGAGCAGTTGTCCCCTAGAACTTTCCACACCCACTCTCTCAGAATGCTGGCAAAACTTGCAGATAGCTTCTGAATTAACCTTTTCCCTTCCATGACAGATAAATAAATCTCTTCCCTTCCAGGATGTCATATGTCTACATCTCCAAGGTCCTCAGAAGCAACAATAACAAGAGATTATATTTCCATTGTTTCTCAGGGAAACTGGCATGTATGATTTTGCTGAAGGGGGACGAATCTTTGCTCTCCTGAGCTGTTGTCCTCAGCTTTCTTTTTCTTTTGCAAAAGAGGTATATGCAGTGGTTTGTATATGTGTTAGGTATAGAATAATAATAATGATGATGATAGTAATAAAATAATTATCTGACATGTATATAACACTGTAAGGCTTGCAAAGCACATTACACACATCATCTCATCTGATCTTCACAAAATCTTTTGAGTTAGATGTCATTATTATTTTCGACTTCACGGATGAGGAACTTGAGTCTTAGAGAGGTCATGTGATTTGCCTAAAGTTGCAGAGATACTAAGTATCTGAGGCCAAATTTAAACTCACTTCTTTCTTACTTCAAGCTTAGCATGATATGTACTGTCATGCTCTCTTTGCATTCCAGAATGATACAGAGAGGACACTGACTCTTCTTCTACTTAGGAAAATTAAGAGTATGTGAAGATTCAACCATGTTTCCAGGGTCTGAGGCCACTCATACAAGTAGGTAAGGGAAGTAAGCTTGGGGGAAGCTAGGTGGCACAATGGATAAGGCTCCAGCCCTGGATTCAGAAGACCTGAGTTCAAATCTGACCTCAGATACTTGATACTCAACAGCTGTATGACCCTGGGCAAGTCACTCAACCCTCATTGCCCCCCACCCCCAAGCCTTAATGACTAATCTGTTAAATTAATAAGTTAAATTCCTCATCCTGGAGGATCTAAGGCCCTCCATAACCTAACTGATCCTACTCATTTCAACCACCTTAGTGTAATATATGTTTCAGAAGTTCCCTATACAAAGTCTACAGTTTCTCTAACTGTAATTTTAAGAATCAAATAGAGTGTTGCAGACATAGCAATCAACTGTCAGTTGGAGGATTATTCAGAGTGATTAGTTGAGAGAAGTTAAAGAGACTATTTTCCTATCATTAGAGAAGAAAGTTGAAGAAGTTAGAAAAAATGATGGGAAAGACTTCATTCTTGATAGAACTATTTAAATCTTGAGAAGATTTCTTGCTTGATATCTTGAGTGATTTGAATCATGGAACTGGGTTTCCAGAAATAAAAGGAAGTCATCCTCAGGTACAAGTGACTCTAGCTATAATCTTTCTCTCAACTAACATATTTATTAAATATTTCTGTCTTTGTATTATTGTGGATTACTATGTTAATAAAGTATATCAGTGTTGGATCATTCAATGAGAAAGTGGTTGCAATTTTGTTAATTATTCAAAAACTCAGGCTGATGAAAATGAATAATGTAATGAGCCAAGAAGCAGGTTAATGATTGAACTACAAGGGAATGTGGTTCCCAACTCCAAACCAATGAAACTCTGCTACATTGACTTCCTCTACTCCCTAACCAAAATCCTTTATTTAAAAAAAAGATCTGGCTCTTTGAGTCTGACATATACTATGTATATTTCCATGACCACACCATTACTCATATCATTCTCAACATCATAATTTTTTTCTTCTGCCTTCTTCCAGGCCCACATCAAGTCTTCAATGCCTTTTCCCATTCTACTCAGTCAACTTTTTTTTTTAAATGTATGAGGTATTTTATTTTTTCCATTACATGTAAAGATAGTTCTCAACTTTTGTTTATACATGCTTTACAATTTCAGATTTTTCTCCCTCCCACCCCTCCCTCCCCCCCTCCCCTAGACAGCAGGTAATCTGATATAGGTTATATCTATATATCTCTATACATAAACATATAGATATATATATACACACACACACACATATATATACACATAATAACATTAATCCTATTTCTGCATTAATCCTGTTACAAGAGAAAGAATCAGAGCAGTGATGCAAAACCTCAAAATAGAAAGGAAAAAAAAAACCAACAGCACCCAAAACAAAAGAAATAATATGGTTCAATCAGCATCTATACTCCACAGTTCTTTCTTTCTTTTTTTTTTCTTGGATTTGGAGATCCTCTTCTATCATGAGTTCCCTGGAACTCTTCTGTACCATTGCATTGGTGAGAAGAATATAGTCCATCACAGTAGGTCAACACTCAATGTTGATGATACTGTGTACAATGTTCTTCTGGTTCTGCTCATCTCACTCATCATCAGCTCACGTAAGACCCTCCAGGTTTCTCTGAACTCTTCCTGCTCATCATTTCTTACAGCACAATAGTATTCCATTGTATTCATATACCACAACTTGTCCAGCCATTCCCCAATTGATGGGCACCCCCTCAACTTCCAATTCCTTGCTACCACGTAAAGAGCAGCTATAAATATTTTTGTACATGTGGGTCCCTTTCCCCCTTCCATGATTTCTTTGGGCAAAAGACCTAAAAGTGGGATTGCTGGGTCAAAGGGTATGCACAGCTTTATCGCCCTTTGGGCATAATTCCAAATTGCTCTCCAGAATGGTTGGATCAGCTCACAGCTCCACCAACAATGCATTAGTGTTCCAATTTTCCCACAGCCTCTCCAACATTTATTATCTTCCTTTTTTGTCATTTTAGCCAATCTGATAGGTGTCAGGTGGTACCTCAGAGTTGTTTTAATTTGCATCTCTCTAATCATTAGAGATTTAGAGCATTTTTTCATATGGGAATAGATAGCTTTGGTTTCTTCATCAGAAAACTGCCTGTTCATATCCTTTGACCATTTCTCAATTGGGGAATGACTTGGATTCTTATAAATTTGATTTAATTCCCTATATATTTTAGAGATGAGGCCTTTATCAGAAGCACTGGCCTCAAAAATTGTTTCCCAGCTTTCTGCCTCCCTTCCAATTTTGGATGCATTGCTTCTGTTTGTACAAAAATTTTTTAATTTAATATAATCAAAATCATACATTTTGCATTTTATAATATACTCTATCTCTTGTTTAGTCAAAAACTGTTTTCCTTTCCAAAGATCTGATAGGTACACTATTCCTTTCTCTCCTAATTTACCTATGGTATCACCTCTTATGTCTAAATCATGTATCCATTTTGACCTTATTTTAGTATAAGGCATAAGATGTTGGTCTATGCCTAATTTCTGCCATACTATCTTCCAGTTTTCCCAGCAGTTTTTGTCAAATACTGAGTTCCTATTCCAGAAGCTGGAGTCTTTGGGTTTATCAAACACTACATTACTAGTGTCATTTACTACTGCATTTCCTGAGCCTAGCCTATTCCATTGATCTACCACTCTATTTTTTAGCCAGTACCAGATAGTTTTGATGACTGCCGCTTTATAGTAAAGCTCCAGGTTTGGTACTGCTAACCCACCTTCCTGTGAATTTTTTTTCATTATTTCCTTGGATATTCTTGATTTTTTGTTTTTCCAGATGAATTTTGTTATTATTTTTTCTAGCTGTATAAAATAATTTTTAGGTAGTCTGATTGGTATGGCACTGAATAAGTAAATTAATTTAGGCAGTATTGTCATTTTTACTATATTAGCTCTGCCTATCCATGAGCAATTGATATCTTTCCAATTATTTAGATCTGATTTGATTTGTGTGAAGAGTGTTTGGTAGTTGTGTTCATAGAGTTCCTGGGTTTGTCTTGGCAAGTAGACTCCCAAGTATTTTATATTATCAACCATTACTTTAAATGGAATTTCTCTTTCTATCTCTTGCTGCTGGACTTTGTTGGTCATGTATAGAAATGCTGATGATTTATGTGGATTTATTTTATATCCTGCTACTTTGCTAAAGTTGTTAATTGTTTCAAGTAATTTTTGACTTGATTCTCGAGGATTCCTTAAGTATACCATCATATCATCTGCAAAGAGTGATAGTTTTGTTTCCTCCTTGCCTATTCTAATTCCTTTAATTCCTTTCTCTTCTCTGATTGCTAAAGCTAACATTTCTAGAACAATATTAAATAATAGGGGTGATAATGGACATCCCTGTTTCACCCCTGATCTTATTGGGAAGGCCTCTAATTTATCTCCATTGCATATAATACTTGCTGATGGCTTTAGGTAGATACTGTTTATTATTCTAAGGAAAGCTCCCCCTATTCCTAAACTCTCTAGTGTTTTTATTAGGAATGGGTGCTGTACTTTGTCAAAAGCTTTCTCTGCATCTATTGAGATAATCATATGATTTTGGTTGGTTTTCTTATTGATGTGGTTGATTATGTTAATAGTTTTCCTAATGTTGAACCAGCCCTGCATTCCTGGTATAAATCCCACCTGGTCATAATGTATTATCCTGGTGATCACTTGCTGTAATCTCCTTGCTAATATCTTATTTAAGATTTTAGCATCAATATTCATTAGGGAAATTGGTCTATAATTTTCTTTCTCTGTTTTTGCTTTGCCTGGTTTTGGTATCACCACCATATTTGTGTCATAAAACGAATTTGGTAGAACTCCTTCTTCACCTATTTTTCCAAACAATTTGTATAATATTGGAATTAATTGTTCTTTAAATGTTTGGTAGAATTTACCCGTAAACCCATCTGGCCCTGGGGATTTTTTCTTAGGGAGTTCATTAATAGATTGTTCAATTTCTTTTTCTAATATGGGTTTATTTAAGGATTTTATTTCATCTTCAGTTAACCTGGGCAGTTTGTATCTTTGTAAATATTCATCCATTTCATTTAGATTGTCAAATTTATTGGCATACAGTTGGGCAAAATATTTCCTAATTATTGCTTTAATTTCCACTTCATTGGTGGTAACATCACCCTTTTCATTTTTGATACTGGTAATTTGGTTTTCTTCTTTCTTTTTTTTAATCAAATTAACCAATATTTTATCTATTTTATTGGTTTTTTCATAAAACCAGCTCTTAGTTTTATTGATTAATTCTATAGTTTTTTTGCTTTCAATCTTATTGATTTCTCCTTTAATTTTCAGGATCTCTAATTTAGTGTCTAATTGGGGATTTCTAATTTGTTCTTTTTCTAGCTTTTTAAGTTGCATGCCCAATTCATTAATCTCCTCTTTCTCTTTCTTATTCATGTAAGCATTTAGAGCTATAAATTTTCCCCTAAGCACTGCTTTGGCTGCATCCCATAGATTTTGGTATGTTGTCTCATTATTGTCATTCTCTTGGATAAAGTTATTGATTGTTTCTATGATTTCTTGTTTGGCCCATTCATTCTTTAGAATGAAATTATTTAGTTTCCAATTGATTTTCATTCTACTTTTCCCTGGCTCTTTCTTACATGTAATTTTTATTGCATCATGATCTGAGAAGGATGCATTTACTATTTCTGCCTTTCTAAATTTGACTATGATGTTTTTGTGCCCTAATACATGGTCAATTTTTGAAAATGTGCCATGTACTGCTGAGAAAAAGGTATATTCCTTTCTATCCCCATTCAATTTTCTCCAGACATCTATCATGTCTAACTTTTCTAGTAATCTATTCACCTCTTTCACTTCTTTCTTATTTATTTTGTGGCTAGATTTATCTAATTCTGAGAGGGGGAGATTCAGATCCCCCACTAGTATAGTATTACTGTCTAATTCCTCTTGTAACTCATTTAACTTCTCTTCTAAGAACTTGGATGCTATACCACTTGGCGCATACATATTCAATATTGATATTACTTCATTATCTATAGTACCTTTAAGTAAGATGTAATTTCCTTCCTTATCTCTTTTAATGAGATCTATTTTTGCCTGCACTTTGTCTGAGATAAGGATTGCTACCCCTGCCTTTTTTACTTTAGCTGAGGCATAATATATTCTGCTCCAGCCTTTTACCTTTACTCTGTGTGTATCTCTCTGCTTCAAATGTGTTTCTTGTAAACAGCATATTGTAGGGTTCTGGTTTTTAATCCACTCTGCAATTCTCTTCCGTTTTATAGCAGAGTTCATCCCATTCACATTTACAGTTATTATTACTGACTGTCTATTCCCCTCCATTCTATTTACCCCCTTTCTACTTTTCCCCCCTTCTTTCACCCTATTCCTCCTCACCGACGTTTTACTTCTGACCCCTGCCTCCCCCGATCTGCCCTCCCTTTTTATCACCCCCCTCTCTTTTCTTTACCCTTTTCTCCCTTGCTTTTGTCCTCCCTTCTATCAGTCCCCCCTTTCCCTTCCCCTTTTGTTTCCCTAAAGAATGAGTTAAGTTTCTTTATCCCAATGAACGTATATGTTATTCCCTCTTTGAGTCAAATCTAATGAGATTAGGGTTGAAACCATGTTCCCCCCTCCTTTCTTTCCCTCTATTGTAATAGGCTTTTTTCCACCTCTTCATATGATATAATTCATCCCATTCCACCTCCCCTTTCCTCTCCTCCCCATAGACTCCCTTTTTATCCCCTTAATTCTTTTGTATCATCACATCAAAGACAATTTATATTTATACCCTCTATATAAAGTCCTTCTCTCTGCCCAAATACATTTACAGTTCTTAAGAGTTATGAGTATTATCTTCCTGTGTAGAGATATAAACAGTTTAACCTAATAGGGTAACTTTTTTTTTCCCCTCTGTTTACCTTTTTAAACTTCTCTTGAGTCTTGTATGTTGAGATCAAATTTTCTATTCAGTTCTGGTCTTTTCACCAGGAAAGATTGAAAGTCCCCAATGTCATTAAATGTCCATCTTTTCCCCTGAAAGAAAATGCACATTTTTGCTGGGTAATAGATTCTCGGCTGCAATCCAAGCTCCTTTGCTTTCCGGAATATCATATTCCAAGCCTTGCGGTCCTTTAATGTTGAAGCTGCCAGGTCCTGAGCAATCCTGACTGTGGCTCCATGATATTTAAATTGCTTCTTTCTGGCTGCTTGGAGTATTTTCTCCTTCACCTGATAATTCTGGAATTTGGCTACAATATTCCTTGGAGTTTTCCTTTTGGGGTCTCTTTCAGGAGGTGATCGGTGGATTCTTTCAATGATGATTTTATCCTCTGATTCTATGATATCAGGGCAGTTCTCCTTAATAATTTCCTGGAATATGGTGTCTAGATTCTTTTTCTGGTCATGGCTTTCAGGCAGTCCAATGATTCTCAAATTGTCTCTCCTCGATCTGTTTTCCAGATCAGTTGTCTTTCCAATGAGGTATTTCACATTTTCTTCTATTTTTTCATTTTTTTAATTCTGCTTGACTGATTCTTGGTGTCTCATGGATTCCTTATCTTCCAACTGTCCCACTTTAATTTTTAAGGCATTGTTTTCTTCAGTGAGATTATGCACCTTTTTTTCCATTTGGCTAAGTGAATTTTTTAAGGTATTGTTTTCTTCAGTGAGATTATGCACCTTTTTTTCCATTTGGCCAAGTGAATTTTTTAAGGTATTGTTTTCTTCAGTGAGATTATGCAGCTTTTTTTCCATTTGGCCAAATGAATTTTTTAAGGCTTTGTTTTCTTCAGCTTCCTTTTCCAAGCTGCTGATTCTTTTTTCATAGTTTTTTTGTTTTGCTTTCATTTCTCTCCCCATTTTTTCTTCTACCTCTTGCAATTGATTTTTAAAATCCTTTTTGAGCTCTTCCAGGAAGGCTTTTTGTTCTTGTGACCAATTCACCTTCCCTTGTGAGGCTTCAGATGTAGACAATTTGAGGCTATTGTCCTCATCTGAGTTTGTGTTGGCTTCTTCCCTATTGATACAGAAGCTCTCAATGGAGAGGGCTCTTTTTTGCTTCTTACTCATTATTGCAGCCTATTTATTTATTCTTTAAGTTGAGGTCTGCTCTGGGGGCACCAGGGTCCCTGTTTTGGGCTTCTTGTGCAGGTGTATAGGTGCTGTGTGACCGGGCTTTTACTCTGAGGCCTTTATGGTGTGTGGAGATGCCCCGCCCTGCACTTCCTGTCTGATTGTGCTCGGCCAGCCAGGCGCCAGACCCCGGCGTCTGATCCCGCCGTTCGTGGCCCTCTCGGCCGGTGCAGGTAGGTTTTTCCACTGTCCTTCTTGGCCACCAGATTTTTGAACCAGGTTCCGGGAGCCTCAGTTGTTCGGCGTGGCCGCAGCTCCTGCTGACTTGCCCCCACCCCCTCGGCGCTGGGTTGCTGCCCTGCGCTGGGCCTCCCTTTTGCCCGAGTCAGACCGACCTTTTCCTGAAGTCTTCTAAATTATCTCTGGTTGGAGGACTGTGTCTCTCTGTCTCTTTGCAGGTTCTGTAGTTTCAGAATCCATCCAGAGGCTTGATTTAATGTTCATTTTGAGGGAACAGAAGGAGAGCTCAGGCAGCTTGCTGCTTCTTCTCTGCCATCTTGGCTCCGCCCCCCTCAGTCAACTTTAATAAAAGTTTCTCTAAATTTATATTATTCCTACTATCAAAACTTATTATTTACTCTTCTTACTGTTAACCCATTATTATGGTTTTATAATAAGGCAATGTGGTATATCAGATAGCTAGCTAGCTTTAGAGTTAGAAAGACTCAATTTGTAATTGCACCTCTGACATATATTTTAGGTCTGTCATTTTGGGCAAGTCTCTTGTGAATTCCCCAGGCAATTCTATAAGATTATTTGTTACAGAGCAGAATCTAGCAGCATCTAATCTACTTTAGTAAACATTTCCTTACTGGAAGTTCCCTATGAAATCATGGGTCTAAAATGTTTTGTGTTTTTGTGTCTCGCCAACAAGATTATAGATTCTTTGAGGGCAGGGTCCATTTGGGGGTATATATATTTCCTATATTCTCTTCAGTGCCTTTCATAGTCTTAGGCATAGAATGGTGCTTAGTAGATGCTCAAATTGAAATGGTCCAAAGTGGGCTAGACTACTCACCTTTAGAGGCATCATGCTATGGTGGAAACAACAACAAATTAATCAACAAACCTTATTAATTACTTAGTATGTGCAAATCTCTGTGATAATTGCTGGAAATAGAAATGAAAAAGGGAAAAAAACAGTCACTGCTTTCAAGGAAGTCCCATTATTATAAGGAGAAACAATGCATATATGAGGTTTTAGCTGAAAATCAAATGGAAAGGCATAGTGTTCCTTAGGCTACAGCAGCAAAGAAAATGGTAATACATTTTCTTTAATGCCATTTCCAGTGGGGGAAAAAAACACATCTATTTTTCTAATATGGAACTACTCAAGAGTGCCAAAGACTTTAGTGTCAACCTTCTTTTCCGTGTCTTCAATAGCTGTTCATTTTGAGGAGGTAGATGCTGCAATACTTACAAATGCAATTTCCTGTTCACATGCCAACAGGACCTGGGGTGGCCAGTTTGGAGGTTTGGAGAACACTGATCTTGGCCTCACCTGCTTGTAATTGGCTATTGGTGTTGGTGGTGGCATCAGGGATCTTGGGCCCTTCTCCAGACAGATTGACTGTCTCAAAGATGACAGCAAGGCAGTAGTCTGGGAGCAGGGTTGGTGGTCTTGGGCAATGATATTACAGGGCTTTGGGGCACAGGTTTCTGGGTTGTATCCACTTGGATTTGAGAGGAAGTAGCATGTGACCTGCCTGGTCATATGCCACTCCCATGACTTTGATCTCAAGATGCCTTGCTATTCTAGCCAAGGTGCCTTGCCTGTCACAGTGATGGAAGATGGTTGGCAGAAAGCAATGTCACTTATAATTTCAGAAATTGTTTTTGCAACTCCAAAGTACTGCTTCTCATTTTAGGTCATCAGATGTGAGGAAATGATATTACATCCAAATTGCTGAGTCATACTTGAAGAGAACTCATTTTTAGAAAAAAAATGCTTATGGATTTTGAAGTGTTGCTTTCCTTTCCCACAGTCCTTCAGTCCCCCTGAACTTACTGGGCAAGGTTATTTAGAACTCTTTCTCCACTATGGCAAGTACTCACCTTTTTCACCACTCGCTTTTTCTACTTGAATTATCTTGGGTGGAGGGAAAAGAACCTAGCTTTCGCTTTTTATTGACTAAAGTACCTGGTGACTGCAGGGAGACTCACCCTCAGGTCCCAAATTGAAAATACGATATATTTCAAATCCCTAATTTGTGGATAGCCATCTCTTCTGTCCAACCTTGGCTCAAGACTCAATGATGGTAGTGACTTACATTTTCATAGTAACTTAGTTTTATAGGTTTCTTGATGATTTAACAGTTTATTTTCTCCCAATTACATATAAAACAATTTTAACATTAATGTTTTTAGAATAATGAGTTATAAATTCTCTCCTTCACTCCTTCCCTAATGCCTTTCAATGGAAAGGCAAGCAATTTGACATATGTTATACATGTGCAGTCATGCAAGACATATTTGCATGTTAGGAATGTTGTAAAAGAAAAGAGACACCCCCCAAAAAAATTAACAAAAACATTTTTTCTCTACTTTGTTTTTTTTTTGGTGAGGCAATGGGGGTTAAGTGACTTGCCCAGGGTCACACAGCTAGTAAGTGTTAAGTGTCTGAGGCCGGATTTGAAGTCAGGTCCTCCTGACCCCAGGGCCGGTGCTCTATCCACTGTGCCACCTATCTGACCCTTGTTTTGTTTTTGTTAATTAATATTAATGTTTCAAATTGTATTCAGACTATATCAGTTCTTTCTATGGAAATGGATAGCATTTTCCATCCTAAATCCTTCAGAATTGTCTTGGATCATTGTATTGATGATAATAGCTAAGTCATCCACAATCGATCATATATAATATTATTGACCCTCTGTCTAATGTTCTGGTTCTGCTCATTTCACTTTACATCAGTTCATGTAAGTTTTTTTCAGATTTTTCTATGAGCATCTTGCTCATCATTTCTTATAGTGCAATAGTATTCTATCACAATCATATACAATTTGATCAGTTATTCCTCAATTGATGAATAATTTCCCATTCTTTGCTACCACTAAAAGAGCTGCTATAAGTATTTTGTAAATATATGTCCTTTTCCATTCCAGAAAAAAAAAACAAAAACAACTTTGGGATATAGACCTAATGGTGGCACTATTAAGTCAAAGGGTATACATGGTTTTATAGACTTTGGGGCATAGTTCCAAATTGCTCTACATAATGGTTGAATTATTATACAAGTTCAGCAACAGTGTATTGGTGTTTCAATTTCCCCACATCCACTACAATATTTATAATTTTTTCTTTTCTGTCATATTAACCAATTTAATATGTGTGGAGTGGTAGCTCAGAGTTGCTTTAATTTATATTAAATCTGAATCAATGTGATTTAGATAAATTTCTTTCATATGATTATAGATAGTTTGGATTACTTTGTCTGAAAACTCTCTGTTTATATCCTTTGACCATTTATCAAATGAGGAATGGGGTTTAATTTTTTTTATACTTTTTACTCTGTTCTCTATATATTTGAGAAATGAGGTCTTTACTAGAGAAATTCGCTGTAATTTTTTTCACAGCTATGATTTCTGTGTATTCCCCTCCATCCTATTAACTCCCCCCATTTGTCCTATTGTCTCTCATTTCACATCTCTATCCTAAAAAGTGTTTTGCTACTGTCTTTTACCTAGTCCAATCCTCTCTCCCTTCAATCAGCCCCCACTCAATCTTTGCTTATTCCCTCTCCTCTATTCCCTTTCCTATAGGGTAAGATAGATTTTTATACCTAACCAAATGTGTAAATTATTCCCTCTTTGAGCTAATTCCAATGAGAGTAAGGTTTTTTCACTCCACCCCAATCCCTGTCTCCCATCTTCCACTCCACTGTAAAAGCTCTTTTATGGGAGATAATCTATCCTATTCTACCTCTCCCTATCCACTTCTCCTAGTGTATTCCCATTTTCACCCCTTAATTAATTTTTAGATAATCATCTCATCATATTCAACTCACACCCATGCCTTCTGTCTATATATACTCCTTCTAACTGCCCTAGTAATGAAAATATTTTAAGACTATAAGTGTCATTTTCCCATATAGAAATGTAAATAGTTTAACATTATTGAAACCCTCATTATTTCTCTCTGATATTTACCTCCTTTCGTATCTCTTGAGTGTTGTATTTGAAAGTCAAAAATTCTATTCAGCTCTGATCTTTTCATCAGGAATGCTTGAATGTTTTCTATTTTATTAAATATCCATTTTCTCCCCGAAGGATTCTACTCAGTTTTGCTGGGTAGGTGATTCTTGATTGTAATTCTAGTTCCTTTGCTCTCTCTCTAATATCATATTAGAAGCCCTCTGATCCTTTAATGTAGAAGCTGCTAAATCTTGTGTTATTCTTACTGTGACTCCATGCTAATAGAATTGATTCTGCTTGCAATATATATATTTTTTTTACCTACAAGCTCTAGAATTTGGCTATAACATCTCTTCTAGGAGGTGATTGGTGGGGTCTTTCAATTTTTATTTTACCCCCTGGTAGTAGAGTATCAAGGCAGTTTTTTTCTTGATCATATCTTGAAAGATGATGTCTAGACTGGAAAATTGTTTCACCCTATCCTTTTGTGGGTTTTGTGACTCCTAAATTTGTTTTGAGTAATTATTTTAAAGGTATTCGAAGGGGAATTTAGGAGAATCAAGTTCAGTTCCTGTCTTTTCTCTGTCTCTTGGCTATACCCCAATTTTATACTTTATGTATAACTTTCCTTACAAAAGTCCTGTAAGGAATTAGAATGAGGATTATTATATCCATTTTATAGATGAGGAAGCTGAGGCAAAGAGAGAGGAAATATCTTGTCCATGGCTATATAAGTAAATGAGAGAGCCAAAACTCCAATGCAGGTATTCTGGTTCTGAATTGAATTTACTTTAGTATGGTAATGAGGTAGAAAGGTTACAAAAGGTCTCAGACAACGGACTACTTCTTAATCTCTCAGTTAACCATAGGACAGGTTAGAGGATTTAAGGCATTTTTAGTGAACACAAGTGGAAAGAGAAGTAGACTTCAGGTTACACATTTTGAGTCAGAGGACACAAGTACAAATACCATCTCTGTTAATTTACTACCTCTGTGACCTGAAGCAAGTCACTTAACCATTATGGACCTCAGTTTCCTAAAGGGTTTAAGCCTAGACAGCCTTGGGGGTAGCTAGGTGGCACAGTGGATAAAGCATCTGCCCTGGATTCAGGAGGACCTGAATTCAAATCTGGCCTCAGACACTTGACACTTACTAGCCATGTGACTCTGGGCAAATTACTGAACCCTCATTGTCTGGCCAAAAAAAAGACTAGACATCCTCAAAGATCTCTTTCAGCTCCACATATGTGGTACTAAGATTCTTTTCCCCTACCATCCAACATAGATAAGAGGGGAAAAAATTGTATGAGGGAATTGTAGAGCTAATACAAGTTATGTGACTTGTGCATGTGCTGAAAACAGGACTTGGACCATATCATCCTAACTCTGATACCAGTCCCCTATTCACTGTTCCAGGCTACCTCTCTATAATTCAGTAGGGTTATTAAGAACTGATTATTTAAAATAACATAAACTAAGAGATAAATGGGCCCTTGGAGTTTTTTTTTTTTTTTTTAGTCCTAACAAAGTAAAGCAGGGACAAAATAACAAGACCAAGCCTCTGGAAGTGACTGTGCTGGAAAGGAATCCAGGAAACACATTTTCCAAATATTCCCATGTTTCCCTGTTTTTCTCTGTGAATAATACTAATGTGGATCAAACTCCTTTCATAAACAAAATTATGACAGCTTCTATCTAAGCTACTATTTTGAAGTCCCAGCCTGTGAGCTGACATATGCAGACTGACATTACAATAAGACAGAAGACTTTTTGAAGGAGTTGAACCTATATCCCATGACACAATTAACGCATCTTCCAGACCTTTCTCTATTAGTTTAGGCTAAATATGCATCATAGGAAAATCATAGGCTTCATTTTAATTTTTACATTTTGTTTCTGTTTGACTAAAATTTAATGATATTTTGGGTAGGAGGGGAAAGTGCGGGAAAATCCATCAAAGATCAAAGATAGCTTTGATTTGGGGCAGTTGTCTCAATGCTATCCTGACAGTCTTTCCATCTCCTGCCTACAGAAAACAAATCTATCCCTTACATTTTCCATTCATGCCTTTCTTTTGTTTGTCATTCTGTGTCTCTGAGCCAATAAGAAAAAAAAGGAGAAAAATAACAGGGGAATCCTTCATGCAACAATTATCTCTACTTGAGACAGGCTTCTGGAAATTATCTTGGTAGGACTATACCTGATATTCACACAATCACTGCTGGTGAATCATTGGAGATCAAAGCATGGCACCAAAGAAGGGCTGGTGGTGCCCACAAAGAGAAATTGGTTTCCCCTTTCCCTTCTCTTTCATCAGCAGAAACCTTTAATCATGACCAATCTGACACAGTTCAATCACATCCCAGCCAACAAAGTCTCCCCGTATCAACATCAAATTGAAGGAGGCCTTTGATTCTGCTGCTTATTAGTTCAGCTGCTACCAGCCTCAGAGCCCATGAGCTAGTTAACTAAATGACAGTTGCCAATTTATTAAGGCAAATACATACCCACACAGACACATGCACACAGGTTGCTTTCACTATCTTTTTTGAACAGCATATCCACAAACAATGCTGCCAGCATTTGGATCAAATATATTTGTCTCATTGTTTCCTAGTGTCTCTGTTAGTTTCTTATTAACTATTAATATTAATATTCACTAATTAATATTGATATTCCTATTATTCTCCTTTCCTTCATTCTCTCAACAAATATCATACTTGTTCAGTGCTTGCTAAATGCAAGGCACTCTGTTAGACACTATAGATAAGACCACACATTTAATTTCTTTGGTCTTAGGTAACTCCAGGATGAAGTAGACCACTACAAATCAACACTTTCTCTGAACTCCATCTTAAAGAGAGTTGCCATAGTTAGAGCACTGATAGGTGGAGTGATGTGCCCAGAATTAGTATGTGTTAGAGATAGAGTTAAGACTTATACCCGTCTTTTCAACTTCAAGGTCAGCTCTGTAATTCTTATGCTATATTGTTTCTGGACAAAGACTTCCACCAACAGGAAGGAAAGAAGGGAGAAAGGAAGAAAGAAAGAAAGAAAGAAAGAAAGGAAGGAAGGAAGGAAGGAAGGAAGGAAGGAAGGAAGGAAGGAAGGAAGGAAGGAAGGAAGGAAGGAAGGAAGGAAGGAAGGAAGGAAGGAAGGTAAAAGTAACTATTCTCAAAGTTCTTATATTCCACTGGGGGATAAAACATGTAAATTGCTAAAAAATTGGTAACATCTCTTTCTCCAACCATCTCCAGGATAATCTTTCAGAAACTTTAGCAGAAATGTCTTATCTTTGGTAAATTCATATCACACTGACTGTAATAAGAATATATTTCTATTAATATAAAAAGAGAAGCTGTTAAAAAATAGGGAATTATGGATTTGGAAAATAACTTAGAAATCGTCTAGTTCCCATTTTGCAGTTGAGGAAATGGAAGCTTTAATGGGGTCAGATGACTTGTTTAAGGTCACACAGTTCAGTGGCAAAGTTAAGACTGGAGATTATATTTTCTGACATCTAGTCCAGTACTTGTGCTACATCTTGGTCATCAGATCAAGAAAGAAAGGGAGAAAAAAGGAAGGAAGGCAGGAAGCAAAGAACTCGGTATCTGTTTACCCTATCCATATACTATAAAGTCATGTTTAACTTTGCAAGAAAAACTGGAAAATAACTTTGGCCTCCCAAAGAGAGATAAATGGAGAAAAGAGTGTAGTTTTAAAATAGATGCACATACATTGCATTTATTAAAAGAAAAATTCTAGATCAAATATATAGTCCTAGTCCTCCTATGTTTCTCTTTGTAACATTTTCTAATTAAAAATGCCTCCCATTACATAAATCATTTTATTTAATCAACAATAACCAAAGGACTCTTGGCAGCACAGAAGTTATTATTCCCTCTTTATATATTTATAGATTGTTAGCTCTAGAATGGAGCTCAGAAATAATCTTTACCTCTCTAATTTTGCATTTTAGAATGTTCTGTCCTGCATCACTTTACATGTTCAAACACTCTTTATGTTTTTATACTATTTCCCTTGGTGATATCATGAGTTTTCTTAACCTCTCTAGAATGCTAAGTCTCCCTCCCAGATGTATATATCTAGCCCTAAATTCTGGCCTCATTTTAACATTGCTCTGTTGAACATCTCCACTGGTATGTCCCTTTGGGCATAACAAACTATGTCTAAAATGAAGCTCATTACATTTTTCACCTGCACAATCCATCCTCCAAATTTCATTATTTTGTTGCTGGTCTCATCATCTCTTCAATCACTCAGGTGCATTATTTCAGAGACATCTTTGACTTTTGTCTCTTCCTTGACCTTCATAGCCAATCAGTTGCCAAGTCTGATTAAGCCTACCTTCACACAATAGTTTTTACATCTTTTGTCTTTCCAATCACATAGTCTCTGTGCTGGCACAGCCCCTCACTACATCTCATCTTAATTAATAAAATAACCTCTTAATTTGTCTCTTGTCCCTTCTTCCTTGTCTGTTCTCCCAAGAGTCCTCTGTGGAGGTGGCAAATTGACTTTTTCTAAAGTATAACTATGACTATATGACCGACTATTTAAAAAGATCAAGGGGCAGCTAGATGGCGCAGTGGATAGAGCACCGGCCCTGGAGTCAGGAGTACCTGAGTTCAAATCCGGCTTCAGACACTTAACACTTATTAGCTGTGTGACCCTGGGCAAGTCACTTAATCCCAATTGCCTCACTAAAAAAAAAAAAATCAAAAGATCTCTATTTCTAAATATAATAAAATACAAAAGTCTCAGGATGAAATTTAAAGTTATTCATAGTTTAGTTTTCAAATACCTTCCTAGTCTTATATCATACTACTCTCCACATACATACTCTCCATTATGATCAAACTTTCTTGTAAGTCTCTTCCCATATGTACCATTACATTTCCTAACTCAACCACTTTGAAAATGTTATCCTTCAGATATTGGATGTACTTCCTCTTCAGCACTATCTCATAGAATATCAAAATTCCTATATCAGAAAAAAAAAATTTCCTTGAGAGCACATCTCAAGAACCCCCTCCTTTCCTTAACATACAGTAATTAATATTATTTTTTCTCTTGAAATCACTTTGCCACCTACATCACACATATCAGCTTGGCTAACATGATAGAAAAAGAATATGGGGGATCAGGAAGAATCCATTTGTGTCCAACAGCCATCATGGATTCTTGTGGGATAGGATTCAGGATAGATCCATTTGTTGTCCACCTGTCATCAAGGTCTAGTTTGGAATGGGGATCAGGATAGATCCTTTTGTTGTGCACATGCAATCATGGACCTGTTAAAGCTAAAATTCTAGCTAAACTGTCTAAAATATCTAATGAATGGTCTCCAATAAATTATAAACTTTAGCAAGAGTTAGATTTTTAAGCATTTATTAAGGAGAATAAGAATTTGGTAAAGAGAGAAGAAAAGGCCTATATTCCTATCTATTAAAGGGAGAGCACATTTCTAGCTCCCTTCTCCACTAGCGTCCCCAGGAAAGAGAGTGAGACAGAGCGCCCGGCTCCTCCTTCCTCCTCCCACCAGCAAACGTCACTTCCTGATGCCAAAGAAAAGCCACATGACCTTGCCCTCAAAGACCTTCCTTTCATGGCGGAGCTTTTTTACAGCAAGTCTCCAGCAGGTGGTATCATTCCAATCGTTACAGACCTCTGGTACTCAAGTCTGAGTTGCATATAATAAAACTTTTTAAAAAGATTATTATTCTCAATACTGGCTGTTCTGACATTATTATCCAGTATCTCTTTTATCTTGGCTTATTGGGGAACTTACTCCTCTGAACCTTTCACGGGATCTAACATTTAGCAAAATGCTTGACACATAGTTGGTGCTCAGTAAATACTTGGTGATTGAATGCTTAATTTTGATCTTCAGCATTTAGCACCATGTCTTGCACATAATAGGTGCTTAATAAATGTTTGTTTAATTGAATATTTGGTGACATGAAAACCTAACAGCCTAGAAGTGAAGTAAGTTGCCCAAAGTCCTGAAACTCCACTATATCTGAGTTGGGACTCAAACTTTGGGCTTTTTGCCTCACATGTCATGGGCTTCCATTTCCAGTGCTTCTAAAATATATGTATCATCATCTCTGCTAGTTCCCAAACTCCTTTGGATGAGGCTTCAGCAGAGTACAGTGAGCTTAAGGCAAATAATACTGCTGGAACTTAACCTTGGAAAACTGATACTTGGTATTTCTGTCATGACTCTCACAGGCCTACTTGGCCCTGAATGAACCTTTCCCCAGCCAGAAGAATATGTCACAGGTCCCAGCAGTTTCAAATGAATTATGTGTTCTATTAAAAGTGTCCTGTAGTGAAAAGAGCACTGAACTTGGAGTCAAAGGACCTGCTTTTCAGTCCCTGACAAACTGTATGACCTTAGACAATGTAATTAACCTCTCTGGACCTCAGTTTCCTCCTCTATGAAATGAGGAAGTTAGACTAAATGATCTCTAAAGTCCGTTCCCACTGTAAAATTCTCTGATTCTGCAAGTTCATGGTTTCTCTAGCCCATGAAGCTGGGAAAAATGCAAACTTGCCTTGTACCCATCCCCTATAGGAATCTAGAGAGAAGAGGATTGCTTCAGTTTGTTCAAGGAAAACCAAAGGGGAGAGACTGATGCAAACAGAAAAGAGAGTGCTGAGCCAGGAGAGGCTCTTCTGAAACTGAAGAAGGATATCAGTAAATTTCAGACCTTGTGAATTGCAAAAGTACTCAACAAGGTATTTTGCATTGACAGGAACTGCCTCAATCTAGACTAAAAGAAACTGTGATAGAGTTGCCCAAATGAAATTTGTCATGGTTGATTTAAGAAAACAATATGATATACTTTTGTTGCTTAGAGGAAATGAGGCTTAGTTGACAGAAGATCAATCTTAAAGTCAGATGAGTTAATTTTGGGTCCCAGGTCTATGACTATCAGAAAGTCACTTACCTTCCCTAAACTGTTTCCTTCTGTTAAAATGGGAATAATAACAATTGTTCCATTTCCCTCATTGATGCATTAGAAGGAAAGTACTTTATAAGCATTAAGATGTCATATAAATGTGAATTGTTCTCTTTATGACCTCCCTTCCTTTTAATTTTTAAAAAATATTATTTGTTGGGCAGAGCAAAGATAGCAGAGGAAAAGCAGTGAGTTACTTTCCCCCAAACCCCTCCACATACCTTTAAATAATGCCATTAGACAATTCCTGGAGCATCAGAACCCACAAAGGGAGAAGGTGAAATAATTTTCCAGCCAAACACAAATTAGAAGGTCATCAAAAACAGTATATTGTACTAAGATGAGCATGGATCACAGTTTAGCACAGGCCAGGCCAGAGCAGAAGGGTCCCCAGCAAAACAGGCCCATGCCTTGGGAACCACTGAATCAGCAGCAGTAGTGACTACTTCCAGAACTCTAGCCCACAGGGAGTCAGAAGGAGATTACAGGGGTCTCTTCACTGGCACTGAAGCAAGACTCTTTTGCTTTGCCCATATATAGATCTGGGTTGCAGTCCTGAGTGGCAGTCCCAGCCATGGTGGGGAGGAGCAATAGCACAGCAGTGAATTTTCAGTCACAGTGGACTAGGGTACCTCCTTATAGTTTCAGAGCAGAAAAGATATTTTTAGTCACTCACACACCAGAGGACAGACCAGGAGAGTAGTAAACACACCTTTTTCTTAGATCTTAGAAGAAATTAACACCTACAGATCCCTAGAAGTAACTTTGAAAACAGCTGTACTGAAAACCCCTGAAGCTTGGAACAATGTGCCTCCAACCCTGGAAGCAGAGTCCTATTTTTTTTTTAATTAATAAAGTATTTTATTTTTTTTCCGTTACATGTAAAGATAGTTCTCAACTTTTGTTTATACACGCTTTACAATTTCAGATTTTTCTCCCTCCCTCCCCTCCCACCCCCCTCCCCTAGACAGCAGGTAATCTGATATAGGTTTATATATATATATATACACACATAATAACATTAATCCTATTTCTGCATTAGTCATGTTATAAGAGAAAAAATCAGAGCAATGATGAAAAACTCAAAATAGAAAAAAACAACAGCACCAAAAACAAAAGAAATAGTATGGTTCATTCTGCATCTATACTCCACAGTTCTTTTTTTTGTTTTTCTTGGATTTGGAGATCCTCTTCTATCATGAGTTCCCTGGAACTCTTCTGTACCATTGCATTGGTGAGAAGAATATAGTCCATCACAGTAGATCAACACTCAATGTTGATGATACTGTGTACAATGTTCTTCTGGTTAGCAGAGTCCTATTTTAACAAAGAGTTAAAGGTCAAGAAATAGTCTGGGAAAATAAGCAAACAATGGAATAAATAGAAAAGTACTATGGTGACAAGAAAGATCAGAACACACCTGCAGAATATAACAAAATCAAAGATCCTATATTAAAAGCCTCCAAGAAAAATTTAAATTGGTCTCAGGCCATGTAAGGGCTCAAAAAGGATTTAAAAATCAAGAGAGGTAGAAAAAAACTGGAAGATAAATGATATTGATGAAAGAAAATCATAGGGGGAAAAGAGTCAACAACTCGTCAAAGGAAACACAAAAAATACCAAAGAAAATTTAAAACAAACAAACAAAAAAAACACCAACTTAGCCAAATGGTAAAAAGAGGTGCACAAAGCCAAGGAGGGTAAGAATGCCTTGAAAAGTAGGATTGCCCACATGGTAAAAGAGACACAAAAATCTACTGAAGGAAAACAAACAAACAAACAAACAAAAAAACCCAAAAAACCCAACCTCCTTAAAAGTAGAATTGGCCAGAGACACCTAGGTGGAACAGTGGATAAAGTGCTGGTCCTGGATTAAAGAGGACCTGAGTTCAAATCTGGCCTCAGACACTGACACTATCTATGTGACCCTGGGCAAGTCACTTAACCCTCATTGCCCCCCACCCCCCCAAAAAAGTAGAATTGGCCAAATGGGAAAAGGAGTTACAAAACCTCACTGAAGAAAATAATGCCTTAAAAATTAAAATTGAGCAAATTGAAGCTAATGACTTTATGATGAATTAAAAAACAATAAGACAAAACCAAAGTAGAGGGAGAATATATTGCAAACAGCCAGAAAGAAACAATTCAAGTACCATAAACCACAGTCAGGATAACAAAAGATTGAGCAGTTTCTAAAAATATTGAACAGTTTAAAGAATCAGAGGGCTTGGAATATGATATTCCAGAGGAAAAAGGAATTGGATTAAAACCAAGAATCAGATATCCAGAAAACTAAATCCTTTGGAGGAAAATAGGCATTCAATGAAAAAGAGGATTGTAATGCATTCTAGTTGAAAAGACTAGAGTGGAATAGAAAACTTAACTTCCAAATACAAGACCCCAAGAGAAGCATAAAAATATAAACAGAAAAAGGAAATCATAAGAGATTTAAAAACATTAAACTATTTACATTCCTACATGAGAAGTTAATACTTATAACTCATAAGAACTTTTTCATTATTAGGACAGTTGGAACAAGTATATATAGACAAGGGACACAACTATGAGTTGAATATGAAGGGATTATATCTAGAAAAATAAAATTAAGGGGTTAGAGAGGAATGCAATAGGAGAAAGGGAAATGGGAAAGTAGAATAGTGTAAATTATCTCACATAAAAGAAGCAAGAGAAAGCTTATCCAGTGGAAAGGAAGATTGGGGAGGTGCTAGGGAGTCAGAATTGGCTCAAAGAGGGAATAACATACAGACTCAATTGGATATAGAAATCTATCTTACCCTGCAATAAAGTAGTAGGTGAGGAGGAAGAAGAGGGAGTAGAGTAGGTGATAAAAGGCAGGACAAATTGGGGGAGGGGGTAGTCAGAAGCAAAACACTTTTGAGGAGGGACAGGATTAAAGGAGAGAGAATGGAATAAATGGGATGGAGAAAAATATAGTTAGCAACAGTAACTGTGGAAAAACATTTTGAAGCAAGTTTCTGTGATAAAGGCCTTACTTCTCAAACATATAGAGAACTGAGTCAAATTTATAAAAAGAAGAGCCATTCAACTATTGATAAATAATCAAATGATATGACGAGTTTTCAGATGAAATAATCAAAGCTATCTATAGGCATATGGGAAAAATGCTCTAACTCACTATGAATTGGAGAGATGCAAATCAAAACAATTCTGGGGTACTACCTCATACCCATTAGAATGGTTAATAAAACAGAAAAAAAAATGACAAATGTTGGAGGGGATGTGGGGAAAATGAAACATTAATGCACTGTTGGTGTAACAAACTGATTCAACTATTCTGTAGAACAATTTGGAACTATGCCTAAAGACCTATACAACCATGCATACTATTTGACCTAGTAATACCACTACTAGTTCTATATCCAAAATATAAAAAACAAAAATGAAAAGGATCCATAGGTACAAAAATATTTATAACAGCTCTTTTCTGGTGGCAAAGAATTTGAAATTGAAGATATTCCCATCAATTTGGAAATGGCTGAACAAATTGTGGTTATGTTATTATTATGAAATACTAGTTTAGTATAAGAAATTATGAGCAGGATCCTCTCAGAAAAACCTGAAAAGATTTACATGAGTTTATAAAAAGTGAAATATACTGTGTACAATGTAACAGCAGTATTTTAAGATCATCAGCTGTGAATGACTTAGCTATTCTCAGCAATAAAATGATCCAAGACAGCTCTGAGGGAATCAGGACAGTGGTCTCTAGACTGTCATAAGGAAGAAATTTGCCCAATCACTGATGTCAGTATTACCTGAGAAAAAGCCTCAGCCACTCAATCCTAGTTATGGATCTAGAACCAGGCATAGTTGTAAGGACAGATTCTAGTTTAAAGGATAAAATAAAAGAATTATTTTGAGATGTTTTTCCAAACATCAAGTGATTCTTGAAACAGAAAACCCAGGAATTCTTTCTTTGGCTCATGTCCCGATAACCTAGAATGGACCCTGGCTTCTTCACTCATGTTAATAACCATGCTCAGCAAAACTATTTTACTGTCAATAGCAACAAACAACATTGCTGGGCATTTCCTGAGGATGAATGAGTAGACCTGAGATGAGGCCAAAAAAATGACCTTGGTACCAAATGCCATTTTGGAAACATGTTTTTCCACATGAAGGCTGAAAAAAGAAGGGGTTTGCCTTTGGCCAAAAGAATACAGGGAGTTAATTTAGAGGAGAGTTAATTGAGTTTGACATACTTGAAAACTCCAATGTTTATAAGCTCTCTATTTATTCTACTTTTCCCCCTTTAGATATTCACCATTTGGCATTGGGGAAGGGAAACAATGGATGCAATGCCTTGTGAAATGTACATTACGATGCAAAGTCATTTCAGAGCTGCTGTATTAATGTTTCCTGTATTAATGGAAGAAATCATTGCATCATAGAAAGAGAACTGTGTTAGGAATCAGTGTAGACCTGCTTCTACCTTGAACTGAGCTATATCAGGAGAAATGGATTCCTTTTTCTCTGTTTTTAATGCATGCATTTCATTTGATTATAACCAAAGTGTGATAACAGCACGAAAAAAATCCCAGAACTCAAATTCTGTTTCCTACTTTTCTGAAAAGTCGACAGGAGATAACACTGACAATGTGATTCACCCTAAATCTTTATCTCTTTTTTTAAAGTGTTGATTTTGAAAAAAAAAACAATTCTCAGATGGTGATTTTCTCCAGGGTTATAATTATGAAGGGCAATCAGTGCCTGGATATCTTTTTCCATCCTTCAAGGAAACATTAAATGCACTAAATCACTTAGGTGATTTTAGTGCAGTTCTTTTTTCAGCTATAGACAGTACTAAACAGATTTCTGAAGTCCCTTCTAATGCTAAAATTCTGTGGTTCCATGACTTTGAGCAAGTCAGTTAACTTTTCTTGCCCTCAATACCTCATCTGTGAAATAAAAGAGTTGGTCTGGATGGCCTCTGAGGTACCATACAACTTTGAAATGTAGCACAGTTTGGGAGAGTTAGTAGTCATGAGCTTGAATCCGAGATCCAAAATGTTGTGTGGTCATGGGCAAACCACTTAACTTTTCTAAGTCATTTTCCTCATTTTTAAATCGGAGATAACACAGAGAGAGAGCAAGAGAGAGAGTGAGAGTGAAAGAGAGAGAGACTTCCAGGGTGGAGCCAAGATGTCAGAGGAAAGGCAATGAACTCTTGAATTCATGACACGATTGCTCCAAAAATCATCCAAAAAATGCAATAAAACAATTCCTGGAGCAGCAAAGCCCACAGAAGAATGTGCAGAAATCATGGCTCAAAAAGGGACAGCCTGGAAGGTTGAAAGGAGGGAGCTGTTGTGCTAATACAGGAGTCAAGCCCAACCCCACAGTCACCCTGACACAGATCCAGTCCCAGGAAGGCCTCAGGAGAGAAAGAGACCCCCCGCCCAGAGCCTCTGAATCTCCTGTAGCACCAGTGTCAACTGGAATTAAGCTCACAGCCTGGTAAGAGGGCTGAGCCCTTGGCAGGGGGGAGATTACAGGGGTCTATGCTGGTGCTGAGGCAGAACGTGGGTTTTCCACCCCTGCTGGGAATCATGAGGTTGGCTTCAGTAGCAGTGGCCCAGGTGGGGGAGGGGCACAGACTTGTCAGAGCTGACAACCACAACAGACAAAGCTGGTTGATTAGCAAGTTGGTATGGGGTCATCTACTGACCAGGGAACAGGCCAGGCAAGTGAAGAACCTGATCCTCCTTAAATCACACCACCTGGTACTTCTGAAGCTTGGGATGCTGCAAAGATGTCCCTTAAATCTAAAACTTGCAAGAAAAATATGAATTGTTCTCAGGCCATAGAAACACCCAAAAAGGACTTTGAAGACAAAGTTAGAGAGGTAGAGGAAAAACTGGAAAAAAGAAATGAAGGTGATGCAGGAAAGCCATGAGAAAAAAGTCAAGAGCTTGAAAAGCCAAATTGGACAAATGGAAAAGAAGGTACAAAAGCTTTCTGATGAAAATAATTACCTAAGAATTAGGATTGAACAAATGGAAGCTAGTGACTTTATGAGAAACCAAGATACAATGAAGCAAATCCAAATGAATAAAAAAATAGAAGGTAATGTGAAATATCTTCTTGGAAAGACTGCTGACTTGGAAAATAGGTCCAGGAGAGATAATGTGAAAATTATTGGTCTACTTGAAAACCATGATCAAGGAAAGAGCTTAGACATCATCTTCCAAGAAATTGTCAGGGACAATTGTCCTGATATTCTAGAAGGAGAAGGTAAAATAGAAATTGAAAGAATCCACCTATCACCTCCTGAAATACATCCCCAAAGGAAAACTCCTGGGAATATTATAGCCAAAATCCACAGCTCTCAGGTCAAGGAGAATTTTTGTTTTGTTTTGTTTTTGTTTTGTCTTTTTGTTTTGTTTTTATTTAATTTTATTATTCTCCAGTTACATATTGAATATAAGGATAGTTTTCAACTATTGTTTAAATTGGATTTTTAGTTACAAATTTTCCTTTCACCCCTTCCCTACCTCCTCCCCAAGATGGAAAACAGTCTGATACAGGTTGTATATGTACAGTCACATCAAACACATTTCTACATTAGTCATCTTGTGAAAGAAGAATCAGAGCACAAAGGACAAACCTCAAACAAGAATGAAAATAATACAAAAAACAACATTCCAGTCCTAGAAACAGTATGATTCAATCTGCATTCATAATTCACAGTTCTTTTTTCTGGATGTTGAGAATATTTTCTATAACAAATTCTTTGAAACCGTTTTGGATTGTTGCACTGTTGAGAAGAGCCAAGTCTATCCCCATTGTTAATCACACAATGTTGCTGTTACTGTGTACAATGTTCTCCTAGTTCTGCTCCTCTCAGTCAGTTCTCTGAACTTTTCCTGCACATCATTTTTTTTTAAAGCACAATAGTATTCCATTACATTCATATACCACAATTTGTTTAGCCATTCCCCTATTGATGGGTATTCCTTCAATTTCCAATTGTTTGCCACAACAAAGAGAGATGCTATAAATATTTTTTGTACATGTGGGTCCTTTTCCATTGTCTATGGTCTCTTCAGGATACAGACCTAGCAGTGGTACTACTGGGTCAAAGGGTATGAACAGTCCCATAGTCCTTTGAGCTTAGTTCCAAATTGCTCTCCAGAATAGTTGGATCACTTCACAGCTCCACCAACAATGCATTAGTGTTCCAATTTTTCCACAGCTGCTCCAATATTTATTATTTTCTTTTTTTTCATATTGGCCAATCTGATAGGTGTTAGTTGGTACCTCATAGTTGTTTTAATTTCCATTTCTCTGATCAATAGTGATTTAGAGCATTTTTTCATATGGGAATTGATAGCTTTGTCTTCATCAGAAAACTGGCTGTTCATATACTTTGACCATTTCTCAATTGGGGAATGACTTGGATTCTTATAAATTTGATTTAGTTCCCTATATATTTTAGAAATGAGGCCTTTATCAGAAATACTGGCTATAAAAATTGTTTCCCAGCTTTCTGCCTCCCTTCTGATTTTGGATGCATTGCTTCTGTTTGTACAAAAACTTTTTAATTTAATGTAATCAAAATCATCCATTTTGCATTTCATAATATTCTCTATCTCTTGTTTGGTCATAAACTGTTTTCCTTTCCATAAATCTGAGAGGTAAAACTATTCCTTCCTCTCCTAATTTACCTATGGTATCACTTTTTATATCTAAATCATGTACCCATTTTGACCTTATTTTTGTATATGGTGTAAGATGTTGGTTTATTCCTATTTTCTGCCATACTATCTTCCAGTTTTCCCAGCAGTTTTTCTCAAATACTGAGTTCCTGTCCCAGAAGCGGGAGTCTTTGGGTTTATCAAACAGAAGATTACTATAGTCATTTACAGCTGTGTCTCTAAAGGAGAAAATATTGCAAGCTTCCAAAAAGAAAGAATTCAAGTACTATGGAGCCCCAGTAAGGATAGCACAAGATCAAGCAGCTTCTACTTTAAATGACTGTAGGGTATGGAATATGATATTACAGAGGACAAAGGAATTGGGATTACAACCAAGAATCACATATCCAGAAAAACTGATTATAATCATTCAGAGGAAAAAAAATGAGAATTCAGTGAAAAAGAGGACTTTCAGGTATTTGTGATGAAAAGACCTGAACTGTATGGCAAATTTGACTTTCAAATACAAGAACCTAGAGAACTATAAAAAATTGGAGTTGGGGGACATACTTGGAGTCATATAGTGCGTGACTGTCTTGTCTGAGGCTTGATTTTGTCTGTGATCCCCCTAGGTCCAGGGTAGATGCTTTGTCTACTGTCTCACCTAGCTGCCCCATCATGACATCTTCAGGGCTAAATTGAAGGGTGAATGGAATGTACTGGGGGAGGAGGAAGGGCAAAGGTAGCATGGGGTGAAATCCCATATGAAAGAAACAAGAAAGGGCTTATGGAATGGGGGAAGAGATAGGGGAGGAGTAGGGCAGTAAATGAATTTTACACTCATCAGAATAGGCTCAAAGACCTTAAACTCATCAGAGTTGCCTCAAGGAGGGATTAAGACCCACCCACCCTATAATCTGGATAGTAAATGAACCTAACATTCCTAAGAATTGGCTCAAAGACATCAATATCATCAGAATTGACTCAAGGAGGGAATAACATACACACTCAATTGGATAGAGTAATCTATTTAACCCTACAGGAAAGTAGGAGAGGAAGAGGATAAAGAGAGAGGGGCAAAAGAAGGGAGGGCAGATCAGGGGAGGGAACAGACAGAAGCAAATCCCTTTTGAAGAGGGATTGGGTGAAAGAAGATAGATAATAGAGTAAATATCATGGGGAAGATAATAGTATGGAGGGAAACAGTTAATAGCAATCATGAAAAAGAGAAAAGGGGGAAAAATTGTACAAAAACTATAACAATTCTTTGTGGTGGCTACGAACTGAGAATCCAGGGAATGTCCATCAATTGAGGAATGACTAAAGATACTGTGGTATATGATTGTTGTGGAATGGTATTGTGCCATAGGGAATGACAAATAGGATACCAGAAAAACCTGGAAAGACTCATATGAACTGATGTACAGTGAAGTGAGCAGAACTGGAAGGACATTGTGCATAATGACAGCAGTATTGTTTGATGAGCAATTGTGAATGGCTTAACTACTCTCAGCATTACATGATCCAAGACAATCCCAAGGGACTAATGACAAAGCATATTAACCACCCCCATAGAAAGAACTGATAAAAAGAGCACTTGTGGATTGTACATATATAACCTGGTTGATGTCTTTTGGGGGGGGGGGAAGGGAGGGTGGGAGAAAAACTTGGAACTCTAAATCTTATGAAAATGAATGTTGAAAACTATCCTTATAGGTAACTGGAAAAAATAAAATAAATGTTTGTTGCATAAAATGAGAGAGAGAGAGAGAGAGAGTATCTAAATGTATTGAAATAGTCAGGACAGTTTTCCTTAAAGAGGTAGTAACTTTAAATGGGCCTTGAAAGGCAGGTAGAATTTGTACAGAAAGAGAAAATTTGCAGAGCATTTAAGGCAGAAAGCCCAAAATGAACAGAGACAGGAATGAATATGGTATTTTGTGGGCATACAAATGAAAAAACTTAACTGGATAAGTTATTCAAACCCCTTCCCCCCAGTAAGCACAACAGAGAATAATATTTAATAAAATACAATAAAAATAAATGGCAAAAGACTTAATTGTTGGGGTCAGCTAGGTGGCGCAGTGGATAAAGCACTGGCCCTGGATTCAGGAATTCCTGAGTTCAAATCCGGCCTGAGACACTTGACACTTGCTGTGTGACCCTGGGCAAGTCACTTAACCCCCATTGCCTCGCAAAAAAAGCAAAAACAAAAACAAAAACAAAAACCTTAATTGTTCTCTGAATTCTTTCTCTATGATAGTTGTACCTCTTCAGAGGGATTATACTTCCTTGGCGGTAAGGTCTATTTGTTTTCTTATTCTACGTACCACCTCCCTCAGTCCCCTAAGGAGATTCTGGGGATATACTGGAAGCTCATTAATACTTATTTGATTTTTACTATGCAAAAAATGGTAGAAATCCTGCCATTTTTGTTTTTATTTGTCTGTGATATTTATCAGGCAAGCTAGGTGGTGAAGTGAATAGAGTGCTAGGCCTGGAGTCAGGAAGACCTGAATTCAAATCCTGCCTCAGATGCTTACTAGCTGTGTGACCTGGGCAAGTCATTAAACCCTATTTACCCCAGTTTTCTCATCTTTAAAAAGAGCTGGAGATGGAAATGGCAAAACACTCAAGTATCTTTGCCAAGAAAACCTCAAAAGGGATTGTGAAGAATCAGTCATGATTGAAACAACTCAACAACAACAACAACAAAGACATTTATCTACCAAGATAAGGAAAATACATTAAAATATTTTACATAAGAGTTATCATTGAGATCAAAAGTGCCTTTTTCAGGAATCAACCTAAAACACAACAAAACAACAATAATATAAAACAATCAAAGGAACAAAACCTAGAAAAACACAATAGAGGGTAAAACAAAACAAAATAAAACAGCCATTATAAAGACTCAATGACTGAATCTTTCAATTATGATTAATAAGAATTTGCGCAAGTCACTTCATCTCCCTAAGCCTCAGTTTCCATAGCTGTAAAATGAGAAGAATGGATTAGAATTCAGACATTTCAAATTTGGGCCTAAAACATGAAGCCTGAAAAACTCACCAGTGGTATCCATATCAAATAAAAATGTAATTGAGAGACATTTAACAAAATAAATAAAAATAAAACACAACATTGATAATGTTAATTTATGATTTTCTAAGTCAATATACCACCAATGGGGATAAAATATTTGAGTTTAAAACCACTAGAGATGATCTTTAAGGAACCTTTTAGCTTTAAATCCTATAAGTTGATGATTTAATAACTTTTTAAATAAGTTTTATTGATGTTTTATTATTTTTTTTTACATCACCCGTATATTCCTCCCCCACTCCCTCTGCCATATCACAAGCAGCATTTTCAGATAGGGAAAAAAATGGCACCACAATTGACTGATATATTTAAAACTCTGAAAATGGGTAATATATAACACCTGCATACCAACCATCTCCAAACAAGTATAAGTTGGTAGTGTCCTATTGTATTTCTTTATTTGTGTCTCACTTGACCTTTATAATTTGTTACATTTATTTTTGATTTTTTTTGTTTATTATTGTTCTTTCCATTTCCATTATGGTAGTTACTATGTATATTGTTTTCTTGGCTCTGCAAACTGCACTCTGTATCAGTTCTTTTGAATCTTTTCATGCTTCAATATTCACACACATGATTTTTACAGCTCAGTAATCATCTATTACATTCATGTATGACAATTTGATTAGCTTTTTTCCCAGTTGATGGATATCTACTTTGTTTCCAATTCTTTATTATCAAAATAGTTTTGTTATGAATATTTTGGAGCCTATGGGGTCTTTTATTTTTCAATAATTTTCTTGGGACATAAGCCCAGTAATAGTGTTTCTGGTTTCAAGGGTAAGGGCATTTTTTTTTTTTTTTAGTGAGGCAATTGGGGTTAAGTGACTTGCCCAAGGTCACACAGCTAGTAAGTGTTAAGTGTCTGAGGCCGGATTTGAACTCAGGTACTCCTGACTCTAGGGCCGGTGCTCTATCCACTGTGCCACTTAGCTGCTCCAAGGGTAAGGGCATTTTGCTACTTTATTTGCATAATATAAATTGCTTTCCAAAATGACTGTATCATTTCAGAACTTCACTAAACAATGTATTCATGTGCCTATCTTTGCACAGCCTCCAATACTGATTGTATCAGTTTTTTTCATTTTCCAGGATATCAGGTGAAACCTCTGGGTTGTTTTGATTTGCATTTCTCTTATTAATGACTTGCAGTATTCCAAGTGGTTCTGAATACTTTAAAATTCTTCTTTTGAGAAAGATTTTTCTCAAGGTTATATAGGGAATAATAGTCAGAGATCAGATTTGCACCCAAGTATTTTGACTAGAGACTCCTTCTACCCTACTCTGTGGTTTAAATGGTACTTCAAGCTCTGACAAAAATAGTTTACGAAGTATGATGCAATAAAGTAAACATTTATTAAATGCCTATTACATGTGAGGCAAATGATAGTCCCTACCCTCAAGGGGTTCATAATCTAATGGGGGAGATAGCATGCAAATTAGCTATACAAATAAGCTATATACAGGATCAACTGGAAGTAACCAAAAGAGAATTAAAGAATCTAATAGAGTGTTCAGTACATAGTAGATTCACAATAAATTCTTAGCAATTGGATGGATTGTGTAAAGGTCAGCATACAGGGTATGGGCAAGAAGTTCAACCTCTTTCCAACCTCATCACTGTGCATGATTCCTGGAGCATGGCAGAAGTATGGGTATGACAAACTTACAGAAATGACCTCCAGATAGAATCAGAAATTTAATAGAGGAAAGTGTCCATGTTCAGCTTTTCCCTGGTGCACTTCTTTTTGCCAAGAAGCAAAAAAATATTCTTTAAAGATAAGAGGAAAAGGGATTGAATATCAGGTATAATCTTCTCCTATGTTTCATAAATATATTTTATTATGGTAAACAGCAGTTTATCACAAAGACCAGCTTTCTGACACTGCAAGTAGCTGGTTTATCAGATGATGTGTCCAGATAAGCAATAGTTCATATTTCCATTATATAACTGGGTTGCCTGAGCTTCAAGTCTCTTCTTCACATGAGTAGAATCCAAAACTGCAATAGAAAAATGACCCTGTTATTGCTCAGTTTGGTCCTACTGCCAATAATGCCAGAATTACAGTTTTAATTCTGGTATGGTAGCTTGTAAAACCAGATTCTGATTCATAGCCATTTCTAATCCTTAGCAAGCATTGTGCAATGTGCCATGAGGATGAGTAGGCAAGTAGGAATTCAGGTCACCCCTGGTTTGAAAACCATATACCATTAAAGATGTAAAATATTATTACTCTCTAAGACTTAAAAATCAACATCAGTGGAAAGATCTTCCACATTGGGAGTTCCCTATACCGATGAAATTGCAGTCATATATGCTTATATATATATACAAATTATGCATACATGTTACAGACAGGTGTGTTTATACACAATAAAGTCATTATTATATAAATGATAAAGTGCTGGGCTTGGAGTAAAAAAGAACTGGGCCCAAATCATACCTTTAATAATTACTCTGAGACTTTGGTTAAGTCACTTAACATCTAATCTGCTGAAAACAATTCTAAAGAGTTCATATATAAAATTATGGATAGGTTGGTCAGCTAGGTGGAAAAGTCTATAAAATGCTACACCTGAAGTCAAAAAAACTCATCTTCCTGAATCAAATCTGGCCTCAGCCTAATGACCCTGGGCAAGTCATTTAACCCTGTTTGCTTCAATTCCTTATATGTAAAATGAGTTGGAGAAAGAAATGTCAAACCACTCCAACATCCTTGCCAAGAAAACCCTAAATGGGGTCATGGAGAATTGAATGTAATTGAAATAACTGAACAACAAATGGATAGGCTGTAATCTGCAAAACTGACCTTGTTGGAATTTCCCAAAATGATCATAGAAACTATCTATCAATCAGTCTATCTAACATATATATGAATTTCTGTTATTTATATAGTTTTATATATCACATATAATAATATATAATATTTATGTACCTCTTTCAAATTTACAAAGTGTTTTATGTATATTATTTCATTTTATCCTCATATCCCTGAAAGTTTTACAGAGCAAACAGACCAAGAAAGGTTAAAAGATTTACCCAGGATTACATAGCTCAGAACTATGTAAGGCAGGATTAGAATTTAGCTCTTCCAGACTCCAAGTCTAGCACTCTAGACTCTAGCACCTCTTTGTCATCTAGTTCATCATCAAAGGATCATCACCTGGAAGTAAAATTACAGGCCATCTTGTCCAAACCTCTTTTTTTTCTTTTTTCTTTTTTTTGGTGGGGCAATGAGGGTTAAGTGACTTGCCCAGGGTCACACAGCTAGTAAGTGGCCATATTTGAACTCAGGTCCTCCTGAATCCATGGCTGGTGCTTTATCCACTGCACCACCTAGCTGCCCCTCAGCAGATGAAGAAATTACATCTCAAAGAGGTGAGATGAATTGCTTAAGGACAGAAAAGTAGCAAGTAAAAGAGATGATCTTTGAATCCAAATCCTTTGACTCTAAATACAGTATTCTTTTCATTGTAGTAGTAGTAGTAGTAAGCCTCCACCAGTCGCGGACAACCATGGATCAGTGCCTTGAAGAGCCACAGGCCACAGTGTGGCTCTGCAGTTCAATAGGGGAGCTGCAGCTGCTGAGTGACTTATAACCGGTAACTGCCACATCCCATGTTGTATCTACCCCATGAGGAGTAGTTGGAGTGTCCTCTCCAGGGCGCTTGCCCGGGCAGATCAATATGGAAAACAAGCTGTTGCCCATGCAGCAGGTTTTCCCTCTCGGAGACATTGGTGGATCCAAAGGAGAGGCAGAGCCAATACAGTTTGGTACCAGTGCCACCACAGGAGTTGCTAGAGGGATGTGATGTCCTACATCCAACGGCCTAAGGGATTCTTACTCCTGATTTTTCCTCGGTGTTAACTCCTGAAGCCTTTCCCATATATGGGTATAACCGCAGGGCAGTGGAGGTTTAAAATCAGGGTTTCCTTGGTTGCCTGCCGAAGCTAATGAGCCCAGCCTCTCCGAAGTGACTGGTTTTAAGGTGCCAGTGACTCGCTTTCGCCCCTTCTCCTGTTAGTGGAAACAGTTCCACCACGAGAAGGCCAGGAGTTGGGCTTCAGTTGTCAGAGGCTATTTGAGATGTACGCTATTGGAGCATTTTAGAGAGAATGGGAGCTTATCCCCACTCCCACCCTGGCATGACAAACCTTTGGAACCAACTTCTTTTATATGACAACATATATATATATATATATATATATATATATATATATATATATATATAGTCACCACGTGGCAGAGTGGACAGAATTCTAGGCCTGGAGTCAGGAAGACCTCAGTTCAAATCTGACCTTTGACATTTACAAGCTGTGTAACGCTGGGCAAGTCATTTGCCCATTGTTTGCCTCAGTTTTCTTATCTGTAAAATGGAGATAATAATGAAATATATTTTCACATATTTCCTATCTTGTCATAAGGATAAAATGAGATAATATTTCTAAAGCAAAATTTAAGGAATTCTACAGATGCTATTTATTATTTTTATAATTATTATATGCATAACATTTTGGTATAGACCTGAGATTTTATCACACAAAAATGTATACATCTATATGTTTATATTTATTATAGAGATAATGTAGCTTAATGGTTAAGTTAATGGCCTAAGACTTAAGAAAACCTGAATTCAGGGGGCAGCTAGGTGGCACAGTGGATAAAGCACCGGCCCTGGATTCAGGAGGACCTGAGTTGAAATCCAGTCTAAGACACTTGATACTTACTAGCTGGGTGATCCTGGGCAAGTCACTTAACCCCCATTGCCGCCCCCCGCCCCCCCCAAAAAACAAACTAAGAAACAAACAAAAAACAAAACAAGAAAACCTGGATTCAAATATTACCTCTGATATTTACTATGTGACCCTAGGTAAGTCACCATCTCTATACTGTAACCCAGTAAATTCTTTAGTACTTATCTTAGAACTAACTTATAGATCAGCTTAAGAGAGCAGAAAGAACTTCCTAGTCAGCAGCTCTTTAAGCTGAGAAATTCATAGATCCTTTTTTATATTGGTGTATTTATTTATTATGCATGTATGAAATATATATGAAACTATAAAGAGATATGTTTTGTCTATTTATAAGTAACCCCTAGAACATTTTAGTTAGATTTTGGTCTTGATTCTTTGCCATTGAGGTATTCTCCTGCTTTAGTGGGGACAAAAGTTACCCCTTTGCCTTCTTGTTCCTTGGGATTTTTGTTGATTTAATGCTACTGAAAGTATTAAGCAGATAAGACTCTGACATCTTTTAGCCTTGCCACCATTTAATAGTAAGGAATATAATAGCAAGAGAAACTGAAATCTCCTGAGAATTGGTCCTGATCAAGAATACAGTGATGGGCCTGACCCATAAATCTCTATCAGCATATGCACAGGAAGGCATTCAGGGTAAAAATGTTCTGATGAATGACTAATTAAGATCCTAAAAGGGCATTACTGTGATAGCCCAAACTGCTTCCTTTTATGAATCTGCAAAGATGAAGATGATAACAAAACTGGAAAAGAGGCCATTTCCTAGATTTTACCCTTATGCGGCTATTTGGATAATGCCCCTACCATATATCAATAAACTAATATTTAGAAACAGGAGCATGAAAATGTTTTTGAGATGCTATGATATTTTCATGATTTCCTTGTTTCTTTTTTTTGTGAGGCAGTGAGGGTTAAGTGACTAGCCCAAGGTCACACAGCTAGTAAGTGTCAAGTGTCTGAGGCCGGATTTGAACTCAGGTCGTCCTGAATCCAGGGCTGGTGCTTTATCCACTGCACCACCTAGCTGCCCCCTTGTTTCTTTTTAAAATAAGATATTGCCCCCTTGGAAACCTAGGAGGAATGTTGAGAAACAATTGGAAATAAAAATCTTAGATAGTTTATCTTGGATATACAATCCTTTGGAACATATATTAGGGGAGAATCCAACTCCAACTGTTTGGCATAATTGAGATATAAAAACAGAACTTCAGAGTAAAAGGAAACTTGGACACTAGTTGGAAAACTACCTCAGAAGAAATATCCTCTAGAAATTTCTGATGGGCTTTCATTTACCCTCTGTGGAAGACCTCCAGGATAGAGAAATTTTCTTCATCTTGAGTCAGGAGACTATTCCACATATGGACAGTTATAAATGTGGTAAAAAAAATATGAAAGTTTTTTAACAGTCGGTTAGGATAACTGAAAGATGCCAGTTTTTTTTTTTAAGGACCACCCTTTCGGGGAGGAGACCAACGGCATGAGCTACGCACGCCAGTCCGCCTGCTGCACACGTCAGACTGCCTGCTAGCACTCCACTTCCGGGGTGCAAGCTTAAAAGGCAAGGAGAGAACGGAAGTGGGAGTTTTTTCCTGCTCTGCTGGTCTCCTGACTGCACTACACAGACGGTCAATCTCTCCCCAAAGGTGGCCTTCTCTTTTGGTGAGTTTTATATGGAATATAGACTAAGCTTAGACTTAAGATGATTTGTATTGTGTTTCTACTTTCCTATCCTTCTAATTAACATCACCTTGTGACTACCATACAATAAATGGTCTATCTAGAAAACCAGAAGCTTCTTCCATTTACTAGTCTGGGAGATAAATTAAGGGAAAGGTTAAGTAGGGTAGATTTATGATCTAATATCCAATTTTAAATCTCACAGTTTGGCGACCCTGAAGGGACCTTAAGGACCCTCCCACAAGCCACAAGCCAGCTAATTCGGTGGATTTTCCAAATACCCCCCCCCCCGGACTTTCCCTTTGTCTAATCTCCCTTTGAGACTTTAAGCCTCTAAAAGCCTTGTTTTAAAGGAAAAAGCCAGTTCAGTTTAAAATATGATTGAATATGTCATTTTCCCTTTGGTTTTTTCATTTTTTTGCATTGGAGTGTGTTGGGGTACCATACTGTCCAAACTTAGACATCTAGTTTACTCGGTATTCCTTCATTGTGTTATCGGTCTCCTCCTCACTCACACAGCAAAATCTTTTTGGTATAATGGTATGAGTGTAACTGTCTCCACTGAAAATGTGTTTAATATTAGTAGGAATTTTATGCCTGCATTTGAAATAAATTGTAATACCATACTCACGATAGTTCACATGACTATAACTTTCATTTTGGGTATTATCATGGTTGTAATGTGGAAAGAGATGGTTTCTTTATATTAAATTAAAACTAACTTTTCTACCACTTCCACTTCATGGGAGGATCACCATGTCTACATGGAATTCATATGCCAATATGGAATCCATATAACACCAATCCATATTGGTCTTTCGGTTAGAAGTCATAAGATTCAAATCCTAGCTCTCTCATTTACTAGGCATGTAGCCATGTCACCTTAAATTTTCTAACCTGCAAAATGAATACAATAATAATCATCCTAGCTCAAAGGATAATTGTGATAAAACTACAGAAACTTTGTTTATCAAAACCTCAATGAGAGGAAATTATTTTTGCCTAGTTTAGTTTGCAAGGCACAAACAGAAAAAAAAAATATTATCCCTCTTCTTCCTCACAATCCTTCAAATACTTAAAGACTATAATTACATCCCTCTGAAGCTTTCTTGTTTTCAGGCTAAGCAACCTTTGTTTCTTCATTGTATTGATGTATAACATTCATAAACTTATACATTTAGAGTCAGAAGGGAAATCAAAGACTGAAGTCCAACCCCTTCATTTTACAGTTGAAGAATTAGAGGCCCAGGGAATTAAAATAATTTTCCTGAGTATAAACAAGTACTATCAAAGGTAGATTTTTATCCTACATCTCTAAATTCAGAGTTGGTGCTCTTTCTACTCTTCTTTACTGTTATTTAACAAATGTCTATTAAGCACCTTTTATGACAAATTAGACCCTGCCTTTATATATTTTCTTAGGAGATCTACAATACAGGCATAGGAAAATAAATGTAAAACACATGTTAAATATATATATATATATATATATATATATATATATATATATATATATATACATAAGTATATATGCAAAGTATTTTTTTTAAAAAGGAAAGTATAATTCCAAGTCCTCTTATCATTCTGCCTGCCCTCCCATTTTCTAGGTTTTGAATAATCTCAGTATAATAGGAAGCTTAAAACTAAATATGATTCCAAAGATGATGTCTAAATAAAGGTAAAGAATAGAATTTATAGTATCTCCTTCATTCTGGCCGCTATTTTCCTTTTCATGAAGCTTCTCTGTCTTCCTGTTGATTCAGATATAACTCACAATCCACTAAACCTGCTTTGGTCATATGAATTATTTCTTAGACATTTCACAATGAAAAAAAAATTCTTGAGACAGCAGAAGAAAATATTTTGATGAAGAGAAAAAGGGGGAGCTGCTTTAAGAGATCAATGTGAATGCATATTCTTCAACCAATTCAAAATTAAAAGAGACATGTAGAGAATATGGAAATAAGGGCAAGTAACTGATGATGAATACAAAGGAGAAGCATAGGCTTGTACGGAGAGTATCCAGATCCCTAAAGCCCAGAATTAGCTAAGTCTGTGATGAATACTAAGGACATCAAAAAGGACTTCTTCATTATATGGTTGGCCAGAGGAGGATGAAAGAGGATTTTAAAAGCCTAATATTTGAGTTGGATGAAACAATGATAATTGACAACAGAGAGGATGAACTATCTGACTTTTCATTTTGTTTTTATTTTCTTTAATATAGAGAATGCTAGAACAAAAATAGTTAGTCAAAGCTAGAAGCACAAGATATTGTCGTTGTTTGTCCTTCATTCTTGATGAGGACCAAAATGACATCACAATGTCATTATATGGTATATACACATTCAAACTCTGCTGCAGAGAGCCTAAGTGTAAAGTTCTAGCCTATTGTTTAAATGCCATCAATATATAGTCTGTCCAGCTGTAGCTGATCCTATACACTTGAAAGGCTCTACCACAGGTCAGGCACAAATAGTCTAAATGACCATTTAAGAAGGAGATGTCACTAATATGTGCATTTCACATTTCTTTTAAGATTCCACAATTCTGCTTTGCTCATAGAAAACAGTACCAGGGGCAGAGTGAAGACAAGGGAGAAAAGACAGGGGCTCACCTGAGCTCTCGCAAATTCCCCTCCAAATTCCTTTAAAATAATGCCTCAAAACAAATTATAGAGTGACAACCCCCCAAAAAATACAAGGTGAAACAATATTCCTGTCTAAGGCAACTTAGAAGGTCAGCAGGAAAGGTCTGTTTCACCAGGGTGAGAGTAGAGAGCTGTCCAATGCAAGCCATGTCAGTGCAGAACAAGTCCCAGCAAATAAGCAACAGGACTTGGGAATGTCTGAATCAGCAGCATCAGTGGTTGCTTTTAGATCTCTCATTCCACAGGCATTGAGGGGGGTAGGACAACTGGTCAGAAGGAGATTACAGGGGCAGCTAGGTGGTGCAGTGGATAAAGCACCAGCCCTGGATTCAGGAGGACAACCAACCTCAGACACTAGATACTTACTAGCCGTGTGACCCTGGACAAGTCACTTAACCCTCATTGCCCCGCAAAAAATTAATTAACTAACTAACTGAATGAATGAATGAATGAATGAATGAATGAATGAATGAATGAATGAATAAATTTTTAAAAAAAGAGGGAGATTACAGGGGTCCCTTTGATGGCACTAGAAGCAGGAACCTACTGCATTGCCTACACATGAAACCATGTCATATTCCTGGGCATGCCATGCTGAATTATTCTGTGCCAGTGTTTCCTGTGTCTCACAATACATATGAAAGTTCAGAAAGAACTTGAGCATGTCTTTGTATCACTTCTGATCACCATATGAGTGCCTGCCTTATGTGAGTTCTCCATAAAATAGGCTTTTAGGCAACCATATATTTGGCATTTAAACAATATGCTGGCACATTACAGTTAGACTTTCTGAAGTAGAGTTTGAATGTTTAGTAGTTCAACTGGAGAAAGGAACTCAGTTCTGGTTCCTTACCTGGTCAGGTGATCTTTGTAATCTTCCAAAGATAATTAAAATTGAATCAGTTCAATTGCTTGACAATGCTGGCCGACTGTCCAGGTTTCATGGGCATACAACAATGAGGTTAGCACAATAGCTCTTTAGACCTTCAGTTTGGTTGGCAGCTTAATACATGCACTCTCCCCTACATTTTTCAGAGACTCCCAAATGCTGAGCTAGCTCTTGCAATGTGTGCATCAATCTCACGTACATCCCTAAAAAGTATACTGCCAAGGTAAATGAACTTATCCACAACATTTAAAAGTTCTCCATTTGCTATAACCCATGGTTCCACATGTGGATGGTGCAATGCGGACTTGTGGGGAACCTTTGATTTCTTGGTGCTAATTGCTAGCCAAAATTAACACAAGCAGCAGAGAATTGAGCCATACTTTGTTGTATCTCAGCCTCAGAGACTGCAGTGAGTGCACAAACATTTGTGAACAAAAATTCATATACCAACTTTCCTGCCACTTTAGTCTTGGCTTGTAGCCTACTCAAGTTAAGTAATTTACTTTCATTGCAATAGTTGACCTTGATACTATTTTCACTCATGACAACATCACAGAAAACATCCTGCTAAAAAGCACGGGAGCAAGCACACAGCCCTGCTTCACTTCATTGGTGACTGGGAAAGCATGAGAGCATTGTCCATGGAAATGTTCACTTCATCCCCAAATCACCTCTTTATCTTTGATCAGTGTGGCTCCATCAAGTACTGAGTATTTGAGATGTACCAAAGGTCTTTGGCCCATAAATGGCCTTCAGGGAATCATAATAAACACTTTTGATTGTTATTATCAGTATAAAACTAAATTTAACCTACCTTCTTACTAAGCCAAGAATATCACATAGATCTAATTTTTTCTTGCACTTTACTTTTGAAGGGTTTAAATGCTGCATATTTGGTAACAGATGAAGTATCCTAATAGTAGTAATAGATCCTGTAGGGTTCTCATTTTTCATTTAGTCACTTCTGAATTTTCCCATTATTTTCATCAAACCAATCCTGATGTTTGTGACTATTCTGGCCCAGGTTAATGAATGTGGTGCTGTATACCAAATCTCCAAATGTTGTCTACTTCTTTTCTCCTCAACCATCGTCAACAGTGCCTTGGCTCAGCTTTCTCTCCAAGTAAGAAACAAACTGTTCACACATTGGGACTTTTGATAGTTGTCATGCCTTGGGTTGACAACTTTTGTTGAATGGGAAAGTTTAGCATACAGAGGATAAGTCAATGATTTGTCCACCACTCTGAGAAACACATTGCCATTGTCACATACTGTCTCTCTCTTCTCCTCACAATGACATAATCTATTAAATGCCAATGTTTGCTGTGAGGGTGCAGCCATGAAGTTTTGTTTTGTTTTGTTTTGCTTTAGCATTTAAGTAAATGGAGGGCAGTGTTGGCAATGAGTCATGTCATAAAAGTCTTCAACAGTATATGATCATTTCTATTTCTGACTTCATTCTCCCAAAGACTCCCTGCCAGATCTGATAGTCTGAGCCTATTCTGACATTAAAGTAACTGAGAATTGGAAGCTTTTTCTCTTTCAACACATTGATGATGAGGGTATCCAGATCTTCATAAAATTTTTCTTTGACCTCATCAGGGCATTTTCCTATAAGTGGCAATCTCATTGACATGTCCCTGTCATTCACTCTTTCAGGGAGGCATACCAATGCTAGCTTTATGCCACTCTCTATCACTACAGCCACTCTAGAAAATGTGTATCCAGATCTGACGTTAGTAAGCTGGCCTTCATTTGTCAACCTTATTTCACTCAGAGTTGCTATTTGGATATAATACCTACTAAGATGTCTCACAACAAGAGCTGATTGTCTTTCAGATCTAGTGGATTTCTTGTCCATAAGTGTGTACATGGAACATGTACCAATGATGAGTGCAAACTTTTTTTTTTTTTGGCACGGCAATGAGGGTTAAGTGATGGCTGGTGCTTAATCCATGGTACCACCTAACTGTCCCCTTGAGTGCAAAGTTTTTGATATTTCGTGTGTGTGTTTTGAACACAGGGTGGAATCCCTGCCTGCTGTAGTAAGCAGGTCAGGGTTAGGTGAAACAGACAATTTTTAGTACAACTTTTCTAGCCCCTTCCTCGTGCCAGGAAATGAGTAGTATGGTCCTAAAGAAGGTTACTCAGACATCCAGGGGGCTGCTAAATCCCACTGCTGCTTCAGTCTAATAAGAAGATAACCCTATGACCTGACCTGTCTGTGTACATGGTTGTGACTACAGTTCCCACTGTATTCTCACCTACTGCTTTATCACTAGCCCAGGGCCATAGAACTTTGAGGTAGGTAAAATAATAAGATAATAAAATAGTTACATAATAAAATTAAATAATATAGTAACTACTAAAATTATAAGATTATAGTATTTATGGTAAAATTATAAAATTATTGAATAGTAAAATAGCAAAAATGGTATGAGTAAAACTTTTAAAATCACCTATAAATTGGATTAAATGAGGTAAAGTTACATGAAGTCATAAGCCTCACTCACTCTTCCAGAGTCATTGAAGTCTAGTGGCAAGATCAAAGTCAAAATGACTGGCAATGGCTCTGGATGCAGTGAATGACCCTGGTGTCTTTGGTGTCTGACCAAGCTCTAAACTTTCTGAAGTGCCTGCTTCTACTGCCTTCATGGCCTTTTAAAACAAATTTTCACATCTCCCTATACTGTCAGTTGTGAGAATCTGAGTGCCACCACCCTGTTGAGAAAGACATTGTGAGAACCAAGGCAGCTCTGCCATGAGGAAAAAGCATATGACTTGGTGTCCAGAAGTTGCCTGGCATCAGGAAGTTACATCTATTCATAGACTGTCTGTAAGTCATGTCAATCAATGGGCCAGCCAATTAGCTTGGAGCTGTGTTGGGAATGCCCCCTTCCAGTCCCGCAGGGAACTTCCACTGGAAGCCACAGAGGATCAGAACTTTTTCATTTGGGAACTGGCTATTGGCGGCAGAGGCAGGCAGACTATGCAGAGTAGACAAATCTCTTTCTTTCTCCACATGTTTCTCTTTACTAATCCCTAATGTACTTTAATAAATACTTAATGCTCAAAAACTGGTGCTATGAGTTTCTAATTTCAGGTGAACACTCATTAGATTTTTGGACATCACAATTAGATTTTTAAGCTTCACACAGGGAATGCTTGGGGTAGACACCTTCCCAAACTCACCAATGGTTTTGAGATCCCTAGGTTAGCCTCAACCTGGTTTAGCCTGTCTGCCCAGATGGTTTTACACAGTTGTGCCTCCTACACATACTACAGCTTCTTGGAGCTACAGGTGAGAGCTAGGAGCCAGGTGGACACAAAAGGTAGATGACCAGTGCTGAAAAGGACACAGCAGCCCTCAGACCAGAGGTACTCATTTTCTCTAAACATCTCATAGACCCCAGAAACCCAAGATAAATGAGGTAGTGAGAAGATAATACCTTGTGGCTCTCACACAATCCCAGGTACATAGTCAAGATAAACTATATTCTAGTTTATTCTCACATATTCTAATTGGAAGATTACATTAGTGACATTTGGAAGACTGTGAGCAACAGATGAGTTTGATACAGGAATGGATAAGGGGAAATACTGTCCCATTGTCTGAAAAATGAGCCCTGATTTCATTCATGTTCTTTTTTTTTTAGTGAGGCAATTGGGGTTAAGTGACTTGCCCAGGGTCACACAGCTAGTAAGTGTTAAGTGTCTGAGGCCGGATTTGAACCCAGGTACTCCTGACTCCAGGGCCAGTGCTCTATCCACTGCGCCACCTAGCTGCCCCTCATTCATGTTCTTTACAAAATTTTGGAACTCATTGTTAAAAGAGTAGCTTGCCAATACCTAGATAGGGAAGTAGTGTTTACAATGAGCCATAATGAATTACTCAAGAATAGAACATGACAAGCTAACCTCATTATCATTTTGAACAGATAAATACATTGTTAGATCAAAAGAATTCTTTAGACATAGTTACTTATACTTTGTAGCAAAGTATTGAACAAAGTCACTTGCTTCTTATGTATAATATTGCTAGATTTTGGCTAGATAAACAGTTTGATTTCCAAAGTAAATGGGCCCAGTAATTATTCATTAATGGATTGATATCCATCGACTATTTATCAAGGATTAACTTAAATGTGATTTCTAATTCATCCAAGATGAACGTAGAAGGGATGAATCCTTGGCTGTAATTTGTGCATCATTTTTATCAACAACTAATATTACAAATAATTCAAATTTGGGAGGGATAGCTAATATGTTCCATGAGAGTCATGATAGAAAAATGTTAACATTAAAAAGAAGAATTGAATGAAATTAAATTTAATTTAACAGAGATGAACATCAAGTTTTACATCAGAATTTTTTAAAAAATCAACTTCATAAGTAGAAGATGAAGGATATGGTCAGATACTGGTTCCTGTTAAAAAAAAATATCTTAAAATGTTAGTGGCCTGAAAGTTCAATATAAATAAAAATTCCAGGATATGGTCATCAAACTCATTAGTGTTAAGTTGAATTAACCAATCAATCAAATAAACACAAACATCAAGCTTATATTAAGTTCAAGACTACAGAACTAGGCAGGTATTAGTTCCACTATAATCTTCCCTAGTCTGGCTATATCTTGGGTAATGCAATCTATCTTTTTAGAAGGATTTTTTGAGAGATTTAGCAAAATCTCTTGCTTAAATCCAGGTATACTATGTTGACAATATTCCCTTGATCTACAAGTTCAATAACACTCAAAGAGCATGTACACAAGGAAAAGAATAGGAAGAGGAGTGCATTAGGACTTGCTATAAGGAAATACAGAGATGTTTCTCCCCCGTTCTCATTTTTAATATAAGAAATGATGAATTATATTTGTACTAGCTTATTTGGTGTTGGCAAAAAATCAGTCCCTTAGCAAAAGCTACATGAAAAATAGAGATATATATGATTCTCTGAACTTAGAAAAGAGCTTTTCAGATTTTCAATTTCCTGATCCTTTTCTTTGTTTAAATTATCATGAACTCAGCAGTCATCAACAAACACGAATACTTATATATAAAAAGAACCAAAAAGAGAATTCTACATAAGATTTTTAGTTTCTACCTACTTTTTTATTTTAATTTTTTTGCTACATTGGTTTTTAAAAAGAATATATTAAATTTGCCACAATAGAAACATTTCCCTGTTTGTATCCCTTCTAAAGTTCTTTTTGGCTGTGTTCTGTGTATTTTAAGTGTTTTACTGATGCTTATTTCTTCTTCTTTTTTTATATCTGCCACTTTTCAGTACTCTACACCTCTCACACAGAACCCCTCCCTTTTAACAAATAAATACAACTAAGCAAAATAAATCAACATGTTGCCCATGTCTCAAAATTCATGTTTCATCCAGGATTATGGCTCTAGGTGTTTTCACTGGATGTCCCTAGATTTATGAAATGCTTTTACTTTTCATCCTCCTGACTTGTTTTCAATTTCAAGCTAAAATCTCACCTGGGACAGCTAGGTGGCACAGTGGATAGCCCACTGGCCCTGGAGTCAGGAGAACCTTAGTTCAAATTCGGCTTAGACACTTGAAACTAGCTATATGACCCTGGACAAGTCACTTAACCTCAATTGCTTTAAACATCCAGGGTCATATCCGGTTGTCCTGATGTCTATCTTGCCACTGGACGCAGATGGCTCTGGAGGAGATAGTGAGGTGGGTGACTTTGAACACTCTCCCTCACTTAAATGCAATTCACTGTAAGGCATGACATCATTTCCCAAATGCCATGCTCCTCTTCAAGAATGGAAGACAAACAATGAAATCCCACCTTCCATATGAAGAATTTTCCAACCCTTCATAATTCTAGTATCTTTCCTCTGCTATTTATTTCCTATTTGTTCTGTATATAGCTTGTTTGTATATAATTGTCTCCCCCATTAGAGTGTGAATCTTTCACCTTTCCTTCTTTCTCCTGTACTTAACACACTGCCTAACAAAATAGGACCTTAACAAATGCTTATTGATTGACCTTTAGTGCATTACCTTGCTACTGAGTCATAAAATCCTTATTTCATCATCAATTTTCTGAAGTCATTATTGTTCATTACATAGGTCAAAGTTCTGAAGTCTTTAAAACTGTTTTCATTTACATTATTGTGATTTTATACAAATCATTCTCCTCATTCTGGTTATTTTAATCTGATTCAGTTTATATAAATCTTCCAGAGTTTCTCATGTCATTGTCATGTCTTACAGTGCAATAGTATTTCATTAAGTTCATGCACTACAATTTGTTTAGCCATTCTCTTCTTGACAGATATCCATTGTTTCCTATTCTTTCCCTCAATTAAAAAAAAAAACAAAAACAAACAAACAAAAATCTTCCATAAATTGTTTTTGTACATATCTCCTTCTTTCTTTGAACTCTCTGGGTTATGTATCTATTATTATTTCTGGGTCAAAGAAATGTATAGTTTAGTGTTTGTTTTTTCTAGAATGGTTGGACTAGTTCACAATTCCATTAACAATGCATTGAGGGGCAGCGAGGTAGTGCAGTGGATAGAGCACAGGCCCTGGAGTCAGGAGTACCTGAGTTCAAATCCGGCCTCAGACACCGAACACTTACTACCTGTGTGACCCTGGGCAAGTCACTTAATCCCAATTGCCTCACTAAACAAAACAAAACAAAAAAACAAAAACAAAAACACACAATGCATTGATATGCTTGTTGGTATTCACATTCAACTTATAAAGCTGTTTGTGTTGTGGCTCCACTAGGATCTGGATAAATGCACTTGCTTAAAATAGTTAACAATCATTATGCTTGCAACCAATTAGCCCAAAGTAATCATTACTTTAGAAGGCTGAAAATCATTCCTTCAAAATAATTCATAGAAAACTTAGCCCTGGATTCCAGAGGCAAGTAGGTGGCACAGTAGATAGAACACTGAGCCTGAAGTCACAAAAATCTGAGTTTAAAACTAGCCTCAGACACTTACTTAACTGGGTGATCCTGGGCAAGATACTTAACCTCTCTGCTTATTTCTTCTGTTGTAAAATGGGGATAATAAGAGAACCTACCTTCACAAGGTTGCTTTGTTGATCAAATGAGTAACTTGCTTAGCTCAGTTTCTGGCTTGCATAGTAAATGCTTAATTAAAATATTTGTTCCCTTCTTCTCCCTCCTGCCAATTGCAGGCTTGATCTGAAGTTGACCAGTTCTCACAGTAACCAGTTAGTATGTCACATTTCCAAAAAGATCAAAAGATGACAAGTAAATCATTTCGTTATTTTTACACAAAACAGATAAAACTTGCTTAGATGTATCTCAGGTAGTCTAGCTCTCCTGGAGTTCTCTTTATTTTTTTCTTTACTCAAAATTTCTCCTGATTAGACTGAACAGCCCATAAAAGGAAGAAATCAAAGACTTCTATAATTAGATTAATTTTATTATCCTTTTTTTAATAAAGTATTTTATTTTTTCGATTACATGTAAAGATAGTTTAGATTAATTTTAGATAGAGAAGAAGGAGCAAGCTGGGTGAAGACAGACCAATTTGGAAAATAAGTATAAATTGATTGAAGCAAGGAAAACTCCTCCTCTGGTTCCTAAAGATCTCAATTTCCAAGAAAACTTTGAAACTAGGCAAAGTAGGGACCAGAAGCAGATATACACACAAGACTCAAATCCTACACAGCTAACCTCAAGAAGATGATTATTAGAGATTTTATTTAGACAGCATAATAGAAAATAAGTGTAAACTCCCATTGGGCTGAAAGCTATTTTAATTACTTTAAACATGTTATTCTTGAGATTATTTAGGAATTATGTAGTAGGACCAACAATAATAAAATCACATGCTACATTGATAAATGTTTACTTTTTCAAAAAATAATCTATTTACTCAATTCTCTCTCTCTCTCTCTCTCTCTCTCTCTCTCTCTCTCTCTCTCTCTCTCTGTGTATGTGTGTGTGTGTCTCTGTCTCCGTATGTCTATCTTTCTCTGTGTTTGTGTGTCTGTCTGTCTGTCTGTCTGTCATGTCCAGGTTGAAATTTGAGGGGCTACTTATACATCACTTTGATAAGCATCAAAGGGGTAGACCTATTCTTTTCTTGAATCTTCTGTAAATAGTCTCTGGAGATCAATATGGAATGAAGGGAAATTTCAGGATTGGGGTTAGGAATTTGTATTTGAGTCCCTCCTCTGAGACCCAGTAGTTGTATAGCTTCAGGCTAGTCATCTAATGCCTCAGACTCTCAGTTTCTTCATATTTGTCAACTTTTGGTAATAATACTTATACCACCTACCTCAGGAATTTTGTGAGGTTCAGGTAAGATATTATATCTAGAGTACTTTGTAATGAGAAAGCATTTCCTTAATATAAGTAATTCTCATTTCTCTTTTATTGTTTTGCTTTTATAAATATAATTTCTGAGGAGCCATGCTGCTTAGTTAACAGATATTTAGGAAAGCAGATTCCACCAAAAATGAGCAAATTTTAGCTCTTATATTTAAAATCTATTATCTCGATGCAACATGAAATGTACTGTATACAAAATAACAGAAATACTGTAAGATGATCTGCTATGAATGACTCTCTTATTTTCAGCAATGCAAATAATCCAAGACAATTCTGAAGGTCCTATGAAAAATGCAGTCCATCTACCAAGAGAGAACTGATGGTATAAGAATACAGATTGAAGCATAATTCTTTTGTTTGTTTGTTAGTTCCTTTATCTGAAGTTTTGTTTTTGTCTGTTTTCTTTCACAACCTGGCTAATGTGGAAATGTTTTGCATGACTGATCATGTATAGCTTATATTGAATTACTTGAGTTCCTGGGGGAGGGGTAGAGGAAAAGAATTCAGAACACAAAGTTTAAAAAAATTGATGTCAAAATTTGTATTTACATATAATTTGGGAAAATAAAGCTTAATGGGATAGGAAAAAAAAAAACAGCTCTTGGTATCCCAGAAAGTGCTTTGTACCTAAGGAGCTTCTTCCCATATGATGTAGACATATACTCTGCCTGAACAATGCTGATACTGAAGATAACAACCAGAGAGCACCGGTTATATACAGAGCCTTTCATGATAAAATAATCATTCCTCTTAATGGTATATTAGCTATTAACTAGAGTCTTTCCACATAGATATCTGCATTTCAGAACCACTGTGTCAGGCATAACACTGACATTTCATTATTCTGGAAAGAAAGCATCTACATGTCAAAGTTATTATTTGATCTCCCTTCCCCCTTTATGGTCCCAGCATGTGTTCCTTACCTAATGTCCGCCTGTACAACTGGCATCTGAAGTAATGCAGCTGACCAGGTTGCATTATTCCTATCTTGATATTTCAGCTGTCATGCTGAATTATGTTGCTGAAAGCTCATCATGCCATGTTGCATTTTAACATGTTGCTACATCTTATCCAATGAATCACCCAGCCCTGTTAGATTCAATTTATGTTCAGCTTCAAGGCTGTCTTCTCCCATGTTATGTCTTGTTTGATACATCCCTACGGACTGATAGAGATGGTGGATTAGTTCATGGCTTTTAGCCCTCCTCTCAACCCCTGAATGTTGTAACTACACCAAACCACCTGGTAAAAATGAATGGCCCTTCCCCACCCCTTTTCTCCTTGACTGCCCTTGGATACTAATCCCGCCTTGATTCTCAGCTTCTCTTGAGGACTCTGGCTTCCTTGAACAATTTCACATTACATAGTCTCAATTATTTTAGGTTGATATCCTTATCCTAACAATTCCTACCTTAGGACTTCCCTAGTATGTTCCTAGGACATGTGTCAATTCTGCATTCTGGATCTTGCTTAAATATTACTCTTATCAGAGTTCCATAGTAATCTTGGATCTCATGTCACTTAAATGAATCTCTGCTAAGCTTTATCTCCCTCCCGTCACTGCTCGATGTCACCCAGGGCTTCTATAACTCCATTTCCTTTATAGGGTTTCTTGATACTGGAATTAACTTCCTGCCCCACTCCCATATTCCTCATACAAAACCACATATGTTAATCACACTTATAATTTTAGAAGTGAAAATTCAGAGACATGACCAATATTTGAGTTATTTCTCCCCCTTCCTGTGATTGTCCCAGAATGACAGTTCATCACAGCCTTGTTTATTTGCTATATCAGCTCTGGTACTCATGCTCTCCCGGCATCCATTAGCATTCATTATGCCCCAAGCCCAATTCAATTTTGCAGTGGATTCTACTTCCCACTGTGCTTAGTTGGGGGTCACTTCACAGTACGGTACATTATGGAACATCAGTTGGTCTCTGTGTTAAGTGAAGCAGTAAGAACTGTTACCTGGACCCTGAACATCTCCAACCTAGCAACTGAATATAAAGATGCTAATCAACAAGCCATCTTCCCTTTTAAAGGATGCTCATCACTGAAAAGCTGCTGGAGTGACTACTGGTAACAAATGAAGTTTTCTCAGGAAAGTTTATTGATTTCTGAAAAGAACTCTGATTTTAAGAGTAGACAAAGTTGAGAAATAATCAAGTTTAGACTTTTGGCCACTGTAACATTAAGTCTTTTCATTCTCCGTTTTTTGTTGTTGTTGTTGTTGTTGTTGTTTTTTAGTGAGGCATTTGCGGTTAAGTGACTTGCCCAGGGTCACACAGCTAGTAAGTTTCAAGTGTCTGAAGTCAGATTTGAACTTAGACCCTCCTGAATCCAGGGCCAGTGCCCTATCCACTGTACCACTTAGCTGCCCCTCATTCTCCCTTTTAATACTCTTTGCTACTGCAAGCCGTCATGTTGTTCTCAGGCTGTCCACAGTCTTCTATTTTAGGTTCTGACTCCCATGCTCTAAACCTTTCCCTCCACACTAAAGCTTCCCTGTCCTGCATTCTCTCCTCTAATGGTTTTGCCTAATGTTTGTTATTTTTTCAGTTGTTTCAGTTTTGTCCAACTCTTCATGAACTCATTTGGCGTTTTCTTGGCAAAGATACTGGAGTGGTTTGCCATTTCCTTTTCCAGCTCATTTTAAAAAGAGGAATTGAGGAAAACAGGGTTAAGTGACTTGCTCAGGGTCACACACTGCTTTGTGTTAGTTGATATGATAACTAATGCTCTATCTAAAAGACTTCAATGGTTTACCGTTACTTCTGAAATACATTTCAGATTCCTAGGCACTCACGATTTTCTACACACTAGCTCCCATCTGCCTGTGCAGCCACATTTTACACTACTCTTTTTCATAGATCTTATACTCTAGACCACGTGATCCATTTCTGTAAAAGTGTCCTCAGTTTTCTCCTTTTTGCCTTTGCCAGGTCCATTCCCTATACCAAGAATACCCTCATCATTTACCCCGTATTTAAGTAAAACTTGTATTTTTTTTTAAAAAGGCTTATTGACATTTTTTATATTACAAACATTTCCAGATTACCCCCTACTTCATGAGAAGACCCCTGTGTGGAAATTTATTTTGATTTGGGGACCCTACCTTTAGGCTGAGATTAGAAAGCCTTAGGCCCTCAGGGTCTCTTCCCCTCCTCCTCAGCTTCAGCTGAGTCAAAAAGCCCTGTGAGCTGTACAAGATGCTGGGTCAGACAGCTGGGGGGGAAAAAAGCCCCCAGCTCCCTCCGACCTGAGCAGAGCTATCTGAAAGATCCCGGATAGCCTGTGCTGAGGCAAGGGATGTTTGAGCATGCCCCCAGCCCCAGCCGCAGCCCTGGCTGGCAGATTAGCTTGGTCTGTGTGGGCGAAAAAAGCCCCGAGATTTGAGTGGAGATAAGAAAGGTATATATATATAGACCTGGGAGTTAGACAGCAAGGGGGTGCAGATAAGTATGGTGTGGTTTTTACAAGGAGACAGGGGGCTGAGAAGAAGTCAAGAGGGCAGCTGACGAGATTAGAAAGGAGAGATGGGGGGACGAGACGAACAGCAATGCAGGACTAGGAGCAAAGGTGGCAGAAGACAGACTGAACAGGAGGCGGAGAGCACAGAAGCAGTCAGCACAGGGTATAAATTGGAGAAAGTGAAGATTAAGAGGAGTTAGAATAAAGTGCCTGAGTGCCCTGAGGCGAGAGGCAGCTAAAGCCCTTATTGTATTCAAAAAGTTCTAAGCACAGCAGGTGGGAAAGAGACACAGTGGAAAGAGATGCACCACAATGCAGTCAGGATGTACATTTTATTTCCCTGTATTCTTAATTTAAATAGTATCTCATAAATAAACTCTGCTTTGATTATTTAGTTAAGAGGCTTCTTAATATTATGCTTATCAATTTGAGAGTGGAGCAGTGTGGAGGAACTTTATAAAGGGCCCATATTAAATTAAATGCAGTCAGATAGCCAGTTAGTCAACAGTCCCAGATTAAGTACCCCAGTCAGATAACCCCCCCCCAAATTAGCCTAGTCATCATCAAAAATATTTTTACACCTGTAACAATGTAAAACAATTCAATGCATCTAATGATGCAGTTACCTCATCTGAAAGTGCATGCAGCATTATATACTGCCACCCTCCCTCGCATATCTATTTTAAAGGTTTTTTTTTAAATCGCAAAACTCCATTTTCCTTTCCCTCCCATGCTCTAATCCATTAAATGAGAAAACTAAATTTCTTGTAAAATATGCATAGTCAAGCAAAACAAATCCTTTAATTCACTGTGTTCAAAAATACAAGTCTCATTCTTCATCTTAAATCCATCACCACTCTCAGAAGGTGAATTGCATGCCTCTTTATCAGTCCTCTGTAATTATTGGATGGGATTGCACTGATCATAGTTCTTACAGCTTTACAGTTGTATGTCTTCACAATGATATTGTTGTGTACATTATTCTTGTTTTGCTCATTTAATTCTTCATCAGTTAATAAACATCAGCAAAATTGTTTTATTTTATAACATTGATGCTTAAATTGTTCTATTTCTGCTTATTTCACTCTCCATCATTTCATACAGGTCTTTTTATTTCTCTTTTAAATCATCTATTTCTCTTTTAAATCATAGTATTCAATAACACTCTCTCTCTCTTTTTTGGGGGGGCGGGGCAATGAGACTTAAGTGACATGACCAGGGTCACACAGCTAGTGAGTGTCAAGTGTTTGAGGCCGTATTTGAACTCAGGTCCTCCCGAATCCAAGGCCAGCGCTTTATCCACTGAGCCACCTCACTGCCCCCAATAATATTCTTATACCAACACTTGTTCAGGCATTCCCAAATTGATGGCTTCCAGGGTTTTTTCCCCTCTTTTTCCCCATAAAAAAGCTCCTATTAATATTTTTGGCATATGTAGAATGTTTCCCTCTCTTTTTTATCTATTTTGCACATAGGTCTAATTGTGGTATAGCTGGGTTAAAACGTATGCATGATTTAATAACCTTTTTGTGTATAATTCCAAATTGCTTTCCAGAATATTTGTACCCAATCACAGAGCCACAGAGTGTCAATATGCTTTTCTTCTCCATGCCCCGTGGAACATTTATCATTTTTCTTTTTTGTTTTCTTTAGCAATTTGATAGGTATGAAGTAGAAATTATTTTAATTTTCATTTATCTAATTAAGAGTTATTTGAAGTATGTTTTATATTACAAAAATAGATTAGAATTACCTATTCATATTCTTAGACTATCAATTAGAGACTGGTTCTAATTTTTAATAAATTTTAATAAGTTCCTTTTATCTTCATAATATGACCTTTATCAGGAAAACTTCTAAAATCTATTTCCAGTAAATTATTTCCCTTTTAATATTAATTTTATTGGATTAGTTTATGTGAAAACTTTTAAAATTCACATAATACAAATTGTCCCTTTTATCTTTTATGATCCTTTCTATTCTTTGATCAGGACATTTTCTCATATCTATAGATTAGATATATTCCCTTGTTTCGCTCTATTTCTCTAATTTGTTCATAATGTGACCTTTTATGTTTAGATCATTTGGAGGGAATTCATCAATTTCCCTAGAAATTTTTTGTTTGTTTTAAATCAAATTGTGATTACTTATCCTAGTAGCTGGGATTTTTGTATTTGTCAAACACTTAGCTATAATCAGTTTTGTATCTTGTATTTCTACTCTGTTCTATTGAATGATCTCTCCATTTTTAACCAGTAATAAATTATTTTGAGAATTACTGTGGTTTTTTAAAATTTATTTTTCCTGGGCAATGAGGGTTAAATGACTTGCCCAGGGTCAAACAGATAGTAAGTACGAAAATTGCTGTTTTGCAGTACCTTTTGAGATCTGGCACTGCAAGGGCCCTTCTGGTTTTGCTTTTTTCATTTCAGTCCTTAATATTCTTAACTGTTATTTTTCTTCCATATGAATTTCATTATTATTTTTTCTAGTTCTCTAAAGTAATCTTTTATTTTTAAATTTTTAAATTTTTATTTTGTAAAGAATTAATTGTTATTTGAGGTTTTTATGACTCAGCAAGCACTGGCCTGGGGCTCCGCAAACCGCATGGTGCTCCACCCACTGGTTGTAGCCGTTGCCAGGGCTCTGGCACCTCACATCATCACCACTCGTCAACACCTACATGGGCCTGGCAAAATTATAATGATTGGAAGCCTAGTGAGGGCAGTCATGTAACTATCAGAGCGGCCATCCCATTGGCTGGGACTGTGTGGGATGTTTCCAGGTTTGGGAGAGGAGAATTGGGCATTCTAGGTGGAAGCTGGAAAGTTACCGGCATTCTGCTGCTCATTTCCAGCTGATTCTTTGGTGGTGGTATTTTTCAGGTATTATAATTTCCCTTTCCCCATTTTTATTTCCTTTCTCTTGATTCTACTGATCCTGTTTGTGTGTTTTTTTTTAAAAGTTTGTTCTTGTTAAACTAAATCTTGTTCTGTTTTGAGGGAGGCTGCTGGTTTCCTTCCTTGCCCTAATATTGTGGCGAGCCACTTAGCTAGCACTCCCCAATTAAAAATTGGTCCCCACAATTTATTTATTTATTTGTTTGTTTGTTTATTTCTTTATTTCTTTATTTTTTGCAGGGCAATGAGAGCTAAGTGACTTGCCCAGGGTCACACAGCTAGTAAGTGTCAAGTGTCTGAGGCCAGATTTAAACTCAGGTCCTCCTGAATCCAGAGCCTGTGCTTTATCCACTGCACCACCTAGCTGCCCCCTAAAGTAATCTTTTGATAATTTGTTTGATATGTCTTTGCATAAGTGAAATAACTTAATTGCCACGTTTTTTTTTTTTTTTTTAGTGAGGCAATTGGGGTTAAGTGACTTGCCCAGTGTCACACAGCTAATAAGTGTTAAGTGTCTGAGGCTGGATTTGAACACAGGTCCTCCTGAATCCAGGGCCGGTGCTCTATCCACTGTGCCACCTAGCTTCCCCTGGCACTGTCACTTTTACTATATTGACTTGTCCTACCCATGAAAAATTAATAGTTTTCCAATTATTTAGATCTGTCTTTATTTCTATAAATACTGGCTTGTGTGTATCTTAGTAGGTAGACAATCAAGTATTTTATACATCTTACATCAATTTTCAATGGAATTTTCCTTTTTCATCTCTTCCTGCTGGATTTTATAGAAATGCAAATTACCTGTGTGGATTTATTTTATATCCTGCAAGTTTACTCAAGTTATTAATTTATTCTTCAAGATATGGTTTATGTGGCAGCCCCTCCACCAAGCTTTTCCTGATCTCCCTACCTGAAAATGAACCCTACTTTCTTTGAATTCTTGTTGTACTGTTTGTGCCTACCTAATATGTTAATCATATCTTTCTTCTGTATCATAGTTTTGCTCCTGCCTTATCTCCTCCATTAAAATTATTCTGCTTATGGAAAGGGGAAATGTCCCATTATTTTTCCGTTTTCATTTCAGTATGAAGCTCTCAAGCTTTAATATTTATATAAAAGCTTCTTTATATATTTATACTTGTTAAGTAGTAAGTCCTGAATAAATGCTTATTTCAGGAATAATTAAACTGATAGGATAATGGATTTAGAACTGGAAGGGATCTTAAAGGACAATTAATTTGACCTATTCATTTTAAAGATGAAGAAACTGAGGTACAGAGAGATTAAGTGAATTTCTCAATATCAAGTTTGTAGTATATTGCAGAACCAAGATTCAAATCCAGGCTCCCTTGCTATATTATAGTGCTTTCTCACTAACATATTAAGGTGATAAATGCTACATAACCCAGAGAACATATGTATTTCTACTCATAACAGCTCACATTTATATGGTACAATTTTTATGGCTTATACATGACTTTCTCTCACAACAATCCTATCAAGTAAACAATATATTTTGATCATTTTGCAGATCCAGAGTGGCTAAATGACTTATGCAATACCCCATAGCTAGTAAGTTCCAAAGTTAGGAATGAACATCAGGACTCCTGACTTCACAGTTTAGTGCTCTTTCCATAAAACAATGCCCTTAGTCAAAATAACTTTGTTAAAATATGGCAGCCACAATGGCAGAGAGTGAAAAAAAATATCTGGGGGCTTCGGAGTCTTTTAAAGCCCATTAAAGCACTTTCCTTAGGTGATAGTCTGCTTTTCCTATCTGAGCTAGCTCTGATCTTTAGAAATGTCATACTCTGAAATAGACAGACTGACAGACACACACACACACAGAATTTGCCTTGACATTTTAATGAGGCAGACTGATGTCTGACCTTCAATCCCTTACCTTTATCAGTTAGTAAGGCAGAATGGGGCAATCTGTAGCCTTTGGTACCTGCCCTTCAACTCTTGTTCCACTCAATAGAAGTTTGCAGTATATAATTTAGGTCCACCATTTTAGACTCAGGTATTTAAAAATGGGAAGGTTATAAGTCCATGAACATTTGATCTCTGGTAGAAAATTTAGCCCTCCCCTGAGCCTTGCCTATCCACAAACAGGAGACAATAGAAAGATTTGAGTAACTGCTACATGCCAGCCACTGTAATGTAATTTGAGGTTTATTGAGTAGAAACAAGAACCACAGCAACCCATCCCTGTCTTAGAATCCAATCACTTGCCTTGAACAGTAACAGACTCACCATCATAGCAAAGCTGTATACCACTTACCCAGATACTTGTTCAAATAATCAATTCTAGACAGGACCACATCTCCCCTTCATCTGTCATGGGGAAAAGTGAATATTGCATAAGCATCGAGCCTCATGCTTCCTAATCCTTGGCATATCTATAAAACCAATGTGGGATTATTCAGGCCCAGATGATCCAGTTTCAAGATTAACCATGACTCTCTCTTTCTGAATCTACCAAACTAATGCCAGGTGGATTTTGCTTATTTATGCTTCTCACAGAAAACAGAAGACGAAACATTCTACCAAGCATAAAAGACAGATGTCCCATTAAGCCCCTGAAAAGTCTGACCTTTCAGAGAGCATTCTGCTCATCATTTCATATAGCACAATAGTGTTCCATCATAATGACACTCCACAATTTCTTCAGTCATTCTCCAATTGATGGGCACTCTCTCAATTTCAAATTATTTTTATCAGAAAAGAGCTGCCATGAATATTTTCATACATATAAGTCCCTTAATTTTTTTTTGTTTTTTATCTCTTTTTGGATAGAACTTAGTATTGGTATTACTACGTAAAAGAGTATGCATGGTTTTAGTGCTTTGTTCATAGTTCCAAATTGATCTACAGAATGTTTGAATCAGTTTACAACAATGCATTAATGTCTCATTTTCCCCATATCCTCTACAACGTTTATAATTTTACTCTGCTGTCCTATTATCTAATCTAATAGGTATGAGGTATTACCCCAGAATTGCTTTGATTTGTATCTCTCTAATCAAAAGTGAGTTAGAGGGGCAGCTAGGTGGCACAGTGGATAGAGCAGCAGCCCTGGAGTCAGGAGTACCCGAGTTCATATCTGGCCTCAGACACTTAACACTTACTACCTGTGTGACCCTGGGCAAGTCACTTAACCCCAATTGCCTCACTAAAACAACAACAAAAAACAAACAAAAAAAAGTGAGTTAGAGTATTTTTTTCATATGGCTATAGTAGCTTTGAGTATTTCATCTTAAAACTATTCATATCTTTTGATCATTTATGATTTGGAGAATGGGTCTTATTTTAATAAATTCAATTCAGTTCTCTATGTGTATAAAAATGAGGCTTTTGTAAGACCAACTTGCTTCAAAAAATTTCATAGTTACTGCTTCTAACTGTATTTCCCTCCATCTTATTCTCTCCCCACACCATTTACTTTATATCTCCTTTCATCCTGTCCCTACTCAAAATCGTTTTGCTTCTGACTGCCCCCTCCACCAATCTGCCTTCACTTCTCTCAACCCCTGATCCCCTTCCTCTCTTACTTTCCTGCAGAATAAGATAGATTTCTATACCCAACTGAGTGTGTGTTATTCCCTCTTTCAGGCAATTCAGATGAAAGTAAAGTTCACTCACTTTCTGGCATCTCTCCCATTTTCCATTCCATTATATAAGTTTTTTCTTGCTTCTTTTATAAGATACTTTATCCCATTACACTACTTCCTTTCACTTTCTCCCATTGCATTCATGTTTCACCCCTTAATTTTATTTGTAAAGTCATCATCCCTTCATATTCAACTCACACCAATGCCCTCTGTCTAAATATACTCCATCCAGCTGCCCTAATAATTAGAAAGTTCTTATAAAGTACAAGTATTATCTTCCCATGTAGGGATATAAACAGTTTAGCCTTCAAAAATTACTTATTTATTTTTCCTGTTTACCTTTTTATGCTTCTCTAGAGTCTTGAATTTTCTATTCAGCTCAGTTCTTTTCATCAAGAATTCCTGAAAGTCCTCTCTTTCATTGAATTCCAATTTTTCCTGAAGAATTATATTCGGTTTTGTTGTGTAAGTGATTCCTGGTTGTATCCCTAGTTCCTATGCAATATGGAATATAATATTCCAAGCCCTCTGATTCTTTAATGTAGAAGATGCTAAATCTTGTGTTATCCTGACTGTGGCTCCATCATATTTGAATTGTTTCTTTCTGGCTGATTTCAATATTTTCTCCTTAACCTAGCAAGTCCAGAATTTAGCTGTAATATTCTGGGAGTTTTCATTTTAAGATTTCTTTCAGGAGGTCATCAGTGGATTCTTTCAATTACTACTTTACCCTCTGATTCTAGAATATCAGGGCATTTGTCCCTGACAATTTCTTGCAAGATGATGTCTTGGCTCTTTTTTTATTGTGGCTTTCAGGTAGTCCAATAATTTCCAAATTATTTCTCCTGGATCCATTTTCCAAATCATATGTTTTTCCAATGAGATATTTCACATTGCCTTCTATTTTTTCATTCTTTTGGTCTTATTATTTCTTGATTTCTAATAAAGCCTTTAGCTTCCCTTTGCTCAATCATAATTTTTAAAGAGTTATTTTATTCAGAGAGCTTTTGTACCTCCTTTTCCATTTGGCCAATTCAGCTTTTCAAGGCATTCCTTTCCTCATTGGCTTTTTATACCTCTTTTACCATTTAGCCTACTCTTTTTTAAGGTGTTTTTTTTTTTTTAGTATTCTTCGTATTTCCTTTACCAAGCTGTTTACTTTTTCATGACTTTCTTGCATCATTCCCATTTATCCTTTCATTTTTTCCCTCTACCTCTATTACTTTATTTGCAAAGTCTTTTTTTTTTTGAGTTCTTCTATGGTCTGAAACCAATTTATATTTTATTTGGAACCTTTGGATGTAAAAACTTGGACTTTGTTCTTTTCTTTTGAGGACATATTTTGATCATCCTTGTCACCATAATATGGTCAGAATTTTTTTTTCTGTTTGCTAATTTTCCCAGGCTATTTCTTGACTTTTAACTCTTTGTTAAAGTGGGGCACTTCTAGGGTGTAGGGCATGCTGTCTCAAGCATGAAGGGGGTTGTGCAGCTGTTTTCAGAGATACTTGAAGTGATTTGTAAGTTTTTAGTTCTTCCAAATTTGTATTTTTTAAGGAGAGATATGTTTACTACTTTCCTGGTCTGTGCTCTGGTCTGCAAGCAATTACAAGCCTGCTTTTCTGCCCTGGAGCTGTGAGGAGTTTCCAGCTTCACTGTGGCTACAAGCTCTGGTCTGCTTGTACTGGCCAATTGTTTGAAACTCTTACCATCTTTGGGCTAAAAATTTTAGAAGCACTTGCTTATGTAGTTGCTGATTCAGTGGCTCCCTAGGATTGCTCCTCCTTTTCTGGGGCTGGGTTTGCACTGATGAGGACTACTCTGGACTGCTGTCAACTCTCACCACAGTACAACATACATTTCCTGTTGACCTTCTAAGTTGCCTTTGACTGAAAAAATATTTCATCCTCTCCTTTTGTTTGTTCTGCTTCTCCAGGAAATATATTATGGCATTATTTGAAGGTATTTGGAGGGGCCTTGGGGAGAGCTCAGGCAAGTCACTGCTTTTCCTCTGCCATATTGAAAGCTGACCTTCAATAACTCAAGGGAGCACATTCCTCATTTTAGTCAGTTTCATTGTTGGTCATCTGAAATCTTCCAACTCCTCAGAAGCTCATCTGGTTCACTCCCTTAGGTAGGCAGGAAATTATCTCAATCAGCAGGAATAAAGAGATATCATTTTCTTCTTCTTTTATAGCTTGTTCTACCTGATAAACATCTGAATCTTTATATCCTATCTTGCTCTTTTCTATACCTCCTCATCAAAGAAAATAATGTGGTCCAAATATGGAAGCATACACAAAGACTCTTGTTTTTCATAGGTTGTCTTTTCTCAACCATAGAAAGGCAAAATGATGAGCATGCTTGATTTGCATGCTGGATTTAGGAGGGACCTTGGATGCCATCACATTTAACTCCATCATTTTACAGATGATGAAAGAAGCTGAGAGCTTAATTGACTTGCCCATGTTACATAGGAAGTAAGGTAAAAACAAACCAAGATTTGAACCAAGGTTCTTGAGTAATTCCAACATGTTTTCCACTGTCCCACTACCTGGTTTTGAATCCTGACTCTGGAATTTAGCAACTTTGTGACCCTGGACAAGTCATTTAATTTATCTCAGCCCCATTTTTTTATCTATAAAAAGCGGATAAACAAATTTAAATGCTTAGCCCCATTACTGAAATCTTCTCTATATAGATGGGAACTTTATTACCTCTTCACAGACATTCCCACTGTATTGTAGTCAGAAACTGGATTTGGCATAGCCTGTGTTCTTGGAGGCTGTTTGAGGACAGTCACTCTGAGTCAAACCAACAGATCTTGCTTTGTCTGAAGAGTTTTCGGCAATAGTTCTGACATTGGAAAGGCTAGTGCTTTTGGCACCAATAAAAAGTTGCTGGATCATTTTTTATCATGGCTCCAATCCCACTGGCATGCTTGAACTGCTCAGCTTTAACACAGCTAATAATACAAGGACCATTAGTAACCAGCTGCCTTCCACCTCCCCCTTCAGACTTCTGCAACCTCAGCTCATCCTTGGTCACCACTGCCTCAGACAGATATTAGATGATGACAAAAAAAATGTGCAAGCCATTCGATAAACACTCTGATGGCCTGTAAGAAAGACTGAGGTCATCTATGTGGCCTTGAACCATAAGCTAATCACCAGAGGATTGCCAACCTGGTATTTATTTGGAAAATCTGGAACTGGCAAGTGAAAATATTGTTTGTAATCTCCATCAGGAATACCCAGGATGGATTTTTTTCTGAGTGCACAATTCCTAAGAAGACATCAAATGTGCATCTTAAACATGAAAAAGAACTTTCTGAAACTAGGTAATGGTAATGTTGTTTGGAAATTAAAAAAAAAAAATAAAAGGATATTCCTGTCTCACCTATGCTAGAAGTACAGGGATAGTAACAGGCCAGATTAAGCTATCCTCACCATAGGAACTTTGAACTCCTCCATTTCTGACTAGGGTGACTTTGCCCCTTTTTAGGCAATTTCATGATCATATACTCCCAAGTATTCAGTATATTAATATCCTCACTAATTAGTGGATACACAAGATTAGCTTAGCTTGCAACAGTGCAGAACTCCCTACCTCAAGAGATCAGCCAGCCTCAACCACTTTGGCAGTAGGGATTACAGAAATATATTACCCTTCCCAGCACAGCACACAATTTTAGAATATGTAATCTATTGACACACTTTAGGTTGTGGTTTTTTTAACCATAGCAATTTCCAATAAACAACTCATTCTCACAGTACTGTGTGCTTTTTAAAGTTAAACAAAAGGGTGATATAGCAACCACAAAGAGCAGAAAATAACATTCTGTGCCCCTAGACCTCCACATCTTTGCTGAAATTTGTATATCAGAATCAATATCAGTAGAGGCATTTGCTCTGAATTGGGTTGTCTTTAGTGGTGTTTTCATTTGTGTAATCATGGTTTTCTATGTTTCTTTCCTTTTTCTAGTTTTGTTGTTTTGCATCATTTCATGCAAGTTCTCCCAGGTGCTTCTGGATTTCTTCTTATTCATCCTTTATGATAAAAACATAATTTCATTATATTAACACAAAGCATTTTTTTTAGTCTTTCTCCATATACTGTGTAGTCAGCTTGTTACTATTACAATTTTTTTTTCTGTGATTTGCATGGGACTTTGAACTCCTTTGGACATATGCCCAGCCATCAGAATCACTAGGCTAAATTGTATGAACAGTTGAGTAACTTCTCTATAATACCATAATGTTTTCTATAACATTTTAGCAATTCCTAGCTCTACCAATAGGACATTAGTGATCAGAACACAATTTCTATAGAACAGGAGATTCCTCAAATGAAGTTGAAACCACTAAAATTAGCAGAATATCCCCTGTTCTCATTAAAGTTTAACTGAAGAAAGGCTTTTGATTTGGTTTTCTCCTCCATCCCTCAAAAAAATACTTTGAAGTCTCATTAGCAACCTATCTAAAAGAGAGGATAGCATTGTTTGTTCTCCTCAAAGAGTTTCATACAGAGTTGGAAATTTCTTCAAGCTAACCATTAGTGTTAAGCTCGTCCATCTTCTCAACTGCAATGTGTGGAGGTAAGAGAAGGATTTTCTGCTAGCAATCCTTGGTAGAGATCAGGTGCTTTTTAGTCTGGAGACCAACTGTCTTCCACAAGTCAATTCGTAATTGGTTTCAGGAACAAAAAGAGCCTATCAAGGTCCAATAGAAGCTATCAACTCCTTGTGTACAAACAAGTATGCATTTTGCCTGCCCACCAAAATCACAAAAACATCAAAGAAACTGTCAAAATAACTACCAGGTTCATATGTCCAAATTGAGGACTCTTAAAGCCAGAAACAACACCTCAAGATTTCAGATTCTTATATGATCATAGGAGGAGAGCCAGCAGAGACATGAGATAGTCTAGTCTAATCCAACACTTAAAAAAATCAATCAACCAATTATTAAAATACTAATACTGTAATACTATACTAGTACTATTACCATAATAAAACAAATGCTGGGTTAGGTATAGAAAAAATTATATATAATATACACACATATATATGCATACACACATGCATATATACATATACATGTATACATACATATGTGTGTGGATATGTGTGTGTGTATATATATACACATACACACACACACACACAGAAATTCTCGCCTTTAAGAAGCTTACTTTCTATTTGAGGAATGTGAAATACCAAAAGAATAATTTAGTCATCCAGTCCTTTCTTTTCTATTTTTTATAGGGTTTATAGATTAGAAGAGGTATGGAAGCGTGTCTTCTCTTTAGAATGAAGTTGAGTTTTTAAAAATTATTAATCTGGTGAACACAAGATTATGTTGCTTGTCCATCAACCATGATGAGAAAAGATTTAGAAAGAATATATTTCTTGATTTGAATGTGTTTTTGGAAAGTGGAGATGTATCCACCCTAGTCTTCATCTCACTTCTCTCATCAAAAGATAGTCCCACTTCATAGATGTAGGTCCTCCTGTATGAGGGTGATGAATTGTCTCTGGTAAGAAATCATTTTCTGATACTTGGAGGGAGCTGTATGGCACTTGATGAGCCAGTTACATAGATATGGCTGGCATAAAAATTTGCATTTCTTCACTTAACATGTGAATTCAATTTGAATTTTTAAAACATCCATTAGAGGCACAAATATGTCTTTGTGTAGGGAAAAGAACACTGTATTTAAAATAGAATGGCCTAGATTTGAACCCTGGCCCCATACTTACTACTTCTTTGATTTCAGGTTAAGACACTTAATGTCTCATGTCATACCTGAATTTCTCCATCCATAAAATAATGGGTTTAGCCAAAATGACCTTTAATGTTCTTTCCAATTATAAATTTTATGTTCCTATGATACTCTTTTTGTCTAGGATCTCAGTTCAATGACATTATCTCTCTTTCTCTGTTATCTGAGACTCATGCTCTTCCATCCTCACTCAAGAGACTTCTTCAGTTCTTGGAATTGTGAATGGAGCATGTGTACTATCAAGAGTCAATTGCACAGTGGTCATCATCCTATTATTGGGAGGTGTAAGTTCTTTTTTTTCCAGTTAAAGACACAAAAGTGGAGGCAGAGTCAAGATGGTGGAAGAAAGGCAGTGATTTGCCTGAGCTCTCACTAAGACCCCTCCAAATAATGACATAAAACAATTCTTAGAGCAACAGAGTCCACAAGAAGACAACTTAGAAGGTTGGCAGGAAAATGCTGTTATACCTGGGTGAGAGTGGAGCACAGCCACAGCAAACCAGGAGCAGGCATTGGAAGCTTCTGAAACAACAGCAACAATCTTCTGGAACTCACCTGACAAATGGTATGGGGATTGCACAATTGGCCAGAAGGAGATTATAGGGATTCTCTTTGTCAGCACTGAGGGAGGACCCTGCTGTTTTGTCCATACTCAGATCCAGGTCACAGTCTTGGGTGTTGGTCCAAGGTGGGGGAGGAACACAAGGACCCTGGATCTTGTGGTCACAGTAGAGCTAAATATACCTCACAGTTCTAGGGCAGAAAAGCAGGCTTGTGGTTGCTTAAAGACCAGAGCACAGACCAGGAGAGTAATAAACATGCCTCTCCTTAAATCATACCAACTTAGAAGAACTAAAAACTTACAAATCCCCAGAAGTATCACTGAAAACAGCTTCACAAACCACCTGAAACTTGGGACAGTGCACCCTCCACTCTGGAAGCAGTTCCCCACTTTAACAAAGGGTTAAAAGTCAAGAAATAGGTTGGGAAAATGAGCAAACAGGAAAAAATCTGACCTTATAAAGTTTCTATAGTGACAAGGAAGATCAAAGTACACACTCAAAAGATAACAAAGTCAAAGCTCCTACATCCAAAACTTCCAAGAAAAATATGAATTGGTCTCAGGACATAGAAGTCCTTAAAAAGGACTTTGAAAATAAAGTAAGAGAGATGGAGGAAAAATGGAAAGAGAAATGAGAGTGATGTGAGAAAATCATGAAAAAAACTCAACAGTGTGGTAAAGGAGACACACACTCACACACACACGAATAGTGAAGAAAATAACACCTTAAAAAAAACAGACTAGGACAAATTTCATAGCCAAATTCTAGAGCTCCCAGGTCAAGTAGAAAATATTGCAAGCAGACAGAAAGAAATAATTCAAGTATTGTGGACCCATAGTCAGGATAACACAAGATTTAGCAACTTCTACATTAAAGAATCACTGGACTTAGAATATGTTATCTGGAAGGTATAGGAACTGGGATTGCAACCTAGAATCACCTACCCAGCAAAATGTAACATAATCCTTCAGGGAGCAAAATGGAAAGTCAATAAAAGAAAGTACTTTCGGGCATTCTTGATGAAAAGAACCGAGTTGAATAGAAAAATTTGACTTTCAAATATAAGATACTAGAGAAGCATAAAAAGGTAAACAGGAAAAAATAAATCATAACGGATAGTAAAAGGTTAAACAGTTTACATTCCTACATGGGAAAATGATACTTGTAACTCATAAGAACTCTCTCATTATTAGGGCAGCTGGATGGAGTATATTTAGAGTGTATAGGTATGAGTTGAATATGAAGGGATGATAACCTTAAAAATAAAATTAAGGGGTAAGAAAGGAATGCATTGAGAGGAAGAGAAAGGGAGAGGTGTAATTGGTTAAATTATCTAATAAAAGAAGCAAAAAACCCCATTATACAGTCAAGGGTAAGATGGGGGAGGTACTGGAGAGTGAATGGACCTTACTCTCATCAGAACTGGCTGAAAGAGGTAATAGCAGGGGCAGCTAGGTTGCACAGTGGATAAAGCACCAACCCTGGATTCAGGAGGACCTGAGTTCAAATCTGGCCTCAGACACTTGACACCTACTAGCTGTGTGACCTTGGACAATTCACTTAACCCTCATTGCTCCACAAAAATAAAAATAAAAATATTTAAAACAGGGAATAGTGTACACACTCAATTTGGTATACTAATCTATCTTACCCTGTAGGAAAGTAGGGGGAAAGGGAGATGGGGGGAAAGGGTGAAGGGAGGGAAGATTGGGGGAGGAAGCAGTCAGAAGCAAATCACTTTTGAGTAGGGACATAGTAAAGGAGATAGAGAATAGAGTAAATATTATGGGGTGGAGAGGGGAAGGAGGGAAGGGCACATTCGGGGAGAGAGCAGTGAAAAGCAAAACACTTTTGAGGAAGGTGAAGAAGTTCTGCATTATTGCACAAGTATGACATGTTGAACTGCTTGATTTCATAGGGAGAGTTGAGGAGGGAGAGAGGGAGGAAGAACATTTAGAACACAGAATTAGCTCAAAGACCTTATTCTCATCAGAGTTGGCTCATGGAGGGAATAACATTCACACCCAATTGGGAGGAGTAATCTATTTAACCCTATAGGAAAGTAGGAGAGAAGAGGATAAGGAAGGAAGGGTGAAAAAAAGGGAGTGCAGAGTCGGGGAGGGGACAGTTAGAAATAAAACACTTTTGAGGAGGAATAGGTTAAAAGGAGATAGAAAATAGAGTAAATATCATGGGAAGTGAATAGGATGGAGGGAAATAGTTATGATGATTGATTATAATGGCAAAATGTACGGTGGGCTATTATGAAGAAAATTCTCTGTCAAGTTTAAGGTACTATACACAGGTTGTGATGAAGAAGATACTATCAGAAAAACCTGGGAAGACCTACATGAACTGAAGCAGAGTGAAATGTACTGTATACAAAATAACAGCAATAGTGTTAGATGATCTGCTGGTTAGCATGTGGTTATTTTCAGCAAGGCAAAGATCCAATATAACCCTCAAGGACTTATGAAAATGGCAACCCATCTACAAAGAAAGAACTGATAGTATCTGAAAACAGATGGAAACACATTTTTTTCCATCTTTTTTTCTCCTCTTTGACAATTCCTTAATCTGAAGTTTGGGAGGTTTTTGACTATTTTCTCTCACAACCTAGCTAATATGGGAATGTTTTCCATGACTACTCATGTATAACTTATTTTGAAATGCTTGAATTCTAGTGGGTGGGGGGTGGGAAGTGAGGGAGGAAGATAGGTTGGAACAAAAAGTTTTAAAAAAATTGATGTTAAAATCTGTTTTTACATATGTTTTGGAAAATAAAATTCTATTCAATAAATGTTATGAGGAAGAAATAGGATGGAGGGAGATACAGTTAGCAATAGTAACTGAAAAAATTTTGAAGCAAGTTTCTCTCAAAAGGCCTCATTTCTCAAACATATAGAGAACTGAGTCAAATTTATTAAAATTAGCAGTTGCCAGGGCAGCTAGATGGCACAGTGGTTAAAGCACTGGCCCTGGATTCAGGAGTACCTGAGTTCAAATCTGACCTCAGACACTTGACACTTACTAGCTGTGTGACCCTGGGCAAGTCACTTAACCCCCATTGCCTGCAAAAAACCCAAAAACAAACAAAAAAATGAGCAACTGCCCAATTGATAAATGATCAAAAGATAGGAATAATTTTCAGATGAAATAATCAAAGCTATCTATAGCCATATAAAAATGCTCTTACTATTGATTAGAAATATTCAAGTCAAAGCAATTTTGGGGTACTACCTGTTAGATTAGATAATAGGACAGCAGAGGAAAATGACAAATGGCATATGGGATATGGAGAAATTGAGACATCAATGCACTATTTGTTGTTGGAGTTTTAAACTGAATGAAAGACTCCATAGAGTGTGTAATTTAAGATTCTAAATGTGGGTTCTAATCTGTTCCCCCAGTTTTGGGGGAAACTGACTAAAATCACTGATAAAATAAGTTTAGGTTTTTAAGGGTTTATTGAAAGATAGAAAGAGAAAGATTGAGAACAGAATTCCAACAGCCTGGCATTCCTATCTTTCCTCAAATTTCCTGTGAAGTCCTCTGCCGCCACCACCACCATCAAGTCAGGAACCCAAAAGAGACAGACCTCTCCAAGCAGGCCCTCCTTCCTCCTTCCTGTCCCCTCTGAGAAAATGGGATGCTCCTCAAGTTGATTGGCTGGTAGACTTGGTGGACAGTATCCATGTGCAAATGTTACTTCCTGAAGCCAAGGAAAAGCTGCATGGCCTTGCCCTCTGAGGCATTATCCTCATGGTGGAGCTTTCTTGTAGTAAGTCTCCAGTAGGTGGCATCATTCCAATCATTAAAAGAGCAATTTGGAAATATGGACAAAGGGCTATAAATCATGCATACCTTTTGAACTAGTAAAAACACTACTAGGTTGGTATCCAAAAAGAGATTTAAAAAAAAAAAAAAAACCAAAAGTTAAAGGACCTAAATGTAAAGAAAATATTTATGGCTGCCCTTTTCTGGTGCAAAGAATTTAAAATTAAGGAAATGCCCATTAATTAGGGAATAACTGACAAAATTGTGGGATGAGATTATGATGGAACACTATTTTTCTGTAAGAAATGATGAGCAGGGGGCAGCTAGGTGGCACAGTGGATAAAGCACCGGCCCTGGATTCAGGAGTATCTGAGTTCAAATCCGGCCTCAGACACTTGACACTAGCTGTGTGATCCTGGGCAAGTCACTTAACCCCCATTGCCCAGCAAAAAAAAAAAAAAAAAAAAAAAAAAAAAAAAAAAAAAAAAGAAAAAAGAAAAAAAAAAGAAATGATGAGCAGTATGCTCTCAGAAAAACCTGGAAATACTTACATGAGCTGATGTACAGTGAAATGTACCGTATACAAAATAACAGCAATTTTGTAAAATGATCAGCTGTGAACGACTTAGCTAGTCTCAGCAACACAATCATCCTAGAAAACTGAAAATATTATGAAAAATATGATCCATATCCAGAGAAAGAACTGGTATCTGAATACAGATTGAAGCATAATTTTTTTAGTTTCTTTGTCTTAATTTTTTGTCTGTTTTCTTTCACAACCTGAATAATGTTTTGCATGACTACACATGTATAACTTATATTGAATTGCTTGCATTCTTAACGGGGGGAAAGGGAAAGAGGAAGAGAATTTGAAACACAAAATTCTTAAAATTGACATTAAAATTGTTTTTACATGTAATTAGAGGAAAAGAAATTCTAAATAAATGAAAAAAGCGATCACAAAAAAATAAAATAAGACAAAAAAGCTCTGTATTATATAAAGGAAGCTGGGCAGAGATAGGAAGCCTGGTTCTATTCAAGTAATCATAATCATTATCAGAACTTTTTATATATATGTATATGTGTATGTGTGTATACATATATATATATATATATATGTATGTATGTATGTATGTATGTATATACACATATTTGTTACTTACTTTGGGGACCTTACTTTCTCTGTTTATATACTGAGGAAAGAAGAAGGATAATAACTTAATTCTAAGCTTCCTTCTGGTTGCAAAAATCTGAAAAATTATAATACTAATGTAACAGATATATGACAGAACATTGAGAACTATACTCTCTCCCAGGATTCTCCTCCTGTTTTATGAGATTCTATTTAACTCCTGCCTCAGCTCCCACCCCATGAAACCTTTTTCCTTTTAGATTCAGTTATTTACAAATCACTTCAATCTAATTTTACAAAATATTTAATTAGGAACACAATGATAACATTGAGTATACATAGGTACATGTAGCATAAACTACAGCATGGACAATGCCCTTCCTAATATCATGGTTATCATGGGAAGTAGAAGGGAAATGATTGATGTTAACAGCTTTCTCATTAACTATCCTCTCTCAACACTTCCATGTTAATTACAAATTTTAGTCCACTTAGACCTCCCTCACTACACTGTTGAGTATGAGCTCCCTGTTTTCTCACCAGACACTCTCAATTTAAAATGAGATCACAGTTACTCACAGTAGGGTGGTAGCAGAGGAACTGGGGCTGGTTGTAGAAGACTGGATGTTTTTCATACGCACAGCTAATGCACAATTAAGACATTAAGACATCTCTTTCCGGGGCAGCTAGATGGCACAGTGGTAAATCACCGGCCCTGCATTCAGTAGTACCTGAGTTCAAGTCCGGACTCAGACACTTGACATTTACTAGCTGTGTGACCCTGGGCAAGTCACTTAACCCTCATTGCCCTGCAAAAAATTAAAAAAAAAAACAAACCAAGACATCTCTTTCCAAGCCTTTATCTATGGTCCTGGAAACTCCATATTTCCCTAGATCCAGCTTTGGGCATATCACTTAACTTTTCATTGTTCCAGGGAACTCTTCAGACTAGAATTTATTAGATTAGTTACTGATATGTTTCCATAAAGAAATGTCCACATTGAAACTTCCTTACACTCTTGAAATCACCAAACAAAAACATTTCCCCTCCAAAAATGAGAATATATATGAAAGGGCTATAAATATTAAGTGACATTATATGAAGAAAATATTCATAACTCAGAACATGTTTTACAATGTGCTATGGGTATTTTTTTTCTTGGGCAGCCGGTTATTAAACATTTATTAGCATATTTCTTGAGGGAAAGGATAAATTAAAAAATTAAGGTGATATAACAACAAAATATATCAAGAAAAAGTTCTTCTAAATTGGAGATAAAATGCAAAATACTATTAATTTAAATTAGTTAATATAATATAGCTAAATTAGTTAATTAGTTAATTTGGACTCTTCGTTATCATGAATAATCTCCATTTAAATATGGGACGTTAGGGGATGTCTGCTGTTATTTCTTCTTTGTCCCTAGGAACTGAATAGAGAAATTCAAAAGCTCTCATCTAAATGCCAAAGTTTCTTCTAGGATATTCACCATAAAAATAATTCCCCTTATTTATTTACAACAGATGTATATCTGCTTATACACCAGCTGTAAATAAAATGAGAATCTAAGATTTTGTGCAATGTTTCAGAGGTCAGAAAAGACTCCTTAGGCATATGGGATTTTTTGATTCATTTTGCATAAATGACCTGAGTATGTTTCTGTTTACACATATATTTTAAGGCCCTGCCATCTGCTTCCATCTTTCCAGTCCAAACATACGTATAGCAATTAAACCATAAGCAATTAAAAATCATCTACAATAAGGTCTAAATTACTTAGCTGGGTGATTATAATTTCTTCTTCTTTAGTAAACATGTTTTGTGCATTCTATTAGTATGCCTTCCATTCCTAGCATGTGCCCCAATATATTAGGAATGTTCAGGATCTGTCCAGACTTTTCAAAGGAAGCTATATTCACCATGTGCATTATTACAAAGTTTAATAATAATTTAATCACAAGGCTCAATAACACAAAATAAATTCATTAATACAGATACCTGTCACGTATCAGCCATCATGTTAGGCATGTTTAGTGAGTGAGGATGGAAATGAATGAAGCCCTTACTCTCAAAGAGTCGCTCTATTCCACGGCTTCACCTTTGACCATGACACACAAGTAGCTAAGACTCCTATAATCTGGTTCTCTTAGTTTTCCTAGCAACCCATGCTGGTTTCTGTTTATGAACTTGACCTACCTTTTTCCTGAATCTAGTCATGTGTTTTGTCCAGACATACACCTAAGAAAGTGAATGTCTTCACCAGATGCCACTTCAAATAAAGATACTGTACTTAGTGTAAATTAATAATTATTTTCTATTTAAGTGATAATTTATTTCTAAGGGGAGGGAACTTGATGGAAAACAATAATAAAATTGCAAAAGGAAGAAAGGCAGCTTGGAATAGTGTCTAGATTGTTGGGCTTGGGAGTCAGGAAGAACTGAAGCTCAACTCAGACACCTACTAGTTGTATGAACCTGAGCAATTTACTTATATCAGTCACCTCCTCAGATTCTTCATGTGCAAAAGAGGATAATAATAGCACCTATTTCACAGGGTTGTCATGAGGATAAAAGGAGACCATCTGTATAAAAGGCTTTGTAGATGTCTATAATAGAAATTTTAGCTATTTAATAAAACATAGATTATAAAGTATAATCAGCACCTCTTTGAGGGATCCCAATTTACCCTTCTTTGCAGTGTTTTAATTACTCATTGGGATCCTCCCTTTTTTATACAGGAAATGGGCCCAGCTAAGCAATCCCCAACCCCAACATTTATTAAACTGAAGCTGTCTTTTTATTCAGCTTAAATTGCAATGCTTAAAGAGACTTGTCCCTCTGAGTATTCTCTAGTAGTCCTGTTTGCAAAAGAAACATGTCTAAGGGGTTCCTTTAGGCAGCTCTTTCAAAGATGATAATATTGAATATTTGTCAGGATCCCTGCTAGCCAGAATACCATCTCAAATCTCAGAGGGTTGTGGGTGATAACACCAGTGAGAAATGAACCTAATACTCACTCTCATTCAGTTTATTGTTCTTCCAATAGTGTGAAGGCCTAACAATATTATACTCTTTGAAAGAAATGCTTCCTCTTTTTTGGTGTCATAGACCCCATTGGCAATCTGGTGAAACCTATAGACTCCTTCTCGGAATAATGTTTATTGCTTATATTTATGAATATAAATGAAGGGAGCATTAAATTTCAGGAATACCTGAGTTCAGATCCAGGCTTAGACACTAACAAGATATGTAACCCTGGGAAAGTCATTTAATCCAGTTTGCCTCAGTTTCCTCATGTGTAAAAATAAGCTGGAGAGGAAATGGCAAACCACTCCAGTATCTTTGCAAAGAAAACTCCAAATGGGGTCACAAAGAGGTGAGATACAACTAAAATGACTGAATACCCACAATCTTTTTGTGTGGCAGCTATGTGGTACAGTGGATAGAGTGCCAGGCCTAGAATCAAGAAGTCTCATTTTTTCTGAGCTCAAATCTGGCCTTAGACACTTATTAGCTGTGTGACCATGGGAAAGTTACTTGACATTATTTGTCTCAGTTTCTTCATCTGTAAAATGAGTTGGAGAAAGAAATGGCAAATTATTCCAGAATCTTTATCAAGGAAACCCAAAAAGAGGTTATGAAGAGTCAGATAAAACCAAACAAAAACAAATCATTTATTTTTTCCATCCAAGTTCATGGATTCCCTGAAATATATGCAGTGATCTCCTACGTTATGTATCCCCGAGCCTACTCAATCACTTGCAAAGGTCATGATATAGTTTCACAGGATTTAGAACTATAAGGGATTCTTATAAGCAATGGAATCCAAATCCTTCATTATATAGATAAAGAAACTGAGGTACAGAGGGACATAGTTAACATCAGAGTCAGGATTAGAATCCAAGTCTTCTGGCCTCCTAATCCAACAATCTATCCACTATTTTACATCTTCCAGATCCCTAAGCCAGATAGGCCTAGTCTGAGTGGATAGATATAGGTTGCTTCAGCATAAAAGGCATTAAAAAATCTGAATTGGCTGTTGTAGCAATTGCTGTCCAAGGGATTTTTTTGTTTGTTTTGTTTTTTTTTGGCAGGACAATGAGGGTCAAGTGACTTGCCTAGGGTCACACAGCTAGTAAGTATCCAGTGTCTGAGACTGGATTTGAACTCAGGTCCTCCTGAATCCAGGGCCAGTGCTTTATTCACTGTGCCACCTAGCTGCACCCATCTTCTGGATTTTATGAGTGGAGGTGTGAAGGTTTTCTTCCTTAGGTACTATTGTAATGGGGCAGAGAGATGAAGCACCTCAAATATATACTCAGTTAAAGATAAAAGCCTGGCTAGTCTACAAATGATGTTCTGTGACAGCTTCTCTTCCTGATCCAACTAAACAAGGGCAGCTCTTCAATTCCCTCTCAAGTACCAGATTATAGCCAGAGAACTTGGATTGAAATCTAACCTTTGCTACTTAATATTAATTGAAAAATTCACTTTATCTCTCTAGTCCTAGGTTTTCTCATCTCTAAAATCAGGGAGTTGAGCTAGATGGAATTTAGGGTCCTTCGTTTTACTTAATCCATGGCTGTAAGGATCATAAGTCAAATTCCTAGCTCCCCCAGAAATGAGATGGTTCGTGAAACCCAGAACTAAGTAGGCATATTTCTCATAGGTAATACTGTTGCACATGAGATGATGCAAGAAAGAGAGGATATTCAACTCTGGGGGCCCCAAGAGGCCCATGTGTTATGGTCCTGCAAGAATTCTTGTGTCTTGATTTCTCATAAAGTCATTAGCTTCCAGTTGCTCAATCTTAATTTTTAAGGATTTTTTTTTCAGAGAGCTTTTGTACCTCCTTTTCCATTTGGCCAATTTGGCTTTTCAAGCTGTTGACTCTTTTTTCTTTTCTTTTCTTTTTTTTTCTGCATCACTCTCATTTCTTTTACTATTTTATCCTCTACCTCTATTACTTTATTTTCAGTTCTTTTCATCACAAATACCTGAAAGTCCTTTTTTTCATTGAAGTCCCATTTTTCCCCTGAAAGATTATATACAGTTTTTCTGGGTAGGTGATTTTTGGTTGTAATCCTAATTCCTTTACTCTCTGGAATATCATATTCCATACCCTGTGATCCTTTGATGAAGAAGCTGTTACGATCTTGTGCTATCCTGACTGGGGCTCTACAGTACTTGGATTATTTCTTTCTGGATGCTTGTCATATTTTATCCTTGACCTGGGAGCACTGGAATTTGGCTATAATATTCATTTTGGGGTCTCTTTTAGGAGGTGATAGGTGAATTCTTTCAATTTCTATTTTACCTTCTGCTTCTAGGATATCAGGGCAATTTTCCCTGACAATTTCCTGGAAGATGATGTCTAAGTTTTCTTCTTGATCGTGGTTTTCAGGTAGTCCAATAATTTTCAAATTATCTCTCCTGAATCTATGTTCCAGGTTTGCTATTTTTCCAAGGAGATATTTCACTTTGCCCTCTATTTTTTTTCTTGTTTTGTGGGGCAATGGGGGTTAAGTGACTTGCCCAGGGTCACACACCCTCTCTTGTTTTTTCTTCATTTGTATTTGCTTTATTGCATCTTGAGTTCTCATAAAGTCATTTACTTCTATTTATTTAATCCTAATTTTTAAGCAAAGATTTTTTTCAGAGAGCTTTTTTACCTCCTTTTCCATTTGGCCAATTTGGCTTTTCAAGCTGTTGACTTTTTTTTTCATGACCTTTCTTCATCACTCTCATTTCTCTTTCCATTTTTCCCTCTCTCTCTCTTACTTTTCCCTCTACCTCTCTTACTTTATCTTCAAAGTCCTTTTTGAGCATTTCTATAGACTGAGACCAATTCATATTTTTCTTGGAGGCTTTGAATATCCCCCTGGCCAACCCTCTCACCAGACTGTGAGCTTAGTTCCAGATGACGCTGGTGCTGCAGCTAATTCAGAGTCTCCTAGGTTTTCTTTCTCTGGTGAGGCCTACCTCGGACTGGATCTGTGCCAGTGTGACCATGGGATTGAGCTCCACTCCCGCCCTGGCCCGGGAGCTCCCTTCTGTCAACCTTCTAAGCATCTTTGGCTGGAAAAATAACCTCAGCTCATTCTTTTTTGGGTTCTGCTGCTCCAGGAATTGTACTATGGCATTATTTGGAGGTTTTTTGGAGCTATCGTGGTGTGAGTTCTGAAAGCTTACTGCCTTTCCTCCACCATCTTAGCTCTACCCTAAAAATATCTTACTTTATTTTCAAAGTCTTTTTTGAACACTTCTATGGCCTGAGACCAATTCATATGTTTCTTGGAAGCTTTGGATGTAGGAACTTTGACTTTGTTATATTCTTCTGAGGGTGTATATTGATCTTCCTTGTCATGATAGAAATTTTCTAGTGTCCACATATTTTTCTGCCTGCTCATTTTCCCAGCCTATTTCTTGACTTTTAACTCCTACTTAAAGTGAGGCACTGCTTCCAGGGTGGAGGGTGCTCTTTCACAATCTTCAAGGGATTTGAGCGGCTGTTTTCTGAGATACTTCTAAGGATTTCTAAGTCCCTAATTCTTCCAAGGAAGTATGATTTAAGGAGAAGCATGCTTACCACTCCCATGACCTGTGCTCTGGTCTGGAAGTGATCACAGGCCTGTTTCTCTGCCCTCTAATCTGGAACAGAATCCTGCTCTACTGTGGCTGCAAACTCTGGCACACCTGTGCTCCTCCCCACCTGGGCCACCACCAAAGACTGTGACCTGGATCTCAGCACAGGAAAAACAACAGAATCCTGCCCAAGTGCCAGCAAATAAACCCTTGTAATCTCCCCCTGGCCAACCACTCAACCCCCTCACCATCCGTGGGCTGAGTTCCAGTAGCAGCTGTTGCCACAGCTGTTTCAGAAGCTCCAAGACCTTGTTCTCTAGGGCTGGGTCTGGGTCTACACAGTGCAGACTGCATGGGTATACACTCCACTCTCACCCAGGTACAGCTGACCTTTCCTGCTGACCTTCTCAGTTGTCTTTGGCTGGGAACTGATTTCATCCCGTCCTTTTGTAGGTTCTGCTGCTCCAGAAATCATCTTATGGCAGTATTTGAAAGTATTTGGAGGTGTCTTGGGGAGAGCTCAGGGACATCAATGTCTTTCCTCTGTCATTTTGGCTCCACCCCCAGGAGATTGGTCCTGCAAGCATTCTTCTCAAAGAGCTCACTACATTTTCCATGGATGAGCTGTCCCACAAAAGGAAAGAAAAGTTTCTAGGTCAGATCACCATCCTTGATATTTAGCACCAGTTTTTCTTTATATGGTCATAGATGGCAAAAGCCACCACTTTTTAATTGTGGCACCATCTGTGTGTGTGTGTGTGTGTGTGTGAGAGCTTTTTTTTTTGTTTTTTGTTTTGGTTCTCTGGGCCTGTGAATCCATATTTTCCTTTTAGCTCAAGGTTTGAAGATCAGTTATACCCTGTACCTTCAATGAAAGGAAAATGTCTTCCAAAGTCACACAATGCTTGCTTTATTTTGTTCTGTTTGAACATTCATTTATTAAGTGCCTACTATGTGCCAGATGCCATATTAAAAGTACTATGAATAAAACAATCTCTATACATAAGGTACTTATATTCTTTTTTTGGAGGGGGAAGCAGGGCAATGAGGGTTAAGTGACTTGCCCAGGGTCACACAGCTAGTTAAGTGTAAAGTGTCTGAGGCCAGATCTGAATCTATGTCCTCCTGAATCCAGGGCCAGTGCTTTATCCACTGCACCACCTTGCTGCCAGGAACTTATTCTAATGGAGGAGACAAGTACATACAAAATGCAGCATGCATATAAAACCTAAATACAAATAAATACAAGGTAGTAGCTTGGTACAATGTCATTTAAGCAGAAGGGCTATAGTAGTTGGTAGAATTGAAAAAGCTTTCATGCTGAAGATTGGACTTGAGCTCTGTTTTAAAGCAAGAGAGATGGATATGGATGTAAGGCAAACAGACAATGCAAAGGAACAGAAAAGTTTCATATATAAGAAACTTTTCATAAATAATAAAAACAGTTTTCCTGGATCACAGAAGGCAGGATGAAGAGTAAAGTCCAATGAAGTTAGAAAAGTAAGTTGGGACCAGGATATGAAGAACTTTAAAAAACTAACCAGCGAAATTTCTATTTCATCCTAGAATAAATAGGGTGCCACTGGAGTTTGTTGAATAGGGATTTCACATGGTCAGATGTAAGCTAAAGGAAAGTTACTTGACCTACATGAGTAAGATGAACTGAAATAAGGGAGAGACCTGAGGAAAGGAGACCTTCTTTGGCTCCTGTTTTAAAACAACCAGCTCCATTGTGCTTTATTCTGTGAGGGAGGCAGCTATTCACTCTGTCATTTTTCTTCTCAAATAATCTCCAAACTGTACCAAGGTGGGTGTATAATCAATAGCTGTATTTTGGAATATCACTGCCTCCAATTTTTCTGCTGTGCTTCTTATCCTGGATTCACCAAACCCTAGTCTGAGTCTGAATTTTGTGATTATTTATGTTCTTTTTTGTTGGTCCATAGGGATTATGACCAATGAATGGCTCTGAGACCATAGGATCTCAACACTAGCCCAAACAACTTTCACCCTCACTACAGAAAAAAGAAGGGGATGGTGTTAAGTCAATTTGGAGGCATCAACTTCAAAAGGACAGAATAGAGGAGTCATGGTTAGGCAAAAGTTCATGTGAAAAAGACATGGGACTTTTAGTTGATTGCAAGTTTAATTTGAGCCAACAGTATAAGGGAAGGGAAGAAGCATAGTCTTAATTGAAGATTTGTTATGCTTTTTGATGGTAAAAAAAATCAGTTGATTTTTCTAATAGCAAAAAACCCATTTATAAAAATTAGTAGTCAAAGGATATGAACCAATCATTTTCTGGAAAAAAAAATGCAAACTCTCAATGACCATATTAAAACATGCCTTAGATCTTTAATAAGAGAAATGAAAATTAAAATAGCTCTGGGATTTCAAGTCACACACAGTAATTTGGCAGTGATGATAAGAAATGAAAATACTCTCTTTGATAGGGACTGAGGGAAGACAGGCATAGTGGTAACCTTTTATTGATTTTTACTTTCTTTTTGATTAAAAATGCAAAAGGTGCAAACCAAAAGTCCTCAAAAACAGCAAATTTTATTAACTATATGAAAGAATTTTACTAATCACAAAAATGGAAGAAATAAAAATAAAAATAACCCTGACGTTTCACTCAGAAAACTGGCAAAGATGAAAAGATATGGGAATAGTTGCTGATGGAGGGGTTGTGGAAAATTAGGTACACTAATGCTTTGTTGATAGTGATGTGAATTCCTATAATTATTTTGGAAAATGAATTGGAATTATGCAAGGAACATGGCAAAAATGTCCATACCTTTCTACCCAAGGATTCCACTGCTAGGCATATATCCCAAAGTGTAACTGATAAAAGGAAAGTACCAATATTGATCAAAATACTTTAGCAACATTTTTCTAGTAACAAAAACTGGAAAAAAATAAATGCAAATAAAATGAGGAATGGCTAAACAAATTGTATTACATGTATATAACAGATTATTACTGTGCTGCAGAGACAAGAAATGTAATGAATGCAGAAAAAATAGAAAGACTTGCTTAAAATGATGCAAAGTGAAGTAAGCAGAACCAAGAAAGTAATAAACAAAATGACTACAATGTCAACATAAAGAACCACAGCAACACAATAAAATTGTTTCAAAATTACAAAGAGTAGGCCCAAAGAAGAGATATGAGAAAACACCTCTCCCCCAGTTGTCCACAGAGATGAAGTGTCCATGGGTATAGAACATTACAAATGTTTTCAGATTTTTTTATAAAGCTATTGATTTTGATTATTTCAGATCTCTTCTGCCTCCTTATTGTATTTTTCTTTTTAAAGACTTTATTAAATGAGATGGCTCTCAGGGAAAGGGGAAAGGGGAAGGGGAATGGTGTAGTAGGGGAAATCATTCTACTCCTCCCTTCCCAGAGACCTATCCCATTTAATTAAATTTAGGTGATGATATAAAATCAAAAGACAGCAATGAAATTCCATTTTAGAAAATCTCCTGTTTTATTATTAATAATCAACAAACATGATAATTTCAGTCTACAAGGAACATAAAAGAAGTTGTGTAGGAAACCATAAACTTCTGTTACATATGGTTTGTGATTTTTAGAAGTATGCTATTTTTGTATATTATTACTAGCTATCTAGGTTGCACAGTAGATGGCTCAGTAGATATACTGTCCTGTCTGAAGTCAGGAAGACTCATCCTCCTGAGTTCAAATCTGACCCCAGACACTTAGTAGCTATGTGGCTCTAGGCCAAATGACTTAATACATTTTTGTCTCAGTTTCCTGATCTATAAAATGAACTGGAGAAATAAATGGCAAACAATTACATTAATTTTGCCAGGAAACCCCCAAATAAACTTGAGAGTTAAAAATGACTGAAGAACAACAAAAACAACAAAAAATTATTAGCTACTAACTTTTCCCTTGTATACATAATAAAACTCCTCCCTTATAAAACTCAAGCAAAACAATGCATTATTATGGCCATAACTGAAAATTGTAGATCCCATACTGTACTTCTAATAAAGGTTATTTTCATTTCCATTATTGTGGTCAGTATATAAATTCTTTTCCTGTTTCTTGTTATTTCATTCTGCATCAGTATTATCAAGTTTTTTCCTGTTTCTCTTAATTATAATACTCATCTTTTCTTTTAAAGCAATAATGTTCCATTATTCTCATATAGCACATTTATTCATCCTTTTTCCATTTGTTGGGTACCCATTTTTTAAAATTCTTTCCTATAACAAAAAGTACTGCCATAAATATTTTGGTGTATATGATTGCTAATATATGGTAATGGAGCTTAAAACAACCATGCCAAAAAGTATTTCTTTAGATTTATGGAAGAAAAATAACTATGCTCTCCATATTTTTAATTCACTGGTCCCATTATTGACCATATACTCCAAGGAATTCAAGGATAGAAAGAAACACTTCATTTATACCTTGACACTCTGTGTGGTACCAGGGAACTGGAAACAATGCACTCTTCCATTAGGATTTGTCTGAATTAACCATGAATGGAATATGAATAGAATGGACTATTACCATTAAGTAAGAAATGACAAATATGAGAAATCAAGAGAAAACTTCGAAGACTTATATGAACTTATAGACCATGAAGTAAGTAGAAACAGAACAATTTAAACAATGACTACGATAATGCAAACAAACAAGCTTCACTAAAAGAATGACAAATTCTGAGTAATTTTAATAACTTATCTTGATTCCAGAGGAGAAATGATTAAATATTTCCTTCCTCTTGACAGAAAAGACCTCGTTACTTACTTACAAAACTGACATGATCATAGACATGAACAATTCTGAGTTGATGATGGACTACCATATGGTCTACCATAAATTGGTGAAAATGACCTAGTATTCCTTAAATATCCATCAGATTGAAATGAATTGCTGCTTTTAGCCACCTTCCTGAGCTTCTAGGAAATTCATTTAGATTTTAAGACTTATGAAATTCTCTGTGCTTTCCAAAACAGTGTGTACATGATCAGGACTCATTGTAGCCAATTAATATGGACAAGCAAATAGGCATGGGTACAGAGAATCAAACAATCTCATTAGCTATTCTTTCACTTTCTGTGCTACAAGTATGTTTTTTTTTTCTCCTAGTTAAATACCCTTGATATGTCAAGTTTAATTATTCTAGAATCTACACTGGGTTTAATAAAACCTAATTTTGGACAAAAGTGTATATTGCTACGGCAGACTTTTGGAAAGCTAACCATTTATGAATACTTACATTCTTACTACTCAAATGATTATAATGTAATCTGTATTTGTAATGTATTCTGTATATTAATATTGTGACCCATTCATATCTGAACATCCTGTATGATTTCCACCCATAGTCTTCCATAACTCTACTATAAAGTGTCCACCTAAGATTCTTAGCTTCTCCTTACTCCAAGTGGAACACTAAGGCTATTCATTTCTTTTCCCCTGACTTGGGAACATGACTAGCTGATATTCTTTCTTTATAATCAATTTTCCTGATGATATTCTTTGGTCTTATTCTTTTGAATTGCTTTATGTGTTATAACTATTCATATCCACTATATGCCTCTCCATTTGCCCTCTGTGTCATGCTCATTTTCTGTTCTCTCAACTGTATTCAATATCTCATAGTCATATGACAACAAATGAAGAATTATTAGCATGAAAAAGATAGGCCTTATTCCTGGGAGTAGCTTGGGGTCATTAAAAGATCTTTTCTATTCCATAAACATAATCTATCCAACTCTCTTCCTCCTGGTGTTTAGAGAGGCCAGGAAAATCATGTAGGCCTAGGATCTCTTATTGAACCTAAGGAGAATATACAAACCTTAACCCAAGTGGAAAGTAGTTCAGCTCCCTCTTCTTATTTCAAAATTTCCAAAATAAAAATGTCTTATAAATGTATTGTAATGATTTCAATTTTTTGGTTTATATTGCTTAATTCAAGAAAGTAAATTCCAGGTATCATTATTAAAAACCCCTTTTCAGAAGGGGTTGACATTTTAGTAGGCATTGAAGAACTCTGCATGATTTTCTGCATATTTAAAAATATTTTTCTAATTAATAAATTAATAAGTCTATTTTCTCTTTCTCTTACTATTAGGAAAAAAGAGAAAAGAAGAACTCTTGTAAGAAATATACAGAGTCAAGAAAAAAATCCAGCATTGGTCTCATCAAAATATACATAGCAAGAGATTTTGATAGATATAGATATATAGAGAGACACACAATAGATATATAATTATGTTTAGATCTATCTATACATATTGATATCAATTGATCGTGAGTATATTCATATATCAACATAGACTGATAGAGATACAGATACATACATAGAGAGAAATATAGAAAGAAATGTCCCATTCTGTATACTAAGTCTGTCACTTCTCTGCTAGGAGGGGAGTGGCATGCTTTATCACCAGACTTCTTAAAGTAGGTGTAGTCATTGTGTTCATCAAAATTCTTAAGGCTTTCAAAATTGTTTGTTTTTAATATATTTTTATAGTTATTGTATAATTTGTTATCCTTGTTTTATATGTTTCCTTTGTAGCAGTTTATATGTCTTGACAGTTTTCGCTGAAACTAACCATTTCATCATTTCTTATGACATAAAATATTCCATGCCATTCATTAGTTCAGCGATTCTCCAAATGTTGGGTACTACTTTAATTTCTATTTGTTTCTTACTACAAAAAGAGCTGCTATAAATCATTTTTATTTGGGTTATTTTCCCTTTGATCTCTTCAGGGTTTAGATATGGTATTGATATCATTGGATCAAAGATTATTCACAATATAATGACTATAGAGAATAAGTTTGAAATTCTTCATCAGAATGCCCTTACAAATCCACATCTCCACCATAGTATATTAATGGCCTATTTTCCAACGTCACCTGCAAATTTTTTTATTATTTGTTTTTGTGAACTTTGCCTTTCTGTTGGGTGGAATATCAAAGTTTGATTTGATTTATGTTTATTTATTAGTAATTTGGAACATTTTTCAGGACTGTTTATAACTTGGGTTTCTTCCCAAGACACCCAAGAAACATGCTTATTCAAAACCATTTACCAATGGAGAATGGATCTTATTCTTATAGATTCAAATTAGAGAATCAAGATGGCAGAGTACAGGCAGTAATTCAGCTGACCTCTCTCAACATTCCCCTCAAACCAACTTTAAAATATGTCCACAAATCACATTTTAGAGCACCAGAGCCAAAAAAGGTCAAAGTGAAACATTTTTCTAGCCTAACAGAACTTAGGAGGTTAGCAGGAAAAGTCTATGACACCAGCATGGGATATGGCCTACAACACAGCAACAGCACAACCAGTGGGCCTTAGAGACAGCCATGAGAGTGGGTAATGGCAGTTGTAACAGCTTCAGGAACTCAGCCCAGAGAATAAGGATGATAGAAAACTTATTAAAAAGAGATTGCATTGTTATAATTGGGTGCAGCTGGCACTAATTGGCAACACTATTATCCCCCAAATAATTCTGGGTCATAGTTCTTGAAGACAGAGAGGAGCACCTGTGATTGGAAAAAAAAAAGTGGCAGTTACAAGGCAAAGAGGAACACAAGTATTTGTGGCTTCAGGAAAGCAAAGGCCCTTCCTGGATAAAGACCAGTGCACAGAACAAGAGAGCAGTGACCAAACCTTTCTTCAATCATACTGCCTTGATAGCACCAAAACAAAACAAAAAAACCTTCCAACACTAGCTCTAAAAACAGTAGCATAAGAAAGGTTAATGCTTGAAACAATGACTCCCTATCCCACAGTGAGCAGAGACCAATTCTAACATAAAGGTAAAAAAAATAATATATATATATATATATATATATATATATATATATATATATATATATATATACACATATATATAAATATATATATATACATATATATACATATATATTTATATAGGCTCAAAAAATGAGCAAATTACAACAAAAAAGAACTTGACCATAAAAAGCTACTATGGTGGCAGGGAGGACCAAGACATAAACTCAGAAGACGGCTATGCAAAGACAACTACAAGTAAGGCCTCAAAATAACCAACCAAACAAACAAACAACAACACCAACAACAATAACAATAAAAGACTATTTGAATCTAAGTCCAAAAAATGATTCCTGGAGGAGTCAAAGAAAGAGATAAGAGTGGTAGGGGGAAAATTGGGGAAAGAAATTAGAATGGTGCAAGAAAATTATAAAAAGTATTAATAGCTTATTATGGGGCACAAAACACTGAAGAAAATAACACCTTAAAAACAGAATTCACCTAATGATAAAAGAGACACAAAAATTCAGTGAAGAAAAGAACTCTTTAAGAAGCAAAATATGCCAAGTTGAAAAAAAAAGCTCCCTGAAGAAAATAATTCCTTAAAAAATAAGAATTGGCGGTGGGGGTGAGAGGGGGGTAGAGACCAGCTAGTTAGCACTGTGGATAGAGCACCAGCCCTGGATTCAGGAGGACTTGAGTTCAAATCCAACCTTAGACATTTGACACTTAGTGGCTGTGTGACCCTGGGCAAATCACTTAATCCCAATTGCCTCACCAAAAAAAAAAAAAAAAGAATTGGGCAAGTAGAAGCTAATGACTCCACAGAACATCAAAAAACAATAAAATCAAATAAAAATATTTTTTTAAATAGAAGAAAATGTAAAATATCTCATTCGAAAAATAACTGAGTGGAAAAGAGACAAAAGAGAGATAATTTTAGAATTATTGAACTATCCAAAAGCCTTGATTAGAAAAAGAGTTCAGCCATCATATTGCAAGAAATTATCAAGAAAAATCACCCTGATATGTTAGATCCAAAGGGTAAAATAGAAATTGAAAAAAAAATCCACCAATAATCTTTTGAAAGAGATCCCAAAAGGAAAACTTCCAAGTATATAATAACCAAATTCCAGAGCTTCCAGGTCAAAGAAAAAAATACTACAAACAGTCAGAAAGAAACAATTGGAATATCATGGTGACACAGGTAGGATCACATAAGATTTAGCAACTTCCACATTAAAGGACTAGAGGGCTTGGAATATGATATTCCAGAGAGCAAAGTAGCTAGGATTACAATGAATAATAATCCACACAGCAAAACTGTGTATAATTGGCAGAGAGGAATGGATATTTTATGAAATTGATGATTTTCAAGAATTTCTTATGAAAAAAAGAGCTGAATAAAAGTTTTGACATAAGATGAAAGAAAAACATAAGAAAGTAAACATAAAAGAGTAATCAAAAGACACTTAAAAAGTTAAACATTTTACATTTCTATATTGGAAGATGATACATATAAGTCTCAAAAACTTTATCATTATTAGGGCAATAAAAACAAATTTACATAGCCAGAGGGCATGAGTATGAGTAAATTATGTTGGGATGAACTCAAAAAAATGAACATGAGAAAGAAACTTGTACTGGGAAAGAGAATGGGAGAGGTAGAATGGGGAAAACTTTCTCAAGTAAAGGATTTGTGTAAGAACTTTTATAGTGGAGAAGAAAATATGGGAGGGTGGGCAATTCTTGAACCTCACTCTCATTGGAATCAGTTCAAAGAGGGAAAACTAGGTAAACACAATGTTGCTGTGGGAATCTATCTTTCCATATAGGAGAATAGGAGGAAGAGGGCATAAGAGATTTGGTTGGGTGATAACAAAAGAGGGGGCAGATGGACGCAGTGGTCAGAAGAAAAAACAGACTTTTAAAGAGGGAAAGGCTAAAATGAAAGAGAGAAGGATAAACACAAGAATTCTACTACTTGGTCTTTATCTGAAAGAGATCAAAGGAAAAATACGTATACATACAAAAATAGTCATAGCTGCTCTTTTCATAGTGGCAAACAATCGTACTCTGAAGGGGATGTTCATCATTTGAAGAATGACTGAACAAGTTGTAGCATATGATTGTAATGGAAAATTATTGTGTTATCAGAAATTTTGAGGGAGGTGGTTTCAGGAAAATAACAAACAACATGGCAAGACTTGTATGAACTGATGCCAAGTGAAGTGAGAAGAAATAGGAGATTATTGTGTCCTGAAACAGAAATAATGATCAACTGTAAAAGGCATGGCTATGCTGATCAGTACAATGATCCAAGTAATTCCATAAGACTCATCATGAAAAATGCTATCTACCTCCAGAGAGAGAACTGATGAACTCTAAGTAGAAATTGAAGTATACTTATTCTTACAGTATTCATTCATTCATTCATTTGTGATATGTCTATCATGAAAATAAAAGTTTTGCATGATTTCACATTTATAATTGATATAATTTGGCTTGCCTTCTCAATGGATGGGGAAGTGGTGGAAGGTAGAGAGAGAATTTGGAACTCAAACTATAAAGAAAAGAATGCTTAAATATACTATAAATTTTAAAAATAATTTAAATCAGTTCTTCATATATCATGGAAATAACTTTATCAGAAATTTGAGGCAAATATTTTTTTTCCCCAGTTACTTACTTCACTTTTAATTTTAGGGACATTTTTTTACTTGGATTTTTTTACACATGTAAAGGGTGTATTTGACCGTTGGGAGATACCTATGTCAATGAACAGTTTTCACATGAATAAATGCAAAAGCTTTTATCATCCCACATTAAAGAAAGGGGAAAAGGCTTATGGAGTTGGGTGAGAGATGGGGGAGGAGCCAGGCAGTAAGTGTACTTAACACTCATCAGAATAGGCTCAAAGACCTTAATATCATCAGAGTTGGCTCAAGGAGGAATTAACATACACACCCAATTGGGTGGAGTAATCTATCTAAGGTGGGCAGTGAATAAAACTTACACTCATCAAAATTGGCTCAAAGACCATAATCTCATCAGAGTTGGCTCAGGGAGGGAATAACATACATATTAGCTTGGGTGGAGTAATCTATCTAACCTTCAGGAAAGTAGGAGGGGAAGGTGATAAGGATGGAGGCATAAAAGAAGTGAGGGCCTATTGGGGAAGCAGGCAGTCAGAAGCAAAGGCATTTTGAGGAGGAATAGGGTGAAAGAAGATAGAAAATAGAGTAAATATCATGGGGAAGAGAAAAGGATGGAGAGAAACAGTTAACAATAGTAACTGTGAAAAAGAGAAAAGAAAAAAATTGTACAAAAATGTTTACAGCAACTCTTTGGGGTGGCTAAGAACTGGAAATCAAAGGAATGTCAGTCAATTGGGGAATGACTGAACAAGGTATGGTATATGATTGTAATGGAATATCATCGTGCTATAAGAAATTACAAAAAACAATAAATTAATTACAAGCAGGATGATTCCAGAAAAACCTGGAAAGACTCATATGAACTAATGTATAGTGAAGAGAGCAGAACCAGGAGAACATTGTGCAAAGTGACAGCATTATTGCTCTATGAGCAATTGTGAATGACAACTACACTCAGCAATGCAATGATCCAAGACAATCCCAAAGGACTAATGATGAAGCATAGTATCCACCTCCAGAGAAAGAACTGACATTGATTGAACAAAGACTGAAGCATGCTATTTTGTACTCTCTCTCTTTTTTTTTACTTGAGTCTTTTTATGTAAAATGACTAATATGGTAATGTTTTACATAATTGCACATGTATAACCTATACTGATTGCTTGTAACCTTGGGTAGGGAGGGAGGGAATGAGAGAGCGATAGAATTTGGAACTCAAAGCTTTAAATAAATGAACAAATAAACAAAATAAAATGAAGGAATGAATGAACCAATATATAGATAGATGGATAGAATGAACAAATGAATAAATAAATAAATGAACAAACAAATAAATAAATAAACAGCTACATAAATAAATAAATAAAATTTAAAAAAAAAAGAAAAGAAAAAGCTTTTATCAAACACTTACTACATGCCAGGAATTATGCTAATCCTTGAGGATACAAAGACACAAAGCAAGATAGTATCTGTCTTCAAAGATTATATTTTCTAACTGAGGAAGATTAACTTTCTACATACCACTTGTGTCATCTTGTGTGTATCTTTTCACCTTTCTGGATTAGTTTTCTCAACTGTCAAAGATTCTGAACTTTTCTGGGTCACATATACCCTTTAGGACTCTAGGGGACTCTAAGAACTCATTCTAAGAAGAAAGATTTTAAATACATACAATATATAAGGGGTTTTGTTTGTTTGTTTTTCCAGGGCAATAAGGGTTAAGTGATTTGCCCAGGTTCACACAGATAGTAAGTGTCAAGTGTCTGAGGCCAGATTTAAACTCAGGTCCTCCTGAATCCAGGGCCAGTGCTTTATCTACTGTACCACCTAGCTGCCCCGTGATATATAAGATTAAAAGGAAAAACAAAGGTTAATAAAAAATAAATAATTTTTTTCCCATTCAAATTCATAGATCCATACAATTTGTTCACAGTTCTCTGAGGGTCGTATGAAATCTAGGTTAAGATCAATTGGATTAGATTATTTCTAAAATACGTCCTTGAATATATTATATTACAAGTTGTTATTCTTCAGTTGTTTTAAGTCATTTCCAACTCTTTATGACCCTATTTGGGTGAAATCACTGAAGTGATTTGCCATCTTCTTCTCTAGCTTATTTTAGAGATGAGGAAACTGAGGCTGACACAGTTAGATGCCTTGACCAGGGTCACATGGCTAGTTAATGTCTAAGGTTAGATTTTAACTCAGGGCTTCCCGACTCCAGGGTTCCCATCTACTGCATAACCTATATTAAGGGCTAAAATTCTAGCTAAACTGTCTAAAATATCTAATGAGTGGTCGCCAATAAATTATAAGCTTTAGCAAGAGTTAGACTTTTAAGCATTTATTAAGGAGAATAAGAATTTGGTAAAGAGAGAAGAAAAGGCCTAGATTCCTATCTATTAAAGGGAGAACGCATTTCTAGCTCGCTTCTCCACCAGCGTCCCCAGGAAAGAGAGCGAGACCGAGCTCCAGTCTCTTCCTTCTTCCTCCCACTAGCAAATATCACTTCCTGAAGCCAAAGAAAAGACGCATGTTCTTGCCCTCAAAGACCTTCCTTTCATGGCGGAACTTTTCCACAGTAAGTCTCCAGCAGGTGGCGTCATTCCAATCATTACAGTTCCCTGCTTTGTTTCCTCAAGAAATGGGATGTTTCCTTGATGAAACAGTCAAAAATAACAGAATATAATAACCTATGCTAATTAACAATATGTTTTGGCTTTTGAAAGGCACTGAAAAGACCTGGAATTCACCACACCTTTAAGTTCTTTAAGAGCACAAAAGAGTGACTAGCGAATCTTTTGCTTTTAATTTTTGTTTTTGGTTTTGCTTTGTTTTTTGACTTTTGTTTCTTTTGCTTTTCTTTAAAACTCAATTTTGTAAACTAAGTGACTTTTCAGAGACATTTTAAGTATATGCTGTGGGTGAGGCCATCGGGCCTCAGAAGCTACCAGAATTCTTTTTTTTTTTTTTTTGGAGGGCAATGGGGCTTAAGTGACTTGCCCAGGGTCACACAGCTAGTAAGTATCAAGTGTCTGAGGCCAGATTTGAACTCAGGTCCTCCTGAATCCAGGGCCGGTGCTTTATCCACTGCGCCACCTAGCCGCCCCGAACCATGGGTTTCTAATGAGGTTTTTTTTTTTTCTCTTTTCTCTTTTATGGTATTCTGTTTAAAAAAAAGAGGGTCACTGAACCCTATTGCTTGATACCTCGCTGAAAACATTGAATATCCAATCTTGCTAATTGAAGTCTTATTTCTTTTTGATAAATTGATCACCACTTTAAGTATCTGCTACTGTTATACTAGAGAATTCATGTATAAGATGATGTGGTTTACTTGCTAAAAGAAGATTATGTAATAATGTCTAATATAATCAGCTATTTACATTCATTTATTATTTATATGTCATTATACTCTGAGTATGGTTTGGAATTATTGTATATATCACTAATATATTCTCAGTTATGCAACATAGCATGCATTTTTACCATCATACTGTCTTTGGTGAAATTAATATGAGATTTTGGAAGTATGGAAACTTATAATTTCAGAGACTAACTTGCTATGAGCTTTGATGCAGGTCCTGGAGAGAATATATGTGCAACAAAAGGAGAGACAGGTATACATAAGTCCATGGTTTGCTTATGATGGTGACTATGTAGAGCACAATTACTAGGCACAGTCCAGTTTCATCCTCTCTCCCTCCTAATATAACCTAACTTAACTGAACTTATTTTTCTTTTTGTCTCACTTAGTCGAACTCACCTGTGGCCTAGCACAATCACTGGCTGTCTCAAAACCATGAGTATGATGATCTTTCCATAACATTTTCAGGTGTCATGAACACATACTAAATTTGACTTTGATCCAGACACATGGTGGTAAAAAGTGTTGTAGATTGCATAACTACCTCAACCCTTGATTAGAAGTCTAAGGATATAAAGGAGGGAATGTAATGGAATTTATTAATTTGATCATTGACAATGCTGTGCTAAGGTTTAGTAAAAATGCAGCAATTCAAACAGTTAAAGAAAAGAATCCAGCTTTCCAGACCAGAGTCCAGAATCCAGTTTTCCAGACCAGAATCCAGCTTCCTCCTGATGACATCTTACCACTTCAAGAAGACAAGAGAACTCAGAGACTTTATATGAACAGTTTTGTTTTGTTAGTTTTTACTATCTTCTTTCTGTTATTATATGCCATCTGTAACATGTACTCTCTGCAGAGGCCCTCCCTTTGCAAGACCAATGTCAAAGTGTCAGTTCATGCAGACAAAAAACCGCCCCTCTCAACAAAACTTTCCTCTCTTCCTTTTCTATATTGTTATTAACATATTGTTAGTTAGCATAGGTTATTATATTCTCTTATTTTTGACTGTTTCATCAAGGAAACATTCCGTTTCTTGAGGAAGCAAAGCGGGGAAATGTGGTAAAAAGTGAAAGCTTTTAGAGTTGGTTAGCGATAACCAAAGGACGCCAGTTTTTGAAGGACCGCCCTTTTGGGGAGGAGACCGTGACGAATAGCTGTGTGTCTGCTAAGCACTCCACTTCCGGGGTGCAAGCTTAAAGGCAAGGAGAGAACGGAAGTGGGGCCCTTTTCTCTCCTCACTCGCTTGCTCACTCTGCACACACACACTGACTCAGGTTCGACAGCGTGGTCCTTGGTGATTGGCCTGGTCCTCCATTATAGCACGTGCTTGACGCAGTTCTCAGCGTCAGAGGTGGCCTTGGGTTTTGGTGAGTTCTATATGGAGTATAGACTAAGCTTAGATCTAAGACTATTTATTTGTATTTCTACTTTCCTATTTCTCTAATCAGCATCACCTTGTTTGTTGGCTAATTAATTCCCAAACAATAAAAGCTAAGTAATCCATTTCTAACTAAAGCTCAGAGTTTTCTTTCTCTTACTGGTCTGGGAGATATATAAGGGAAAGGTTAAAGGAGAGTTTAATACTCTTATATCCAATTTTAAATCTCACACCTATATACTCCTAGATATTACATATCATATATCTTTTTAGCTAACAAATGTAGTTAGCACTTTGTTTTGTTTCAGGGTTTTTATGAACATCATTTAAAAGCAAAAAAACCCCAAAAAACAAAAACCCTGCATTTGAAAAATTATAACATAACATAAAAAGTTAATAGCAATTTTAAAACAATTTGCTCTATCATATTTAGTCTGACAATGTGGTTTTTTTTGTTTTTTTGTTTTTTGGGGGTTTTTTGGGGAGGGCAATGGGGGTTAAGTGACTTGCTCAGGGTCACACAGCTAGTAAGTGTCAAGTGTCTGAGGCCGGATTTGAACTCAGGTACTCCTGAATCCAGGGCCGGTGCTTTATCCACTACGCCACCTAACTGCCCCTAGTCTGACAATGTTAAAAGAAAAAGAAAAAATTTTACAAAAGATGTTGATCCTCTGATTAGAAGGAAAAGTATGCTATTTTATGATCTACAGAATTAGGTATATGAGGTCTCTGTAACCCAGGAGCAATAGAGAAAAATGCTTTCCTAGTATGTATAATTTAAAAAGTTTAGGAGTATTTATGACACTGGTAAATTTTAATTTTACTCTTTGGTGAGTTTTCCTGGAAGAGTTTTTTGGTTTGGCCAAATGGAACACAAGAAGATCAGATTTCACATATTGTGGGTGGCTGCTGATTGCCTTCCAAGACCCTCTCAAGAACTCCAGGTGAGAAGAGGAGGTTGTTCAAAAGAGTCTAAGTAACTCCCTGAAGGGAGAGTAGGCAGCCTCTATAAATGTTTTCCACAGTATGGCTGCCCAGTGGTAGGTCCCTACTTCTGCTCCATATCATCTGAGTATGGGTAGCTCCACATTGGCTTATGCCAGCTGTGCTGTGTTTTCCTATAGCCTAATTCTAGTTTACCACACATGGTCACCCTTGATCTAGACTCCAGAGTGAAGTTCATTTTATATGAAACACAAAATATGGAGTGGGATGTGGTGGAGGAGGATAAGGGGAAAGTATGTAGGGAAATAGTTCTGGAGTTTCCTAAAAGGTCAATGTGGGATTTTAATTTGTTCTATAAGCTATGAATAGCAGCTGAGTTTCCTTAAAATAATTTGCAAACTTTTTCTATTCAGTTAATTAGCAAATTCCTCCAGTAGTGTTTCTTTTTTAGAAGAATTTAGTTAAATATAATTAAAATAATGAGCATTAGCCTCCACAGACAATATACTGCATATTATGGGACCATTTGTAATTTCAGAGTGGTATAGAGCATGGACTCTCAACCTTGGGTCCAGAGACTTCCCCCATAAAGGTTCTGTGAAGGGAGCCAAGATGGCAGAGAGGAATCAGCAAGCTTCCTGAGCTCTCCTTCTGTTCCCTCAAAAAGAACATTAAATCAAGCCTCTGGATGAATTCTGAAACTACAGAACCTGCAAAGAGACAGAGAGACACAGTATTCCAACCTGAGATAATTTAGAATACTTCAGGAAAGGTTGGTCTGACTTGGGCAAAAGGGAGGCACAGTGCAGGGCAGCAGCCCAGTGCCGAGGGGGTCAGGGCAAGTCAGCAGGAAGCTGCAGGCCACAGCCAAATAACTGAGGCCCCTGGATCCTGGCTCAAAAATCTGGAGGCCCAGAAGGACAGTGGAAAAACCTACCTGCACCAGCCGAGAGGGCAAGTTGCCAGCTGGAGGGCCACAAACATGATAGGTTCGACTAGGCCCACTGATCCTAGCACACTCAGACAGGAAGTGCAGGGTGGGAGAACTGCACACATCATGAAGGCCTCAGTGTGTAAAAAGCCTGTGACACAGCTCCTATACCCCAGCACAAAAAGCTCAAAACAGGGACCCTGGTGCCCCCAGAGCAGGCCTCAACCTAAAAAAATAAATAAATAAGCTGCAATAATGAGTAACAAGCAAAAAAGAGCCCTCTCTATTGAGAGCTTCTGTATCAACAGGGAAGAGGCAAACAGAAACTCCGATGAGGACAATACCCTCAAATTGCCTACATGTGAAGCACCACAAGGGAAGGTGAATTGGTTTCAAGAACAAAAAGCCTTCCTGGAAGAGCTCAAAAAGGATTTTAAAAATTAATTGAGGGAGGGGGAAGCTAGGTGGCACAGTGGATAAAGCACTGGCCCTGGATTCAGGAGTACCTGAGTTCAAATCCGGCCTCAGACACTTGACACTTACTAGCTGTGTGACCCCGGGCAAGTCACTTAACCCCAATTGCCTCACAAAAAAAAAAAAAAAAAAAAACCAACAACAAAAAAAATCAATTGAGGGAAATGACAGCAACACAAGAAAATTATGAAAAAAGAATCAGCATCTTGGAAAAGAAAGCACAAAGACTGACTGCAGAAAACAATTCCTTAAAAAATTCATTTGGCCAAATGGAAAAAAAGGACCATAATTTCATTGAAGAAAACAATGCCTTAAAAAATTCATCTGGCCAAATGGAAAAAAGGGTGCATAATCTCACTGAAGAGAACAATGCCTTAAAAAATTCATTTGGCCAAATGAAAAAAAAGGTGCATAATCTCATTGAAGAAAACAATGCCTTAAAAATTAAAATTGGACAGTTGGAAGATAAGGAATCCATGAGACACCAGGAATCAGTCAAGCAGAATCAAAAGAATGAAAAAACAGAAGAAAATGTGAAATATCTCATTGGAAAGACAACTGATCTGGAAAACAAATCCAGGAGAGACAATTTGAGAATCACTGGACTGCCTGAAAGCCATGATCAGAAAAAGAGTCTAGACACCATATTCCATTAAATTATTAAGGAGAACTGCCCTGATATTATAGAATCAGAGGATAAAATCATCATTGAAAGAATCCACCAATCACCTCCTGAAAGAGACCCCAAAAGGAAAACCCCAAGGAATATTGTAGCCAAATTCCAGAATTATCAGGTGAAGGAGAAAATACTCCAAGCAGCCAGAAAGAAGCAATTTAAATATTATGGAGTCAGGATTGCACAGGATCTGGCCACTTCAACTTTAAAGGACTGCAAATCTTGGAATATGATATTCCGGAAGGCAAAGGAACTTGGATTGCCGCCAAGAATCTTTACCCAGCAAAAATGCGCATTTTCTTTCAGGGGAAAAGATGGACATTCAATGACATTGGGGACTTTCAGTGTTTCCTGATGAAAAGACCAGAACTGAATAGAAAATTCGATCTTAACATACAAGACTCAAGAGAACTTTAAAAAGGTAAACATAGGGAAAACAAAGTTATTCAATTAGGTTAAACTGTTTACATCCCTACACGGGAAGATAATACACATAACTCTTTTTTTTTTTTTTTTTTTAGCGAGGCAATTGGGGTTAAGTGACTTGCCAAGGGTCACACAGCTAGTGTTAAGTGTCTGAGGCCGGATTTGAACTCAGGTATTCCTGACACCAAGGCCGGTGCTTTATCCACTGAGCCACCTAGCCGCCCAATACTCATAACTCTTAAGAATTGTAAATGTATTTGGGCAGAGAGAAGGACATTACACAGAGGGTATAAATATAAATTGTTTTTGATGTGATGATACAAAGAAAATTAAGGGGTTAAAAAGGGAGCCTATGGGGAGGAAAGGAAAGGGGAGGTGGAATGGGGTGAATTACATCATATGAAGAGTTGAAAAAAAACCTATTACAATAGAGGGAAAGAAAGGAGGGTGAACATTGTTTCAACACTACTCTCATTAGATTTGATTCAAAGATGGAATAACATACGTTCATTTGGATAAAGAAACTTAGCTCATTCTTTAGGGAAGTAAAAGGGGAAGGGAAAGGGGGGACTGATAGAAGGGAGGACAAAAGCAAGGGAGAAAAGGGTAAAGTAATGAAAAGGGGGTGATAAAAAGGGAGGGCAGATTGTGGGAGGCAGGAGTAATGGAATTCTATTGTGCTGTAAGAAATGATGAGCAGAAAGGCAGTGAGCTCCCGAAATCATGACACGATCACTCCAAAAAACATCCAAATAAGGTCATAGGAAAATGCCCGGAGCAGCAAAACTCACAGAAGAATGTGCTGAAATCATCTTCTAACCAAGAATGGCTTGGAAGGTCAGAAGGAGGGAGCTGCTGTGCTGATACAGGAGCCGGGCCCAACCCCACCATCACCCTGATGCAGATCCAGTCTCAGGAAGTCCTCACCAGAGAAGTAGACTCCCAGAGCCTCTGAATCAGCTGAAGCACCAGTGTCATGTGGAACTAAGCTCACAGTCTGGTGAGTGGGCTGAATCCTGGGCAGGGCAGAGACTACAGGGGTCTATGCTGGTGCTAAGGCAGAACTTGGATTTTACACCCCTACTGAGAACCAGGTGGTAGGCTCAAGTAGAAGTGGCCCAGGTGGGGGAGGGGCACAGGCGTGTTGGAGCTAACAACCACAACACACAAAGCTGGTTGATTGGCAAGTTGGTCTGGGGTCATCTAGGACCAGGAAACAGGCCGGATGAGGGAAGAACCTGATTCTCCTTAAGTCATACCACCTGGGACTTCTTAAGCTTGGGATACTGTAGCCTGGAAACAGTGCCCCACTTTAAGGAGCTAAAAGTCTAGAAAAGAAAGGCAAGATGAGGCGACAGAGAAAGGTGAGGACCATAGAAAGTTTCTTCAGTAACAAGGAAAATCAAGGGGCACCCTCAGAGGAAGATGTCAACATCAGGGCCCCTATATCTAAAGCTTCCAAGAAAAATACAAATTGGTCTCAGGCCATAGAGGTGCTCAAAAAGGACTTTTAATATAAAATTAGAGAGGTAGAGGAAAAAATGGAAAGAGAAATGAGGGTGATGCAGGAAAGACATAAAAAAAAAGTAAACAGCTTGAAAAGTCAAATGGAAAAGCAGGTACAAAAGCTCTCTGATGAAAATAATTGCCTAAGAATTAGGATCAAACACATGGAAGCCAGTGTCTTTATGAGAAACCAAGACACAATAAAGCAAATCCAAATGAATAAAAAAATAGAGGGCAATGTGAAATATCTTCTGGGAAAAAGTGCTTACCTGGAAAATAGGTCCAGCAGAGATAATTTGAAAATTATTGGTCTACCTGAAAACCATGAGCAAGGAAAGAGCTTAGACACCATCTTCCAAGATATTCTTAGGGAAAATTGCCCTGAAATTCTAGAAGAAGAAGCTAAAATAGAAATTGAAAGAATCCACCGATCACGTCCAGAAAGAGATTCCCCAAAAGAAAATTCCTAGGAATATTATAGCCAAATTCCAGAGCTCTCAGTTCTAGGAGAAAATATTGCAAGCTGCCAAAAAGAATGAATTCAAGTACTGTGGAGCCCCAGTCAGAATAGCACAAGATCTAGCAGCTTCTACATTAAAGGATTGGAGGGCATGGAATATGATATTCCAAAGGGCAAAGGAAATGGGATTACAACTAAGAATCACCTACCCAGCAAAACTCAGCATTATCTTTCAGTGGAAAAAATGGGACTTTAATGGAAAAGAAGACTTTCAGATATTTGCGATGAAAGGAATTGAACTGAATGGCAAATTTGACTTTCAAATACAAGACCCTAGAGAACCATAAAAAAAAAAAATGGAGCTGGGGGACATACCTGGGGGTCATACAGTGACAGCTATATTGTTCAATGAGTAATTGTGAATGACTTAATTACTCTCAGCAGTGCAATGATCCAAGACAATCCCAAGGAATTAATGAAGAACTGATAAAAAGAACACTGTGGATTGTACATATTTAACCTGATTGGGATCTTGTGGAGGGGGGAGGAAAGGGAGGGAGGGAGAGAGAAAAATTTAGAACTCTAAATCTTATGAAAATGAATGATGAAAAGACCAGAGCTGAATAGAAAATTTGAATTTCAAGTACAAGACTCAAGAAAACAATAAAAAGGAAAAGAGGAAGGAGAAATCATAAGGTGTTCAATGAGGTTAAACTGTTTACATTTCTATATGAGAAGATATTTGTAAGTCCTAAGAACTTTATCATTATTAGGAGTATAGATAGACAGATGACACAGGTGTGAATTGAATATTATGGGATGAAATCTTTTTTATTTTTTCGGTGAGGCAATTGGGGTTAAGTGATTTGCCCAAGGTCACACAGCTAGTAAGTGTCAAGTGTCTGAGGCCGGATTTGAACTCAGGTCCTCCTGACTCCAGGGCCGGTGCTCTATCCACTGTACCACCTAGCTTCCCCTTATGGGATGAAATCTAAAGAAATAGAATTAAAGTTTTAGAAAGAGGAATGCCCTAAGAAAAGGGTGAAGGGATAGGTAGGATGGTGTAAATTTTCCCTCATAAAAGAGACACATAAGAGCTTTTATGGCAGTTTGGAAGATGGGAGAAATGGAGAGGGGAGCACTTGAATGCTACTCTTACTCGAATTGTCTCAAAGAGGGAATAACGTACAATGAGTTGGGTAAAAATCTATGTAACTATATAGGAAAGTAAGAAGTGGGTAAGAGAGGGGGATGCAGGCTGATAAAAAGGGTGGGCAGATGAGGGAAGGTAGTGATTGAAAGGAAAACACGTTTGTGGATGGGCAGGGTAAAAGGAGAGAGTGAGTAGGATAAACAGAGGAGAAAATTGGATGGCGGGAAATAAACAATAAGTCATCACAACTGTGAAAAAGTTAATAGCAAGTTTCTCTGATAAAGGCCTCATTCTCAAATATATAGATAACAGTCCAATTTACAAGAATACAAGTCATTGCTCAATTGATTGATGATCAAAGGATATGAACAGGGAGATTTCATATGAAGTAATCAAAACCATATCTAATCATGTGAAAAAATGCTCTAAATCACTATTGATTAGAGAAATACAAATTAAAATAACTCTAAATACCACTCTACAGCTATCAGATTGACTAATATGACCAAAAAGGAAAATGACAATTGTTGAAAGGGATATGGGAAAATTGAGACATACTCTTGGTAGAGTTGTGAATTGATCTAACATTCTGAAGAGTAATGGGAAGTATGCTTAAAGGGCTATAAAACCATACATAGTAATACCACTATAAGGTCTATGTCCCAAAAAGTTAAAAAACAAAGGGGGACAATGACCTAGATATACAAAAATATTTATAGCAGCTTTTTTGTAGTGACAAAAATTGGAACTTGAAGGGATGCCCATCCATTGGGGATTGAGTAAACAAGTTATGGTATATAATTGTGATAGGATACTATTGTGCTATAAGAAATGACAAGCAGTACCAGTTTCAGAAAAACCTGGGAAGACTTACATGTGAGGTGAGCAGAACCAGGTGAAGATAATACACCATAACAGCAAAATTGTACAATGATCAACTATGAATCAGTTAGCTATTCTCAGCAATACAATTATCCAAAAAAATTCTGAAGGACTTATGATGAACAATACTATCCACCTCCAGAGAAACAATTGATGGAGTCTGAATGAAAATTAAAACATCCCTTTTTAAACTTTCTTTGTTATTCTTGTTGTTTTGGTAAGCATTTTCTTTAGCAACATGGACAATATGGAAATATTTTGCACAACTACACATGTGTAATCTATATCAAATTACCTGCCTTCTTGTGGAATGGGGGGGGGCGGGAATAAGTACAAAGAGAATTTGGAACTCAAAATTCTAAAAAAATGTTTTAAAATTTTGTTTATTCATGTGCGATTCTCTTTTTTTCCTATTCTACTCTTTTCTGGCAATGCTAGTTTTCTTCCTTAAGTTCAGAATTTTAAAAAATGTTTAAAAAAAGAAAAATGTTTACATCTAAATTGAGAAAATAAAAATTGTTTTAAAAAAGAAAAAATGGTTACATCTAAATTGAGAAAAATAAAATAAAAATTAAATGTCAAACAGTACTTAGCACATTCCTTGGCACATAGTAGGCACCATATACAATCAATGTTTATTCCCCTTCCAATTGATCCATTATACACAAAATGTTAAGAAGCCCTGTTATAGAGTAACCATGTTCCAAACCTGTATTGTTACATCTCAATATGGTTACCTGCTACTGTTTTCCTTTGCTAAGTAGGAATCCTATTTCAGGTAGGATAAAAAAAAAAAAGAGATCAGGCTGGTTAAGTTAAGAGGATTCTGGATCCAGTATATTGCTTCAGTAGAGATATGAGGAAGAGTCTAAGAAATGCTCTTTGGTTAATGTGGAGGATAGGATCATCAATGTTATTATTCACAACAAAAATAATTATTAAAATAATTATTAACAATAATCATAACCTACATTTTATATCCATTATCACTTTTGACCTTACTAATACTTTGATGTAGATAATATTATTTCTCTCTCTCTCTCTCTCTTTTTTTTTTTTAGTGAGGCAATTGGGGTTAAGTGAATTGCCCAGGGTCACACAGCTAGTAAGTGTCAAATTTCTGAGGCCGGATTTGAACTCAGGTCCTCCTGACTCCGGTGCTGTTTTTTTATCCTCTGTGCCACCTAGCTGCCCCAACTTTAACCATTTATAACATTTGACATATTACAAACAAGGAAACTGAAGCCCAGAGAGGTTAGGTAAGTTGTCCAGATGCACATAGTTCTCAGTTTCCAAGGGTATTGTAAGTCATTCTTTCCAATGCCAGGGTCAGTGCTCTACCCTCCTTATACTACTCTGCCATACTTCATAAGTATCTTAGTCAGGATTCAAAACCATCTCTTACTGATCCAACGTTCTACACAACTCCCACTACTTGACTTATTTTCAAAGGTATCATAAAAATCCTGAGGGCAAGAATTAGAATTTTTTTTTCTTAAACTTGGGCATGAGATTTCACTGTTATAGAGAAAACACAGTGAGGAAATTCCTCCCACCAAGACAGATCAACACCTGGTCTGTAATGTATAGTGTTAGAGAATTTTCTGAGGCCCCTGAGAAGTTATGCAAAAACCAGTTGGTGCCAGAGACAGGAATTAAACTCAGGAATTGACATCAAGACCTGCTCTCCAAACACCTGCTGTGTCTACCTGAGAGATCACAAATAACAATAGTCCATACAAAAGCTATTCTTATGATTCTATGAGGAGGGGACAGAGATTTTTAATTCTTTTGAAATGTAAGAGGGAGAAAGGGAAGGCAATTAGTGAATCAAAACCATTGACTTTAAAGTCTTACCTTCTAGTCCAAGTTCTCTCTGGCTTGGTATGACCCTGAGTTTTAACTCATTTGGGGCCTTTGAGTCTTAGTTTGTACATCTATGAAATGGGGATAATCACGACAGTTCTGAGTACCTTGTAGGGTGGTTAGAGGGATTAACTAAAGTAAATGAAAGTACTTTGAAAAATATGACGTTTCATTAAGTGTTTTTATTTTCAAAGGGAAACTTTAAAAATAAGAAAGAAACTGCTTGCCCCATTGCCATGGAACCCAGTGTTGTTTTCCTGAGGTGAGGGAAGGGCACTTGGTTGTGAAAGATTTCATGCCCAGTTGGGAATCTGCTGATTCCCCATGGCACTCTTTCTAGGTGGGGGCTGTCTCTGTACTGTTGCTGCTTCTTATGCCTTATTGCTTTGATTAATCATAGCTCTCATGATTCATATCATCTAATTGTACCACAAATATGTTATTCCTGGGTGGTAGCTTTAGGGGAGAGGAATTGTGGGTATCTGGTGTGCTTTTCAAGCCAGGAGCTAAATGAGGCAAGGACTTGTAGCACTCCATACAAAGACAGTAATCTATGTTTGTAGAAGCAGTACTTATACTGTTATCTTACTATCTGCTTATGTTAGTAGTACAGGCCCAGTAGCAATCCTGGGGTTGAGTATTGTTGGAACATTGATTGGGCAAAAGAGAAATTCACTTGGGGAAAGGATATTTGAAATAAGTTGCACTTCTATGCCTCTGTGCCCCAGGGCAAATTGCTTGGCCTCTCAGATTCTGTTTCTTACTCTGTAAAATGGATATTATCATCTCTGCTTGGTCAGTGAGGGCGACTATGAAGTAAGTATTATATAGTTATAAATTATCATTATTGAAAACAATCCTTTGAAGAGAAGAGTCCATATAGAAAGGTCAAGTGAGTTGTTAAGGGACAAACCAAAGATCACCGGTCTCAGTTTAGCAAGGACTTATTCCATCAGCATTATCTATGTGACTCACATGTCTTTTTGCCATAAGTCTGAATATTGACATGTTCATCTCTGTAGTCAAATATATCAATTGCATATTTCTTCACCATTGGACTGTGTTATTATACTGATTATGCCTAATGATCACTATTATTACTTGTTTTTGTATGCAGACTGCTTTCTTTTCACAATTTTCATTATATTGTATCTTATCTTTGAATTCTATTCTCTCCAAGGCCAATTTCTATATTGTCTCTTCAGCTTATGTGAACTTAATGAAAATTCCTAAGTGGGCAAGCAAGGGGGCAATCCTTTTACCTTTATAGTGATTCTCTAGTGACCTAATTTCCTACTGCCCAAGTACAAGGACAGTTAAGTAACTTAAGATGGCTTCTTGCCAGTTTATTGAGTTCTTTCAAGAAGCTCATTTTCATTCATCAAATGTGTCTTGGGCACTTACTAAGTGCAAAGTGTCAGGTTCTAAGGGGGATAGAAGAGGAATATGACAAAGAGACTACCCTCAGGAGCTCACTCAGGAAGAAACAATAAGACAGAAACACAAATAACTACATATGTAATAGAAATAAAATGCTTTTTCTCAGTCCTTCAAAGTCCTTCAAACTTTCACTATTAATAGTAAAAAGATCAGTAAGGCTATTAAATAGATAATTTCTTTTGTATATGACATTGAGATTTTTGCCATCTCCTTAATAAAACTACCACTTTTATTTAATACTTGAGGACAAAATGTCAAGATAGCTGAAATCAAGTATTAGTGAGAAGAATTCAGTCTTTGGTGGTAAGAGATAAAGGCAAGGTCTCTTTCCTAGGGTCAAGCTGGCCGCTTAACATGTTCCTTGATTCCCAGTACCTCCAACTTCAGAGAATGGTCAACTTCATTCCTTTTCTTTTCTTTATGCCTCAGATCCTTATGTTGCAACTCTGGTTCTCAACACATAACTCAATAGTGTGGACTGGAAAGCAGTAGAAACCAGGGAATTATTAACATTGGCCCGGCTCCTTCCTTCTCCAAGCTCGCAGAATTATTGCTGTTCTATCTCATTTAAAATATGAAAAGAAATACCTTCTGCTTTTCTTTGATAATATGTCTGTCCCTCAACTATCACTTTTCTTTCTAGATACAAATAAAGCAATTACTGATTTTTAAAAAATATGTTTATAAAACAATTTTTAATAGACCAAAATACCTAGTATGACTCCAGTAACAATAGAATGACTTTATAGAACAAAAGGACATCAAGTTGAAGCATAAGACTTTTTATCCTTCAAGCCTTGGCAAGCCAACTTCACCTCAGTTTCTCTTATCTGTAAAATGGAGATAAATGTTCTCATCACCGTTACCTGAGCATAACCTTTTATCTCTCATTTGCCAAGGAGAAAAACCTAAGAACCTCTGACCCAATCTGGCAGGGAAATAAAAACAAAGGGTGATATTGGGTTACACTACCTAAGAATAAAGATAAACCTCCTTAAACACTCTGACTGAAACTTCCCAGAATGCAATAGGATAGAGACAGCAGAAGAGCTGGAATGTAGAATAACTTTCTGAAAAGAACAAATGGGAAGAGAAGAAAAAGATGTTGAAAAGTTTATAGGAAGAGAGAATAATTTTGTTTGAAGGGCCAATGAAGAGGCCCTTAGAGGTGTCACAGATGGAAACTTCCTGACTAATAGAAGCTTAGGAAAAGGTCTTGCAGGTGAGAAGTCTTTCAGTTTCAGGTGATTCACTTGGAAGAATGCCCTGAAAGACATCCCTGTGATTCTACATGCAGGTAGGAAGATCCAACAACTGATTGCTTGAGAGACTTCTGAGAGAATCTAATACAAGAAAGGGAGGTGTCAGGGGGAAGTGGGGGCAAGGCATGGACTCTGAGTTGTGAAGAGAAGACCCCTGAAGCTTCAGAGATTTAAGGGAAAGCTGGCACCTTTATACGTTCCTTGATTCCCAGTACCTGCCCCTTCAGAGAGAGCTAAGCATGAACTCCTGAGGTGACAGTTTTCTCTCCATTTGGGTTGAGATTTCTTCTCACTAGTAAATCATAGAAACCTCCCTCCCTAACTCTTGTCTATTCTAGCACCTAAAATTGCCCATAGGTCTTCCCCATTACTGTTCTTATTCACTTGCTTTGATAAATATTTTTGCATACTGTCTTTATTGGTAAACAGAAATTCCATGGGTGGAGAGATCTTTTAACTTTTGTTTTTGTATCCCCAGGGTTTACCACAGTACTTTGAACATGGTAGGTGCTATATAATTGTTTATTGAATTGAACGGGTTGTATTGAAATGGTTCTGTGCCATATTTAGGAATGTAGCATTTTTTTTAATGTATAAGGTATTTTATTTTTTCCGTTACATGTAAAGATAGTTCTCAACTTTTGTTTATACAAGCTTTACAATTTCAGATTTTTCTCCCTCCCTCCCCTCCCTCCCCCCTGCCCTAGACAGCAGGTAATCTGATATAGGTTATATCTATATATCTCTATACATATAGATATAGATATAGATATAGATATAGATATAGATATAGATATAGATATAGATATATACACACACATATATATACACATAATAACATTAATCCTATTTCTGCATTAATCCTGTTACAAGAGAAAGAATCAGAGCAGTGATGCAAAACCTCAAAATAGAAAAAAAAAATGAAAGCACCCAAAACAAAAGAAATAATATGGTTCAATCAGCATCTATACTCCACAGTTCTTTCTTTCTTTTTTTTTTCTTGGATTTGGAGATCCTCTTCTATCATGAGTTCCCTGGAACTCTTCTGTACCATTGCATTGGTGAGAAGAATATAGTCCATCACAGTAGGTCAACACTCAATGTTGATGATACTGTGTACAATGTTCTTCTGGTTCTGCTCATCTCACTCATCATCAGCTCACGTAAGACCCTCCAGGTTTCTCTGAACTCTTCCTGCTCATCATTTCTTACAGCACAATAGTATTCCATTGTATTCATATACCACAACTTGTCTAGCCATTCCCCAATTGATGGGCACCCCCTCAAATGTAGCAGTTTTTAAGATACAGAAAAGACACTTCAAAGAGAACCATATTTGCAAATTGAAGAAATTAAATGCAGCCCATAATACCTATAATGGAAACTTTTGTGAAACTTATATGAAACCCTGTGTTTTCCTATTTGTAAAGGGTTTTACAAACTTTAAAAGGGCTCTGTAAATAATAGTTATTATTATACCAATCATTTATACTTTACTGAATATTTCACATTTATATAGGACTTTAAAGTTTGTAAAGCATTATTTCGTTTGATCCTCAACTCTCATTCCTCAACCCTCAGCACAACCCCAAGACATAGATCCTATTGTTATATTCATTTCATAAATAAGAAAATGAGGCTAGGATACAATAATTGATATATCCAGAATCACATAGTTAGTAAATGTGTAAGGCAATTCTTGAACTCTAACCCTTCTCTAAAGCCAACCCTCTATGCACCACACCATCTCTGACTCCCTTATTAAAGTATGAATAGGTTTTTAAAAAGTATTTTCTGAAGGTAGGATTTAATGGAGGAGAGAGGAACAGATAATATAAGAAAGGGCAAAGAACAAGGGTACTAAGTGCCTAGAGAGAGGAGTAGGGAAGCACAATTAGGGAAAGGGCATAACTAGGAAAGGCTAAACACCTCCAAATGAGTAAATGTTCATTGAACTGAAGTAAATTAATTCCTCTCTGCAGTTTGATGCAGATGTTACCTCTATTTTCTAGCAAGAATTGCTTCACTCAGTGGGTAATAAACTTAAGGCAATCATTACCCCACAAAGAAGGTACAGGTAGTAAGTAGGAATGGATTGAAAATCAAAAAACTTTTAGTTAACTCATGTGCAAGACCTCCTGCCTGCCTCTGGCTGAGAGTGATACAAGGATGACTAAATCAGAGCAGTTGACCTTACTTTGACTTATAATCTGGTTGGGAAAGAAGGTGAGAAACACAAATAATAATAAAAATTGGAACATTATAAATATGTTTTGGAAAATTTCCTCTTTGTCTCTTTCTCTTTTTGTTTCTGTTTCTCTATTTCACATATGTAGGGGAAGCTAGGTGGCGCAGTGGATAGAGCACCGACTCTGGAGTCAGGTGGACCTGAGTTCAAATCCAGCCTCAGACACTTGACACTTATTAGCTGCGTGACCCTGGGAAAGTCACTTAACCCCAATTGCCTCACCAAAAACAAACAAAAAGTGAGTATTTCACATGTGCATACACAAACTGTATCTCTGTCTCTGTCTCTGTCTCTCTGTCTGTCTATCTGTCTGTCTGTCTCTCTCTCTCTCTCACACACACACACACACAATTCTGTCTAAATAATTGAAAAACAAAGTATTCATGATAATGGGTGGACTTGATACTTGAGACTGAAGAAGAGAAGGTCAAGAGGGTAAAGGAGCTGATGGGAAAAGCAATGGTAATAGGTGAAAAAAAGAAAATGCCCTTACTTTCCAAGGGGGAGAAGCCACACAAAGGTGAGAGTTGCCTTGCCTAAGAAACTGGGGGACAGGCTAGATAGAAATGATATTTCTATGAGAAATAGCTGTTAGTGGGATAAAGGGAGAATAAAATAGTCCCCCTGCCATACATATAGACACATACTCCATCCCTGCCACCCCCAACAGATTTATCCAACAAGGAGCAGTTGATCCATAGAATACCTTGAAGTGAGTTGTGCCAGTGTAGCCCTCGTGTTGAATAATATAAGTGACCCTGGAGGTTTACACATATCTTGGGGGATTAATGGCAGCTCATTCTGGAGTATATTGAGAGTGATGGGGGTAGTATCATGTCTACCTTATCCAAGATCTCCTGTTTTGGAGCTATAGGCCAAGAAAGTGAAAATAATCCTCCAAAATACACATGACCCTTAGGGTAAAGAAAAAAACCTTTTATTTAAAGATTGTCAAAACATAGGGAATGATTAAAAACATAGGGAAAGGGACTTTCTGACTTAACTTGTCTTAATTAACTGGGTGAGGAAGCCTTTTCTCATTGTAAGAAATCCCAGGATCATAGTTTCAGAGTTAGGAGGGCCCCCAAGTGTCATCTAGTACAGGGCTCATTAAACTTTTTCCAGTCACAACCCTGTTCGTCCTGAGAAATTTTTATATGACCCCTGGGTATATAGATATATAAAATATATATATTCATAACCTTTTACTATTGCCATTTTTTTGCAACCCTCACATTCAGTTACACGACCCCATATGGTGTCACAATGCACAGTTAAAGAATCTGTGATCTAGTACAACCCCTTCATTTTGCAGATGAGAAAACCAAGGCCCAGAGAGAGCAAATGACTTACTCAATGTCACACAAATTGTTAGTGGCAGAGGTAAGGTCTAAACCCAGGTTCTTTCAGTCTAATTCTATTTCTCTTTCCACCATACTATATAAGAATCCTATGATTGGATTGTGATTAGATACAAAGATTATACCAGGATTTGTAGACTAAGAATAAGAAAAGATTGAGGGAACCACAGGAGAAAATGATGTCAGTAGAGACCTAAAGAAGCCTGATTTCTGTCATGCATCATGGAGGAACATCTCTCCAGCAGAATCATGATTCTTAGAGGAGCCTGAGGCCATAGTATTCAGTTCATTGAATATTTCAGCTTAAATATAAGCATTTCAGTTTACATTGGCTTTATTTATATTCCAGAGAATCTGAAGAAAAGTAATCCGAGGAACCAATTCCATGTGGATGGAACTAATAATCCACCATAGGAATCAGGGCCAAAAAAAAAAAAAATTCCTCAAGATGTATCTACTACTCTCCATGCTAGGCAGCAAGATAAAACTAAGAGAAGAAAGGAAACAATTGACTTCTTTACTCTATGGTGAGCCTAGGAATGAGCTTTCATTTTCCCTACTTGTGTTAGTAAGAGGTTGCAAATGCTTTTTTTTTCATTAGATGAGATGAGGAGATTGAGAGTGATTCTATTTTCTCTTTATTTCCTGTTATTTTACTATATTAACAACCAAATATTTACTATTTGATTTGTAGTTCCTGCATTTTTTGTAAATAGAGACTGAACTAGAATAGGGGCTTGAGCCAAAATTGCGTGATTAGAATCATCCAAAATTACCTCAATGCATCCTGGATGTAGATAGGGATTTGTACAATTCAAGAATCAATAGCATTTGGAGAATTCAGAGTAGTGAATGCTCACTTCTGATATGGGGGATCTAGACAGGTTTTCATGGAGGATTCATCATGTTGAGATAGTAATCAAAGTATAGATAGGATATTAGTAGGTAGAGTTTACAGAAAGGCAGCTGTAGACAAGGTAGAAAGTGTTCAGAGAATAAGTAGTGGTTTGTGTTGGCCAAAGAGTGGGATACATGAGAAGGAGAGTAGACTCAGAGGTTTTTTGAATAAAAAGGATCCTTGACCATCACCTCATCCAATGCCCTCATTTTACAAGTGAAGAAACAAACACTCAAAGAGGTGATGTGACTTGTATTAAATTAATAGCAGATCTATGACTAGATGCTAATTCATCTAAACCTTAGTCCACTGCTCTTGACTCTGCACCGTGGGTTGAAATGGTTGCATACATTTAATAAAAAGACTCTACTTTCTTAGCACAGCATGCCCTCTATAAATTGGGAATCATAGAATTTGAGCTGGAAGGGATCTCAGAGATCATCTATACTAATGCTTTCATTTCACAGAATGAAAAAGTAGTGCTCAGATAGTCTAAGAAATTTGCCCATAGTCACGTGTTGTTGTTGTTTGCTCTTCATTTTCGAAAAGGACCATGACATCAGGGAGATATCATGACTAGCACTGAATTGGATTTGTCTTCCAGAGCCATCTGTGTCCAGTGGTAAGATATATATCAGGTTGACTGGAGATGGCTCCAGATGTTTAAGACAATTGGGGTTAAGTGACTTGTCCAGGGTCACACAGCTAGTGTCTGAGGTCGGATTTGAACTCAGCCCCTCCTAGCTTCAGGGCCAGTGTTCTATCCACTGCACCACCTAGCTTCCCCCCATAGGCACAGAGATATTACATGTCAGAGTCAGGATTTGAATTTGTCTCGACTCTATCCTCAGCACTTTAACATTGATACCTACAGTTCCTGCTTTCAGAGGAAGAAAGTTACATAGGGTAGCCTCAAGAAGGTAGGACTGCTTTGACATAAAAGTCATACCTATATCAGAGCATCCATTTCTTTGGCAAGATGGTCATTTATTCTACTCTATCTCTGACTTATTGAAAATGGTATTGTGCTTAGGAAAGTGCCTTCTGATACCCAAATATCAGACCATCACTTTTTGAGATCTGCTCCACAGCAATGAAAATGCTTTTACCTGGTGAATGCTGAGTGGGCAACCACTTGGGAGAGAGACTGTAATTTTGTATTCCATGGGCGTAAGGGAGTTTCAGCTTTTTTCTTAGAAACTGGAGTGCTTATGATTTGGGAGGGGGTAGATAGATGGATTTATAATGTGTATATGTATATTTATTATCTCTATATTTATGCTATATGTATTTTATATATACTTGTCTCCCCAATTAGAATATAAGTTCATTGCATACATAGCTGTAGGGATTGTTTCACTGTCCATACTCATATCACCAGTGCCTATCACACATATTTGGCACTAAATAAATTCTTGTTGATTGATTGATTGATTGATTAACATGATCCTTATTGATCCTTGGCAGAAGCACCAGCCTTTCAGAAATTCAGCTTACTTGGCATTGAAAAGATACTCTGAAACACTCCTCCCTAACATCTCCACCCCCACCCCCACATACCCAACTCTTTTAAGTGGGAACACGTTTTCATGTCCCTTCACAATTCCCAGTCACTTATCACTGAGACAGATGCATAAGGGTGATTTATAACCACTTGGCATCTCTGAGCAAGAAGCTGAAAAGTGCCTCATGCCCATGGAATACAAAATTGCAGTGTCTTTCCTAAATGTCGATCATCAGCAGCATTCTTCATATCCTTCCTGCCACCCTGTTCCCCCTAACCTCAATGAACCAGAAGGCAGGCAGTCCTCTTTCAATAAGGGCTTTTGGGAAAGTTCCCTTAGAATGCATCCTGCATGATGGCAGGAAGAGAAAAAAATAAAATAGGAAAGGTCTGAAAAGTTTGATAAAAACCCTTCACCCCAATTAAAGCTGTACATTGCTTGAATTTATACAGAACAAGAAGGTCCCACAGCCTCTTTTTTGTACCCTGATTGTTCACCAGCTCCTTTTCCATCCCACATTGACATTCTTATCTACCTTCATTCTGTCCAAACCCAACTACAATAAAGTGGTTAAAAAGAAATCTATAAATCAATACTCTTAATAATGACTTATTTCCCTTCGTAATCAGTTAAGATATCTAAGTTCTATCTCCCAGGCAGACCTGCTTTCTGACTAGATAAAGTCAGACCAGAGATCATTCTTCAGATACTTAGAGGGTGTGTATGTCACAGGCAGTGTATAGAAGGAATAGAGAATGGGGAAGGGGGAAAAATTCAAGTCAAGTATTATAATTTATTACAAGAAACATGCTAGAATAAAATGGCTACCAGAGGGACTTTGATTGGAATTCCTCTTCCTTCTCCCACCTTCATTCATTCCAGATTTGGAGGTAGGTCTATCAGCTAGATAGAGACATCAAATGGAGTGATAGGGAACCTGAAAGGTATGGAGTGCACCTACCCATCCCACATCCCAATAGTTCTCTCCCTGCCTGTGGCATGCTGGAACCACATATTTCATTTAGAAGAGCTTGGGTCAATATTTTTGACGTTATCAATGAAAACTCAGGACAAGACTGTTTGCTATCCATCAATGCTCTAGTGTATTAGCTCAAACCCAACACTACAGCATTCTTAAAGGAGAATCACAGAATTTAGGAGAACTTGATCACCCAGCCTAGGTATTTTATTATATAGAAGAGGGAACATGAGAGGCAATGTGGTATAGTGAAAAAAAGGGCTGGTTTTGGATTCAGCAGATTGAGCTTTCAGATCCCAGCTCTCCCTTTCATGTGTGAGCCTGAGAAAGTCACTTAAAATCCCTCAACTTTATCTCCAAAATGACATTTGACTAACATTTTATGGTCCCTTGAGCTTGACCCCTAAGATCATTTGAGGCTCTATTAGGTTTAGTGATTTGCCCAAGCTATTAATGCATTATATCAATTGACCCAGCTTGGTCCTTCAGTTGTTGTTGGGGTAGCGAGGTGGTATGGTGGATAGAATGCAAGACTCATCTTTCTGAGTTCAAATCTGGCCTCAGACATTTACTAGTTGTGTGACCCTGAGCAAGTCACTTAACACAGTTGGCCTCAGTTTCCTCATCTATTAAAGGAGCTGGAGAAGGAAATGACCAAACCACTCCAGCATCTTTGCCAAGGAAACTCCAAATGAGGTCAGGGAGAATTGTACACAACTGAAAAACAACTTAATGACAACAAAAGTTTTACATAGCAGTTCTAGAATCAGAAACCAAGTCCACTGATGCTAAATCTAGTATTGTCTCTACTACATTATGTGTCTTCTTAACAGCATAATCTCCACATTTCAGATTATAAAAGATTGATTTCTCTTTTTAGAATTAAAAGCCTTCTCCTATAAGCACTTTGTAAACTGAAACATTTTAGATGAACTATTACAATTAATGGAAAGGTAGAATGTATAGAGTTAGAAAGGTAGGAAGATATAGAAAAGAATGCATTTGTAGTGAAAAAGATTCAGGTTCAACTACTGAGTATTAACTTTACTAAACTTTTGTTTCTTGATTAGTTAAGAGGAAATCAAAATAGCAGTCCTACCTTCCTTGGAGCTATTGTGAATATTGAATGATCTAATTTATTTTACTGAAGTGCTTTGGGAACTTTCAAATACTATACAAATGTAAACTATTTTAAAATTATATTTCATTATTTAAGTGTTGATTATTTAAGCATGTGTCAAGGGCCTCCCTCTCAGAGATGAGTCCCTTTAATTCTTTTGGAGGTCTAAGGCTAGACCCAGAATCATTTTTCGTGATACCTGATCATTTACATTTATCAGGCCAACCAGAAAACACATTAGTTCAAAGTAAACTAAATGACAAGAAAAATCTCCCCATACACACAGAAAAACACTCTCCCAAAGATTCAAATACCAACAATTAGGGAGGGAATACAAAGAAGAAGTACATAAAGCCCAAGGAACTGGGTAGAAGCAGGTTGAGATGTCAGGGAAATGCACAACCTTGGAAACATGTTCCTAAAGATGTGCCCCAGATAGAAGTTTTCTATGTCTCCACCAATGCTTTTTGCATAGTAAGTGTTTAATAAATGTCCCTTTGCTACTTCCCTCACAGAGCTGTTGGTGTCATTTTCTGTTCAGATAACATTATCAAACTATAGGCTGTTCCACCGAAGGATAAGAATCTCTCTAGTTGGGGTGAATACTGCAGATCCCTTGTTTTCTACTGAAAACTCTTGTCTTCTACCAAAATGCATCTCCTACATAGCTTTTTCTATTCCTATAAAGGGAGAGGTTCCCACTCAGTACACAGCCTCAGGGGCTATTTCATTCTTTTAATGATTTAAACCCCAAAGCATCAGCCAGCTAGCTAGTCAGCAAAATTCAGTAGGCTTAGATTATTTCTTCTCTCCCCCCTAACTCCTATTATTCTTCATAAATTGCTACTCTCTTGCCTGATTTTTTCATATTTTACTTGGATTTAAAGAATTTCAAGAATTTCAGAGAAATAACCTTGGGAGTATTTTTCCCTGTCAAGAACAAAATTGTTGTACTCTTTACAAGCATTTTTAGATATTGCATGCAGAGGGTCTGTACCAACATATTCCCTTGAAAAGGTTCATCCTCTTCAAAAGTCTTCTGGTTGCTTCTATCTCATATTTCAATTGAATTTAAAATTCAGTTGTCATTGGTTAAAAAAAAATCTAAACAGTACTTACCCTCAAGGATCTTACATTCTAATTGAAATATTTTCATCCAGAAGTAATTGATCATATCACTTTCTGCTTTCTCTTAACTTCTTCTTTTTTATGATTTTTTTCCCTGTTAATTATGTACCTGATAGAAAAGAGGAAAAACTGCTAATTCTTCCAGTCTCACTTTGCCCACTTCTGGATCTGAGTCTTCCTAATCCCCTATCACTTAATGCACAGGTACCCAAACATTTGCCCACATGGACTGTATAAATCAATGCTGATAATAACACAGGCATTCTAGGACTTATCCCATTAACACTAATCTGAGCTACAATAATGACTGTGTGCAGGTAGGCAATGCTCCAATGTCTCCAACTAGTTAAGCCTGGTCAATCTAATTTACTCATGCCTAAGTCATTGGTTACCTTTTCTATACCTGACCCCAAGAATGTGAGCTCAACCTAAAATGACCCTTGAAATAGTAGCAATGTTTCCTCCCCAACTGACAGGGAGATAAGAGGAAATAAGCTGATTTATTACAGATGGACCAGGAACACTATTACCCTGGCAACAATCTCTGCACACTCTGCCTCCCGAGATGCCCTATACCAGGACATAGTCCAAAAATACTTCTTAATTTAATGACACAGACCACATAAGTGACATGTACTTGTCATCATTTGAGAAACTATTCAGAATGTAAGATCCTAAGACTTAAAGCCTGAAGGATCTTGTCCAATACCCTCATTTTGTAAGAAAGGAAACTGAGTCCCAGAGAGGGCCATGGTCCATAAATCAGAAGAGGTAGAACCAGAAATTTGAAGCAAGATGCTACGATTCCAAATTCAGTTTTGAGTCAAATTCAAGACTCAGATTCAATGCTGTTGTCATCAAAACCTCATTGCCCCAAATGTATTTATTACATTAATGCTAGCTCTTTCTACCTTTCTCTTGGAGGGCCTGGGTTAGAGACCTAGCTCACTTACTAGCTATGACCTTAGGAAAGTCATTTAACCTCCATGGGCTTCAATTTCCTAATTTCTAAATTGAGGAAGTAAGATTAGTTGACCTTCAAAAATGCCTTCCTGCTCTAAATCTATGAACTATGAACCACCAAAATGTTTGCTTGCAGTACTGAAGAATGGGTACCTTCCAGAGCAGGTCATAATAATGCTACTTTTGGGGCCTTGTCTCTCTTGCTTCAATAACATCTTGGCAATTTCAACATCTTCCCTACAGTTGTCACAGCAGGAGAACACTGCTGGTTTTCACTGTGCTACAGAGAGAAGCCTTTACTGAATAATCTTTCCTTGCTTATATGGTAGGTGGAGGGAGAGAATGGCATGGGGAGAAGGAAGGAGTCATCTCTTTTGCTGCGGCTAAGTTGTCATTGAATGTACCCAGTCAAGGATCCTGTGACACATGTGCACAATTGTTCTTCACCAAATAGGCTTTGCAAAAAATAATGCTTTATAGTACTTTGGACCAGTCTGGTTTTTTTTCTTTTCTTTTTTTTTTTGTGAGGCAAGTGGGGTTAAGTGACTTGCTCAGGGTCACACAGCTAGTAAGTGTCAAGTGTCTAAGGACAGATTTGAACTCAGGTCCTCCTGAATCCAGGGTCGGTGCTCTATCCACTGCACCACCTAGCTGCCCCAGTCTGTTGTGTTTTAAATGGAGCTTCTTGACTTGCACCTATAAACCCATATCTCACTGTGCACAATGCTTCAATACTGAAAGTATCAATGATTTCATCTATACAGTGTACTCCCTCGTTCGAATACAGCTCACAAACCTTCTGTGTTTTAATTCATTGTTTAATGAGTGTCTGTGGCCAAAACACCTCTCATCTGATGGCCCTGAGGAAAAGAGAACTGAATTTGAGTACAGAATTTGACTCCTATATGGCCTCAACAGCCTGGAAAAACTCTTAAGTATAGTCCCAGAAATAAACAATTTATCATCTATCCTGGAATCAATCTATCTAAGTTGGGACAGGTAGATCATCAGAAATAAACCCATCAAATAAGACATTGGTTTGCCCTTTAAGATTTGTAATGCATTTTTTCACAAACTTGCAATGGAGGCAGTAGAAGTATTATTATGCTCATTTTATTCATGAAGGGACTGAGAACCTAAAAGGTTATACTATTTGCCTATGTCCTGATTTCTCACCAGACTTAACTCCATATATCTCCATCACACCCCAGAAACCTCTTCATCCTGGAAGATAACATCCCCATCCCCACTCCAGAAATTCCCTCTGCTCCTGTAGCCTCTCCCTCCAGTTGGATGGTTCTTCCAAAAACTTCTACTTTTCGAGGGATCCTGGGCCTACCATGTCTTCATTTCTCAACAGACTGAATTCTGGATTTCTCTTCCAGATTTAGAAGTAATAGAAGGGTAGCTAGGTGGTGCAGTGGATAAAGCACTGGCCCTGGATTCAGGAGGACCGAAGTTCAAATCTGGCCTCAGACACTTGATACTTACTAAATGTGTGACGCTTGAAAAGTCACTTAACCACAATTGTCTCACTGAAAAAGAAGAAGAAGAAGAAGAAGAAGAAGAAGAAGAAGAAGGAGAAGAAGAAGAAGAAGTAATAGAAAGTACTTTTAGAATGTAAGCTCCTTGAGGGCAGCAACTGTCTTTTTTAGTGCCTGACACTTAGTAAACACTTGATAAATGAGTGCTGATTGACTGACTCACTATAGGCACACAGCCACTAAGTATCTGAGATATCACTGAAACTCTGGTATCCTGACTCCAGATTCAAAGTTCAATCTAGTACACCATACTGCCTTTTAATTAACATCAACAACAAAATTACCCATGTCATTTAGGGTCAGACATTGTGCAAAGTGAGGGAAGCCTGTAATTAATTCATTAGTTTTCCTAATTAGGAACTAATTGAAATATATTCAAGTCATTTATAATAAAATACAGTTTAATATAGTGATAATAACCCTTTATTCACAATCAAGAGATCTAAGTTCAAGCCCTACTCTAATTCTGATTAGCAACACCTTAAGCAAAATAATTACCATACCATGAAGTCCTCCCCTACCCCCACCACAACTCAATAGTTTCTTCATCTATGAAATGTATAGAACATCTACACCAGAGAATACTCAGGTATGTCTTAAGGGATCTTTGATTCCATTGCTGAGTTGAGCTGCTAGTAAAGAATTTCCTTTATTAAGGTTAGGTCAACAGTTTCTCTGAGTTGTATAGTCTAATTGCCAATTGCTTGAGAAATAAGGGTCATGGTAACACACATTATAAGTGGGACTTGAACCCAAGTCTTCTTGGATCCAAAGCCAGCTATCCAAAGCCTCACTGGCATTCATTTTTCACTGACAAAGCAAATAGGACCATTTGGCCAGACTCCAATTCCTTTGACTCTGCTTAGCTTCTTGCAACTAGCCTTGAAAGAAATACACTGAATCAGTTCCTAAAGAAAGATTCTAGGGGCAGCTAGGTGGCAAAGAGGATAAAGCACCAGCCCTGGATTCAGGAGGACCTGAGTTCAAATAAGGCCTCAGACACTTAACAATTACTAGCTGTGTTACTCTAGGCGAGTCACTTAACCCTTTATTGCATCACCAAAAAAAAAAAAGATTCTACTTTTCCAAGCTTAAGTCAGACAATTAACTCTTTCTCTACCTAGGCATAGAATTTTCAATGTTGAGTCAGTTACCTTTGTAGTACCCTCTTTTATAATTCTGAAATAGATTTTTGGGGGGGCAGGGCAACGGGGGTTAAGTGACTTGCCCAAGGTCACACAGCTAGTAAGTGTCAAGTTTCTGAGGCCAGATTTGAACTCAGGTCTTCCTGAATCCAGGGCCACTGCGCCACCTAGCTGCCCCTGAAATAGATTTTTGAAGTGCTTCCAACTCTTCTCCCATTTGACAGGTTATGGTCCTGTTATAATATGTCCATTATATACTTCCACTAGATTAATCTTTCATAATTTCATCCCCTTTCTTAAAAACCTTCAGTGACTCTCTTTTGACTAAAGCTGAAAAGTCAAACATAACACTGCAGAGTACCAAGGGAACCGAATTAAAATAAAAGTGAGAAATTGTTAACAAAACAAAAATAAAACATGGATAATATTAATATGGGATTTTGTAAGTCAGTATGTGACCTGCAGGGTACAGTGAATGGTTCCCATTTCTATTTGAGTTTGACACTACTGATGTTTAGAATATAGTCTAAGCCACTTGGCCTAGCAGACATTGTAGTGTGGTATAATAGAAAGAATAATGGCAAAAGAATATCAAACAAAAAATAATAATTTCAAGCAAAAGGCTGTGTTCAAGTGCCAGCTCTGACATTTGTAAGCTGTGTTACCTTACACAAAATGATTAATCTTGCTGAAGTTAGGTTTCATAGAGATAGTAATACTTAATCCTATTAGAATCATAGAATGAGAACTACAAAGTATCCTGGAGGTCATCTAGTCCATGCCTCCCATTTTGTAATTGACCAAATAAGATCCAGATAGGTTAAGTGACTACCTGACCAGGGCAGAGTTTTGGTAAGGTAAGTGCTTTGTAAAGTATTTGAATTTGAAAGTGCTAGTCATCATTTTTTCAAAGCTTTCCACAAAGTGAAGATATATCTGTCTTTTCAACCTTACCCCCAGTTGAGCCAAGATGGCAGATGAAAGACAGTGACTTCCCTGAGCTCTCCCCAAGACCCCTCCAAATAACTTCAAATAATGCCATTAGACAATTCCTGGAGGAGCAGAACCCACAAAAGCCCAGGGTGAGATCATTTTCCAGCCAAAAATAACTAAGGTCAACAGGAAAGGTCTCATACCTGGGTGAGAATAGAGTGAAGTCCAGCACAGGCTATACCAGCCCAGACCCAACCCCAGCACAGGCTCAGCCCCAGAAAACCAGGCTTCAGGAGCCTCTGATTCAGCTGTGGCAGCAGCTGTTTCTGGAACTCAGCCCAGAAATGGTGAGGGGGTTGAGCAGTTGGCTAGAGGGAGATTACATGGGTCTCTTTGCTAGCACTGAAGCAGAACTCTGTTGTTTTTCCCAGACTGGGATCCAGGTCACAGACTTGGGTGTTGGTCCCAAGTTGGGGAGGAGCACAAGCATAGTAGAGCTTGCAGCCACAGTGAAGCAGGGCTCTGTTCTGGGTTCCAGAGCAGAGGAGCAGGCCTGTGGTTGCTTGTAGACCACAGGCCAGGAAAGTGGTGAACATACCTCTCCTTAAATAATACCAACTTGGAAGAACTAAGGACTTACAAATTTCTAGAAGTATCTTGGGGAATAGCTACTCTAAGCCCATGAAGCTTGTGACAGTGAGCCCTCCTCCCTGGAAGCCATGCCCCACATTAACAAAGAGTTAAAAGTCAAGAAATAGGCTGGGGAAATAAGCAAACAGAAAAAAAAATCTTACCCAATAAAGTTTCTATGGTGACAAAGAAGGTCAAAATACACCCTTAGAACAAGATAACAAAGCCAAAGCTCCTACATCCAAAGCTTCCAAGAACAATATGAATTGATCTCAGGCCATAGAAGGGCTCAAAAAGAACTTTGAAAATAAAGTAAGAGGGTCAGCTAGGTGGCACAGTGGATAGAGCACTGGCCCTGGATTCAGGAGGACCTGACTTCAAATCCGGCCTCAGACCCTTGACACTTACTAGCTATATGACCCTGGGCAAGTCACAATTGCCTTGCTAAAAGAAAAACCAACCCACCAAACAAAAAGAAAAAGAAAAAGAAAAGAAAACAAGTAAGGGAGGTAGAAGAAAAAATGGAAAGAGAAATGAGAGTGATGCAAGAAAATTATATATTAAAAAAAAAAGTCAACAGCTTTAAAACTGAATTGGCCAAATGGAAAGGGAGATACAAAAGCTCTCTGAAGAAAATAATTCCTTAAAAATTAGGATTGATCAAATGGAAGCTAATGACTTTAAGAGAAATCAAGACACAATAAAGGAAAACCAATAGAATGAAAAAAATAGAAGGCAATGTGAAATATCTTCTTGGAAACATGACTGACCTGGAACATAGATACAGGAGAGATAATCTGAAAATTATTGGACTACCCGAAAGCCATTATCAAAAAAAGAACCTAGACATCATCTTCCAAGAGATTATCAAGGAAAAGTGCCCTGATATTTTAGAAGCAGAAGGTAAAATAGAAATTGAAAGAATCCACCAATCACCTCCTGAAAGAGATCCCAAAATGAAAGCTTCCAGGAAGATTATAGCAAAATTTCAGAGCTCCCAGGTCAAGGAGAAAATGTTAGAAGCAGCTAGAAAGAAACAATTCAAGTACTGTGGAGCCACAGTCAGGATAACACAAGATCTATCAGCTTCTACATTAAAGGATAAGAGAGCTTATAATATCATATTCCAGAAGGCAAAGGAACTGGGATTACAGCCAAGAATCATCTACCCAGCAAAAAATGATTATAATTCTTCAGGGAAAAAATTGGAATGCAATGAAAGAGAGGACTTTTAGGCATTCTTCATGTAAAGACCTGAGCTGAATAGAAAATGTGACTTTTAAATACAAGATACTAGAGAGGCATAAAAAGAAAAACAGGGAAAGAAATCATAAGGGATATTAAAAAGTTAGATTATTTACATTCCTACATGAGAAGTATATTTAGATGAAGAGCACAGGCATGAGTTGAATATGAAGGGATGATATCTTTAAAAAAATAAAATTAATGGGGGAGCTAGGTGGCAAAGTGGATAAAGCACTAGCCCTGGATTCAGGAGGACCTGAGTTTAAATCTGGCCTCAGACACTTGACACTTACTAGCTGTGTGACCCTGGGCAAGTCACTTAACCCTCATTGCCCCACCAAAAATAAGTAAATAAATAATAAATTAAATTAAATTAAATTAAATTAAGGGATGAGAGAGGAATGCACTGGGAGAAAGGGAAAGGGAAAAATGGAACAGGGTAAAATATCTCACATAAAAGAAACAAATATACAGTGGAGGGGAAGATGGGGGAGGTGCTAGGGAGTGAATGAATCTACTCTCATTAGAATTGGCTCAAATAGCGAATAACATACACACTCAATTGGGTATAGTAATCTATCTTACCCTGTAGGAAAGTAGGAGGGGGTGAAAGAAGCGAGGGTGGATTGGGGGAGGAAACAGTCATAAGCAAAACACTTTTGAGGAGGGATAGGGTGAAAGAAGATAAGACAATACAGTAAATGCCATGGTGAGAGAATAGGATGGAAGGAAATATAGTTAGCAATAGTAACTGTGAAAGAAATTTGAACCACTTTGTCTGACAGGCCTCAGTTCTCAAACATGTAGAGAAGTGAGTTAAATTTGTTAAAATAAGAGCCTTTCCCCAATTGAAAGATGATCAAAGGATATGAAGTTTTCAGATGAAATAATCAAAGCTACCTATGGCAATATGGAAAAAAATGCTCTAATTCACTACAGATTGGAGAGATGCAGGTCAAAACAATTCTCGGGTACTCCCTAATACCTATTGGATTGTATAATAGGACAGCAGAGGAAAATGACAAATGTCAGGGAAATGGGGAAAATGGGATATGGATATACTCTTGGTAAAGTTGTAAACTTATTCAAACATTCTGTAGAGCAATTTGGATCTATGGCCAAAGGGCTATAAAACCATGCATACTCTTTGACTTAGTAATACCACTACTAGGTTGGTATTCAAAACAAGATAAAAAAAGTTGAATTTGAAATTGAGGAGATACCCATCAATTGAGGAATGACTGAACAAATTGTTGGTTGAGATTATAATGCTATAAGAAATGATGAGCAGGATGCTAATAGAAAAACCTGGAAAGAACTACATGAACTGATGCAGAGTGAAATGTATACAAAATAACAGCAATATTGTAGTTATTTTCAGTGATATAATGATCTAAGACAACACTGAAGGACTTATGAAAAATGCAATCCATCTACAGAGAAAGAACTGATGGTGTCTGAGTACAGATTGAAGAATTTTTTTTAGTTCCTTTTTCTAAAGTTTTTGTTTGTTTTGGTTTTTTGCACTGGCCATGGATTCAGAAGGACCTGAGTTCAAATCCAACCTCAGACACTTTACACATAACTAGCTGTATGACCCTGGGAAAGCCACTTAGCCCTCATTGCACAGGCAAAAAATAAGCAAATAAACAAACAACCAAATAAATAAATAAATGGATAAGTAAATAAATGAATGAATAAATGGATGAATGAATAAATAAATAAAGGGAGTTTCGTCTGTTTTCTTTCACAAACTGACTAATGTGGAAATGTTTTGCATGACTACACATGTATAACTTAAAAAACAAATATACACACAAACACAAAATAACCCAGTAAGCTTCCAAAAGGGAAAATCCAGGGCTTAAATGCATTTGTATCATCCTCAACACCTTGTACATAGTAGTTAATCACCAAATGTTTGTTGAATGAACAAATCAACACATTCATGCCTATGTTAACTGTCAAATGGGGAGGAATAACGATTAGAACCATGAGCGTGAATTTGAGTAGCCTGGTTCTCTTTGGTTTGAAGAACCAAATTCTCTTACAAATTCTCTGAAGAAGAAATAGGGAGAACTAGGAACTCTTTGGAAAGACAGCATGCTGTAATGATAAGTCCCTTACTGGGAACCTGAAGGACCTGTGTTTTAATCTTTACCATTAATTAACAGTGTGCCTTTCAGTGAGTTGTTTGTTTAGTTTCTCTGTTTAGTAGTTTCTTCATCGGTTAAAAAAAGGGACTTGAATAAAATGATGTTATAGGTATTTTTCCAGCTTTAAGTGTACTGAAATCTACTTATTTATTTTTTACAGCAGGTTTGAGGTGCTGCTGGTAAAGTACTGGACCTGGCACCAGGAAACTTGAGTTTAAATATTGCCTCAGGGGGACAACAGAGTCAGGCAAAAGAATGCTCTTCTATTCCTCAGTACAAAAGAATCAGAAACCCAACCTGCTGCCTGGGCTGACAGAGTCTGGAGGTGGTGGTGCAGAGGAAATAATGAGAGAAGTGTAGACAGAGAAACTATAAAAAGAGATGTTGTTCCTTAACTTGCTCCTTAACTCTCAGAAGCAAGACCATGGAAATATTTCAGAGCTCTGCTGACAAAGAGGAGGGCAGGGGAATCAGGAAATGAAGGAAGAGAGTCACTCCAATCCTTGGCCATGACTACTTGCATAAGTCGTGATTATTGCCAGTTTAGCCTACCTCTGAGGTGCAGGGTAGCTTGGTGAGTGAGATGGATTCCACTCGCGCTTGTCTCTGCACCAATTAGCACAACTCCATAAATAACCCCCAATCTGTTCAGCATTGTGAAACGGGCCCCCAGAGTGATTACCATGTCTAAAAATGCTCTTTTGGTTTGTTAGCAGATGTCCTTCTTTAACTTGTATGTACTCTACACACGCCTATGGAATTAGATTTTTTTTAATTACCCAATTACAAATAAGGCACAGGTAGATCCCTAAGATGGTGCATGTGTTTGTGCGTGGAGATTAAATGCGGCCCCTGGCATGGAAGAGAAGAGTTAGCAAATGGAAGCTTACTTTCCCAGGTGTATTTTTCAAGCCCTTATGAAAGCTCTGGCTCTGATTGGAGTTGGAGATTGGATCAGAAACAGGCGTGAAATGGAACCACCTCCCCAGAGTAAGGCTGCAATCTGCTTTCAGCCATTCCCCTGTGCAATCTCATAGGTTTTTCATCATCTTTCTCCCACAGAATAAAATATTCCCAGGAAACCACCAGAACATTCTAAAATTCTTTCAAGGGTTAAATCATATCCATTGCCCCCATCTGGGTCATTATTAGATTGGATGGCCTTAGGTAAAATTTGTGGTATTCACCCTTAGACCTCCACTGTGCATCTATCTCTCCCCCTATAAAGCAATTTGTTGTTCAATTACAGTTTCCTTGGCAAAGATACTGGAATAGTCTGCCATTTCTTTCTCTATCTCATTTTACACATAGGGAAACTGAGTCAAACAGTGCTGCCCCCCCCAAGCTAGTAAGTGTCTGAGGCTGGATTTGAACTCATGTCTTCCTTACTCCGGGCCCAGTCCTCTAGGCATTCTATCCTCTATTCCTCTTAGCTACCCAAAGCAATTAATCCACACAAATAAATTTCCTGGCTAGAAAAGTGATCTTCTACGTCCTGCACTTTTCTGGAGTTTCACCAATATCTGTCCTCCTGGGTTATCACCTTGTAGACCAAGACATTCCTTTCCCCCTATCTTTTCTTTACATTCCATAATCAAAATGTAATCTCTCCTGTTTTCATTCCTTTCAGACTTTTGTAGGAGGTACAAGTAGCTGGTAAATCTGGTAAACTAATAGATGCTAAATCATTAATAGGAAATGAGGGCCATGATAGCTTTAATGTTCAATGACTATTTGGTGTAGTGGAAATATCTTCCTGACAAGAGTCCAGAATGACCTGGGTTTGAATCCTGCATCTATTACTTAATAGCTTTGTGATCATGCATTGACTGAATCTCTTTGAAACTCTATTATTATCCCAAGCAGGAATTTGGAGATAACACTTCTACTACTACAATTAGTAAGTATAGTAAGCAAAGTACAAGACTGTAAATCAGGGAGTCCTGGGTTCAAATCCTGTCCCCAACACTTTGTTGCTGTGTGACCTGTGACAAGTCACCCTTTATGTCTTCGGTTATATTCTAGGATTTATTTAATAAGTCACTGATCAGTTGCAATGTGATTTAACAGAGATTTCCTCCACTGGGAGTTCCCCATTCTGAGAAAATCACAGACCCTTCTTTCTAACACTTGTGCAACATAGCTCACAAAAGTGTGAGGATCACAAGGAATAATCTATGTAAAGTAATTTTTTAACTTTATATAAATGTCAGCCATTGAATGCGTTACCCTACTCAAGTAACACATTTGCATATTCATGAGGGCCTTCAATGCCCTAACTCAAAGGCTTACTCAGAGTAGGATATTATGTCCTCTGAAAGGCCAGCATAAGAGAAATTTTTAAGAGCCATGATTCATACCATGGAAGTGATTGCCTACTTTGCCAAATCAAAGGTCTGCACTGATTCTTTTTTTTTTTCAGAGACACTGTATTTTAATGGGATACTAGAAATAGTCACAGATAATCCACCTCCACCTCCCACACCTCCTCCTCTGCAAGGCCAGGTGAGCCTCTCCCTTACAGAGCCAGCTTCTTGTACTCAATCTGGCGTGTTCCTTCGGGTAAACTTCCATCTTCTAGGTAAGGCAGGGTGTGAACCATGTCACTCAACCAGGGAGATGAGCCAGAGGGAGGGGGATTAGAGCTGTGAAAGAGGGGGCACCTTCTTTTCTCTTCACCTCAGTAGGGGCAGGCGCAGAGATAGTCAAGGATCACAGAAAGCCTCCCTGACCTGTAGTATTTGAATCACATAACAGCGTCACTAATGGCAGAGGTAGCTGAGGGGTTGGAAAGAGAAAGGGATGTCAGCCTAGAAGGGGAAGGGGCTATTCAGAGCAAAGCTCAGCCCAACCCTAACCCATTAGGGCAGCTGCTGAGTGTCACAGCCCAGAACCTCCACCCTCAAAGCAATGTGGTTGGTCCAGCTCCAGGGGTGAATCCTCAGGCATCAGGCAAGCAGCGGGGGCTCCACAGGGTTCACCACAGGGTTCACTACAGGGCTAGTATGATCCTCATTCCCCTTGAAGATCTTTATTTCTTTATTCTGATGAACAAAGGTCCAGTATTTGCCCTCTTGGCTACTGGAGAGCAAGAATTCTTTCACATACATGTTGGTGAGGACGGACTTCACACCCTGGGTGATTACTCCAGTGACTTTCATCACCTTCTGAAAATCCACCTGAAGAAACTCCTTCTGCCTATTTTCTGTTGAGCTCCCAGCCAAGCAGTTCTGTTCAGAGGGTGCTGCGCACGCTGAAGTGGGAGGGCTGGAGGTAGATGTATTGGGCAACCATGGGAGGGTTAAACACATTTTCTTTGATACCAGATGCATCTACATTCCCAAAGAACACCTGAAAGGAGGTAGACTCATGAGGGACCTCCAGGGCAAAGAACAGGCTGGGGAGCTCAGGGACCAGCAGGAGCTGCACTGATTCTTTTTTTTTTTTTCCTGAGGCAATTGGAGTTAAGTGACTTGCCCAGGGTCACACAGCTAGTAAGTGTCAAGTGTCTGAGGCTGGATTTGAACTCAGGTACTCCTGAATTCAGGGCCAGTGCTCTATCCACTGCACCTCCTAGCTGCCCCAGCTGCACTGATTCTTGAGATAGATGACAAACATGCCCACTTACTTTTTAGTCCTTCATGTGTTTTTTCAGTTTTCTCCTCCAAGAATGTCCTCTATGCTTTTTCCATCTGCTCAAATTCTACACTTCCCTGAAAGCTTAATTCAAATGGCATCTTGTATGTGGAAACTCACCCTTGTTAATATGAATGTATGGATCACCTGGATTTGATGGAGCTGACCTATTATCCAAGTGGATTCTATGAGACCCTGGAATAATAGGAGCAAAATGCCTTTTGACAAAGACTTCAAACTGAACCCAGATAGTCCCTATTCACTTTCCCTAATAAATGCCCCTTTGAAATTCCAATTCACTATCTTCTTTCCCCAAGAAAGTAAATAGATCTTATTGTTTTCCTGACCAACTATCTAGACATCCTTGTCTTGGATAAAACCCTTACTGTTTCCACATACTCTAACCTTAGCATCTGCTTTAAGTGGAATTGTTAAGCTGATTTGTATTGTTTAACTGATTTACATTTATAGTATTTGCTGTGGTAAAATAATGGAATTTGGCAGATGCCCAGGGGTCCAACTTGATTGACTTAGTAGTGTTTGAATTGGGTGTGAATGAAAAACTACTAAGTACCCACTTAAAGATGATTCGATTTTAGCCACACCTGGCCTGCCCTGTTAGACCTAACGTAATTTGACCAACCCTGAGAAGGAATCTCCTCAGAGGCTGTAGACTGCATCATCAACAGGGAACCAGTCTCAGTCACACTACTTGAAGGACCTCCCTTTTGGGGGAGGGAGAAAAAGGTAGAAAAAGGGACCCCAACAGGAAGTGGCTCACTCACACTCTCAATCTCTCTCTGGCCTTGAAGGAGCATTTGGAGCAGACTACAGGCTGAACAGCTGACTCCCATAGAAATTACTGATGCCTGGTAGTGAGTTAAATTCAGCCCTTTGAATTAGCTGAGCTGAAAGCGAGTTTGGGTTTGAGACAGACCTTGCTAGAAGAGCCAGGGAGATTATTGATTTTTCCTTTTCTTTATTCCCTTGTCCTTGACTTTATTACTGTGACTTTATTACTATTATTTACTGTGTATTTTATTCCCATTAATAAAACCTGATTCATTTGTGGAAAAGAGGTTGTTAAGCTCCTTTCTTATTGACCTGGGAGAAATAACTAAAAAGGCAGTTTGGACAGGAGGAAGTTTTGGACCTAGAGGTCCCTCATTATTTTCTGAACCCCAATATTATGGAGAACCACCCAATTAACTCTCCACACATTAAATTTGGCCCCTACATTGCTTTGGGTTGATTTGTATCAAGCTAATGAAGTTACCCTGTAAACAGAGAGCAAAGAAACTTTAAATACCCTTAGAAAGAGGGAGTTTTTGAACTCCCCTTTTGGAAGTGGTCTCTAGCATGTTCATGTTTATTTCTTCTTGGGACAAAATAAATTGGTATTATGTGTTTTCTTGACTGTCTCTGATCTGGTTTATCCTGTAGGAGATATTATTTTCTCTGAACTGCTTTGTTCATAGGAGGACAACAGGTATGGAAACAAATTGTAGGAGATATTATAAAATTGATTTATCTAATCTGTGGTGTTTTTTTTGTAGGGGACAGGCAAATAAAAACTATATTTAATTTTCAATACCCTTCAATACCAATACTGCCTACCCCCAGTCTTCATCTTACTAATTTTGTGATCATGCATGGACTAAATTTCTTTAAATCTGTCATTACATCCAGCAAACATTTGGGGATAATACCTTCAGACAGAAGTATGTAATCTTTTTCTCTTCAAATTTCTCCTATAACTTTGAACCTTTCCTGAGAATTTAGGATTATAGGATCATAGACTTGGAAGATAGATTTGGAAGAGGCTACAGAGGTCAATAAGTCCAACCCTCACATTTTACAGATGAGGATACTGAAGTCTAAAGGTTTAAATGACTTGTACAAGGTCACAACACATGTAAGTAATGTAGGCAGGATTTGAAACATAGTCTCTTCTATCCAAATCCAGCTTCCTTTGCCTTTCATTGTAGCATAGTTATCTATGTCCCTATCTTAGCTCTCCAACTAGACTTGAAGGCCATTGAGGGAAGGAACAATATGTCCCTTTCTATCCACTCCCAACCCTATTACCCATTGCATTGTTTTCTGAGTAGTGATTACTTAATAAATAATGCTAATTGAATTTTAATTTGTTGTTGTTGCTTCCCCTCTTTCATGGAAATGTCATTTTCATTTTAATGTTTTTCACCAATGTTGCCACTGGAAAACAAACAAGAGACTAATGAACAAGTTAGCAAAACAAAGCTATGAGTAATTGCTGTCTTCTTCCCCTTCAGCCCTGGGGTTGGGGAAAAGCAAGATAAAATAGAACTGTTGGCTACTGTATCTGACTGTATGTAGATGGATAATCAGGGGAAGTTCAGTGGCTCCTGGGCACAATATTTATTTTTAAATCAAATTCTTACTATTATGGTCAAGTAGTTTGGTCAACTAACACAACCAAATTTTTATTCCTGTACTGGGAAGAATGAAGAAAGAAGGTCTATCAAAATAGACCTTTTCTTAGGGAACCAATAAGTTCAAGGCAATAAAATGTGATGTCTTTAAATTAGAATGGAGAAACTGTGGCACAGAGAGAAAAACAACTTGGTCAAGGTACAGAGTAAGTCAAATCCAGAAATGTCTTTCATCTCCAATCCTGGATCTTTTCCATTCTACATAATAATAGAATTGGGATACAAAGAGAATCTCTAAATTATTTTCCAGCTGAAAAATCCCAAGATTCCCTCCTATTATTTCTCTGACTGATTTCACAATGTCTCTATCCTGAGACAGATAGGAGTAGAACCAAATTCAAGAAGTATAAGAAAATCATAAAATTTCACAGTTGAAAGTCCCAATTAAAATCCCACTTTCTACAGGAAGCCTTCCCTAGCTCTTTATTCTTGTGCCTTCCTCTATAAATTTTCAATTTTTTCCAGTACCTAGTTTGCTTTATTTATATTTGTTTCCATGTTGTCTTCCCACATTAGACTATAAGCTGCTTGAGGAAAGGGACTGTCTTTCGACTCTTTTTGCATCACCAGCACTTAGCATAGTATATTGCCACATAATAGGTGTTTAAAAATGTTTATTGATTGATGGAAAAAATCTCACCTATCAGTTAATCCAACCCATACCTGAAAAACAGTCCCCATTAAAACATACATGGCTCATAGTTATCAAATCTTGCTTAAGGATCTACTTTGGAGGGAAAATCACTATGAATCACTATGTTCTAGAATAGTCCATTCCAATTTTGAATAATTATTAGAAAATTTTTCATAGCAAAGAGCCTAAATGTGTTTCTTTGAATTATCTGCATTCAGAGAAAGAATTGAAAATTAGACATATAGAATGATTTCACATACAGATTTCTCTCTCCCTCTCTCTCTCTCTCTCTCTCTCTCTCTCTCTCTCTCTCTAGGATAGGCCAAAGGGGTTTCTATATTTAATGACTCCTTTTTGTTTTTGTTTTTAATTTACAATACCATAGAATCATATATGGCATACATGGAAAATGAATTTACATTATATATGAAAAATCAAATCTTGTAAATTGCAAAAAATAAGGAAAAATAATTTTCAAAAAGTTATTAAAGCATGGTGACTTTTGGCCTACCACATATGTATGTATTCATTCATGCATGTGTGAGATTTAAAATTGGATATAAGAGCATTAAACTCCCCTTTAACCCTTCCCTTATATATCTCCCAGACCAGTAAGAGAAAGAAACCTCTGAGCTTTAATTAGAGATGGATTACTTAGCTTTTAGTGTTTGGGAATTAATTAGCCAACAAACAGGTGATACTGATTAGGGAAATAGGAAGGTAGAAATACAAATAAATAGTCTTAGATCTAAGCTTAGTCTATATTCTTTTATAAAACTCATCGAATCCAAAAGTTACCTCTCAAGCTAAGAAACAGCTTCAAGCAAGTCCTGCCACTGAGGAACAGGGCCGATCACCCGAACACGCCATCAAACCTGAGCCAGCATGTGTGTGCCGAGAGTGAGAGCACCCACTTCCGTTCTCTCCTCATTTTCAAACTTGCACCCCGGAAGTGGAGTGCTTGGTCACGCTCTCCTGAGCATCAGCATGTGCATGGCTGTTCGGCACGGTCTCCTCCCAGAAAGGCCAGTCCTTCAAAAACTGGCAGTCCTTCAGTAATGGGCATTCAACTCTTAAATTTTAGTTAAAAACTTTCATGTTTTACCACACATGTATGTATGTATGTGGATAGATGGATTGATGTGTATATGTATGTGTATGTATTATTGTACTACATATTATATATACATGAATATGTGTACACACGTATATATGAACATGTGTATATACATAATTTATGCACATATGCATATATTCATACACAAAAACATATATGGTTACATGAATGCATATTTATTTTTGTGTGTGTGTGTGAGGCAATTGTGCTTAAGTGATTTGCCCAGGGTCACACCACTAGTAAGTGTTAAGTGTCTGAGGTCAAATTTGAACTCAGGTCCTCCTGACTCCAGGGCCGGTGCTCTATCCAATGTGCCACCTAGCTGCCCCTATGCAAACATATTTCTATGTAATAGTAGTCATATCTAGGGTGGGGGGAAGAAAAAAAAGAAATTTAGATGATAGGTAGATAGATAGATATAAAGAAAAGGAAGTTTTAAATAATACATTTGCAGTTTCGTATGTAATCACCTTTTTATTCTTCTATGTTTTATTTCTTAAATTTATTTCATAAATTAAAAATAAATAAAACTAAGAAATGAAACTTTTACTCATTGCTCCTGGTTTTTCCCTCTAGGGACAAATAGAACTAGCTAAATGTATTGCACACAATACTTTCAAGTATTTGAAAATAGCTATCATGTTGTCCCTGAGTCTCCCTTCTCCAAACTAAATGTCACCAGTTCTGTCAACTGATGATCCTAAAACATAGACTCAATGACCTTCACAATCCTGTTTACCCTCCTCTAGCCTTTTTCCATCTCACCTGTGTCCTTCCTAAAATATGATACCCAGAACGTTTTATTCTGTTTAAAATTTTATTTTCCCAATTACATGCAAAAACTAATTTTGACATCTTGTTTTTAATTTTTTGTTGCAACTTCTCTTCCTTCCTCCCTCCCTGCCCCCAACCCCCATCAGTCATACATGAAGAGTTGTAGAAAACATCTCCACGATAGCCAGGTTGTGAGAGAAAACAGACAAAAACAAACTTCAGATTAAGGAACTATCAAAAAAATATGCTTCAATCTGTTTTCAGATACCATCAGTTCTTTCTCTGTAGATGGACTGCAATTTTCATGTCTTTCAGAGTTATACTGGATCATTGAATTGCTGAGAATAACCATGTCCTTCACAGCAGATCATCTTACACTATTGCTGTTATTTTGTATACAGTACATTTCACTCCACATCAGTTCATGTAGGTCTTTCCAGGTTTCTCTGATAGCATCCTGTTCATCATAACTTTGATTTAGTACCTTAAAATTGACAAAGAATTTTCTTTACAATAGCCCAGCAAAGTAAGTACCATATGTTTTGCCATTATAATCAATCACCATAACTGTTTCCCTCCATCCTATTTGCTTCCTATGATATTTACTCTATTTTCTATCTTCTTTTACTCCATTGCTCATCAAAAGTGTTTTGTTTCTGACTGCCCCCTCCCTTGATCTGCCCTCCCTTTTTTCACCCTTTCCTCCTTATCCCCTGCCCCTCCTACTTTCCTGCACGATTGGATAGACTACTCTACGCAATTGGGTGTGTATGTTCTTCCCTCCTTGAGCCAACTCTGATCAGATTAAGGTCTGATTTAATTCTGGTGTGTATAAGGCTACTTCACTTCCCCACACTTCCCCTTCCCTCCCCCCACTCCATACAGCCTTTCCTGATTATTTCATGTGAGATTTCACCCCATTCTGCCATTCCCCTGTTCCCTGCCCCAGTGTATTCACCTCCCCCCTCAATTTTACCCCAAAGATGTCATCATGGGGTAGCTAGGTGACACAGTGGACAAAGCACCTGCCCTGGACCCAGGAGGACTGAGTTCAAATTCAGCCTTGGACAAAAGACACTCATTAACTCTGACTCCCCCCCCCAAAAAAAAAGAAAAACAAAAAAAATGATTTTCAGGTATTAGCACTTCATAATCAATTCCCACTTATGCCCTCTGTCTAAATTTATTTCTACCATCTGCCCTAATAACCAGAAGGCTCTTGTGATTTGGACATATCATCTTCCCATGTAGGAATGTAAATAATTTAACCTTTTAACATTTTCATGATTTCACTTTCCAGCTTATCTTTTTTTTTTTTTATTCTCTAGTGCCTCTCAAATTTTCTATTCAGTTCAGGTCTTTTCATCATGAATACCTGAAAGTCCTCTTTTTCATTGAAGTCCCATTTCCACCCCTGAAAGATTATATTCAGTTTCTCTCAGTAGGTGACTTTTTGTTTTAAACCCAATTAATTTGCCCTCTGTAATATCATATTCCATGACTTCTGGTCCTTTAATGTAGAAGCTGCTAGATCCTGTGCTATCCTTATCATGGTTCCACAGTGTTTGAATTACTTCTTTCTGGCTACTTGCAATATTTTCTCCTTGACCTGGGAACTCTGGAATTTGGCTATAATATTCCTGGAAGTTTTCCCTTTGGGATCACTTTCAGGAGGTGATTTGTGGATTCTTTCAATTTATATTTTACCTTCTACTTCTAGAATATCAGGGCAATTTCCCCTGATAATTTCTTGAAAGGTGATGTCTAAGCTCTTTCCATGATCATGGTTTTCAGGTAGACGAATAATTTTCAAATGATCTCTCCTGGGTCTATTTTCCAGCTCAGCAGTTTTTCCAAGAAGATATTTCACATTTCCCTCTATTTTTATTCATTTGGATTTGCTTTATTGTGTCTTGGTTTCTCATAAAGTCACTAGCTTCCATTTCTTCAATCCTAATTCTTAGGCAATTATTTTCATCAAAGAGCTTTTCCATTTGGCTTTTCAAGTTGTTGACTTTTTTCTCATGTCTTTCCTGTGCCACCCTCATTTTTCTTTCCAGTTTTTCCTCTGCCTCTCTGAATTTATCTTCAGAGTCCTTTTTGAGCACATCTATGGCCTGTGACAAATTCATATTTTTCTTGGAAGCTTTAGATGTAGGAGCCCTTATGTTGCTATCCTCTTCTGATGGTGCATCTCAATCTTCCTCATCACTAAAGAAACTTTCTATGGTTTTCAATTTTCTCTGTCTGCTCATCTTTCCCATCTTTCACTTTACTTTTAACTCCTTCTTAGTGTGGGATGCTGCTTCCAGGATATACTGTACCAAGTTTCAGGGGGTCCTAGGTGTTATGATTTAATGAAGGGCAGTTGCTTCACTCACCTGGCCTCTTCTCTGGTCCATAGATAACCCCAGGCCAAATTGCCAATCAACCATGTGGCAAAACTTCATGTGTCTGGATGCTAGCTCCAACAAGCCTGTACCCCTCCCCTACCTGTGCCACCACTGCTCCAGGTTTCTTCCTCATTCCCTGCTGGGGTAAGACATTCAAATCCCCCCTTAACTCCTGCATACACCCCTTTAGACTCCCCCGCTAGCCAGCCATTCGGCCCTCACACCAGACTGTGAGCTTACTTCTGGAAGATGTGGGCACTGAAGCTGATTCAGAGGCCTGGGGGTAAATTTCCCTGTCACATCCTACCTGTGACTGTATCTGTGTTGGCAGGATCATGGGGCTGGACTCCACTCCCAGCCTGGCTCCAACCTTCTGCCAAACTTCCAAGTTTTCTTTGGCTGAAAAATATTTTCAGCCATGTATTTGTGGGTTCTGCTGCTCCAGGAGTTGTTTTCTGACTATGTTTGGAGTTGTTTGTTTTGTTTTTGTTTTATTTTGTTTTGTTTTTGGAGTAATTGTGTCAGGCACTCTGAGCATTTACTGCCTTTCCTATACCATCTTGGCTCTACCTGATACCCAGAATTAAAAAAAAAGACAAATGATAATTGTAGTTTGACCAGGTCAGAGTCAGTGGGACCATTGCTTCCTTATTCCTGGAAGTTCTACCTCTCAACATAGCACCTGATTTGACTTTCATATGACATTCAACACATATCGAACTTGGATTCCACTATACCATGCCACCAGATCTTTTAAAGACATTTGCTGTCTAGCTATGCTTCCCCTTATTTTATTTATGAAGGTGGATTTATTGAATCCAAGTGAAAGGCTTGGGCATAATCAATGGACACAGAATTTTAGTAAGGTGATCAGTAGGGTTTGTTGCTGGAGACTTGATTAAATGCATGTTCTATGGATCCTTAATATATCAGGGATTCAAAGATATATGGAAGTCAAACCATATTCTTAAATACATAGAGATTGTCCATCTCTCTTACTATAGGCAAAGGGTCATAGAATCAGAGAGATGCAATGGACTTTAAAGGTCATCTAGTTGTACCCCCTCTTCTTTCTTTTTCCCCTGTAAGGGGCTCTTTTTGTGAGGCAATGAGGGTTAAGTAACTTGCCCAGGGTCACACAGCTTACAAGTCTTAAGTAACCCCTTCTTTTTGAAGATGAGAACAATTAGGTACAGAGAGATAAAGTTTAAGTGCCTTGTCCAAGGTCATGAAGCTAGAAAGAAAACCAGACCTATATCCAAAGTCTTGATTCAAAGGTTGGCCATCTTTCCATTATATTAGGCTGCCTGATTCTGCACATTATACAACAATAGTACAAAGCAGAAGAAATAAGTCCCTTTGTTGGAATGTTTAAGTGGAATGTTTAAGATAGACGAAGGCTATTATTATGAAAGAGTTATCACAGCTGGTAAAGCATCAATACATTGCTTCCCAGATAAAAGAGGGAAGAAAAATTAAGCCAATGCAATGTGCCTCTTTCCTCCAACTGGGCCTATTTTTATTTTTACTGAAATAAAATTTCTGATTAGAATGCTTATTCTTCAGATGAGGTATGTACATTTATAGTGCAGCTCTTAAGAACAAAAGAAAAACAGTTAAACACTGCTTTGTAGTCTGGCAGTCCTCCAACAGCCAAGATAACATGGCTCTTGGAAAGCTTTCACTTTAGAGAAATGTGTTTCATTAATAAATATTTCCTGAAATTTTACCTTAAGAATTTCATGACAAACCCTCCTTTTTTTTCTTCCTTTTCTGCTGATCATGTTGATTTGACTAGTAAAACATGGGAAGAAAAATTTAACTTGCTAAGATATTCTGTATGAATATTCCCTACTGCTCCCTATAAAATAGGGAGTTAACAGCAACATAAAATGTTTCCTAGTTGTCTCTAGACAGTGTGGGATTTTTGCACAAATTGAAGTTCTCTATCCCTTTGTTAATTGTTTCCGGGTTGAGTTTTGCTAAAATAATTCCTTTGAAATTTAATCACTGTTCTTTCCCTCTGGGAAGGAGGAAGAGAGGACTCTGTAAATTGGTTAGAGAAGAGCAGCAAGAAGTTCAAAACCTCCTTCTGCTTGTTGCTTTCCAGGGTAAAATATTCTCCTACTGATTTGTCCTCTTGTCCCAAAACGATATCATTATTCTGGAGAATAGGAGAGACAAATGTAGCGAATATATCTAAAATGACACACTGTCTCCCATCCCTGGAATGCTCTTCAGTCTCAGTTTCCTTAAAGCTCATTTTAAGCCTCCTGCATGAGGCTTTTCCTGACTCCCCCAGTGGCATCTTTCCAGCCCTATAATTACTTTTACTACTAATCAGTGCACATACTACCATTTCATCACTTCCTACCTGGCTGCGCATGTCACTGATGAGGCCTGAATTCTAGGGCTTCTTTATCTTTTAAGATCACTTCAACCTTAGAATTCAGGCCTCATCCATGAGTGAACTTTGCCCCTGGGTCCTCTTCCCCCAGTTGGAGAGGTTAGAGAGCTCCTCCTAGAACATCCATTTAAGGAGAGTGGCAAGTCAGCCAACAATTCACTTCCCACTTGGCTTCATTCCTCTGAATTTCTCCAGCATTCCCTACTGCTTTCCACTTCTCCACACTTTTTTTTAGCTTCTCACCTTTCTTTTAAGTGTTGTCCTTCCCTATTAAATTGTAAGCTCTTTATGGGTGGAAACTGTCTTTCTTTTTTGTCAATTTCCAACAATTAACCCAGGGCTTGGCACATAGTAGGCATTTAATAAATGTTTATTAACTGAGTGTCTTCACTAGTAGAATGTAAGCATTTTGAGACCAGGAATTTTTCTTTTCCTTTTATTTTTCTTCCTTGCTTCCTTCTGTCATGGGGGAAATAGTTGGTGGGTATCCTTAGGTGTTCCTCTTTCAAGAATGGCAACTGTCACACACAATCTAATTAGAATAAAATAGTCCTTTATTTGGGCTTGTAGTAAAAGTGACCAAGAGGGAAGTGGAAATCTTCACCTGAAGAGGAGAGGAGGTGGCTTAGAGACATAATTCTCTGAGTCACGTTTCTCCTCTACCAGAAGGGAGGCCAAAGTCTTTATAGAGGATAGATGGTGGGGGGACAAATGGGGTGACCACCTGACTATGGAAAGTTCCCTTTGGGGATGGGGAATACTTGAGTGAGAGTAAGGGGGATTTTCTTTTGGAATGATAGTTTTGACCTCTGGATTTATCTCTGTCTCCTAGCTCAGGTAGTAGCCATGTCTATCTTTTTTGCTATAGAATGTAATTTCCCCTTGCTTCATAGGTATGTCTGTCCTGATAGCTAGTTGGTCAGTTTAAACTTTAATAGTCCCTTAATTCCTTGATATGTCCCTATCCTATATCCCTTCCTTTTTTCCTTCCTTCTTTTTTGTTTTTATTTTTTGTCTTTGGAGATATAAATAACAGCTAATATTTAAATAGGTCTTTAAGGTTTTATAAAGTACATTGCATTTATTGTTTTGTTTAATCCTCATGACAAACCTATGAAGTAGGTACTATTATTATTTCCATTTTACAAATGAAGAAACTGAACCCTAGAAAGGTTAAGTGACTTGCCCAGAGTTACCTAGTCAATTAATGTCTGAGGCAGAATTTGAACTCAGGTTTTCCTGAATCCAACTCCACTGCTCTACCCACAATTCTACCTATCTTTCTGACACATAGCTATTTAATAATGTGTTGCTGACTCAAAAGGTAGTATAATAAAAGGATAAGAATGTTGACTCTGGAATCAGAGACATCAACTGTGATGATCAGAGATAGTGATGGACTCAAGTCAGGAAGAACTGGGTTCTAAGCTTGCTTCAGATACTTACTTGCTGAGTGACTTTTAACAAGTCACTTAATGTCTTTTGGCCTCAGTTTTCTAATCTGTAAAATGAGGGTATTGGACTTGTTGACCACTAATGTCCCTTCTAGCTCTAAATCTCTGATACTGTGAGTCATTTAACCTCACGGGGCTAAATAATATTCCCTCATCTGCAAAATAATGAGGGTAGAAGTAGATGGCCTCCAAAGACTATCACAAGCTCTGCATTGTTAATCCTTGAAGTAAATGCAATAAAACCTTTTTCAATGTTACATTGGGGGTTCTGGAATATAGCTTCTATCACATTTTAACTATGTGCATTTTTTATGTTCTGGGGAACATATTTGACCTGCCCAGAGCTGAATAAGTGTGATCAGAAATCATGGTATGTCAGGGGCATATGTTCTTCTACTCTTTCTCCTTTTATGTTATATTCTGCTTGTGTGGTTTACGTCCTGGGCACCCATCGGTGAAATAACTCCGTTTAGGGTGGAAATGGGTCTGTTACTTTGGGTAGAAAAGCATTTCCTGCCTTTCTAGCTTAGACTGATGAGGAAGGCTCCTCTGAGAGATCAGCTTTTCACACCCCAAGAGATACTCTGAATTAGTTTTGATCATTTCCAAGCAACAGCAGACTATTGGGTAAATCGACGAAATTTCACAGGCTCCTGTAAAAGTGGGCTCTGCTGAATTGGAGTTATCCCCAGGAGTTTCCATTTTCCGTATCCTATATTTAGGCCAGGTTTTATATTTTGTACTTAAATCTCCTTGGGCCCTCGTTACTGTAATAACTTGCTCTCTTTCTATCTGAAAGACCCATTTTTCATAAAGGTGCTTTAAAGCTATAAAATCTTTCAGCTTTTCAAATAATCGGTATTACTAGACATAGAAATCATTTTGGTTACCACCATTTAGGTACAAACTTTTTTTCTTAATATACTGTATCAGCTCTGTCTATATCCCAGATTTATTTGGGTGATAGCCAAGTTGCTTCAACAATTTTAGTCAAGTTGAGATCTCATTTGCTAGGTGCTCCCTGGTTATTTTCATTACAATCTCCGCCTTGATAATTTTTTTTATTATTCTTTGCCAGAGACAAGTAGCCCTGCTATTGACCTCTTTTCTGTAGGTCTGAGGTCTTCACTTTCAACTTTTCATTGATTACAGCTGCTTATATTAGAAAAATAAAAAATTGTATAGTATACTGAATAATTATAGGTAACTAATAAATACTAATTGGAACTGAAGAAACCAATCCTTTTCATTTTGTGTGCTTTTAGTACATACCCACAAAATTCTATTATTTTACTTGCAAGGATAGGTATATCAAGATCCCAATTTTAAAGTTCCTATGAAAAGAAAGGGAACTTCTAAAACACAAATGAATGAATGAATGACGAAAGAGATGTTCTATAGTCTGGAAATAGTGTGGAGTGTGTGTGTGTGTATGAGTGTGTGTGTTTGTGTGTGTGTATAGTCATGGAAATATCAAATCTAAAAAGCCTAGCAAAACCTGTGATCCTGGAAAGCTCCGCAAAGGATGTTGGATACCATCAAGTTTAACTATCTCATTTTACAGATGGGAAAACTGAGTCAGAGAATAAGTAAGTGACTTGCTAAGGATCATCTAACTAGTAGTTTCTGAGACAATATTTGAAGTTAGGTCTTCCAGTCTCCAAATCTAGCCCTCTATATACTGTACTACCGACCATCAGTTCTATCCATTCCAATTAATATTTCAGTACCTACTAAGTGGATGTCACTGTTAGATTACTGGGATATGGAGACCAAAACAAAGCAAATGAACAACAAAATTCCTGCTCTCAAGGAGTTCACATTCTATATGGAGTGGCTTGTGGGACACAGAAAGTTCCACTTAACTGAAAAGCCCTTCTCACTTTTTTCCACCCTTAGCTTGCCACTATGCCCCAAATTCTATCATTAGCATTATACTTTGATTGAATAAAAATATTTTAATTAGTAGCAATTTAATATAATATTAATTTAATAAAGGAGTATGTATTTAATTGGGTCATGGCACCAGATTACCTAATATGAGTAACATATTAGTTAATACATGGTCTATTAAATTGGCCACCAAGCAAAGTTTAAGCCTCTGAAAAACACTGAATTTCTCTCATCTGTAAAATTAGGGTATTGAAGTAGATGTTCTCCAAGGACCACCACAGCTCTGGATCTTTAATCCTTAAAACAAATGTAAGAAAACCTTTTTAAATGCTGCATTTGGGGTTCTGCACTACAGCTTTTGTCAAACTTTAACCATATGAATTTGTTATGTTCTGGGGAATGGGATTTGACTTGGGGCAAAGGTGAATAAGTGTGATAAGAAGTCATAGGATGCCAGGGGCCTAGGGTTCTTCTACTCTCTCCTATCATGTCAGATTCTGCTTATGTGGTTAGTGGAACCTGCAAACTTGAAAGAAATGGTACTGGATGAAAGATATTAAGTATGGAATGATAATAATAATGAAATATTAAATAACATTAATATAGTGTTTACTATGTTCCAGGCACTGTGCTTAGTGCTTTTCAATTGTTACCTCATTTGATCCTTGCAACATCGCTGTAAAGTAGGAACTATTATTATCCTCATTTTACAATGAGGTAACTAAGGCAAGCAGAGATTAACTGACTTGCCCAGGTTTACATAGCTAGTAAATATCTAAGGCTACATTTGAATTCAGGTCTTCCTTACTCCAGGCCCAGCACTTTATGCCATTGTACCGCCAAGATGCCAGATGATGCACAGTAATTTATTAAGGAACAATGAGAATATATATATATATATATATATATATATATATATATATATATATATATATATATATATATATATTAGAGATGTGTGAACAGGGATGTAGGATAGTAAAGAAATCCTTTGCAGATAACTTTCAAATCTCTATCCAATTCTAGTCTCTTCCCTGAGCTCCAGTTTTCCACTTCCAACTGCATGCTGTATATTTCCAATTACATGTCCCACCTATTCTTCAAACTCAACATGTCTACAATTGAACTTAATATCCTTACCCCAAATCTTTTCTTCTCTTAACTTTATATTCTTCTTTCTAGTCAATCAGGATCATAGATGCTTGAAGATACTTGAATGACTAGTTTGATCCCCTCATTTTATAGATGAGAAACAGGAGGCATAGGGAGGGTGAATGATGTTTGAGGTCACATAGTAGTAGGTTTCAGAGGTGGTATTTTATTTTGTTTTGCTCTGAATTTAACAAATACCAAATAAAATGATCATTTCCAAATATCTAGTAGAACAGAAAAAGAGATCTGTACCTTACACTTTACATTTCTTTATGTATACCATGCTTTTCTTCCTAAGTTTCAAAGTTCAACCTGTATCTTTCAAAATTGTCCTGTTCGTCTGTGCTTCTTTCAAGTTTTCCTCCTGTTTTCTTTATTTAAAAGATGCCTCAATTAAAAACTTTTCTTTTGTTTTTCTTTTCTTTCCTCCTTTTTAGCTACCCTATCCCTAACCTCCTTTTACTTGCAGTCATTTCAATAGAAAAAAAAAGAAATAAAAGAAGAACAAAGTCCTTAGAACAAATATACAGAGTTGTTCATTTTTAAAAGAGAGAGATTTTGGTTATATCTGAAAAAGTATCTCAAAGGCAATAATTGGCTACTGCATTGAACAGAGTTCTCAAATCTTTCAAACTTATTTTTCTTTTTAATGTGGTTGTTATTTTACAAATAGCTCTTGGCTCTGTTGTTTTACTCTATCAATATATAAAGATTTTCTCACGTTTTTCCAAAACCATATATTTTGTCATTTTTATGCAGCAGTAGTATTCCTTATTTTCGTATATCATAGTTTGATTAGCCATTCCTCAATAGATAGATACCAGATAACTTTCATTTCCAATATTTTGCTACTTCAAAAAGAGTTGCCATAAATAATGTTATACATATGAATTGTTTTTCTTTTATTTCCTTAGTGTATAGTTGTATTAGTGTGGTTGCTGGGTCAAATGATAAATACAGTTTAGTGAATAAATTCCAAATTGTTTTCCAGAATGGCTGGATCATAGCATAACTGTGTGAAGAGTACATTCATTCACATCCTTCCCCAGCCCTTTCAAAACTTTTCATTTTCTTTTTGTCAATTTCTCCAAATAGAGCAATTTAAGTGTAATCTCAGAATTGTTTTAATTTGCACTTTGCTAATTATTAATATGGGATAGTTTCCATGCATTTTCTTAAAGATTATATTTCTTCCTTTAAACCTGCCTGTGCATATTTTTTGAACATCTCTCTTTTGTATATGGCTCTTCTTATGAATTTGAATGATCTCCTTATAAATCTTGGATATGATACATTTATCAGAAAAAAAAATCAATGCAAGTTTTTTCCCCCAAAGCTAGGTTTCCTTCCAAATATTAACAGCATTGGTTTTTGTGCAAAAATGTAATTTTTTTTTTTGCAAGGCAATGAGGTTTAAGTGACTTGCCCAGGGTCACACAGCTAGTAAGTGTCAAGTGTCTGAGGCTGAATTTGAACTCAGGTTCTCCTGAATCCAGGGCTGGTGCTTTATCTACTACACCACCTAGCTGCCCCCTAAAATTTTTAATATCTAATCAAAGTTGTCCATTTTATCTTTTGTGATTTTCTCTATCACTTGTTTGACCATGGACTCTTCTCCTATCCAAAGTTACAAAAGTTATTTTCTTCCTTGCTCTTATAATTGGTTTATGATGACATCCTTTATGTCTAAGACAAGTATGGAGGTGTTTTGGTTTGATACTGCATGAGACATTGATCTATATTTAATTTTTGCTATTCTACTTTTTAAAAATTTAACTGTTTTCATCAAATAGTGATTCCTGGAAACTTTGAGTTTACTGAATACTATACCACTGTACTCTTTTTGACTAATCTGTCTCATTGATTGAACTATTTTTTTAGTGGGGTTAAATAATTTTGATGATTACTGCATTGTGATATATCTATTTGCAATCTGGTATTGCTAGGCGCTATTCATCCCATTTTTTCCCTTATTTCCTTCCAGGATCTTGACCTTTTTTTTTTGTTCAAGATGAATTTGATTTATTTTAGATTGATAAAAACATAATGTATAGATTGGCATAATATTAAATTAGCAAATTAATTTAAGTAATTTTTGATTTTTATTATATTTACATAGCCTACATGCAAGAAATGAATATTTATTCAAGTATTTGTCTTATTTTATTCATATTTTAAAAGAATTATTTGATTTTGTAAAAAAAAACATTCAGTGTCTATTGATATAATTTTATTTTTATTATTTTATATTAAATGTTCTATTATTTTTATTTTGTTTTACTGAGCCCGACTTCCTTTGCTCATTTAAATACAAAATGCTCATGCTGTTTAATCTTTTGTATTATTAGAGTGTATTGACTAATATTTTATTTAATATTTTCATGTCAATTTTCATTAGGGATATTGGTCAATAACATTCTCTGCCTCTTCTCTCCTTGGCTTAGTAGCAAGACCGTATTTGTATCATAGAGTTTGGCAGGGTCTTTTCTTTTCCTATTTTTGCAAACTGTTTATATAATATTGAAGTTAATTATTATTTGAATATGTGTTAGAATTTACTTGTAAACTACTCTGATCCTGGAGTTTTTTGTTTGTTTTAGTGGAGTTCATTTATGGTTTGTTCAATTTATTTTTCTGATCCTAGGGTATTTAGATTAACCATTTATTCTAATAATAATATTGTTATTGACAATTTTGTAAGCATTCATCCACTTTACCTAATTTTATTTTGTTTGGCATACAATTGGGGGAAATTATTTCTGCCAGTTTATTTCTTCATTTGTTGTGTACTGTCTTTTTTCAGTTTTGATAGAATTTTGGTTTTTTCTCTTATTTTACTCAAACTATTTAAATACTTTATTCATCTTTTAAAAAGTTTTATTAATTTGATAAAATGGTTTTACTTTTAATTAAAAAATATTCCTTCATGTTCAGCTTTTCTACTCTAGTGTTTAGTTTCAGAAGTTCTATTTTCTTGGTTTACCTTTTTTTAGTTACTCAAATTCTTGATTAGTTCTCTCTGTCTGTCTCTCTGTTTCTCTGTCTCTATGTCTCTCTGTCTATCTCTCTTTCTGGCTTTAGCTCTGGCTCTGGCTCTGTCTCTCTCTCATTGATGAAAACATTTAAAGATCTTAATTTTCCCTTAAGAATTGCTTTAGTAATATCCAATATATTCTGGCATGTTTTCTTATTGGTGTAATTTTCTTTAATGAAATTGTGTGGTTTTCTATGATTTGTTCTTTTATCAATCAGCCTTTTGGGATTGAGTTATTACTCTCTAGTTAACTTTTAATTCTTCCTGAAAATACCCTTTATTTAATATAATTTTTATTGCACTGTGGTCAGTAAATAAGATACATTTTAAATCTTTTGTGAGGTTTTGAAACTCTGATATATGATTAATTTATTGGTGCCATTAATGGCTAAGAAAGATGTAAACTGTTTTCCATCCCAATTCAGAAATTATACAATATATAATATATGCAGTTTTCCCAAAAATTTCAATATAGGTCCTTAACTTTTTTCTTATTAATATTCTTGTTCAATTTCTAAAAGTGGTATAATGAGGTCCAGCACTATTATTATTTTACTATATATTTCTCCCTTAAATTTAATTTACTTTTAATTTAAGTATTTAGATGCTATGTTGTTTGGTGTAAAAGCATTGTGTATTGATATTATTTTGTTGTCCATGATATCTCTAAGCATAGTATAATTTCTCTATCTCTTAATCATTTCAATTTTGTTTGAAATCTTAATAATTATTATTCTCTAGCTTTTTCTAAAATCTTGATCACTTTTTTGAATTCACCTGAAACAATAGATTCTGCTCCTTTGTCAGAGGTGGGATTTTTACATAGGTCCTCTGCTGCCAGACAGAATCTACTTTTTCTGGTGTTATGATCTCTGGATCCTTGGACTCATCTTTAACTCTTCTCTTTCCCTTACTCCAAACATCCGATCATTTGCCAATTCCTATCAATTCTACTTCTGCAATGTTATACACCTGTGATATCTTTTTCATTCTCATGGGCAGCAACATAATTTTGTCTCTCACCACACATCACCCAGACTATTTGAATAGCTTCCAAACTATTTTCCCTGTGTTTAGCCACATCTTTTCTAATCTGTCTTTCACACAGCAGCCAAAATCATCTTCCTAATACATAGGTTTGATTCTGCAACTCCTCTTCTCAAAATACTTCAGTAACTAAAAAATGCATACTAAATAACACTGTGTAGTCTGGCATTCAAAAGCACCTACAATTGATTATATTATCGTTCACTAATATTGCATTCTATCCCAATTAAACTACTAATTGTTCATCATATACAACCATATACTCTCTATATATTTATTCCCAATTAATTTTAATCTGTCTCCACTTCTTTTTATTTAATGTAATATTTATTGCATTGTGACCTGAAAAGGATTTATTTAATACTTCTTCTTTGCTGTATATAATTGTGGAGTTTTGATGCCCTCCTACATAATTAACTTTTGCAAAATTATTATGTACAGCTCAGAAAAAGGTATATACTCCCTTGTATTCTTATTTGATTTTCTCCAGAGATCCATCATACCTAAGTTTCCTAAAATTCCATTCTTCTCCTTGACTTCTTTCTTATGTATTTTTGGTTTGACTTATCTAGTTCTGAGAGGGGAAAGTTGAGGCCCCCAATTTAATAATTCTGTTTTCTATTTCTTCCTGCAACTCATTTAACTTTTCCTTTAAGAATATGGGTGCTGTACTAATTGGTACACACACACACACACACACACACATATAATATTGATATTACCTCATTGTCTGTGGTACCTTTTATTTATTTTATTTATTTTAATTTTTATGTGGAGCAATGAGGATTAAGTGACTTGCCCAGGGTCACATAGCTTGTACGTGTCAAGTGTTTGAGGCCAGATTTGAACTCGGGTCCTCCTGAATCCAGGGCCAGTGCTTTATCCACTGCGCTACCTCACTGCCCCTTCTGTGGTACCTTTTATCAAAATGTAGTTTTTCTGGTTATCTTTTTGAATTAGATTTAGTTTTGCTTTTGCTTTGAAATTATTATTTTTACTTCAGCTGAAGCGTAATACATTCTGCTACAACCCCTTACATTCTGCTTTTTAAAAGCTGTTGACTTTCTTTTAATAAGTTTCTTACTTTATTCTTACTTCTTTTCCCAGTTTTCCCTGTACCTCTCTTATTTTATTTTTTTTTTTTTTGAAAAAGTTCTTCCAGGAACTCTGGGCTTCTGTGCAATTCACATTTTTCTTTAAGGTTTTGCATGTAGCTGCTTTGATTAAGTTGTCTTCTTCTGGATCTGGGTCTTGATCTGTCCTGTCCGCATAGTAATTTTTTATGGCCAAGATTTTTTTTTTTTGTTTTTGCTTGATAAATTTCTAACCTATTTCATGACTTTTTGCTTTATGTTAAAGTTGGACTCTGCTCCCAACATGGAAAGGACAATGTCTCTAGCTTTGTTTTTTGCTCTGCTGTATTCAAAATTAGTTTTGGGTATCTGAAAATTTTTACTTCCTCCAAGGTGATATGATCTAAAAGAAGGTGTTACCATTGCTTCCCTGGCCTGTATTCTAGCCAGAGAGCCTCCATACCCCTGTTCCACTGTGGCTCTGAGAGCTCTTTCGTCTTCTGGCCATGTAGATGCAATTCAGGCAAGAGATAGTGTTCCTCTTTGTCTGGGACCTGATAGAAACCTCCATTTCAACTCTGCCATGAGAAATCACAAGCATTCCTCATTGCTTTCAAAATTGTTTCCCTGGGAACACAAGTGCCAGTGAGATAGCATTCCTTTTTGTCCTAAAACCCAGAACTGTGTAAGGGCAGTACAACAAGGTCCTATGCCCAATGCCAGCAAAGTGTCTCCTGTGATCTCTTTCCCACCACTTGTCTGACATCCCCCTCACCATATGAGTGCTGAGAGCTCCTAAAGCTACTGCCCTGCTAATGCAGCCACCCCTAAAGCCTGACCTGCACTGTGCTCCAAGATTCCACTATTACCAGGGTGAAACAGATCTTTCCTGTTGACCTCCTAAGTTGCCTTGGGCTGGAAAATTGTTTCACCCCAAACTTTTATTGTTTCTTCTTCTCCTGAATTTAATTTCAGGTATTATTTTAAAGCTGCTTGGAGGGCATTTTTTATGGATTGAAATAGGTTCATGTTACTCTGCCATCTTGCCTCTGCCCTTTTCTTAGCTCTATATAATTGAATGATAAAATACTGGAAAACTATCCCTTCAGTATTTCTACCACTTTAACTTTTCTTTCTCTGAGGGTTAGCTCATATGTAATTTGTTCCATAAAGCCTTTTTACCATTTGACCAGTTGGAAAAATTTCTTTCTCATCATATTTTCAGAGGATTTGATCTAGGTCCCCATTTTTTTATCCTTACCAAATTCTACTTTGTATATTTGGTCTGCTTTGTTTATTTCTATATATGTTTATACTTGCCTTGCAATGTCCTTCCCTAATTCTTGTTTGTAAGGTCCTCGATGGCAAGGATCATGTTATTTTTCATCTATATATTCCAGAGCAAATAGTACAAAACCTGGCCCACAATATCTACTGCATGTGTCAAATTTGTTTGACTAAATTGCCTGCTTTCCAATTTTGCCAAAATCTGTGTTATTGCCCTTCTCTTTTCCCTCAAATCAAGTCAACAAGCACTTATTAAATGCCTACTATGTGTAAGACCCAGTTCTCAGCAATGTGGATACAAAAAGATCAAAAGACAGTCCCTATTATCAAGGAGTTCACATACTAATAGGAGAGAAAACATGCAAACCCCAAAGTACATATGTATGTGTGTGTATATATATATATATATATACACATACATACACACACATATATATATACACACACACACACATATATATATATATATATATACATATATGTGTGTGTGTTTACATACACACATAACTGGAGATAATCACAGAGGGAAGTCACTAGCATTCCAAAACAGAAAGATGACCCTGAGTTAGAGGAGTAACCTAACATAAGTAGAGATGAAAATGAGGTTTAGAAAAAAGTATAGGGATTTAATTAAAATTTATAGCAATTGATTTTCAAGTCTAATTTATCCCCCCAAAATTGACAGGAGAATAGAAATGGAAGATGTCAAGAACACTCCAATTATTCATATTTTCTTTTGAAACACACACACATACACACACATTGTATGCACAGAAAAACCACATGAAATCCATGTTGGTACCTGAGCAGGTCAGGTTCCAGGAACATACACTTGTGTAGCATGTAATTCTGAAAATGACAAAAGGTTTGCACAAAAGGAGAATTAATTTAGCAAGAAGTGACTCACATTGTTTGGAGACTTGGCTAGAAAGATCAATGGAAACAATTCTCCTGAAATGAGAAGAACCAGTAAAACATTTGGGAAAAATGAAATGGAAGTATAGAACAAATGAAACAAGGGAAAGATTGTGGAAAATGTGCTGATTTCTTCTAATTCATGCAGCTTTGGTAGTTTGGGGAAAATGGATTTCTAATGATGTTTTTAAAGAGCAGTTCTTACTTAGTGAGGCTAATGCAATTCCTGCTGCTTTCTCAGTTTGTGCCTTGAGTAACTGAATTAAAGAAGGAGAGCTTTTGCTCCTGTTAGAGTGACAATATTCCTAGCTAGTAGTAGCTGGAAGAATCCTCAGCCAAGGGCACTGACTCTTAGGAATGAGGGAGTCTCATCTTTCCAGTTGTTCCCCCCATGGAAAAATGGACTAAATACCACTTCCCCACATCTAGACATTGTAAATATTTTTATAGAAAGAATTTCAAAATACAAAATGATATTCATTTTCAGACATAAGATCCCTGCTGATTCAACAAAATTTATTCCAGAATTCAAGTTATAAGTGCCTAGGAGAATGTGGTGTCCTTGATGACAGTGGCTGTTTTGTACATTTCCCTTCCACAGGCTGAGTACTCAGGAGATCATAGGATATATAATTTTATATTTAGAGCAGAAAGGGACTCCTTAAGCCACCTAATTTAACTCTTCATTTTACAAGTGAGGAACTTAAAACCAAAAGAGACTAAGTGACTTGCTTTTGTCTCTGTTTTTCAAGCATTTTGCACATAACAGAAATTATATAAATAATTATTGATTAAATAACTGAAGGTCTGAAAGAATTCAAATCCCATAATAGAAAAACTGAGAAGTAAGGAGAAATAACAGAATATAGAAGAGTGGGCAATAAGACAAGGCTTTGCTTCCATTTATCATCTCTCAACCCTCTGTCAAACAAACTCTATCTAACTACTAAAGATGAACAGAAGAGCAATTGTCTAAATTTATTCAGAAAGTAGAGTCTTAAAAATATAATTAATGGAAATCTCCCATATGGCTTCAGACTTTCAATTTTCTCCAATCTGAATATGAAATCTTGCATGCTTTATAATTACAAAAGAGACTTCCTTGGAACTGTAATTATGCACACAGCATTCTCTCTGAATCTCCACTTTGAGGTACGGTGTTTCCAAAGCACACTTGTCAAATCTGATTTTCCTTTTAATGAAGTCATGCTGTCTGGCTTCCCCAATTTGCATGTTTCTGAATCATGGGAAGAGAGACAGGTGCCACTCTCTGGATGATGGATGACACTAGTAGGCAAGAATATTTGTAGTGGACATCCATAAAATAACACTGTGGGATGACTGGGACATTGTAATCATGGGTTTGGTGTCCAATGTAATCAGTATGAAAAAGGGAATCAGAATTTTTTCTTTCAGGATATAATATCTGATCACACTGATTTAAATTAAAGACATCTTAACATTCCTTTACTCTTTATTGCATCATAGAAATGAATTTGTTCTGCTTCACAAAGTTGCTGGATGAGTCGTCAGGGTATAATACAGGCCACTACAAAACATGCCAAAAGTGAGAAACCACCAACTCTCTACAATTCAGTTCATCCAGCAACCAGTAACATGTAATAAATGAATTATTGATTCCATGAACAGAGCCATAAAGAACATTAATTAAAACACTCATTTAAAAAGTGAGACAACTTATACCCAAAGAGACTAAATGACTTAATTAAGTACCAAAATGGAGTTCCAACCCAGTTCTTGTGACTACACACAGAGAACTTGATGTTGCAGTGTTCAATGTAAAAAACAACAACAACAAAAAAAAAAGCCCATGTTTTAGAACAAGCTCCTTCTCTTCAGAAAGCCTGCAAATTCTTGAGAGAAAAGAGTGTTTCATTTTTTTCATACTCCCATTGCTAGAATGGTGTTTGGAATATTGTATAACAAATGTTTGTTTATTGATTCTTGAAACAATATTCCAGGTTTTTAAGGCTAATATATGCACAACATACAAACTAAGCTATTGCCATTGGTCCTTCATTTTTGAAGAGGACCAATATATTATAAATTAAATATCTACCTTCTTAAGGAATTTCTCCTCATTGTAATGTTTTAACCAAATATAAGACTAGCCATCCAAAACTCTTTACTCAAGTAACCATACTAATAGGTGCATAATAAAAGACATTGTGCCTAGATTTTTATCAAGACCACCCCTCCTTCTAAAATCAAGATCAAGAACAAATTTTGTAATGTTGACCTGTAAATTTAATTAACTTCTGCTTCAAAAAAAATCTGCATTCAGTGATTAACTATATCCCTTAAAAGGAAATGGTGGGTATTGTTTTCAATTATAAAGCTAATACACATCAGTTTCATCAGTTGAACATGGGTAATTTCCACAAAGCAGAAACAACAGAGATGAGAGTGCTTTATAAAGACACAAGAGAGAAATAATGTCAGTTAAAAAATTCACCATTACTTTGCACATGCATACATTTATTTCAGTTATAGAAAAATTCACAAAAATTCCATCCCTTATGACAATGAGAACAAAATGTAAAACAAACAAAAAACCCTAAAGAATCACTCTCAGATATGAGCATTATGTTAATAGCATGCATTGTAATCTAATTTCAGTTTTCCTTCTGACTATAATTTACATTGTTTATTCCTACCTGTGCAGAGTTAAAGATGAAGCTTTTAAAATATTTTTAAAAATACAATACTGGTTTAATAAAAAAAAATGGAAATTTGGAGGTGGAAAATGTGCCAGTAGCCATTTCATCACATTCGTTTCTGAAACCAATTTCTTTATGTGCCTCTTTAAAGAGAATCTCTAAGTTTTTGTTCCATTTATCTGCAATTTTACATTTTCCAGTCTTATTTGCTGCAAAAATGTCATTAAGAATGGTGGTCAATTTCTCTACCAGTAAAATAATTTGTTGGTTGTTGTACAATGATTGGCATTAGAAGCAATACTAGTTAAATTAATCAGGTGCCCAAAGGAAAATTAAATAAAAACATTATTTCATGAGACATTTCATTTTCTCACATTACTGTGCCCCTGACAAATAAAAACAAACTGTCCAGTATTAGGGTAATTACAGCTAATGTACCAATATCTGTTGCAGAGAATTAAAAGAAAGTAATTTTATAAAGAACTTAACAAAATCTTCCAAATAAAGTTAATGGATCCTTTGATACTTAGTGATTACCATGGGAAGGTAAGCATTGGGAGGACAGTGCAAGCTATGCTATTAAATATGGGAAGAAGAAATAAGAGGTAAAGAAAACAAGCTACACTTGTAGACTACATTGGAAGCCTTGTGTATCTAAATTATGAGTATTTTATTCAAGAAAGTCAGAAGATGCTGGATATGCCAAGCATCAAAAATTACATCAGATAAATTTTATTATCTCCAAATAGATATCTATTCATTACCAATGCAAAGCCATTTCAGATTGTTACCCACATATGTGTAGCTAGATCATAATTAAGTCAAATTTTTAAAAAATCATTTTCTTCTTCTTCTTCTTCTTCTTCTTCTTCTTCTTCTTCTTCTTCTTCTTCTTCTTCTTTTTCAAGGCAATGAGGGTTAAGTGACTTGCCCAGGTTCACACAGCTAGTGTCAAGTGTCTGAGGCCAGATTTGAACTAATGTCCTCCTGAATGCAATGCAGGGCTGCTACTTTATCCACTGTGCCACCTAGCTACCCCAATTTAGTCAAAATTAATAGCAAACTAGAAGAAATAAAGAGATGTTTGACTATAAAAGTTCCAATAAGATCTGCTTAAATGGTCAAATCAGAAAAATAAAATAAAAAAGTAGATTTTTACTCTTACCATGTGTAATAGTTTCCCTTCATTAGGAAGTATACACATTAAAATATGTAAAGTACAAGAGGAATTAATAATAAAACCATGAATTAAAACAAACAGAATGGTGATTGCACCCTTCTGTTGCATCCACTGAATTAAACTCAGTAAACATATTAAACAAAAGTTTTCAAGGCTCTATGCTTATTACTGGGGATAGAAAGACAAAAAAAGAAACAATTCTAGGTCTCAAGGAGCTTACTTTCTACTGTGAAGAAAAAAAAGAAAAAGAAAGTTCCATACAGGCACTGTAACAAGCTAGTAACAAGTTGTCTTAGGTATTTAACATGAATTATTATGCAATTTAATGTTACCTTGAATTAAGTGTTGGTTCCTAGTGCATGTTTTGCTTTGGGTTCAGCTTTTTTCATTCTATAACACTTTATGTCTTCCTATATATTTTTTTTAATTCTTGAAATTCATCATTTTTTATACTACAAAATTATATTAATACACTACAACTTATTTAAATTTCCTATTCATCAATCTCTGGGCATGGCTTGTTATCTTTCTTTTTAAGCTGTCATGAATAGGTTTTAGTAATATTTGAATACAGGTATAAATGTTTTTCTGTCAATGTTATCCTTCAGGAATACATCAAATAGTGAGATTGCTGGGTCTAAGATTATGAATGTTTTTATAAATTTTATTGCATAATTTCATATTGTTATCCAAAATGATTGAAGCAATTGAGAAATATACCAACATTGTATTAGAAACTTTTCCCCCTTGCCCCAACAACATTCAATTTAATAACATTTTATATTTTCCATTATGAAGTATGCTATTGTCTCAGAACTGCATTATCTGTGTAACCCTGGGCAAGGCACTAAACCCTCATTGTCTCACAAAGAGAGAGAGAGAGAGAGAGAGAGAGAGAGAGAGAGAGAGAGAGAGAGAGAGAGAGAGAGAGAGAGAGAGAGAGAGAGAGAGAGAATTGTGTTAGTTGTGTGACCCTGGGCAAGTTACTTAATCCTCATTGCCCCACCAAAAAAAAACAAAAAAGTAAATGGGAGTGGGGGCAGCTAAGTGACGCAGTTTATAAAGCACCAGCCCTTGATTCAGGAGGAACTGAGTTTAAATCTGGTCTCAGACACATGACACTTACTAGCTGTATGACCCTGGGTGAGTAACTTAACCATCATTGCCCTGCTCCACCCCCCAAAAAAAAGAACTGTATTGATGTGAAAAAGATTTACTTTGAGTTCTTCAAATAGTTCTTGACTATGTTTTTCCTTTCAAAAACTGCCCACCCCATCCTTTGACCACTTTTCAATTAATAGCCTTTGTTTTTATTAACATTGCACAGATCTGAAATTGTTATCAACAAAGAGGACAAACGGTAAAAGAAACTTTGTGAGATGAAAAATACTTTATCTTGTCAAGGGGAGATCTAGCATTCAAAGACTACTAGTATAGAATACCAGCTCCTTTTCTTCTGTTTTTTTTTGGGGGGGGGGTAGAAACTGGAGAATGACTAGAATACTCTTGCCTCAGAAACATCAAAAAGCAGTTGAAGTAAAAAAAAATTGTTGCATGAGAACCAGTTCAGTCAGATTGTTATGAGAACATCTTATGTGTAGATAAAATGTAAAGTACAATAAACAGATGTGAAATAGAACCATGTTTTCAGAAATTCTAGAGTTATCTATTTTCTTTTTTTCTGAATTGAATAGAATTTCATTTTAAAAATACATGTAAAAACACATTTTGACATCAATTTTTAAAACTTTGTGTTCCAACTTCTCTTACTCCTTCACTTCCCACCCCCACCCACAAGAACTCTAGCAATTCAAAATAAGTTATACATGAGTAGTCATGGAAAACATTCCCACATTACCTAGGTTGTGAGAGAAAACAGTCAAAAAACGAAACTTCAGATTAAGGAATTCTCAAAGAGGAAAAAAAAATTAAAAATGTGTTTCCATCTGTTTTCAGATAATACCAGTTTTTTCTCTGTAGATGGGTTGCAATTTTCATAAGTCCTTCAGAGTTATATTTGATCATTGCCTTGCTGAAAATAACCACATGCTTCCCAGCAGATCATCTTACACTATTACTGTTATTTTGTATACAATACATTTCACTCTGCTTCGGTTCATGTAGGTCTTTCCAGGTTTTTCTGATAGTATCCAGTTCATCATAACCTGTATATAGTACCTTAAACTTGACAGAGAATTTTCTTCATAATAGCCCAGCAAAGTAGGTACCATGTGATTTGCCATTATAATCAATCATCATAACTGTTTCCCTCCATCCTATTACCTTCCCATGATATTTACTCTATTTTCTATCTTCTTTTAACCTATTCTTCCTCAAAAGTGTTTTACTTCTGACCATCCCATCCCCCACTCTGCATAGAGTTATCTATTTTCATCAGTGAAAGTAGAAGCAACACATTTGGATACTTCCACCACAGTACTCAACATACTGTGACATATGAAATAAGCAGGGACATGTAGACATGATCAAATGCATAAAGGAAAAAAATCTATTCTTAATGTAACAAATTTTATATTTTATAATCAATTTAATAACTAACATCAAAAAGCAATAAAAATATATAAAATAGGGAAATAAATATTACATGAAACCTTAGAATTTAACAGATAGGGGCAGAGCCAAGATGGTGGAGGAAAGCCAGGAAGTTGCCTGAGCTTTTCCATGTTTCCCTCAAAAACAACATTAAATTAAAACTCTAAACACATTATGGAACTATAGAATGTACAAAAAGACAGAGGGACACAATCCTCCTACTTGACATAATTTAGAAAACTTCAGGAAAGGTCTGTCTCACCTGGGCAAAAGGAGAGGGCAGCTCAGCACAGCTCAGCTTGGCTCAGGAGGCAGCTCAACATAGCTACAGTTTGACACAGCTCAGAGTGGGCCAGTTGAAAACAGTAAGAAGCTTGCAACAGTGACCACTGTGCCCCAGGAGCAGACTTCAACTTTATAAGTTGAAAATAGTCTACAACATGAGTAAGAAACAGAAAAGGAGCCTTCCCATTAACAGTATAGTGAAAGGGAAGACCAAAACTCAAAATCAGATGGGCTTGTCAAAAAGCCTACAAATGAAGACTTAAGTCTTAAGATAATGTCTCAAGACCAAAAAGCCTTCTTTGAAGAGTTCAAAAAGGCTTTTAAAAACCAAATGAGGGGCAGCTAGGTGGCGCAGTGGATAGAGCACCGGCCCTGGAGACAGGAGGACCTGATTTCAAATCCGTCCTCAGACACTTAACACTTAACACTTAACTAGCTGTGTGACCCTAGGCAATTCACTTAGGCCTCACCAAAAAAAACAAAACAAAAACAAACCAAATGACAGGGTATGGGGCCAAGATGGTAGAGGAAAGCCTGTGACTCTCCCAGCTCACAACAAACTGTCGATATATACCTGCAAAAATAATGCCATAAAACAACCCTTAGAACATCATAAACCAGATAAGAACAGAGTGAGGTTCCTTTCCAGCCAAAGATGGCTTAATTAGGTGTCTGGGATCACCTAGTATTAGGGATGAGAGAGGAGCTCAGTGATAGAGAAAGACCAGCCTCCTGAAGACAGAGCCTTGAGAGCCTTGGAATCTTCAGCTGCTTCTTCTGAAGCTTGGCTCATGGACCAGTGAGGGGGGTCTATCAGTTGGGGGAAATAGCTGCAGTCTCTGCTGGAATTGGGACAGGGTACCCACATTCTGAACCAGCAAGTAAACTCAAGGGACAGCCACCTAGTGGGGGAGGGGCACAAGCATATCAAGCTTCCAACCATAGAGAATCAGATTTCAATTAGGCTTCTGTTTCTGGGTCAGAGAGGAAGTGGGCTGTGGTTACTCCCATGCAAGGAAATATGAGAACATGCCCAATCACTCCAAGTGCCAATTGTAGCTCAGAACCATGTGTCCTGGAAGCAGCACTACACTTTAAGATGCAGTTAAAAGCCAAGAAATAGATGGTCAAGATGAGCAAGAAAAGAAAACAGCAGACCATTGAAAACATCTTTGGGGGCAAGGTGGACCAGAATACACCATAATAATTAAAATAATGACAAAGTTAAAGCTACTGCATCCAAAGCTTCAAATATATATATATATATATATATATATATATATATATATATATATATATATATATATATATATGAATTGGTCTTAGGCCATGGAAGCATTCAAAAAGGAATTTGAAGATAAAGTAGGAGAGATAGAAGGAATATTCTATTCTTCCTTTTCTCTTTCTCCCTTTCCTCTTTTCTTTCCCTTCTTCACCCCTCTCTTTTCCTCTCTTTCTTTCTTTCTTTCTCTGTCTTTCTCTGTCTCTCTTTCCCTCAATCTGTCTGTCTGTCTCTTACACACACACACACACACACACACACACATCCCCTTTTCTTCTGCTGGCCAGCATGTATGCCTAAATTTCTATTTTGGTTGAAATCTCTTTGCATTACTTCATTTAGGTCTTTCCATATTTCCTTATATATTTCACATTTATCATTTTCATGGTACCACAATATTCTACAAGTTCAACATACTGTCACTTATTTAGAGACACCCCAATTCTAGAAGCATTCATGGATTTATCCAGAAAATACCTCAAAGATGAGTAGATTTCAAGGAATGGAAACGGAAACATGACATTTTTGTGAAAATAAAAATTAAGGTTAAGAAGACATCAAAAACTACTGCCCTACATGTTTTCTTTACAAAATGTTAATAAGAATGACCAATGTATCCATTAAAGACATGCTTTATTGATGAAAACCTGAGATAAGAGCATGTAAGTTCTTCAGAAAGTTTTCTATAACAAACCAATTCTGTATCATCTTATAGCAGTATGAGGTATACATAACATAAGATCATGGTGTGTCCACTGTTACTGAACCCTAAAGCAAAGGAAGACATTTTAAATATTATATTTTTCACAATCACATGTAAAAATAATTTTAACATTTGTTTTTATTGACATCTAAATTTTCTCCCTCCCTTCCCCCAATTGAGAAGGCAATTTGATATAGATTATAAATGTAAACTCATTTAAAATTTACTTCTATTTAAGTCATGTTGTGAAAGAAAACAGACAAAAATCCCAAGAAAAAAATCAAAAATCAAAGAAAAGGATACTTCAATATCCATTAGCTTTTTTTCTAGAGGGGGATAACATTTTTCATCATAAGTACTTTGGAATTGTCTTAGATCCTTGTATTGCTGAGAATAGCTAAATCTTACAACTGATCATCTTACAATATTGCTGTTACTGCATACAATGCTCTCCTGCTTCTGTGCACTTCACTTTGCATCAGTTTCTGTAAGTCTTCCCAGGGTTTTCTGAAAGCATCTTGATCCTCATTTCTTTTAGCAAAGTAGTATGGAATTACAATCATGTAACATATATGACAACTTATGCAGCCATTCCCTAATTGATGTATATGCTCTCAATTTTCAATTCTTTGTCAACATAGAAAGAGTTGCCGCAAATATTTTTGTGCATATGGGTCCTTTTCCTTTTTTTAAAAATCATTTTGGGTTGTGGATGTAGTAATGGTATTGCTAGGTCAAAGGGTATATATAGTTGTATAGCCCTTTGGGCATTGCTTTCCAGAATAGTTGGATCAGTTCACAACTCAACCAATAGTGCATTAGTGTCCCAATGTTCCCACAACCCCTCCAACATTTGTCATTTTCTTTTTCTATCATATTAGCCAGTTTGATAGATGTGAAGTGGTACCACTTTTTTCAACAGCAACATTTTCCCAGAAATGCTATGTCTGTTATGAATAATGCTATAAGGCTACAAGTCATAGAAAACTGAATTTTCAGAACATCAAAATTTTAGTTTACTCAAAAGCCAATGAAAAGACACATTGTGGTTGCAAACAAGCTGCTGAACAGGGAACAATATACAGGCAAGGATGATTTGCAAATAAGAAATGTCATTAAATACATCATGGAGGACACTGTGTTAAAAACAAGGATGAATACAGGACATGGAATAAGATAAATACAGAGGGGGTGAATAATTTAGTCACTGCACTGGTACCTATTATAAATTAAAAGAACAAGATTTACAGTGTGTTGTGTGGATATTCTGGTGGAGGATTTATAGGAAGTTAGAGAGAAGAATTGTAGATAATGAAAAGGTGTGACTCTGGAGTTGTATCATTTTCAACCCAAGTGAGAACATAGAACTATTTAGCACTGGAATACATTTAAAATACTGTTCATATGGGAGATGACTTTTCTGAGCTTCTCAATAAGTCTTTGACGATAAGACTCACATTTCCTACACTGGCAAATGTGTAATTAAATCCTATGAAATCAATGTAACTACAGCTGATACCTATAGTGTAGTAATGATGTAAGTATTAGACTAAAGCTTTTTAAAATATGTGAGGTAGAAGGGAGAAAATCCAAAGTCCAATTTAAATTAACACAAAGCTATTTAGGAAAAAAGTAGATATTCAAAGTTGTAAAAGCTTAGGAAATTGTGACCGGCTCAGGTCTTCTGCATATGCATTTGGGAGATCATGCATTTCAATTATGACCATATTAATACTGACAAAAATCTCATTTATCCCCCTAAGTGACCATGATGAGTGCCATGCCCTTAGAAATATCGCAGAGTCTGTACTTGATTGTTTCCATGACCAAGATTACTTTTATAACTTCCCATAAATGTATTTGAATATGCAGTGCTCCCCTCCATGATTGAATAGCTGAAGGAGAAGATCTGGGTTCTAATCTTGACCACTCCTCAACTTTTGAATGTATAAGCATGTCTGTGATTTGTGTTCCACAGAATTTTTATAAAAATGGATATGATGATGGGGGCAGCTAGGTGGCACAGTGGATAGAGCACCGGCCCTGGATTCAGGAGTACCTGAGTTCAAATCTGGCCTCAGACACTTGACACTTACTAGCTGTGTGACCCTAGGCAAGTCACTTAACCCCCATTGCCCCACAAAAATAATGGATATGATGATATGTATGAATATTTATAAAAATAAAAAGGTATGTATTTACATAATCAAAGGATGGTAACTTCACTGATTCTAAACACAACTAAGAATTAGCAAGTTGTAGAACAACAAAGGGTCTCTGAGAAACCAAAATAAATGCTCACAAAGCTTATGGGTATCTTCATGCAGAAAATGCAATAACAGAGATTGTCCATGAAAATAAAAGGAGGAAGACTGAAATTTGTTGATGTCATAATCCTCTTTTTTCTGTACCTTTTCCTTTCGCTTTTGAATTCCATGTACTAGCTTCATACCTAATGTCTTCTTTTATTAAAATATGATCTTAGGAAAAGATTTAATATCCATAAATTACAGTTAAGTGTGAATGTTATATTTGGGCTCTGTCAAAAATAAATATATTTATATATAGTCTTTGTATTCACACATATATGTGTGTGTTTGTACTCTTTTTTTGTTTTTATGGATCTTCCCATATACCCTAATTGGAGAAAATATATATGCAGAGATGTTACTTATGTTGCATATAGTCCAAATAGACAAAGTCACAAAAATGAGTAAATGTAATTAGATCTATTTTGTAATGGATCTTCCTTTTCCTTTTTCTTAAATATGCATAGTTGTAAATCTCCTGCTTTTTATTCTCAGTAGATCTCAATGGCTTGGTGTTGTCTGTCTTCTGAGTGCTGAAAAAGCTACATATGGAAGGATGCCTTGTTACATTGAGGGTTCAGTTGGTATTGTGTAATTTTAATCTGTAGTGGAGCCAGGTAACATGGTTTTGTTAATTTCCACAACTTATTCAACAGCACTTGAATAGAAATCAAAGCAACAGATAGGGGAAGTTGACTAAGGTTAGGGTTTATCAGGACATGATTAATAACAATATAAAGTCACCTCTTTTCTCTTCAAAATTTCCTTCAGTTCTTATATGTTAGGATTCTAATATTACCTAAATGATACAAAATTTGGCAGTGACCCAGAATCCTTAAGAAGAATAACTAATCTGTTGCTGTGAAGTAAAACAAATAATGATAGTAAGCATTGGTCCAGAATCTATTGTGTTAAAATACAATTGAGTATTTGTTGAGCATCCACCATATAATGCACTGCGCTGTGTTTGGTTATGGGAGGGAAGAAAACAGGGAGAGGGAGAGGAAGAAAGAAAGGGACAAAAGCAGAAACAGAGACAGAGAGAAACAGAGTTGGAGAAAGACAGAATCGAAGAATTCCAGGACTTGACAAAATAATTCTTTTTATTTCATGTTGTTATTACTGATGATACTTTCTAGTCTGAATACAAAAAAAAGGTGAGCAAACTCAAGACTTATAAATTAAAATAAAGGGAAGGGATCAAGTGTTTATTTAGTCCCTATATGTGCCAGTCATTGAGCTAAAAACTTTACAAATATTACCTCATTTGATCCTTAAAATCCCTCCATGAGGTAGGTGCTATTATTATTCCCATTTTATAGTTGACAAACTGAGGCAGAAAGAGAATAAGTGATTTGCCCAAGGTCACATAAATAGTAAGTGTCTTGAGGCTGTTTTTTAACTAAGGTCTTCCTAACTCTATACTCAGGATACTATCCAGTGTACCACACAATTAGCTCCTCAGTTTGCCTTAAAATTCTAGAATATCAGAGCCAGAAAGGTCCTGAGCAAGGGCAACTCCTCCATTTTACAGGTCAGGAAAATTTATAGCTGAGGCTCAAAATTGACACAAATAGCCTGAAGACAAACAACTTGTAAGTAGCTGAACACTGCAGCAGGTGAAGCCATGGTTTAACTTTATGGTTCAAGTTTTACTACGCCAGAGTGAAAGAATCAGATTCCTTTTCCTGCTAGTAATCCACAACCATGCATCCACATTTATCTGAGATTTTCAGGTCCAACAGAAATTCCATCCCGCTTGCTGTTGACATTTAAAGAAGACACATTTCAATACCCTTTGAGAGTTATTGATTTTTCTCTTTGTTATCACATAATAAGTGGGATTTTGTGGAATGCCAAGCCAAAAACCTCAATTCAGGGACCCTAGAAAATGTCTCCAGGAAAATAGTTCAGGGGAAAATAGTCACTGACTATGCATCCAAATAAGTAAATGTGATTTTAGGTTGCCTCCACTTCATAGGTCCATAGATTTAGAGCTAGAAATTACCATGGAGTCTTTTTATCCTAGCCTTCTCATTGGTAGATGGGGACAGTAAGATGTGACTTTATTAACAACACAAAACTTGTAAGAGAAAAACCTGAGATTTAATCTCAGTTCCTTTCTTCAAATCCAACAGTTTTTCCACAGCACCATACTGCCTCCCCAATTCTTCAGTACTACTAACATTTTCTCCAGACTCTTACAAACTGGTTTTCATCTAAAATTCTCTCATATATCCTCTTTCAAAAGTTATCAATAAATGTGCTTCTTAAAATATGTTGACCAGAAATTATAATAATACTAATTATTGAGTAAGGGAGAATAAAACAGTATTATCATTTCCCTCATTCTGTACAACATGGTTTTCTGAATGTAATCTATCACAACATTAGCTTTTTGGTCCCCATGTCACATTGTTGACATATTAAGATTTCAGTCCACTATAATCCCCATATCTCTTCCTTAAACTACTTTGTCTAATTAAATTTCCCAAATATTTTACTTCTGCTATTGAATCTTTGAGGTCAAGTATGGTATGTGACATTTACATCTAATAAATTACATCTAATTTTTAAGAGTCACCAATAACCTACCACTAAGAAAACCCATTGGATGTCTTTCAGGCTTCTCTGTAGCATCTCATGCTATTGACCACCCTGACCTTCCAATTATTCTGTCATCTTTTCCTTCAAACTATCTGCCAATAACAAAAATAACTAAACTCTTGATTAGTCTTAAAGATATTTTTTTTTCTCTTAGAAAGAGAAAGGACCTAATTAGGAGAACTAGTACATCGAACTTGATTTCCATCAATGAACAGATAGTTACTACAGTGGAATGATAGGAATAATAGACTTTTTATTTTTCATTTTCTCTTTTTCATAATTACTATTGTTGGGGCAGCTAGGTGGCTCAGTGGATAAAGCACTGGCCTTGGATTCAGGAGGACCCAAGTTCAAATCCAGCCTCAGACATTTGACACTGGCTGTGTGACCTTGGGCAATTCACTTAACCCCAATTCTCCCACAAAAAAAAAAAAAACACCACAATTACTATTGTTAACTGTTTCTCTCCATCCTATTCCCTTCCCCATGATATTTATTATATTATCTATCTTCTTTTACCCTATCCCTCCTCAAAAGGGATTTGCTTCTGACTGCCCCCTTCCTCAATCTGCCCTCCCTTCTTTCACCCCTCCCTACTACTTTCATGTAGGGTTAGATAGATTACTCCACCCAGTTGTTTATGTTAATCCCTCCTTGAGCCCACTCTGATGACATTAAGGTCTTTGAGCCAATTCTGATGAGTGTAAGGCTAATTCACTGCCATGTTCCTCCCCCATCTGTCCCCTCACTCCGTAAGCCCTTTCCTGTTTCCTTCATGTGAGATTTCACCCCATTCTACCTTTCCCCTTCCCCCTCCCCTGGTGCAATTCTCTCACCCCTCAATTTTATCCTAAATATGTCATCATGGAGCAGCTAGGTGACACTGACTCTTGACCCAAATCCTAGCCCCAGACACAAGCCACTCATCCACTGCTCTAACCCAGGCATGTCACTCAGCTCTGACCATCCCACAAAAAAAGATAAAAAATAAATGTTATACAGATATTATCCCTTCATAATCAATTCCCACCTGTGCACCCTATCTAAATTTATTTCTGTCAAATGCCGTAATACTGAGAAATTTCTTATGAGTTAGAGGTGTCATCTTTTCCAAGTAAGCAGCTTAACCATTTAACATCCCTCTTAATTTATTTTTCCCATTTATCTTTTTATGCTTTTCTGGGGTTTTGTACTTGAAAGTGAAATTTTCTATTCAGTTCAGGTCTTTTCATCACAAATGCCTGAAAGTCTTCTTTTTCATTGAAATTCCATTTTTCCCCCTGAAAGATTATAATCAGTTTTGCTGGATAGGTGATTCTTGGTTGTAATCCCAATTCCTTTTCCCTCTGGAATATCATATTCTATGCCCTCTGATCCTTTAAGGTAGAAATTACTAGATCTTGTGCTATCCTGACTGGGGCTCCACAGTATTTGAACTGCTTCTTTCTGGCTGCATGCAATATGTTATCTTTGACCTGGGAACTCTGGAATTTGGCTATAATATTTCTGGGAGTTTTCCTTTGGGGATCTCTTTCAGGAGGTACTCAGTGGGGAGGGGCAGCTAGGTGGCACAGCAGGAGCAGCTAGGTGGCACAGTGGATAAAGAATTGGTCTTGGATTCAGGAGGATCTGAGTTCAAATTCAACCTCAGACACTTGACAATTACTAGCTGTGTGACCCTGGGCAGGTCACTTAACCCTCATTGCCTAGGAAAAAAAGGAAAAAGATTAAAAAGGAGGTGATCAGTGGATTCTTTCAATTTCTATTTTACCTTCTGCTTCTAAAATATCTGGGTAATTTTCATTGGTAATTTATTGGAAGGTGATTTCTAAGCTCTTTCCTTGATCATGGTTTTCAGGTAGTCCAATAATTTTCAAATGATCTCTCCTGGATCTATTTTCCAGATCAGCTGTTTTTCCAAGGAGATATTTCATATTGCCCTTTTTAAAAAAATAATTTGAATTTTCTTTATTATGTCTTTGTTTCTCATAAAGTCATTTGCTTCTATTTGCCCTATCCTAATTTTTAAGGAGTTATTTTATTCAGAGAGCTTTTGTACCTCCTTTTCCATTTGACCAATTTGACTTTTCAAGGTGTTGACTTCTTTTTCATGACCCTCCTGCATCACTCTCATTTCTCTTTCCATTTCTTCCTTTATCCTTCTTACTTTTCCCTCTGCCTCTCTTACTTTATATTCAAGGTCCTTTTGTGGACTTCTATGGCCTGAGATAATTCATATTCTTTTGGAAGCTTTGGATATAGGAGTCCTGATGTTACTATCCTCTTCTGAGGGTTGACCTCAATGTTCCTTGTCACTAAAGAAACTTTCTATGGTCGGCATATTTCTCTGTCTGTTCATCTTGCCATCTTTTACTTGACTTTTAACTCCTTCTTAAACTGGGGCACTGTTTCCAGGATGTACTGTCCCAAGATTCAGGAGATCCCAGGTGTTATGATTCAATGAGGGACAGGTTCTTCACTCATCTGGCCCTTTCTCTGGTCCATAGATAACCCCAGGCCAACTTCCTAATTAATCAGGCAGCAAAGCTTTTCTGTGCTTGTTAACTCTGGAGGAGCCTGTACCCCTCCCCCACCTGGACCAACACTACTCAAGCCTACTTCCTGGTTCCCAGAAGGGGTGAAACACCCAGTTCTGCCTCAACATCAGAAGAGACCCCTGTAATTTCCCCCTGGCCAAACACTTAGCCCTCTTAACAGATCATGAACTTAGTTGCAGAAGACTCTGATACTGGAATAATTGACTTATAAAGTAGAGATTGAGAACCAGTACCATATTACAAGTGCTTTCAAAGTCATCTTCCACTGGCCTTTATCACAGACTTTGCCAATTAAAAAATACTGTGTATAGACATATGCATGTGCAATATACATATGAATACATATGTATTACACAAATGTATTTATGACAGATATGTGTGTGTATAAATACATATACATACAAACTCTTTTTTGTATTTATCTTAGAATTTGTGATAATGATAAGAAAAATCATCTGTGGTAATACATTCAATCCAGATTTCTGGAGAACAGGCTTCAAAGACTTCAGAGAAAGGATAGATAAGATTCCTTGCATGATAGTCCTATAGAGGAAGAGAGCCCAAAAAGATGACAAATTCTTTGGATTGACAATCTAAAGACATAAAGAGAAACAATTCCAATGAAAAGGGAAAATATGAGTTGTACAAATGACTGATATGGATGCAGAAGGAAAGCATCAGTCAATTTATATTTTAAAAACTCATGTACATCAAAACCATAAGTAGTCAAAGAACATGAACAAACAGTTCTGAAGAGAATTGAAAGCCATTAACAACCACATGAAATGTTTCTCTCATTGATGATAAGAACATTACAAATAAAAATAACTCTGAAGTTTTACCACATGTCCAGAAAATTGGCAAATATGACAAAAGATTGAAATTGTCAATGTTGGAGAGGCTTAATACAGACAGGCACACTGTGAAGCTGTGAATCAGTCCAACCACTCTGAAACAATTTGAAATTATGATAAAAAATTAGCTAAAATGTCCATGTTCTTTGACTCAGAGATCCCATGGCTGGACAAATATCCCATGGATGCAAACAACCAATAGAAAGGTGACATACAACTATGCAATGAAAACAGCACTTTTTTTTTTTAAGCAAAAACTGGAAACAGTGCCAAAGCCTATCAATTAGGGAATGCTGAAGAACCAGTGATGGCATGAATGGAATGAAATATCTTTGCACCTAAATAATTCAGAGACAGAACTACTGAAGCAGAAAGAGGAGAGAGACAGAGAAAGACAAAGAGACAGCAAGAGACAGAGAGAAAGAGATAGTGAGACAGAAACAGAAAAATAGAGAGTCAGAACCAAAGAGAGAGAGAGGGAGAAAGAGACAGAGCCAGACAGAGAGAGGGGGGAAGAAAGACAGACAGACAGACAGACAGACAGAGAGGACAGAGAAAGACAGAGGCATAGGGTATTGCACATGGAATCAGGAAGAACTGCATTCAAATTCTCCATCAGATATTGGCTGTGTGACCTTAACCTAATTATGTGTGCTTGAGATTTCTCAGCTACAAAATAAGATTGGACTCCAGGGCAACTAGGTGGCACAGTGGATAAAGCACTGGCCCTGGATTCAGGAGGACCTTAGTTCAAATCTGACGTCAGACACTTGATACTTACTAGCTCTGTGACCCTGGGCAAGTCACTTAACCCTCATTGCCCTGCCCCCCCAAAAAAAAACAAAATCTCAAAAAGATTGGACTCAATTGCTTCTAAATTCCCCTCAGGCTCTAAATCTATGATCACATAATATCTTTCATTCTTTCTTACTAAGGATCTCATTGAGGAGAAGGAGGAAATATTTGGAAAATAAGATGATGTAAAAACAAATAATGTTAATAAATTTGGCACATAGTAGGCTTTTAATTCTTATTGACTTAATTTTAACATCTTAAAAAAAATACAAATACATGTCACTGGGCACTTCTCCCAATTCCCAGTCACATCAGAAAAAGTGACTTGCCCTAGGTCATACAGGTAATGAATGAATGACAGAGCCAAGATACAGATGTTAGCTTCTTAATTCCAAATACAAACCTTTTCCCATGATGACAATCCAGATTGTTTGGCAGTGGACTATTTATTCTCATACTACTTTCTCTTTTCTCTAGAGGAATCTGCTGAGGGTGATAGCAATGAATTGATCTTGTTGCTGCTAACTGCTCCCACAGGATAAAGGTCCAAATATTGTATACCTCTGGTAACTAACTCTGCTTGTTATCTTGAAAGTCTCAATCTTCATCTTTCTTGCTTAAAAAAAAAAGAAAAAGAAAAAGAAACCTGACAAAAATCCCTTGTCCCTTCAAAGCCTCCAAGAACTCAGTAGATCAGATATCTGTTTAATGAATGCTGCTAACTTCCCTAGAAAAACAATGTTCTTTCACAAAGTCCTTCCAAGGATGATAGGCACTTTGAAATAGAGAAAGAAAATGTAACCAAGATTCATAGCTGAGTGTCTTCAATACCTTCGATAACTTCTCAAGCTCCTATTCCCCTCAAAGAATGGAGGAGGGAAACTATTGTAGCAGCTACTCTTCAAGAGCATGTCAAGACTGAAAAGAAAGACATCTGGCAGCCATTTGCTCTTAAACTGTAATTTAAAGAATCAGTCTCAATAAAAAAAGACATAGTAATCTAATTAAAGGGGGGATTTACATAAAACTCGTATATGCATTTGTGTATAGCAATACCTTAACACTTAAACTGCACTAAAATGACTAGAATGCAAGATAATAGAGAAACACAGGATCATCGTTTGCAACTCTTCTTATCTTTTACCAAAAGAATAAAAATTACTTTTCTCTTCTAGGCTCCCTTTTTTCTGAGTGGCTGCATCCTCCACTCATCTATTTCTTTTAGTGCCTTAGTCATGTGGTAATATAGAATTGGTTATTTTCCCTTTACCCTATTCTGTCAATAACAAGAGGCACATCAGTGAAGTGGAATGCAATGGGAAAAGGGAAAGCATTTGTTAAGTACTTACTACATACATACAAAGTATCAGTGTAAGCAATGATGTTATAAAGAGAAAACTGAGCTGGTTCTGCTCTGAAGAAGCTCATCTTCTAACTGGGAATATTGTTGTTTGTCCTTCATTCTCAGAGGACCGTGACATTAGTGTGATGTCATGATTTGCACTGAATTGGATTTAAGTGAGGAAGGGCTGTGCAAATTCACCAGCCTCACTCTCTCCTCTGGAGCCATCTGGGTCCAGTGGCAAGATATATATCAGAACAGCTGGAAATGTTTCCCGATGTTTAAGGCAATTGGGGTTAAGTGACTTGCCCAATGTTACACAGCTAGTAAGTGTCTGAGGTCAGATTTAAACTCGGGTCCGTCCAACTTCAGGGCCAGTGCTCTACCCACTGCACCGCATAGCTACCCAACTGGAGGATAAGACACATAAAGGAGGGTTTGTGTTGATGGAAAGGCCAAGTAGTACATAGGTGCTAATAAGGATACCAATAAATAATTCAAATTTCTTGTAAAAATATCAGTTCAGACATAGGAGGAATCACATTACCAGTTTAAAAACAATCCCACTTGTCTTACTTCTCCTTTCTATTTTCTTCCAGTTTGATTTTCATAGATACTTGTTTGGTCCTATGGATGTTTCCAACTATCATTTGGGTTCTCTTATTTGTGTGAGAGGAAATCGGGACAGATATTGCTGAGCACCTCTTCAGTCCTGAAATTACCTGATCTCACCTACAGGAATGAAGAATAAGTGATATTTAAGAATGAAGATTTAAAATCAGGATGACTGGGCAGTTTACTCATTAAGATGAGAAGACAGTTCAAAGCCTATAGAGTAGAGATTTTAAAAAGAATGAAATCTTCTGTCATAAAATAAGCTTTCTTAATTTTCAGATTATCCATGTCCCTGGGGATAATTCCACCTTACTCCAATACTAGACAGAAAATCCTTTCATTCTTCTTTTTAGTTCATGTGTTCTATTAGAGGGATTAATTAATCTTAACTTTTTTTCCTGAGGCAATTGGGGTTAAATGACTTGCCCAGGGTCACACAACTAGTTACGTGTCAAAGGTCAGAGGCTGGATTTGGACTCAGGTCCTCAAAATTCCAGGGCTGATATTCTATCCACTGAGACACCTAGCTGCCCAGGGATCAGTTAATTTTGCTTGAAACTTCCCTCCACACAGAAACAAGATATAGAAACATAAATTTCATTTAAAATAACTACAGGAAACATAAAATACTTGGGAGTCTCCTTGTGAGAAACTATATGCACACAGTTATAGAACATTTTTTTACACAAATAAAGACATATTAAACAATTGGAAAAATATTAATTGCTCATGGGTAGGCTTTGCCAGTATAATAAAAATGACAATTCTACCTGTTAATCTGTTTATTCAGTGCCATACCAATCAAAATATCAAAGAAATACTTTATAAAGCTACCAAAATAATGACAAAATTAATCTGTTATAACAAGAGATCAATAATATCAAGGAAATCAATAAAAATATGAATGAAGGGAGCCTATCAGTTCCAGATTTCAAATTTTATTACAAAGTGGTTATCATAAGAACAATCTGCCTAAGAAATAGAGTGGTAGATCCATGGAATATATTAATTACACAATAGTAACTTGTATCATATTGGCTTGGCATACTCAGGAGCAATTAATATTTATTCAATTGTTTAGATATGGTCATTATAGTTCCTGGGTTTGTCTTTGGAATTGTCTTGATCAGATTATCTAGGTCTTTCACAGTTATAATTTATAATATTTATAATAACAATGCATTTATAATATTGCTGTTACTGTGTATAATGTTTTCCTGGATCTGTTAACTTCACTTTACATCAGTTCATATAATACTTCTCAGGTTTTTCTGAAACCACTCTAATCATCATTTCTCTAATACAATAGTATTCCATCACAATCCTATACAATATGTTCAACCATTTTCAAAATGGGCATCTGCTTGATTCCCAATTCTTTGCCACCATAAAAAAAAGTTATTGGTATATGTTCTCAGGAAGTAAGACAACACATAAAAATATTCTGACAAGGGGGTTGGGGAGAAATGAAAATACCATAATGTTTGGAGAGAAAGGGGTACAGCCAAGAGGAATGAAGACATGATTGACCTCCATTTGAAAATGGAATTTTGGGAGGAACCAGCCAATCATAGGGAGAGGTCACAAGAGCAAAGTGTACTTGCAAAGTGTGAAATCCAGGGATGAAATAAACTTACAGAAAGAAGTCAAAGGCATGGTACAGATAGGCTGAAGAATAAGAAGAGTAGTTTGGAGAGGAGTAAATCAATCAAATATTTATTGACTATCTGTTATTAAGTTTTACAGTTATGTCTGACTCTTTATGACCCCATGGATCATATCACAACAATACTGTTCATGGGATTTTCTTGACAAATATACTGAAGTGGTTTACAATTTCCTTTTCTAGTGCATTAAGGCAAACAGATGTTAAGTACCTGGCCCAGTGTCACACAGCCAGATAGTGTCTCTAGCTTGATTTGAACTCAGGTCTTTCTGATTCCAGTCTCTATCTACTGAGTAACCTAGCTGTTTCTATTTACTATCAACCAGAGCCATATTTTGTCCATATGCTTCGGTATGTTTTGAGCTCATTGGCCTAGATAAATAAATTGCTGGTTATTGATGAGGATAGGCAAGAGTTCACCTGGGCTCTGGCCATTGGCTTCCTATTTTAAATATTTATACTTCCTACTAGATATTAAAATCAACTTTATCTGTGCTATTTAAGACTTCAAGTGCTATTATTGTCCTCTATATTTCAGTCCCCTAAAGCAGAGACTCTATTTCATAATACTAGTTATGGCTCTGATATCTACTATGTGCAGGATTGTATTAACCATTGTGGGTTAGACAAAATATGAGTAATCTTCAAAGAGTTCATAATCTATTTGGGAAGACAAGATATAAATCTATTAAAAAAGATAAGTAACAATTGATATGGCTAGTGGAAAGCATTCAATAGTGCTAGAGAAAGAATAAGGAAATATGGCTTGAACCCTTCCTTTTATCTTTGTCACTAACTAGTTAAGTGACTTTAAGAGAATCTTATTCTCCAGGGATTTCATTTCCTAATTAGTGGTTTGACATGAGCAACCTCTGACCTCTTCTGTCTCTGTGACATTCTATAATTTTATCATGATATAGGCACTAAGTGTAATGGGAATATAAAGAAGAGAATTTTCCTTATTAGTTGGGTACAGTCTTTGAAGGCTTACTGGAGAGTAACTTTAAAGAACTTCAGATAGGTAAGAAGGGGACCAACACTAAGTTCTACTTAAATTTCTTTATACCATCTCTGCTCAGTTTGAATCCATCCTTTCTCCTCAAGTTCTAAATCTGATGATCTTTCAAGTGACCCTCAAACAGAGGAACAGAATCCTCATTTGAGTTCCACTGCAGGGATGTAAATAGGTGGAAGAAGTTAAACACTCAACCCCCTATTGCTTTTCCTTGGTGGGTATGGAATGAAGTTAGAAAAACTATCTGCATTGCTGCAAAGAGCATGCCCCATTCAAAGGGGAAAAAAAAAACCTAACATTTTCAATGATTCAACTTGTAACTGAAGCACAGCTTTGCCCTCTGGCTTGATGTCTCTTTTGCATTTGTGTGCTGCTTTCCCTATGTACTTGATGCCACCAGGGAGAGGAGCAGATGCACTATCTCCCCCTGGTAGCTGCAGTGACTTTGTGTGTCTAAATTGCTTAAGAAATAAAGACCTCTTTTGTAAGCACATAAAATCTCTCTTTTGTTACGTGTCAGAAGAATGATTTGAAGAACTTAATAGAAATAAAATATGGTCCAAATATTAGCAACATAGATTCAGGAATGAAAGCTACTTTTGGTGTCTTTTAAGTCCAAATCTTTCATTTTGCACATGAGCAAAACAAGGCTCAGATATATTCAATGATTTGCCCAAAGTCACACTGAAAATAAGTCACAGAGCTTAATTATTTGATTCCACATCCAATATCATAGGTATGTAGACCATGTGGTCTAGGTGTGATGGCACCCCAGCCCATATTCACTGCATGCCAATGGCCAGTGTTCTTTCCAACACAGTGAGTGGCTTCTCTCCTTTAGCTTCTTTTGAACCTATTCAATGTCAACCTTATTAAACTCATTTATGCCCTACAGGAAAACATCCTCCCATATTTGCAGCTAGAAGGATGTGGCCACTGAGATATGCTGAAAAATAGATGGCATCAGTATCTCTGGCAAATACTTAGCCCTAATCACATGAAAGGAAATTTTTATGTATTAAGTTTCATGCAAAAGTTATACTGAGTTAGAAAGGGCCTATATTTTATCTTCAAAAGCATAAACAATTAACTGATATGCTTTTTAATCTACCTAATAAAAGACATACAAATTGAAACAACTCTGAAGATTCTCCCCACTGTCATAAAAATAGCAAACACTTTTTAAAATGAAAAATATCACTGTTGGAGGGACTATGGAAAAAATATTAGTGGATCAGGTAATTGATCTAACTGTTCTGTGGGGGAAATGGAATTATAGAAGGCACATTATTAAACACCTCATGCTCTTTGACCCGTAGGTCATATGACTGATCATAGGATTTAAAGGAATTAAATGACAGATAGAAAGTTCTATATAACAAAATATTCATAGTAGCATTTTTGTGGTAGCAAAAAAAAAAGGAGATAAAATATATCTAGGAAATGGATGAACAAATTGAAATATATAAATGTACTGTAATATTGTAGTACCATAACAAAAACCAATTATAAGTAATTTTAAGTATTATGCATAGCAGTAACTGGAAAATCTGTTAACAATCATATTTGCGTGTGACAGGTAGTAATGGAGAACAAGAATATTTGAGGGGGAATGAGATAGACTAACTGTGAAGCAGTAGTAGACAGCCTAACAGGTGAAACCACCTGGCCCTTTTGTTCTTCCTTTCCTTACCCACTCATCTGTCTGGAGGGTGAGGGACTGAGAGGACAGAAGCCTGAAGTAGCACCTAGATGGGGGTCTTACCAGGAACACTAAAGCCTGAAAGTACTCTGAGGACAGAAATATCAAGGGGCATGGAAATCCATGGTAGTAGTCCATGAAATTGAGACAAGAACAAATACAATCAGATTATCCCCATTTAAGGGTGTAGGGAAAAGCCTGGCCCTGGTAAACTCATATTCAAGTGCACATACACGAATACACAGGCATGCCTGCACATACACATAATCATCATTACACCCATTCAAGCAATGCATGTACACATTCACATACACACACAAATCAGGAACTAAAGTTGAAAAAATGAGTAAGCAAAAGACACTAAATACTATGAAGAAATATTATGGGCAAAGAGATGCCTGAGAGTTAAACTCAAAAAAAAAAAAAAAAGGAGAAATTCAACCACAACTAAAAGCACAGTCTCAGAGAAAATAATGATATCATTAAATACTACAATAATATCTGGGAGAAATAAGCAAGATATTTAAAAATGGAATTACAAATAAAATAAAACACTGGAGAAAAGAATTGGAAAGAAAATAGCTTAGAAAACAAAGTAGATAACCTTACCCCAAAATTAGACTATCTAAAATTAGGACATATGTGAAACAAAATTTTAATAGTGCATGTTATAAAAAAGAAATATTAGATTAAAAATTTTTAAAATGCAAGGAAATTCAAGTTTGAATGGTTTTTTTTGAAGTTCACATTCAACTGGTCTGAAAAGCAGGCCAAGGTAAAAAGCCTGTGAAAATCACCATTCTCCACAGAAACCTTTCTGTCTGCCATGACTAAAAAAATTAGATTATATAATTTCAAGAAATGATAAATGAAAACAGTCAAGATCTACTAGAACTGTAGGTTGAATTTAAAATTTTAAAAGACAGTCAACCAATAAGCATTTATTACCTACTATGTGGCACTTAGCATAATGCCTGGTACATAGTAGGCATTTAATAATTGTTTATTGATTGATTCACTGTTAGGCAATGACTAAGTACTTGGGATATAAAGAAACGAAAAAGACAATCCCTGCCATCAAGAAGCTCATAGTTTAATTGGGAAGACAAGGGGAAAAAATGCAAACAAGCTACATACAGAATGAAGAATTAACAGAACATATGTACTAGTATTAAAAATATTTGGAAAAGACTTCTTGTAGAAGGTCAGATATTAGCTGGTATTTTAATAAAAACATGGAATTCATGAGGTAGAGATGAGGAAGGAAATAATTCCAAGTATGAAGATCAGCCAGAGAAAATCCTCAAGAAGACATGTAATATGGGCAGCTAGGTAGCACAGTGCACCAGCCCTGGATTCAGAAGGACCTGAAGTCAAATCCAGCCCAGACACTTGGCACTTACTAGCTGTGTGACCCTGGGCAAGTCACTTAACCTCAATTGCCTCACCAGAAAAAAAAAATAAGACATGTAATTAGTGTTCTTTTCTTAGAATAACAAGGAGACCAAATGTCACATCTTATGGAAGAATAGGTAGGAAGGTTTAAACTCTAACACTCCTTAGAAATGGGTGGAGGGTAATTTAAGTAGGGCTTTGAATACCAAACAAAAATGTTCTATTTGATCCTGGATTTAATAGGAGCCACTCAAATTTATTTAAAATGGGAGGGGGACAGCTAGGTGGCACAGTGGATACAGCACTGGACCTGGATTTAGAAGGACCTGAGTTAAAATCTGACCTCAGACACTTGACACTTACTAGCTGTGTGACCCTAGGTGAGTCACTTAACCCCCACTTCCCTGCAAAAACAAAAAACCAATATAAAAATGGGAGGGACATGGTCATATTGGAACATTTGGTGGCAGTATCAAAGGAGAGAAGAGGGAATATACAAGAGATGATACAAATATGAAATTGATAGTACTTGGAAAATATTGAATGGGGGGAAAGAGATAGCAAGTAGTAGAGGATGACAAATAAATTTTATGCCTTGGCAAGTGGAAGGACTTTATACCTTTGCTCTAAGCATTTGATTAAAACTATTTATCAATCAACAAAAATCTATTTTCTGTCTCCAGATACTACCATCACTACTAGCAGCAGCAGCAGGAAAAAGAAAAAACAAAACAAAAATTTTATAACAAATATCCCTATCAAAACTAATTTCCACATTGGGCAAGTCCAAAAATACATGTCTCATTCTTTACCATGAGTCCATTGCTTCTCTGTTAAGAGGTGAGTAGTATGCTTCATTGTTTCTTGAATTGTGGTTAGTCATTGTACTGATCAGCTTTCTTAAGTCTTTCAAAGTTGTTCTTCATTACAATTTTATTACTGTATAAATTACCCTACTGCCAAATATTTACAAAAACATGACAATCATATTAACAGAATGAGATTTATAAAGCATAATTAAATAAATCCCTAAAAGTAAAATTGAAAAGCTATAAATTTTCAAAGAAAATACCCCAAACTAGATTTATTTGCAAGTAAATTCTATCAAATATTTAAAGAGTTCCAATATCATATAAAGTGTTTGCAAAAATAGAAAAAGTGTGAATTCTGCACAATTCCTTTTATGATAAAAATACATTATTGATACCTCAAGTAGGGACAAAGAAGAGAGAAAAATGGAACAATTTCCCTAGTGAATATTTAGGCAAAAATATCAATTGAATATGTAAGGAATCTACAAAAATATGCTAAAATATTATACTATCATCTTGTGGGATTTCTACAAGAATTGCAGGATTCAATTCCAGTAAAAGTTATAATAGATCATCTAAATTATAAAAAGAAAAAAAAAATCACGTGCCTATCTTGATAGTTTCAGCGCCAGGGCAATGGACTTATCAAATATAATGCCCTTTTGTTTTTAAAATATTTAGAAACTTATGATTAAATGGACTTTTCTTTAACATAATTATATATCTTGAAAATGAAGAGCTAATATCTGTAAATGAGAAACACTAGAGGTCTTTCTATTAAAATTGGGCAGAAAATAATCATAAATATTTTAAATATAATTCTAGAAAACCTACATAGAAAAATGAGACAGGAAATAAAAATTGAGGGCATAAGTACAATCAAAGAGGAAAACAATTATTACTTTTGCAGTTAATATGACGGTTTACTAAACCCTCAAGTTTAGGCTAAAATGATTTCAAACAACTAATAACTTTGACAAAATAGAAGGATATAAAATAAACCCACATAAATCATTGGCCTTTCCATATATCCCCAACAAAACCTCAAAAAAAAAAAAGAGATAAGTAGAAAAATTTCATTAAAAATAAATAGAGTAATTGGGCAGTTAGGTGGCGCAGAGCACCAGCCCTGGATTCAGGAGGACCTGAGTTCCAGTCTGGCCTCAGACCCTTGACACTTACTAGCTGTGTGACCCTGGGCAAGTCACATAACCCCAACTCCCTCACCCCCCCAAAGAATATAATAAAATAAATAGAGTATCTAAATTAATAGAAGTCTACCTACCAAAACATCTGAGAATTACGTGAAATCAACTATGAAATATTGTTTATACAAATAATTGGAGAAATAATAATTGCTCATTTGAGTATTGTGCCAATATAATAAAAATGAAAATGCTCCCTAATTTGGTTATTCATTGCTATACTATCAATAAAACTACGAAAAGTTCACTTTATAAAGCTAGAAAAAATAATAAAATTTTACATAAAATAACAAAATATCAAGGGAAATAATGGAAAAAAAGTGTTAAGGAAGGACATATATAAGTACTAGGTTTCAAAGTTTACCACAAAGAAGTAATAATCAAAACTATTTGAAACTGGTTTAAAAAATATTAAAAGTTCTCTCTCTGGGGGGCTGAGTGAAGATGGCTTGGAGCTCCAAACAGATCCATCCACATTCCACCAAAAAGGTGCCATAAGAAAACTCCTGGAGCAGTAGAACCCACAAAAGAACAGAGTGAAAGTATTTTCCAGTCAAAGATGGCTTAGAATTTTGTTCAGGAGGGGTTTGTTATACCAGGGTGAGAGAGGAGCTCAGTACACAGCACAGATCTAGTCCCAGGCAGGCCATGCATCAACAACTTCTTCTGAATCTCAGCTTATGAACAAGCGAGGAGGTCCAGTGGCTGGCCAGGGGGGAAATCGTGGGTGAATCTGCAGGAGCAGAGGTAGAGCATGTTGCCCAGGAAGTGGACTTGAGTGGAAGAGGCTCAGTGGGGGAGGGGCACAGGCATGTCAAACTTGTGGACCACAGAGAATCAGATTTCAATCAGACTTCTGCTTCTGTTTTTTTGTTTGTTTGTTTTTGTTTTATAATCTCAACAAACATTTATTTTATTTTTTCCAGTTACACGTAAGGATAGTTTTCAACATTCATTTTCATAAGATTTCGAGTTCCAAATGTTTCTCCCTCCCTCCCTCCCTTTCCTTCCCCCTCCACAAGATCACAACCAGGTTATATATGTACAATCCACAAGTGGTGTTTTTATCAGTTCTTTCTATGGGGGTGGATAGTAATCTTCCTCATTAGTCCCTTGAGATTGTCTCAGATCATTGCATTGCTGAGAGAAGTTAAGTCATTCACAATTCCTCATAGAACAATACTGTTGTCCCTATGCACAATGTCCTCCCATCTCTGCTCACTTCACTATACATCAGTTCGTGAGTCTTTCCAGGTTTTTCTGGCATCATCCTGTTTGTCATTTCCTTTAGCACAAGTCCATTACACCAGAGTCATATAGCACAGCTTCCTCCATCATTCTTTAATTGATGGATATTCCCTTGATGTGCCCCCACAGAAAAAAAAAATCAGGTTTACACCAGTATCTGTCATTATATACCATAACGACAGAGAAGGAGGTAGCTTTTATAATAATGATTAGGGGGAGAATACTAAAATTATAAGGGATGGAAATGATAAAAGGAGATACAATGCACAAAATTGGAAATCTTTTGCATAAATAAAACAAATACAGAAAAAATTGGAAGAGAAAAAGGTAAGTGGGAAAATTTTTGTAGTAGATTTCTCTGAAAAAAATGGTCTGCTATCCAAGATATATGGAAGATTGATTCAAATAACTGAGATCGAGTAATCATCTATCTGCTATATTCCTATAACATCAATTGCAGCTTGCAATTTCTCCTCAATGGTCAGAATAGCATTAAAAAAAAAGGATTTTCCACATTTTTGCTCTCTTTTTTTTTGTTGTTGTTTTTGTTGTTGTTGATTTTTGTTTGTTTTGCAGGGCAAATGAGGGTTAAGTGACTTGCCCAGGGTCACACAGCTAGTAAGTGTCAAGGGTCTGAGGCTGGATTTGAACTCAGGTCCTCCTGAATCCAGGACTGGTGCTTTATCCAAAGTGCCACCTAGCTGCCCCCTTGCTCAACTTCTTGAAAAAAAAAAAATCATTAAGCCAAGTTGTAAATTATTCAGCTGCTTTGCTTTCAATTGAAAAACAAAACAAATCAAAACAACAACAACAACAACAAAAATCTCTAACAGTTGCCCAGATAGTTCTGTCCCCAGGATTCCTATATCATGCTTCCATGTAAGGATCTCATTCTATTTTCCAGATCCTCATCTACTTCTCTTGTAGGAGACAGGTGATTTGTAGTATGCTCCAATAACTATACTATCTCCACTTTTTCTTTAACTTAACTTAACTAAATGCTTTCTGCCATATTCACCACACATTTCAGGATCCTAAGTATATCTTCTGATATCAGGCAATATAAATATTCCCCTCTTCCTCAGGTCAGACACCTGTGCAGTGTTAAGCTGGCTTCTCTTCTGAAGTGTGCCTTTTCTTTTCCTAAAGCATTCTGCTTGTAATCATCAGCATTAGTGACTGATACCTCACTTCCCCCACCCTCCACAATCTTCAACCCTTAGGGTTTTTAGAATATTCAGCAATGACCTTTAGGTTTTCTCTCATAATATCATTTGTTCCCATATAAAACAACCAGAAACAGTCAATGACCAACGCTTTAAAAAATATTCAGGTATCTATTTAACACTACATAGATATATGTCCCTCCAAATAATGTTTACACCAGGTGACCAACTCATAAATCTTTAATATGAAGTTATCAATCACTACTGGTTCTAAAGGTTGTCATGCCGGGGTGGGAGTGGGGATAAGCTCCCACTCTCTATAAAATGCTCCAGTGGCGTGTATCTCAAATAGCCTCTGACAACCGAAGCCCAAATCCTGGCCTTCTCATGGTGGAACTGTTTCCACTAACAGGAGAAGGGGTGAAGGCAAGTCACTGGCGCCTTAAAACCAGTCGCTGCCGGCAAGTGGGGTTCGTCAGCCTTGGCAGTCAACTGGCCTAGGGGAAGGAAAACCCTGATTTTAAACCTCCACTGCCTTGGGGCTATACCCATATATGGGAAAGGCTTTGGGAGTTAACCCTGAGGAAAAATCAGGAGTCGGAGTCCCTTAGGCAGTTGGATGTTGGACACCACATCCCTCTGGCAACTCCTGCAGAGGCACTGGTGCCAAACTGTATTGGCTCTGCCTCTCCTTTGGATCCACCAGTGTTGCGGAGAGGGAAATCCTGCTGCATGGGCAACAGCTCATTTTCCATATTGATCCACTAAGGCCAGTGCCCTGGAGAGGACACTCCAGCTACTCCTCATGGGGTAGATACAACACGTGATGCGACAGTTACTGGTTATAAGTTATTTGCCCGATTGATTCAGGGCTTGATGCCAGGGGCTGCATTCGATGGTGGGAGGAATGATTGAGTTCCACTGGATGGCTACTGCCCGCCTTAAGCTGGGAAAATCCCAGCCAGTAAGGTGTTGTCCCGTCACAGTTCATCTTCTTCATTGGGTGCATGGGGATTAAGGTTACGGCCTGACAGGTGAACTGATGCATTAGCACCAGCAAACAATAAAGTTAACTCACATTCCAAGCCACCTGCCCTAAAGTTGGGCAGTTGGAATGTCTGGACTATGATGACTGGACTCTCAAGTGACCTACAAGCAGTCAGAGACAGTAGTGATAAACAACGTGCTACGGAGACTAAATGGTGACATTGCGGCTTTGCAGGAAACGCGAATCGCAGACTCAGGAAGGCTGATGGAAAAGGATTACACATTCTTCTGGAAGGGTAAAACTTTGGCAGAACCATGAGAACATGGTGTGGGCTTTTCTGTGAAAAACACATTGCTGAAAATGATTGAATTGATCAGCGATGGTACTGAGAGACTGCTCACACTTCGTATGAACACAATTGAAGTCCCTGTGAACCTTATCAGCGTATATGCTCCAACATTAACAGCTTCACAACAGACTACAGATGAGTTCTATGATAAGTTGAAAGCAGCTCTAGGAGCTATCCCCTGATATGAATTCATCATTCTTCTGGGTAATTTTAATGCAAGAGTTGGCTCTGACCATGTGTCCTGGCCAACATGCCTCGGGCCATATGGTGTTGGAAAGATTAATGAAAATGGGCAAAGACTGTTGGAATTTTGCACTTACCACGATTTGTATGTATCCAACTCATTTTATAAGTCCAAGCCACAGCACAAAGTATCATGGAGACATCCCAGATCGCAACATTGGCACCAATAACCAGACTATCTGCTCTCAAGAACATTCTTAACATGCGGTCATACCACAGTGCCGACTGTGAAACTGATCACTCGTTAGTTTGTTGTAAAGTGCGGTTCCAGTCCAAAACATTGCATCACCTTAAACCAACAGGTCGATCTCATATTGACACTAGGAAAACCATGAATCTCAGCAAGGTGGATCAATTTTTGAGATCTCTAAAGAATGCATTGATCTCGTCTTCTTCTGCTACATCAGTTGCTGGAAAATGGAAATAGATACATGAGAGTGTCCACAGACTTGCTCTTGATGTCTTGGGGAAGAGGACCAGCAAAACGAATGACTGGTTTGAAGCCAAGTACAGTGAAATGAATCCCATCATTGAGGCCAAGTGCAGTGCACTCATTGAATACAAATGCTCCCCAAATGAAAGTGCTCTTCAGAAACTACCTGCTTTGAGAAGAAATGCTCAGCAAATCGAGAGGCAGTGTGTGAATTTCCTCACTGAGGAAATACAGGTTGCTGCTGACAGGGAAACATCAGAGGAATGTACAAAGGCATCAAGAAAGCTTGCGGACCCACTCAGAGCAAGGCAGCTCCCCTCAAGTCCAGCACTGGAGAGTACATTATGGACAGAGTTAAGCAAATGGAAAGATGGGTAGAGCACTTTTCTGACTTGTACACCATCAGAAATTCTATCACAGAATCAGCTTTAAACATCATGGAGTCCTTCCCTGTACTACAGGAGTTGGACAATGTACCCACACTTGAGGAACTTGAGAATGCAATTAGCTCCCTAAGATGTGGAAAATCTCCCCATGTAGACAGTATCACAGCTGAATTGGTCAAATGCTCTAAAAATGTCCTATTAAAGCCCTGGCATGAATTGTTGTGCCTGTGTTGGAAAGAAGGTGAAGTGCCACAGGATATGTGTGAAGCCCGTATAGTTACTCTTTATAAGAACAGTGGAACAGGAGTGACTGTAAGAACTACAGAGGAATTTCACTTCTCAGTGTTGTTGGGAAAATGTTTGCCAAGGTCATCTTGCTAAGACTGCGTAAACTTGCTAACTTAGCTGGAATCACAATGTGGCTTTTGAGGAGGGAGGTCAACTATCGCTGATTTTTTCGCTTTGCCAACTGCAAGAAAAGTGCAGAGAACAAAGAAAACCCCTCTTCATTGCCTTCATAGACCTGACCATTGTAAACAGAGGTCTTTTCGAAATTCTCTCAAGAACTGGTTGCACTCCTAAACTCCATAGCCTCGTTTGCTCCTTTCATTGTAACGTGCAGGGTGTTGTACAGTTCGAAGGCAACACCTCTGAAGCATTCAGTATAAATAGCGGAGTCAAGCAAGGATACGTGCTTGCTCCCATGCTGTTTGGAATTTTCTTCTCCATGCTGTTGCATCATGCTTTTGGTTCGTCAACTGATGGCATCTATCTGCATTCCTGCTTTGACAGAGGCCTGTTCAATGTTTCACGTTTGAGATCCAAAACCAGAGTGAGAGGTGGCACCCTTAGGGACCTGCTTTTCGCCGATGATGCCACACTTGCCTGTCACTCAGAGCATGAATTGCAGACCTTGATGGATCGCTTCTCCCAAGCTTGCACAGACTTTGGCCTAATCATAAATCTTAAAAAGACAAAAGTCATGTGTTAGAGTGCTAAGTCACCTCCATTGATACACATTGGTCTCTACCAGTTGCATGTCATAAACCAACTCCCGTCTTTTGGTTTTATTGTCAGTGACAATTTGTTACTTGATTCTGAGATCAATAAGAGGACTGGGAAAGCTACTTCAAACATGGCTAAGCTTGTCAAGCATGTCTGGGCAAAGAGTAAACTGACAAGATGAACCAAATTTGCTGTCTATAGAGCACGCGTCCTGAGTACCTTACTGTATGGCAGCGAAACATGGACTATGTATACTAGACAAGAGAAGAAGCTTAACTGCTTCCACATGCGCTGCCTTCGGTGCATCCTTGGCATATCTTGGTCAGATAGGATCACCAAAACAGAAGTGCCCCAACGTGTGCAACTTCCGAGTATCTACTTGCTAATGAAACAAAGATGGCTGCACTGGCTCTGTCATGTGCACTGCATGCAAGATGGGCGCATTCCTAAAGACCTACTCTATGGTGAGATAGCCTCAGGCCAAAGACTTTCTAGTCACCCCCAACTTCGCTACAGAGATGTATGCAAGCGAGACTTGAGGGCTCTGGGAATAGACACCAGCAGCCGGGAGGAGATGGCCAAGGACCACGCCCAATGGAGTTCAGTACTCAGGAACAGCTTGTGCACAGCTGAGATGGGCCTTCAAGCTCAGGAGGAAGAAAAACAAATGAGATGCAGGAACTGACGGGCAACAGAGAGCTCAGTTTTCCAATGTCCTTGTTGTGGCAGGAGCTACGGCTCCTGTATTGGACTGCACAGCCACACTGTGGCCTGTGGCTCTTCAAGGCACCGATCCATGGTCGTCCGTGACTGGTAGAAGCCTACTACTACTACTACTCACCTTTTCTTTCTTAGATCATTACCAAATTATCACTTCCCCAATGGCACTTGGATAACATTATCAAACTTTCTTGGAACACAAAAAGCTACTTCTTCCTAAGCTAGTCCCCCTTCTACAGGAAGGCCCTTTTTACCATTTCTTAGTTCAGGATATATATAGAGTGTCAAATAAGCATAGTAAACTTGTATTTGATTTTAGGATAAGAATTCATTATTTGGTAAAAATTGTTGGGAAAACTAGAAAGAATTATGGCAGAAACTTGGCATGGATCAATATCTTATGCCATTTAACAAGATGAGGTAAAAATGGACGCATGACCTAGACATAAAGAGAGATTTTACAAGAAAATTAGAAGAACATGGAACATATTTCTCATCATACTTATGGATAAGTGAACAGTTTATGAATAAAAAAGAGATAGAGAACAAAATAAGTTGTATAATACACCATTTTATTATATTCTATTAAAAAGGGTTTGTACAAATTAAAAATATAACCAAGGTAAGAAGGAAAGAAGAAAATTGGAGGGGAAATTGTATAGACGGTTTATCAGATCAGGATATCATATCTAAAATACATAAAAAACTTTGTCAAATCTATAAGAGTATGAGTCATTCCCCAACTGAAAAATGGTCAAAGGACATGAACATTCAGTTTTCCAATGAATGAATCAAAACAATTTATAGTTATATGAAATGCATTAAATAATTATTGATTAGAAAAATGCATATTAAAACAACTTTGAGATACCATTTTACACTTACCAGATTTGCCAAAAGGAATGAAAGGGAAATTAACGAAAGTTGGAGAGAATGTGGAAAAATTGGGAGACTAATTCATTGTTGGTGGACTTGTAAAATGATCCAGCCATTTTGGAGAGCTATCTGGAATCATACCCAAAGAGTTATTAAACTACCTGTACTCTTTCATTCAATAATACCACCACTTCATCTATTTCCAAAGATCATTGGGGGAAAGGAAAAGAATCTCAAAGTTATAAAAAGGTTATAGCAGTACTCTTTGTGGTGACAAAGAAGTGGAAATTTTGTCAATTAAATCTAGTTAGCAATTTTTATTTATCAATTAGTCCATTTCCATAATTGACTATCATAGAAGCAAACAGTGACTTGATGCATAATCAGAAATATGATGCTACTACCTGAATGATCTTGGACATGTCATGTAACTTTCCTGGGCCTTTGTTTCCTCACCTATAAAATGAGAGGGGTTGCACCAGATAACCTCTATGGTCACTTCAAGCTCCAAATGTATAATAATGATTTTTTTCTCCCCTTTCAAAACTATGGTTACCTAAATAAATTTCCTTTAAAAAGGGACAGAGTTAGGCTCCCTATTGACTCTATGGCATGTCCCATGATCATCAATGAAGAAAGATATCCTAAAGGAGGGAGATGAGGTAGATTTTGATATAACTTATGGATTGAGACAAAGAGAAAGAGCAGAAAGAGGATGGGATTTGGTGAAAGGTTGAGTAAGTGTCTCTAGACAGCCAAGGATGACTTGAAGACATTGTAGAGGAAGGAAGAAAATGGTGTTCAAGGCTTACGAAGAAACTGGTATTTTGAAAATTGTGACTAGAAAAATTTAAATCATTTTTTAATAAAAGCATTATTTTCCAGTTGCATGTAGAAATAGTTTTCAACATTTGTTTATATAAGATTTCCAATTTCAAACTTTTCTCCATCCCTACCCCGTCCCCTAGACAGCAATCTGATATAGGTTATATATATACAATAACATCAAACACATTTCTGCATTAGTCATGTTATACAGGAAGAATTAGAGCAAAAAGGAAAAACCTAAAAAAAAGAAAAATGACAGCACCAAAACCAAAAGAAATAGTATGATCCAATAAGCATCCATATTCCACAGTTTCTTTTTTTTCTGGACTTGGAGAGCCTTTTCCATCATGTTTCCTTTGGAACTTTCTTGTACCATTGTATTGGTGAGAAGAATCTATTCTATCACAGTTGATCAACACATAATGTTGATGATACTGTGTACATTTTTCTTCTGGTTCTGTTCATCTCAGTTCATGCAAGTCCTTCCAGCTTTCTCTGAACTCCTCCTGCTCATTGTTTCTTACAACACAATAGAATTCTATTACATTCATATACCACAACTTGTTCAGCCATTCCACAACTGATCGCAACCCCTCAATTTCCAATTCATTGTTACCACAAAAAGAGCAGCTATAAATATTTTTGTACATGTGGGTCCTTTTCCATTTTTTTATGATCTCTTTGGGAAAAAGACCCAAAAGTGGTACTGCTGGGTCAAAGGGTATGCACAGCTTTATCACCCTTTGGGCATAACTCCAAATTGCTCTACAGAATGGTTGGATAAGTTCACAGCTCCACCAACAATGCATTAGTGTTCCAATTTTTCCACAGCTTCTCCAACATTTATTATCTTCCTTTTTTGTCATTTTAGCCAATCTGATAGGTGTCAGGTAGTACCTCAGGGTTGCTTTAATTTGCATCTCTCTAATCAGTAGTGATTTAGAGCATTTTTCATATGGGAATAGATAGCTTTGATTGCTTCATCAGAAAACTGCCTGTTTATATCCTTTGACCATTTCTCAATTGGGGAATGACTTGGATTCTTATAAATTTGATTTAGTTCCCTATGTATTTTAGAAATGAGGCCTTTATAAGAAGTACTGGCCATAAAAATTGTTTCTCAGCTTTCTGCCTCCCTTCTAATTTTGGATGCATTGCTTCTGTTTGTATAAAAACTTTTTAATTTAATGTAATCAAAATCATTAATTTTGCATTTCATTATATACTCTGTCTCTTGTTTGGTCATAAACTGTTCTCCTTACCAAAGATCTGAAAGGTAGACTATTCCTTCTTCTCCTAATTTACCTATGGTATCACCTCTTATGTCTAAATCATGTACCCATTTTTACCTTATTTTAGTATAAGGTATAAGTTTTTGGTCTATTCCTAATTTCTGCCATACTCTCTTCTCATTTTCCCAGCAGTTTTTGTCAAATACTGAATTCCTATCCCAGAAGCTAGAGTCTTGGGGTTTATCAAACAGTACATTACTAAAGTAATTTACTACTGTGTTTTCTGTGCCTAACCTATTCCATTGTTCCTCTACTTTATTTCTTAGCCAGGACCAGATAGTTCTGATGAGTGCTGCTTTATAGTAGAGCTTCAGATTTGGTACAGCTAACCTACCTTCCTGTGCATTTTTTCCCATTATTTCCCTTTATAGTCTTAACTTATTGTTTTTCCTAATGAATTTTGTTTTTCTTTTGTCTAGCTCTATAAAATAATTTTTAGGGAGTCTGATTGGTATGGCACTGAATAGGTAAATTAATTTAGTTAGAATTGTCATTTTTATTAAATTAGCTCAACCAGCCATGAGCAATTGATATCTTTTCAATTATTTAGATGTGATTTGATTTGTGTGAAAAGTGTTTTGTAATTGTGTTCATAGAGTTTCTGGTTGTCTTGGCAAGTAGACACCCAAGTATTTTATATTATCTACCGTTGCTTTAAATGGAATTTCTCTATCTCTTGCTGCTGGACTTTGTTGTTCATGTATAGAAATGCTGATGATTTATGTGGATTTATTTTATATCCTGTTGATTCTCTACGATACTATAAGTATACCATCATATCATCTGCAAAAAGTGATAGTTTGTTTCCTCCTTGCCTATTCTAATTCCTTTAATTCCTTTTTCTTCTCTGATTGCTAAAGCCAACTTTTCTAGTAGAATATTAAGTAATAGAGGTGATAATGGACATCCCGGTTTCACCCCTGATTTTATTGGGAAGGCCTCTGACTTAACTCCATTACATATAATGTTTGCTTATGGTTTTAGGTAGATACTGCTTATTATTTTAAGGAAAGCTTCACCTATTCCTAAGCTCTCTAGTATTTTTATTAGGAATGGGTGCTGTTTTTTATCAAAAGCTTTCTACGCATCTATTGAGATAATCATATGATTTTGGTTAGTTTTCTTATTGATGTGGTAGAATAGATTAATGGTTTTCCTAATGTTGAACCAGCCCTGTATTCCTGGTATAAATTGCACCTGGTCATAGTGTATTATCCTGGTTATCACTTGATGTAATCTCCTTGCTAATATCTTATTTAAGATTTTAGCATCAATATTCATTAGGTAAGTTAGTCTATAATTTTCTTTCTCTTTTTTGGCTCTGCCTGGTTTTGGTATCACCACCATATTTGTATCACAAAACGAATTTGGTAGAATTCCTTCTTCACCTATTTTTCCAAATAATTTCTATAATATTGGAATTAATTGTTCTTTTAATGTTTGGTAGAATTCACCTGTAAACCTATCTGGCCCTGGGGATTTTTTTCTTAGGGAGTTCATTAATGACTTGTTCAATTTCTTTTTCTAATATGGGCTTATTTAAGGATTTTATTTCCCCTTCAATTAACCTGGGCAGTTTGTATTTTTGTAAACATTTATCCATTTTATTTAGATTGTCAAATGTATTGGCATACAGTTGGGCAAAATATTTGCTCATTTTTTCTTTAGTTTCCATTTCATTGGTGGTGAAATCACCCCTTTCATTTTTGATACTGGTAATTTGGTTTCCTACTTGCTTTTTAAAAATCAAATTAACCAATGTTTTATCGATTATATTGTTTTTTTTCATAAAACCAGCTCATGGTTTTATTGATTAATTCTATAATTATCTTGCTTTCAATCTTATTAATTTCTCATTTAATTTTCAGCATTTCTAGTTTAGTATCTAATTAGGGATTTTTAATTTGTTCTTCCTCTAGCTTTTTAAGTTGCATGCCCAATTCATTGATCTCCTCTTTCTCTTTTTTATTCATGTAAGCAGTTAGAGCTATAAAATTTCCCCTAAGCACTGCTTTGGCTGCATCCCATAGATTTTGGTATGTCGTCTCATTATTGTTATTCTCTTGGATAAAGTTATTGATTGTTTCTATGATTTGTTGTTTGACACACTCATTTTTTAGAATGAAATAATTTTGTTTCCAATTGATTTTCATTCTACCTTTCCATCACTCTTTATTACATGTTCTTTTTATTGCATCATGATCTGAGAAGTGTTAAGGGCTAAAATTCTAGCTAGTCTGTCTAAAATATCCAATGAGTGGTCGCCAATAAATTATAAGCTTTAGCAAGAGTTAGATTTTTAAGCGTTTATTAAAGAGAATAAGAATTTGGTAAAGAGAGAAAGAAAGGCCTAGATTCCTATCTATTAAAGGGAGAGCACATTTCTAGCTCCGCTCTCCACCAGAGTCCAAAGGAAAAAAGCCTGAGACCGAGCGCCAGTCTCTTCCTTCCTCCTCCCACTAGTCCGCGTCACTTCCTGATGCAAAAGAAAAGACTCCTGGTCTTGCCTTCAAAGACCTTTGCTTCATGGGCGGAACTCTTCTACAGTAAGTCTCCAGCAGGTGGCGTTATTCTAATCATTACAGAAGGATGCATTTACTATTTCTGCCTTTCTACATTTGACTATGATGTTTTTGTGCCCTAATACATGGTCAATTTTTGAAAATGTGTCATGTACTGCTGAGGAAAAGGTATGTTCCTTTCTATACCCATTCAATTTTCTCCAGACATCTATCATGTTTAACTTTTCTAGTATTCTATTAACCTCTTTCACTTCTTTCTTATTTATTTTGTGGCTAGATTTATCTAATTCTGAGAGGGGGAGATTCAGATCCCCCACTAGTATAGTATTACTGTCTATATCTTCTTGTAACTCATTTAGCTTCTCTAAGAATTTGGATGCTATACCACTTGGCACATTCATGTTTAATATTGATATTACTTTATTATCTATAGTACCTTTTAGCAAGATGTAGTTTCCTTCCTTATCTCTTTTAATTAGATCAATTTTTGCCTTTGCTTTGTCTGAGATAAGGATTGTACCCCTGCATTTTTTACTTTAGCTGAAGCATAATACATTCTGTTCTAGCCTTTTACCTTTACTCTGTGTGCATCTCTCTGCTTCAAATGTGTTTCTTGTAAACAGCATATTGTAGGATTCTGTTTTTTAATCCATTCTTCAATTCACTTCCATTTTATGAAAGAGTTCTTCCCATTCCCATTCCCAGTTATTATTACTAACTCTCTATTCCCCTCAATTCTATTTACCCCCTGTGTACTTTCCTTTCTTTCACCCTATTCCTCCTCACCAAAGTTTTTCTTCTTACACCTGCCTCCCCCAATCTGCCCTCCCTTTTTATCACCTTCCTCCCTTTTCTTTACCCTTTTCTCCCTTGCTTTTGCCCTCCCTTCTATCAGTCCCCCCTTTTCCCTTACCCTTTTACTTCCCTAAAGAATAAGATAAGTTCTTTATCCAAATGAACATATATATTATTCCCTCTTTCAATCAAATTTAGTGAGAGTAGGGTTGAGAAAATGTTCACCCCTTCCTTCTTTCCCTCTATTGTAATAGGGTTTTTTCCACCTCTTCATATGATGCACTTCCCCTGTTCCATCTCCCTTTTCCTCTTCTCCCCATGAACTCCATTTTAACCCCTTAATTTTCTTGATATCATAACATCAAAGACCATTTATATTTATACCCTTTGTGTATAATCCTTCTGTCTACCTAAATACATATACAGTTCTCAAGAGTTATGAGTATTATCTTCCCGTGTAGGGATGTAAACAGTTTAACCTTATTGAGTAACTTTTTCTCCCATTTACCTTTTTAAACTACTCTTGAGTCTTCTATGTTGAGATCAACATTTCTATTCAGTTCTGGTCTTTTCATCAGGAAACCTTGAAAGTCCCCAATTTATTTGAATGTCCATCCTTTCCCGTGAAAGATAATACTCAGTTTGGCTGGATAATAGATTCTTGGCTGCAATCCAAGCTCCTTTGCCTTTTTGGAATATCATATTCCAAGCCTTGTGGTCCTTTAATTTTGAAGCTGCCAGGTCCTGAGCAATCCTGACTGTGGCTACATGATATTTAAATTGCTTCTTTCTGCCTGCTTGGAATATTTTCTCCTTCACCTGATAATTCTGGAATTTGGGTACAACATTCCTTGGAGTTTTCCTTTTGGGGTCTCTTTCAGGAGGTGATTGGTGGATTCTTTCAATGATGATTTTATCCTCTGATTCTATAATATCAGGGCAGTTCTCCTTAATAATTTCCTGGAATATGGTGTCTAGATTCCTTTTCTGATCATGGCTCTCAGGCAGTCCAATGATTCTCAAATTGTCTCTCCTGGATCTGTTTTCCAGGTCAGTTTTCTTTCAAATGAAGTATTTCACATTTTCTTTTATTTTTCCATTCTTTTGATTCTGCTTGACTGATTCCAGGTGTCTCATTGAGTAATTATCTTCCAACTGTCCAATTTTAATTTTTAAGGCATTGTTTTCTTCAATGAGATTATGCACTTTTTTTTCCATTTGTCTAAATGAATTTTTTAAGGAATTGTTTTCTTCAATCAATCTTTGTACTTCCTTTTCCAAGCTGCTGATTTGTTCTGCTTCCCTTTCCAATCTGCTGATTCTTTTTTCATAATTTTCTTGTGTTGCTTTCATTTCTCTCCCCATTTTTTCTTCTACCTCTCTCAATTGACTTTGAAAATCATTTTTGAGCTCTCTTCCCATTTTTTCTTCTACCTCTCTCGATTGATTTCTTTTTGTTTTGTGTATTTGTTTTTGTTTTTGTGGGGCAATGGGGGTTAAGTGACTTGCCCAGGGTCACATGGCTAGTAAGTGTCAAGTGTCTGAGGCCGGATTTGAACTCAGGTCCTCCTGAATGCAGGGCTGGTGCTTTATCCACTGTGCCACCTAGCTGCCCCCTCTCAATTGATTTTTAAAATCCCTTTTGAGCTCTTCCAAGAAGGCTTTTTGTTCTTGAGACCAAATCATCTTCACTCTTGAGGCATCACATGTAGGCAAATTGAGAGTATTGTCCTCATCTGAGTTTGTGTTTGCCTCTTCCCTGTTGATACAGAAGCTGTCAATGGTGAGAGCTCTTTTTTGTTTCTTACTCATACTGCAGCTTATTATTATTATTTTTTTTTAAAGTTGAGGTCTGCTCTGGGGGCACCAGGATCCCTGTTTCAAGCTTCTTGTGCTGGGGTATAGGGGCTGTGTCACTGGCTTTCTACACTGACGTCTCTATGACTTGTGCAATTCCTACCACCCTGGGCTTGCTGGCTGCGTGCTGGGATGGGTAGGCCTGGTCATGTCTGTCCTGTGGTTTGCCCTCCCACTGGCAACCCGCCCTCTTGGCTGGTATAGGTGGGTTTCGCCATACTCTAGCTGCACCACCAGCTTGTTGACCCAGGATCCAGGGGCCTCAGTTGCTTGGCTGTGGCCCAAAGCTTCCTGCTGACTTGCCCCATCCCTCTCCATGCTGCGCCATGCCTCCCTTTTTGCCTGAGTGAGACTGACCTTTCCTGAAGTCTTCTAAATTATCTCTGGTTGTTAGACTGTGTCTCTCTGTCTTTTTGCAGGTTCTGTAGTTTCAGAATCCATCCAGAGGATTGATTTAATGTTCTTTTTGTAAAGAATTAATTGTTATTTGAGGTTTTTATGACCCCCTCCTTTGATTAGAATTAAAAAAAAAAAACCTCAGCGGGTGCACTGGCCTCTGGGGCTCCGCAAACAGCATTGTGCTCCACCTACTCATTGTAGCCATCACCATGGCGCTGGCACCTCTTGTCATCACCGCTCACCAACACCTACATGGGCCTAGCAAAATTATAATGATTGGAAGCCTAGTGAGGGCAGTCATGTGACTGTCAGAGCAGCCAACCAATTGGCTAGGGACTATGTGTGGTCAGACTGGGGTCTGCTGGGAAGGAGGGAGGAGATTCGCCATTCTAGCTGGAAGCTGGAAGGCAACAGGATGCTGCTGTGTATTCTCAGCTGATTCCTGGGCGGTTGTGTTGTTCATGTTGTATAATTTCCCTTTCCCCATTTTATTTCCTTTCCCTTGATCCTACTGATCCTGTTTGTGTTTTTCTAAGTTTGTTCTTGTTAAATCAATCCTGCTCTGTTTTGAGGGAAGCTGCTGGTCTCCTTCCTTGCCCCAATATTGCAGCGAACCATTTAGCTAACACACTCCAATTAAAAATTGGTCCCCACATTTTTGAGGGAACAGAAGGAGAGCTGCTTTCTCTCCACCGTGTTGGCTCTGCCCCCCAAAATTTAAAATTTAATAATGATGATTCAATTTCCTTATCTGCAAATGAATAAGTTGAATTTGATGGCCTCCAAGATGAATTTTAGTCCAACCTCTATGATTTCTTGATCTATGATTCTGAGAAGCCAAAGGATTTTGAACAATAGGTAGATCACAAGAAATAATCTGAATAAAAAGTTCCTTCTTATTCACAGGCCCTCAATATACATGTTAAGCTGATTTTAGCCAATAAGCGTTCAAGATTATTAATGTAGAAGCAAGTCTTTGTAGTTTGACTTCTTAAAATATATTTACATATTACATATTATATTATATATGCATAAACATGTATATGTACTAATTTAAAACACACACACAAGCAAATGCTTCTAGCTTACCTAAAGAAAGATGTTTTCCCAACCCCAAGTAAGATGATATTGACAATTTTTTTTATTATTTTTTAAATTTTCTTAAAACATTATAGCTTTTATGAAGTTATCATAAAACATCAAGACTCCTATACATCTAAATTTAACATCTGCATATTAATTTTACTTCTTAACTAGACTTTCTAGTAAATTTCCCACCAAGCCTGGCTTGGCACCAGGCCTAGGCTCCAGGCCCCAGCCCTAGGCCCTGGCCTCGCCTGGCCTGGCAGCCACCACCTTAGGTCCAGCCAGGCAAAGAGGAAGCATGCCTATTGACTAATATTTTTAGGGAGAATTTGCTGAGCTCTAAGACTTCATAAGAGCATTGGGGAATGCAGCAAGTCTTCCTATTTCTCATTATTATATATTTTTAAATTGTTTAAATAAACTAGGTACTAGATAAGATCTGGTAAGACCAGCTCCAAATTTACATTTTAACAGGCTGGATCTTCACTGAAGTGTTACTGGTGATGGGTTGTTCTATCTATATTTTCTTCCATGATAATTTCTCTATCTCTGTCTTGAATCCTTCTATTTTGTTTGTGTAGTTAAATCTGCCTCCACCCTTGGCTACCCTCAATTAATAAATAGATTTGCTTGTTTAATAAAGGAGCAATTCTGTTCTCTCTCTTCATTCTCTCAAACCAGAAACTATCTAGGGGGCAGAACACATTTTTTTTTCCTTCTGCAAGCTGCCTCATAGCCACTTTGCTAACTTTATTAAGCTCATTGTATTTTGGGAGATTGGGGAAGAGATATATAGGCTTCAGAAGACAAGGCTGAATCTTCTCTGCCTCAGCCCCATAAGTCTCAGAAAATTTCCCCTTTCACTTATCTAACAGGGGGAAAAAATTAAAGAGAAGAAAGGGAATGTGTATTCTTTAGTCATTTTTTTCAGTTGTGCCTGACCCTTTGTGAGCCCATTTGGGGTTTTCTTAGCAAAGATATTAGAGCAGTTTCCCATTTCCTTCTCCAGCTCATTTTACTGATGAGGAAACTGAGGCAAACTGGGTTAAAATATTTGCCATGGCGGGGGGGGGGCAGCTAAGTGGTGTAGTGGATAAAGCATCGACTCCGGATTCAGGAGGACCTGAGTTCAAATCCATCCTCAGACGCTTGACACTTACTAGCTGTGTGACTCTGGGCAAGTCACTTAATCCTCATTACCCCTCTGGGGTTGGGGGGGGGGAAGATATTTGCTCAGGCTCACACAACTAGTAAACGTCTGAAGTCAGATTTGAAGTCAGGAAGATGAGTCTTCCTCACTCCAGGGCCCAGCACTCTATCCGCTCTACCACTTAGCTGACCCTGAGAATTTTGGGGGGTTTGGAAAAAAAAAAAAAACTCTGGGACCTCTAATATCCATTTTCATGACAAGAAGTCTCTCCAGGTATCTCAGGAAGATAATTCTAGAACTAGAAGTAATCTCAAAGGTCATCTATTCCAAAGTCCTCATTTTACAGATGAGGAAATAAAGACCCAGAAAGGGAAAGTGAGTTACTCAAGATCATCTAGGTAGCAAATGGCTAAAAGCTGCAAAAGCAGACCTTTCCCATCACCACCCTCACCCTCACTGAATTACATTGCCTCTCAGTAGAGGATGTACTTGTGTTAATATTTCAAACATTTTTACATAAGGAGGCAGAGTGTGCATGGTGGATAGAGTAATGGAATTGTCACAGATACCTGTGTTCAAAACTTGCCTTCCAGACTAATAAAGACATTTAACTCTTTGAACTTCAGGTAATTCTCTAAACGTATCAATTATAGATGGATTGTGACTTGTTATTTGGAGGGAGTTCACTCACTGGGAAACTGTGTGGTATAGGTGAAAGAACACTGTGTTTGGAGTCATAGAATCTCCGTTCAAATGAGAGCTCCATACTGTAATATTGAGGTGACCTTGGAGGAGTCATTTAAACTCAATAAGCCTTAGTTTTCTAATTTGCAAAATTAAGGGGTTAAACTCAATAGCTTCTTGCGGTAAAATCTATGCGCTTATGATTTTAAATTCCTGCAATAATAAAATCCCAGGCCCTTGATGTGTTGTTACCTTCACAGTAGACTATCTACACCCATTAGTATGTCATCTAGTCCTGTACCAGTATTCTTTGGCTGTCAGAAAAAGGAAAATAAAAGGCATTTATGAGTGCCAACTGCGTAGCTACAATCCATCAAAACAGAATAATAATAATAAAAAAATCTCTACAACTTACAGGACCTTCTCTTTGAAAAGAAATAAATCCCCAAAATAATGGCTGGGCAATTGATTGTCTACAGTCACAACCAGCTGATTCTTTGACCCAACAAGAAGAGATCTCAGGATGTGAAAGGCTCCAGAAACAAGCCTTGTCTTTGGAGATGTTGAGCTTTATGCTAAAGCAATTTAATGTACTACTGAGTTATACAATACTTCCAGTGACATGAGGAATAGATTTTACCCCCTAGTAACTGACCTCATATTTCCCTAGGGTACCAGGAGATAGATACTCCTGAGGTGCAGCTAGGTTGGCTAGACACACTCCACAATTACTTGATGTCCATAAGGTTAGATAAGGCTCCCAAGGTGATCTGGACTGGGGTGTACATCTGAGAAAGGGCTTGGTAAAGAGATTGAAATTCAAACTGCACAGAATCCAAGGAACACAAGCCTTAATGAATGGAGAACCAATTAGAAGACAAATTGTAAATGCCCAGGTAGAATCCTTGAGCAGCGGCATGCTGTGATTTTAAGTGTACCCATAAGGACCCCCTCGGTCAGGATTTTCTTCACTCTTGATAATTTCTCTGCTCTGTTATTAAAGACCCAAATCTAGCTAACAGTAAATGAGAATATAGGTATATAAAGCTGTTCAAAGTATCTCCTCCAATGATATCAGAAATGCCAACATTAGATATACATTCCTTTCAGTTAAGCATTGCCCTCTCTCAGTGTCTTTCTTTGTAAACACATCTGAGAGGTATAATAGATTGAATCACTCACTCCTTAGAGAGAATCATTGTATGGGGATACTTCCTTTTCTCCATGGCAGAAAGAACCAAGACATAATGAGAGCAATCGAAAAGTAGGAAGAGGGTTCAGTGGCATGACTAAATGGGTCACAGAAAATGAAGATCAATACCAAAGACAATTTTTATTTACCTCACCATCTCCCTATCTCTGTCCTCAAGGCTCTTTTTTGTGACTAAAGTAATTAGTAGCTTCCTAGAGAATGGAAACCATTTATTTGCTTTTGTTTCTTAATGAACTAAAACTAGAACACAAATGAAAAGGCACCCAATAGTAGGTCACTGCATGAAGACAAATCCCTATTCCCATTGTTTTGAGATTATGAGATAAAAGTCACTTACTCTTCATAGTAAATCCTTAATAAATACATTTTCATTCATTCATGACAAGGATTATTTCAATAATCTACACTTGAGGGAATGATTATTCAGTCTAATGTTGACCTTCATACCACACACCCAAACTCAGAGAACCTGTGTTGTTGTTCACCAGAGTTATGTCTGACTCTTTGGGACGCCATTTGGAATTTTCTTAGCCAAGATACCAGAGTGGTTTGCCATTTTCTTCTCCAGTTCATTTTACAGATAAGGAAACTGAGGCAAATAAAGTTAAGTGTCTTGCCCAGGGTCACATAACTAGTAAGTGTCTGAGGCAAGATTTGGACTCAGAAAGAGGAGTCTTTCTCAAGGCCCAGTACTCAATCCACTCTACCACCTAGATGAATATATAACCTGTAAACAAGACAAAAAAATCTATGGAAATGTCCAAACAGGAGGAATTGACTTGTACACAGCCAATTCTCAGTAGGTCAGGACTAGAATGGAAATATCCTAAAGCTGACTCCAGCTTTTACAAAAACACCTCACTTGCTCATATTGTACCTTTGCAGTTTTTGGAGAATGCTTTGATTTTCAGAATAATTATTTCCTGAGGTTATTCCCCCTTGAAACCTTCTTCCTGACTTTCTGGACTTCACAATTAGTCCTCTATTGCCATCTCAACCTAAAATTATTCCCAGTTCCTAAGGCCTCCTTCTCTGACACATTCTACTATATCCCCACAGAGGTCCTTATCCCTTCTCCCCATTGGCAAATTCCTCTTGGATCCTCCATTTTGTGAAGGGGAAAAGATTACACAGTCTTCATCGCCTCTTTTTTTTGTTTTTTTTTTAAATTAATAAAGTATTTTATTTTTTTCCATTACATGTAAAGATAGTTCTCAACTTTTGTTTATACAAGCTTTACAATTTCAGATTTTTCTCCCTCCCTCCCGTCCCTCCCCCCCCCTCCCCTAGACAGCAGGTATTCTGATATAGGTTTAATATATATATATATATATATATATATATATATATATATATATATATAAACACACACATACATACATACACACATATATACATATATATACACATAATAACATTAATCCTATTTCTGCATTAGTCATGTTATAAGAGAAAAAATCAGAGCAATGATGAAAAACCTCAAAACAGAAAAAAACAATAGCACCAAATCCAAAAGAAATAGTATGGTTCATTCAGCATCTATACTCCACAGTTCTTTTTTTTTTTCCCTTGGATTTGAAGATACTCTTCTATCATGAGTTCCCTGGAACTCTTCTGTACCATTGCATTGGTGAGAAGAATATAGTCCATCACAGTAGATCAACACTCAATGTTGATGATACTGTGTACAATGTTCTTCTGGTTCTGCTCATCTCACTCATCATCAGCTCATGCAAGACCCTCCAGGTTTCTCTGAACTCCTCCTGCTCATCATTTCTTACAGCACAATAGTATTCCATTGTATTCATATACCACAACTTGTCCAGCCATTCCCCAATTGATGGGCACCCCCTCAACTTCCAATTCCTTGCCACCACGTAAAGAGCAGCTATAAATATTTTTGTACATGTGGGTCCCTCTCCCCTTTCCATGATCTCTTTGGGAAAAAGACCCAAAAGTGGGATTGCTGGGTCAAAGGGTATGCACAGCTTTATCGCCCTTTGGGCATAACTCCAAATTGCTCTACAGAATGGTTGGATCAGTTCACAGCTCCACCAACAATGCATTAGTGTTCCAATTTTCCCACAGCTTCTCCAACATTTATTATTTTCCTTTTTTGTCATTTCAGCCAATCTGATAGGTGTCAGGTGGTAGCTCAGAGTTGTTTGAATTTGCATCTCTCTAATCATTAGAGATTTAGAGCATTTCTTCATATGGGAATAGATAGCTTTGGTTTCTTCATCAGAAAACTGCCTGTTCATATCCTTTGACCATTTCTCAATTGGGGAATGACTTGGATTCTTATAAATTTGATTTAATTCCCTATATATTTTACAGATGAGGCCTCTATTAGAAGTACTGGCCACAAAAATTGTTTCCCAACTTTCTGCCTCCCTTCTAATTTTGGATGCATTGCTTCTGTGTGTACAAAATTTTTTTAATTTAATGTAATCAAAATCATCCATTTTGCATTTTATAATATACTCTATCTCTTGTTTGGTCATAAACTGTTTTCCTTTCCAAAGATCTGATAGGTAGACTATTCCTTTCTCTGCTAATTTACCTATGGTATCACCTCTTATGTCTAAATTGTGTATCAATTTTGACCTTATTTTAGTATAAGGTGTCAGATGTTGGTCTATGCCTAATTTCTGCCATACTGTCTTCCAGTTTTCCCAGAAGTTTTTGTGAAATACTGAGTTCCTATCCCAGAAGCTGGAGTCTTTGGGTTTATCAAACTCTATATTACTAGTGTCATTTACTACTGCATTTCCTGAGCCTAGCCTATTCCATTGATCTACCACTCTATTTTTTAGCCAGTACCACATAGTTTTGATGACTGGCACTTTATTGTAAAGCTCCAGGTTTGGTACCGCTAACCCACCTTCCTGTGAATTTTTTTTTCATTATTTCCCTGGATATTCTTGATTTTTTTGTTTTTCCAGATGAATTTTGTTATTATTTTTTCTAGCTGTATAAAATAATTTTAGGTAGTCTGATTGGTATGGCACTGAATAAGTAAATTAATTTAGGCAGTATTGTCATTTTTACTATATTAGCTCTGCCTATCCATGAGCAATTGATATCTTTCCAATTATTTAGATCTGATTTGATTTGTGTGAAGAGTGTTTGGTAGTTGTGCTCATAGAGTTCCTGGGTTTGTCTTGGCAAGTAGACTCCCAAGTATTTTATATTATCTACTGTTACTTTAAATGGAATTTCTCTTTCTATCTCTTGCTGCTGGACTTTGTTGGTCATGTATAGAAATGCTGATGATTTATGTGGATTTATTTTATATCCTGCTACTTTGCTAAAGTTGTTAATTGTTTCAAGTAATTTTTGAGTTGATTCTCTAGGATTCTTTAAGTATGCCATCATATCATCTGCAAAGAGTGATAGTTTTGTTTCCTCCTTGCCTACTCTAATTCCTTTAATTCCTTTCTCTTCTCTGATTGCTAAAGCTAACATTTCTAGGACAATATTAAATAATAGGGGTGATAATGGACATCCCTGTTTCACCCCTGATCTTATTGGGAAGGCCTCTAATTTATCTCCATTGCATATAATACTTGCTGATGGCTTTAGGTAGATACTGTTTATTATTCTAAGGAAAGCTTCACCTATTCCTAAACTCTCTAGTGTTTTTATTAGGAATGGGTGTTGTACTTTGTCAAAAGCTTCTGCATCTATTGAAATAATCATATGATTTTGGTTAGTTTTCTTATTGATGTGGTTGATTATGTTAATAGTTTTCATAATGTTGAACCAGCCCTGCATTCCTGGTATAAATCCCACCTGGTCATAGTGTATTATCCTGGTGATCACTTGCTGTAATCTCCTTGCTAATATCTTATTTAAGATTTTAGCATCAATATTCATTAGGGAAATTGGTCTATAATTTTGTTTCTCTGTTTTTGCTTTGCCTGGTTTGGTATCACCACCATATTTATGTCATAAAAAAAATTTGGTAGAACTCCTTCCTCACCTATTTTTCCAAATAATTTGGAAGTGGAAATTAAATCAATAATTAGGAATTATTTTGCCCAACTGTATGCTGTAACGATTGGAATAACGCCACCTGCTGGATACTTACTGTAGAAGAGTTCTGCCCATGAAGGGAAGGTCTTTGAGGGCAAGACCAGGAGTCAGGAAGTGACGCGGGCTAGTGGGAGGAGGAAGGAAGAGACTGGCGCTCAGGCTCGCGTTCTTTCCTTTGGACTCTGGTGGAGAGCAGAGCTAGAAATGTGCTCTCCCTTTAATAGATAGGAATCTAGGCCTTTCTCTCTCTCTTTACCAAATTCTTATTCTCCTTAATAAATGCTTAAAAGTCTAACTCTTGCTAAAGCTTATAATTTATTGGCGACCACTCATTAGATATTTTAGACAGACTAGCTAGAATTTTACCCCTTAACAATGCCAATAAAATTGACAATCTAAATGAAATGGAGGAATATTTACAAAGATACAAACTGCCCAGGTTAACTGAAGAAGAAATAAAATCCTTAAATAAACCCATATTAGAAAAAGAAATTGAACAAGCCATTAATGAACTCCCTAAGAAAAAAGCCCCAGGGCCAGATGGATTTACAGGTGAATTTTCGTCCCCTCTTAACCATGGTTTTTACTTTCTGAAATTCAAAATCATGCTATATTTCCAAGTAGCTTCATTCCCCAGCCTCCCCACCCTTCTGTGTTTTCAGCTCTCTTTTGTATTAATATTAATATTATTTCATTTTTTATAGTGTTCCCCCCATCAGACAGTAAGTTCCTTGAGATCTTGTTATCTTTAGGGCTTAATTCAGTTCTAGGATCAGAGAGGAACTTAATAAGAGCTACCTCCCCCCCTTCCTCCTTCCTCCCTCCCTCCCTCCCTTCTTTCCTTTCTTTCTTCCTTCCTTCCTATGCTTCTGCTGTCATATGGCTTCAGAGCATACCAACAATTAATAATCCATAATAATAACGGTACTAATAATCATTAACTAATAAATCTGTTTTTTTCCTGTCTAATAAACTAAATAATACAATGAAATTTATTGGTACACCCACCCTACTTATTAAAAACATCACCAAAAAATTATATAAGAGAAAGAAAATGGTATTTAATTTTGATGCTGTCCTTGGGTCCCAATCTTAAGATTCCTTGATAAGGAGGTATTTTTTAGACATTCCAGGATCCTAAGTTCCCCTGAATGAAATAGATTATCTTTTCATGAAAGAGGATCAATTTCTATTAACATTAAACTTGTACCTCCTTAGAGAGAAGAATAGTGGCATTGTGGAGAGACTTGGCCTCTTAGCCAAAAGGCCCGTCTTCAAGTCCTGACTCTGACATGCACTGGTTATGTGACCTTGGGTAATTTATTTTACTTTTAAATGCTTTTACAATGATCTAAAACTAGAGATTGAAGAGAAGATGCCAACCTGCATAGGTACTGGAAGATGATCACTGGGCATTCTCTATGTCTATGAAATGAATGACAACCAGGTGATGCAGTGGATAAAGTGCTAGGCTTGGAATCAGAAGACTCATTTTCCTGAGTTCAAATATGGCCTCAGACAGCCTCATTAGCTGTGCAACCCTGGGCAAGTCACTTAACCCTGTTTGCCCTAGTTTCCTCATCTGTAAAATGAGCTGGAGAAGAAATGACAAACCGCTCCACTATCTTTGAAAAGTAAACCCCAAATGAGGTCATGAAGAGTTGAACAAAACAGGGGGGAAAAAAGACTAAACCACAACATGAAATGAATACATAACGTGGCATTTTTTTTTATTGCTGCTTCAAAGTATGGAGAACTATCAAAACTGAAATGTGGAAATGGAAGAAATCTGGGTTTCAAAGTAAAATCAATCATTTCCTTGGACTCTGGGAAGAATTCTATATATCTACTAGACATATAATGGAACTGAAAATTTACCATGTCCTGATGACAATTTAGAAGAAATTTTGAGAGTGTAGAATCATAGGTTTGAAGAACTACAGACATCAATGAAAAGAAAAAAATCATTTTAGAGGTGAGGAAACTGAGGTTATGGGAAGTTAAGTGACTTTCCCAAGGTCACAAAGGCCCTGTCCTCAAAAGACATGTCCCCTGATTCTAGAGCCACTTCATGTTCCACTATACAGTATCACAATGCTCCCCATCTATTATAGCACCAAGGATTTCTGTTCAAGTTCCACCTTTGATACATAGTGACTGTGACCCTAATCCAGTTACTCAGCATCCATTGTCAACTCTCCGAGAGAAGGTGATAGATCTTCTTTGGTGGAGAGTGTTTAGTATCTTATACTGTTGAAATCATGTCAAAGAAATCCAATTTTAAAAACAAAATGATATAATGAGGGATAGTTATGTGCCACAGTGGATAGAGCACCAGCCCTAGAGTCAGAAACACTTGAATTCAAATCCAGCTTCAAACACTTACTAGCTGTATGACCCTGGGGAAGTCACTTAACCCTGATTACCTCCAAAAAACAAAGACAATTCATATAATGGTTAGTGGACTGGATTTTCAGTCAAATCCTAACTCTGACACATCTTTGCCATGTGACTATGAGCAAGGCATTGAACATCTTGATGCTCTATTCAACTTTCTGACCCTCTAAGTTAGTAAATGAGTTGCTGAGTTCCTTGAAAGCAGGAATTTTTAGGTCCCTAGAATGTAGCACAGAGCCCAACATATAGTAAGTGCTTAATAAATGCTTGCTGATTAATTGATTAGCATCAAGTTTCCTTACTGGGAGTTGCATATACAGAGGAGGTCATAGCACTGGATAAAATGAAAAAAAAAAGTGAAGTCAATCTAAATATTTCTTTCAATTACACATAAAAGGGTTTTTTAATATTTTTAAAAATTGAGTTCCAAATTCTCTTTCTCCATCCTTCTGCCCCTTCTCCCACTTTGAAGCAGCAAGCAATTTGATATAGGTTGTCCATGTTCAATCATGCAAAACTTATCTTCATGTTAGTCATGTTGTGAAAGAAAACACAGACCAAAAAATTAAAAAAAAAACTACAAAAAATAAATTGGTAAAATAGTGTGGTTTGATCTGCATTCAGACTCTATTAGTTGTTTCTCTAGAGATGGAGAGCATTTTTTATCATGAATCCTTTGGAATTTTCTTATATCATTGTATTCTGAGAATAGCTGTCATTCACAGTTGATCGTCATATAATAATGCTGTTACTGTGTACTGTGGTTCTGTTCACTTTGCACGAGTTCATGCAAGTATTTTCAGGATTTTCAGAGAGCAAAATGAAATTAATCTAAAAGTTTTATCTAAGATGAGATAATACAGATAATTATATTCACCCATACAAGATGTTTTCCTTACTTTATTTAAAGGACATCCAGAATGCCTCCACATCTATGATCTCATACATTTCCATGAGAGGAAAAGGAATGTTCTCCATTCACAAGACTGAGACATGGAGATTCAGAAAGATTCAGCAGAGTGCTGAAGCAGACTAGAAGAAGCTTTCAGAAGCCTATTGTTAAATCTTTAGTGTGAGCATTTACATATTAGAAATTGGCAAATGCTAAAAATCAGGGTTTCTTTTGTTGTTGCATTAATTGTTTTGACTTAAGAAAATTATGTAATTGCACATGTATATCCTATATCTGATTGTTTACTGCTTCTGGGAGTTGGGAGGGAATTTGGAACTCAAAACTTTAAATAAAAATGTTTTGTTTTGTTTTTTTCAAAAAAGAAAGAAAGTGATGGAGAAAATGTGAATAATGAAGATTAAGCTTAAAAGAGTATACAAGGGGCAGCTAGGTGGTATAGTGGATCAAGTACTGGCCCTGAATTCAGGAGGACATGAATTCAAATCTGCCCTCAGACACTTAACACTTACCAGCTGTGTGGCCCTGGGCAAGTCACTTAACCCTCATTGCCCCCCACCCCCCCAAAGAGTATAAAAGGTACATTTTTTTTGGGGGGGAGAGAGAGTAATTGTTAAACACCAGAAAATCCCTGGAAATATTTATTCAGTGTTTCCTCACTGAGTCATTGGCAATCCAAAGACTAGAAGGTGGGCCTTCTTACTCAGGATGCTTTGGCAGCTGCACTGTGCTACCTGTCGTGGTAAGAAAGACAGAAATACCCCCAAACCAGGGAATCTCACCTTAAATGGCACCTTAAACATTCTGTGCAAAGAATTATTAAACCTGTAAAACTCTCATTATGGAGAATTATGTCCCAACGAGGCTAAGTAGATATGAATAGGTTATAAGCTTGAAAACAATTTCAACAAAATGAAATTGGTGTGTTTATAGTGCCATCTTCATCTGTGAAAAGTTAGGAGGGCTAATTACTGCCTTTTTATAACCCCACAGGAGGCTCTATGCCACCTGTTACAATGAATTTGGAGAGGGAGGGTGGTGGTAGTGGTGGAAAAAAAATTTAAAAAATAAACAAACAACTTTATCCTCTTCCTTTAAGCTCAACAGAACACTAATTCAGGAGGTTTAAATATTACCAGTGAATTAGAACACTTAAAAATAAAATAAAAACCTCATAAATATTGTTAGTATTCCTATGAAATTTTGCTCCAAAGAAGAAAAATGTTACAGGATAATATTGGTCATTTAAATGGATATGGGAAATTTGAAACAATGTACCTTACTGAGTACACCCACACCTTATATACATGTTTTTCCAAAGTCCTATGCTTAAATGGTCCAACCAAACTGCAGAACTTGCTGTTTCTCACAGATGACATTACATGTCCTGTTTCTAGCCTTTGTATGGGTCATCCCCCATGTCTGGAACACACTTTATTTCCATCTCTTAAAAATCCTTCATTTCTCTCAAAACTCAATTCAAGTGCCATCACTTACCTTTATGAGACCTTTCCCAGTCTGTTGGTACCTCTCCTTTAAAATAAAGCATTTATTTATATGGTATACATTTTCTATATATTAAGATATAAGCATGTTGTTTTCCCTGATAGACTATAAGATTCTTTTTTTTTTTTGCAGGCAATGGGGGTTAAGTGACTTGCCCAGGGTCACACAGCTAGTAAGTGTCAAGTCTCTGAGGCCGGGTTTAAACTCAGGTCTTCCTGAATACAGGGCCAGTGCTTTATCCAGTGCACCACCTAAATGCCTTCTGGGTATAAGTCTTTCTTTTTTTTTTTTTTTTTAGTGAGGCAGTTGGGGTTAAGTGACTTGCCCAGGGTCACACAGCTAGTAAGTGTCAAGTGTCTGAGGCCAGATTTGAACTCAGGTACTCCTGAATCCAGGGCCGGTGCTTAACCACTGCTCCATCTAGCTGCCCCAGACTATAAGATTCTTAAGGGCAGAAAATAACTAGGTGGTCAGTCAACAAACATTTCTCAAGCATTTACTATGTGTCAGGCAGTGTGCTAACAGCTGGGGATACAAAAAAGGCAAATGACAGTCATTGCCTTCCAGGAGCTTGCAATCTATGTCTTTGCATTCACAGTTCCTAACATAGAAGAACTAGGCACATCACAAATGCTTAATAAGAGCTTAATGCTTGTTGATTGATTGGCATCCATACCTTCATCCCTCTCCGGACTACATAAATAACTCTCCAGACTTTCTCTACAAGGTATTCCCCCTTACTTTTTTCTCCCCTCCCCACAACTGTTTTTTAGCTTTCTTTTGTGTGCTGTCCTTCCCCATTATAATGTAAGCTTTTTAAGGGTGGTCACTGTCATTCTTTCTACTTGTATTTATATTCCCAGTACCTAGAACATAGTAAATACTCAATAGATGTTTGTTGATTTGACTTAATAAAAATAGTTGATATATGTATGTATATGTATGACTATATATATTCAATATAGTATGTGTATGTGTATATATGTATAATACTAGAGCTTTTGTAAGGCAATGTTTACTTCAAAAGATAATTTTAAAACGTACAACACATGGATGGGGGGGCAGTGATATCTTCCTCCACCTCTGTACCACTTCTGTCTTGGGGGAGGGAAAGATTCATAGCTAAATATTTAGTTCCCCTGGAGCACAGGCTCAGTTCTGAGTCCAAACCCCCTTCAGGCTTGAGTCCCAGGCATTCTGCATTAACAGGACTTCCTATCAGGTTGACTAGCTGATGGTAGGGAGTGTAGTGGGCTCAGCGATAGACAAACTAACCAATCAAATCCGATAAATGTTTGTAAGCATTTTTGGTGTACTAGGCACTATGTTAAGTTCTGGGAGAAGAAGAAGAAGAAGAAGAAGAAGAAGAAGAAGAAGAAGAAGAAGAAGAAGAAGAAGAAGAAGAAGAAGAAGAAGAAGAAGAAGAAGAAGAAGAAGAAGAAGAAGAAGAAGAAGAAGAAGAAGAAGAAGAAGAAGAAGAAGAAGAAGAAGAAGAAGAAGAAGAAGAAGAAGAAGAAGAAGGACAACAACAAGAAAGAAGAAGAAGAAGAAGGACAACAACAAGAAAGAAGAAGAAGAAGAGGAGGAAGGGGAAGGAGGGGAGGAGGGGGAGGAGGAGGATAGCACCTGTCCTCAATGAGCTTACAATCTAAAGGTGTCAGGAAGGGGTGAGGGGAATGAGACACTAGGGGATACCTGGTCTAGTAGCATTTTGTTTAGTGGAGTTGAAATCAGGCAGGGGAAAACATTCAAAGTGAAGTGTTCAAAAGTTCCCTCAAGGATATTTCCCTATTAGAACTGGAGATGCCCCCAAAATCCTCTGTGTGTTTGTGTGTGTAGTCTCATTTGATCCTTAGAACGATTTTGGGAAGAAGGCAGCACAAGTGTGTTTACTCCCATTTTAAAGATGAGGAAACTGAGTCTTGCAGAATTTGTCTAGTGCCCTCAAAATACAAAAGCTTTAGAGGTAAAAGTCACATTAGGTATTAACCAGAACAGGAGTTCTTAACCTTCTTTATATCATGGATACCAGTCTGGTAAAGCCAGACTTTCAGAATGATGTTCTTTCATATGTAAAATAGAGTACATAGACTCACAAATTAAGTAAAGATAAAGGTTTTTTTTTTTAATTAATTAAAACAAACAACAACCAAGTTCATGAAACCAACCCTCTCATTTTGTTTTGTTTTGTTTTTTGTTTTTGTTTTACTTTGGTTTTGCTTTTTTTTTTTTTTCCCCCAGGGCAATGGGGGTTCAGTGACTTGCCCAGGGTCACACAGCTAATAAGTGTCAAATGTCTGAGGCCAGATTTGAACTCCTGAATCCAGGGCCAGTGCTCTATCCATTGTGCCACCTAGCCACCCCAACCCTCTCATTTTATAACTATGGGGACTGAAGCCCAGAAAATGAAGTGATTTGCCTAAGGTCTCATAGATAGTAAGTATGTGACTGAGATAGGATTCAAACTGAAATGTATAGACTCCTAATCTAGTCTTCTTTCCACTAAATCATGCTCTTTCTCCCTCAGTAACAGCAACAGGAATCAAATCCAGAGCTACTGGTTCCAAGTTCAATGTTTTCTTTTCCATTAAGGCACAGTGCTTCTCCTTATTAGAACAAGCACCAATTTTGCTGAGCAGAAAGGAATGGTGTCAATCAGAGGGGTTAAATACATTCTGACTGGATCTAGATTAAAATGTAATTGTTAAATATTTAACAAAATGAGTAAAAAATGCAATCTAACACAGATGATATTAATCTGTGGTATAAGAGAAATGATTATTAATTACCAATTATTTGGGGAAATCCAGAGTTCTCCTTTTGTAGTCCCCATTTCAAAGTTTAGTCTTTTGAAGGACATGAACTCATAATGAGTTTGAATTAATTCTCCTTGATCTTGGTCAGATCCCACCCAAGCTTACAAGGGATTTAATATAAGGTGGGGAAGACCATTGTGCTTTACTAGGGTTTGGGTGGGGATGAATGCTTTGATGAGATTGCCCAAAACTGGGGGGTGTCTGGGCCTGAGTGTAGAGATAGTCTCTGTCCAAGAATGACATGATGATTTCAGCCCATTATTGGAGTGAGCCCACTTCTTATTGTAATGTTCATTCTTATCATAAACCAATTAGAGTTGATTGCTACCCTCTGAAAAATCCACTTTTCCAAGGGCATATAAACCATGAGCCTGCTGCAATGAGGGTCTTTGGCATTCGCAAGTGCCACTGACATCTTTTATTATTAAAATGCTAACATTATTAATAAAATGACTCATTAGCTAGAAATTACATCTCTCAAACTTTTTAAATCTCTTGGGTATTCTTGTTGTTTGTCATTCCTTCTCAAAGAGGATCATGACATTAGGTGATCTCATGACTTGCACCAAATTGGATTTGTGCATCAGGACTGTGAAAATTCACCAGCCTCACTTTCTCTCCTCCAGAACCATCTTGGTCCAGTGGTAAGATATGTATCAGGATGACTATAGATGGCCCCAGATGTTTAAGGCAATTGAGGTTAAGTGACTTGCCCAAGGCCACACAGCTAGTAAATGTCTGAGGTAAGATTTGAACTCAGGTCCTCCCAACTTCAGGCCCAATGCTCTATCCACTGTGCCACCTAGCTGTCCCAAGTCAATGTGTGGTCCACAGGGAACCTCGTGTATGTTTTAATGCCCTTCCCCTATTCTATTTGAGTTTGACATCAGTCAGGTAGAGTTGGAAGTATGAGATGCCTGCTCCCCAACCCCACAACATGACAACAGCATTACCAATATTCACCTCTAACTGCCTGAACTAGCCACAAATCAAATTTCATAACTATTGTCAATGAAACAACAAACAGAGCAGCTGAATAAAGCTATTGCCCAGTCCTAGGCAATAGAATAGCTGTCTTCTAAACAAAACTGAATATAACCTAAATTTCCACACTGGGATATAGTCTAGAGAATGTCTCATAGTGGGATTTAACCTGTATATTTTTCTCGGTACCCAGCAGGCTTCTAGACACAACCAATGTTAACTAACTCCAAAAGGAGTAAGAACAGCTGAGGCTCATTTCAATCACAAGTTCTGTCTGGAGGTTTTGCTCCAAGCTCAGAATGGATTACTCCAATCAAACAATTTTACAAGTTTTCTAATGCATCTCAAACTAAATATACCCAAGCTGTGACACTGAAACTGAATTCTAACAATGACTTCTCCTGGCCTCTTTAGAGTTAAGAATTGGTTTAAGGGCAAGTTAGAAGTGCTGCTAATGAGGCTAAAACTCTACAGGTGAGTGCTATTGGATGATTCAGAAAGGAGCAATATTCAAGTGTGTTACTAATTCCTCTGTGGGATGTCTGAACCCATTGGTGAGGAGTGTGTCACCATTATAAAGCAAGCAAAATTTCATCCACCTATCTCTCTGATACTCATTTTCTCTTTTCCCTCCTCTTTTCCTACAGGTGTGAGATAGGGATGGTGATGGGAGGGAAGGAGCGGGTTTTTTTGTTTTTTTGGTGAGGCAATTGGGATGAAGTGACTTGCCTAGGGTCACACTGCTACTAAGTGTTAAGTATTTGAGGCCGGATTTGAACTCAGGTCCTCATGAACCAGGGCCAGTGCTCTATCCCCTGTGCCACCTAGCTGTCCCTGGGAAAGAGGGTTTTGAAAAGATCCTTTGGGTTCCTATGGAGATCTTCATTAATTGCTTGCATCACCACCACCACCACCCCCAACAGAGAGAGAGAGAGAGAGAGAGAGAGAGAGAGAGAGAGAGAGAGAGAGAGAGAGAGAGAGAGAGAGCTGTTATCACAAAAGATTCTAAAATCTAAGCTCAGTCAAATTTGTGCATCTCAAGGGGCCCTTGCCAATTGTTACAGTAAACATTATCTCCATAAGCATCTGCTTATTAGCTGGGGGTCACATCCCTCAGTGACACAGAGTGATAAATAGAATTTAAGAGCTGAAAAGAACATTAAAAATCATTGTATCCCACCAGCTCATTTTAAAGATGAGAAAACTAATAGCCAAAGAAATAACTTGCCTGAAGACACACAGTGGTTAATGGCAGAACTAAGATTAACAATAGTGGCAATAGAATGATGACTACAAAAAGAGGTAGCATGGTGTAGCTGAGGACCAGTCTTGGAATCAATAATGTATTCATTTGACTAGATGACTTCTAAGGTCTCTTTCTACCTCTAAATGTGGGATCCTGTGACCCCAAGATCTCTGTTCAAGGTCTTCCTCTGACACATACTGGATGTATGATCATGCACAACATATTTCACCTCTAGGGACCCCTGAATACTTTCTAAATTATAGGCAAATTACCAGTCTGTGATAGAGTTTTCATGCTTGATGTTTCCCACACAGATGAAATCACAGGTCAAGGCAGAAACAAGGCACACACACACACACACACACACACACACACACACACACACCAGAAAACCAAACAACAAATATATATTAAGTGTTTACTATGTACCAGATATTTTGCTAAGTTCTGTGGATATTAATGCCAAAGTGAGGCAATTCCTGTCCTCTAGGGGTTTACATTCTAATGAGAGAGTCAACATGCACACATATAAGTATGTGAAGGGTATATACAAAATGAATACAGGGTGATTTTGCTTGGTTCTAAACTAGGAGGTTTGTGAGTGGGAGGATTAGTAGGGGCTTCATGAAGGAAGTGGTATTTGAACTAAATTTTCAAGGAAATCGAGGCTTCCAAGAGACAGGGGTAATGAGGGAGCATATTTTCAAAATAGAGGATAGCCAATGGAAAGGAAGAGAGATGAAAAATGGTCTGGTATATATGTCAAACCAGCTGGATCATAGAGTCCATGGAAGGGAGTGATATGTAATAAAGCTTGAAAGATAGACTGGTATCAGTTTACAAAGAGTTTTGATACTAAAGATAATAGGGAACCACTGGTACTCTGTGCAGGGGAAGGAAGGGGGTAGAAAGTGTGCAACATGATCAAACCCATAATTTTGAAAAAAAATCACCTTGACAGCTGAATGGAGGTTGAATTAGAGTGGGAAAACTTTAGATAAGCATATTGAATAGGAAGTTATTATTATAGTCCAGGCAAGAGGGCATGTGGGCTTGAACTAGAATAATGCCTATAATATGAAAGGAAAGGAGATAGATATTGAAGGCAAGAGATATTACAGAAATAGGAATAACAATATTTGGGATCTGCTTGGATATGTAGGGTTGGAAAGAATTAAGAGTTGAGGAGAAAATAACATTTCCAACATAGGTGACTAGTAGAATGATGCAACCTTTGATAGTCAAAGGGAAGCTTGACAGTGAAGTGGGGCTTAGGGAGAAGATAGCAAACTTCATTTTGGACATAATTAATTTGACAAGCTTTCAGAACATTCCTTTTCATATTCACAATAAATAATAGTTAATCAAAGCAATACCTGAAGTTGGATATATAGATCTAGAAGTCATCTACATAAAGATTATAAATGAACACAAAGAAATTGATGTTGGTACCAAGAAAGAGAGTGGAGAGAGAAAAGAGAAGTGCCAGGGTAGATCTTTTGGGAACACATAACGTTTTGATAAATCATTGAAGCAGAATGAGAAGGAAGACTTGCATAGATAAGAGTAGAAACAGGAGAAAGCTATGTCCTGAAAACCCAGAATGGAGACAATATCCAGGAAGAGAGGATGGTCAATGATATCAAATGCAGCAGAGAAATCAAGGTCAATAAGGATTGAAAAGAGGTCATTTGCTGTCATGATGAGATCACTTCCAATTTTGAAAAGAATAGTTTTAGTTAAATTATAAAATCAGAAACTAGATTGAAGGGGATGTTAAAGAAGAGAGAGGGAAGAGAGGAAACTGAGGCAACAAGTGTAAATTGCTTTTCTTAAGGACATTTCTATCACACCCAATTGTTAGAATGCACATTCCGTATATTATTTAATTCAACCACTGAAACAACTTTATGACATAGAGAAGTCCAAGGCTCAAAGCAGTTAAGTAATTAGCCCAAGAATTCGGAGTAAGTTGCAAATCTAAGACTTAAAAACAAGTCTTCTGATGCCTAGATCAGTATTCTTCCATCTACATCATGTTCCAAGTTTAAATTTACTCAAAGGGGACCTTCTCCTTTTGCCTTTGCACACAAGTCAAGGAAGTCTTTAGATTTTAACCTTTTACTGTGTGTCAAGGATCGCTTTGGTAGTCTGGTGAAGCCTGTCACATCCCTTTTCAGCATAATGTCTTTAAATGCATAAGATAAAACACATAAAATTGCAAAGGAATCCAATTATATTGAAATAAAATGCATTTTTTCTTCCTCCAAATCATAGACATGCTCAATTCTATTCATAGATCCCCAGGTTAAGATTCTCTGCTTTAGAGGACAAAGGGAAGATAAGTAAACTTGTACTATCTCTGTGAATAGTCCTCAGTAGAATCAGATCCTGAATTAGCAGTCTCCAAGCTGAGAATATCTCTTCATTTTAGACATGTCCAAGAATCCCTAGATTACAGATTATTTTGTGATGCCCAAAATGGCTTGTATACTTGTAAAAGATTCATATTTTTTTCAGTTATTTCCATTCCTTCTACTCTAAAAAAAGATGTCCCATCTCTTGTTCTTTTTCCAACTCCTAATAGGACTATATGCTTATTTCCTTCTCAGAATGTTTGCCTTTCATATCTGAATATTGTGAGAAACAAAATGGAGGGTAATCATTGCTCCATAATTCAACCAGTTTTAATTCATGAATCTTAAAAAATGTTTTGAAATTTAGTCCTATTATAGGATGTGTCTTGGCAGCCTTTCTCTTGCTGAGCTTAATTTATCTTTCTAGCATTATCAAGATTCAGCAGTAGCACTAATTGTGCAAGTTCCAAGTCTAATTGCTTTAAATGATCATTAACAGTTTCTCATTATCACCTCTGAAAATCCTAAATATACATGTATTCTTTATGACATTGGCTCACAAAGGTTGGCATTGGTACAAAAATCAAGTTCTTTTTGTAATGTAAGTTGGCATATTGCACAGGGCTGTGGAAATGGGCTTCTTTGGTAGTTCAACACTTTGATAGGGCTGTGATCTCAGTGATGCCAATGTATCCTCCAGTGATGCATGTTACTAAATATTCATGGCTATCTATTGTGCGTAATTGTTATCCAACTTCCATGTAGATCATTCAGAAGAAGCTCACTAAACATGGTAGCATTTGTCCACTAGATCTCTTGATATTGTGTGGATGCTGGCTAGAGCCAAGATGGTAGAAAGAAATCAGGAAGTTGCCTGAGCTCTCCTGTGTTTCCCTCAAAACCAACATTAAATCAAGCCTCTAAACAGATTCTGGAAATACAGAACCTACAAAAAGACAGAGGGACACAATCCTCGTACTTGAGATAATTTAGAAGACTTCAGGAAAGTTCTGTCTCACCTGGGCAAAAGGGGAGGGTGGCTCAGCACTGTAAGAAGCTTGCAACTGTGACCCCTGTGCCCCAGGAGCAGACTTAAACTTTATAAGTTGAAAAATAAGTTAGGATATGAGTAATAAAAAAGGGCCCTTACCATTGACAGCTTCTATAGTGAAAGAGAAGACCAAAACAAAAACTTAGGTGAGTTTGTCAAAATGCCTACAAGTGAAGACTCAAGTGGGAAGATTTTGTCTGAATACCAAAAAACATGGCAATGGGGGTTAAGTGACTTGCCCAGGGTCACACAGCTAGTAAGTGTCGAGTGTCTGAGGCCGGATTTGAACTCAGGTACTCCTGAATCCAGGGCCGGTGCTTTAACCACTGTGCCATCTAGCTGCCCCAAAGGCTTTTTAAAACCAAATGAGAGAGGTAGAAGAAAAAGTGGAAACAGAAATGAGAGAAATGAGAGTTACTCTGGAAAAAGAAGCACAAAAATTGACTGAGGAAAACAATTCCTTAAAAAAAAATGGTTAAATGGGAGAAAACAATTGACCAAATGGAAAAATGGCCAAATGGGAAAGGAGGTGCAAAAACTTACTGAGGAAAATAATGCTCTAAAAAATTAAAATTGGACAGATGGAAGCTAATGATTCCATGAGACACTAAGAATCTGTCAAGCAGAAACAAAAGACTGAAAAAATAGGAGAAAATGTGAAATTCCTCATTGGAAAAACAACTGACCTGGAAAATACATCCAGGAGAGATAATCTAAGAATTATTGAACTACCTGAAAGCTGTGATCAAGAAAATAGTCTGGATACCACATTCCAGGAAATTATCAAGGAGAACTGCCCTGATATTATAAAATCAGAGGATAAAATTATCATTGAAAGAATCCATTGCTCACCTCTTAAGAGACCCCAAAAGGAAAAACTTCAAGGATATCATTTGGATTCTATCAAAGCATAATGGCTATTTATTGGTTATCCATGTTTTTGCTATGGAAGCAGCCCATCTTTTCTTTTCTCCCAGTCATACATTCATTTGATATCACAAATTTGGAAACATATCCTGTATAGGTCCTGCTTTTGACTACTGTGAGCTTCTCCCCTGCTACTTGGGTGAACCTCAACTTCAGATCTTTGGAGATTATGGCCTTCCATGGTTCTCAAACAATAGCATGAGATGAATATCAACACCAATTATATCTACATCTATATCTATATATCTATATATAGATATAGACATATAGATATATATACACACACATATATATATATACACACATATATGCATGTATGTGTATATATATGTATACATAAATAAAAGATTTCTAAACATATAAGTAATATAAAAAATATATAGGTGGATAGGTCAACCTCTATCTTTCTATCTCATAGCAACAAAGAATTCTAGATTTAGAAGGCACCTATACTAATAACATATGCCTAATAATAATAGCTAAGATCTGCATAGATCTTTAAGGTTTATGAAAAACCTCAGCAGGGAGTGAGGGGAATAACCACCTATTATGTATTAATCACTTTGCTATGCTTTCTAGATATTAGCTCCTTGGATCTTCACAACAAATCTGGGAGTTAGTTTTTAATATTTTCCCAATTTTATAATTAAAGAAACTGAGACAAAAAAAGGTTAGTAGAATTACCCAAGATCGCACAGCTAGTTTTAATGTCAGATTTTTCTGACTCCAGGTGCACTGCTGTATTCTTTGTCCACATAGCTTCCCTTTACATTTGATCTTTGCAAGTATTCCAAGAATAGGAGACTATGAAAATTCAGTAGAAAGAATACTGACTCTGGCCTCAAAGTACTTGAGCTCAACTTCATTTTGGAAGATTTTTAACCTCCTTGAGCCTCAATTTCATTATCTGTAAAGCAAGATGATGGTTTGGGTGATCTCTGAGATCTGTGCCAACTTTTGAACTATGTGACTATTACGTCTAATTTACAGCTGACAAAACTGAAGCTCAAAAAGATAAGTGACTTGCCAAGGGTCACATGGCTAGCTATCATCTAAAGCAGGTTTTGTATCTAGATCCTCCTAACTTCCAGTCCAACATTCTATCCATAAATAATAGCAAATAATTATATAATAGTTGGAGGTTTACAAAGGACTTGACATTGTCTCATTTGATAGATTGCAAGCTCTCTGAAGGCAGGAATAATTTCATTATTTTCTTTGTACTCATTGTCTGAAATACAGTAGGGTCTTAATAAATTCTTGTGAATTGATTGAGCCTCACAATAACCTTGAAAAATAGGTCATTGGTGTCAAACTAGACAAAAGCAAAACTACTACAACTATACATTAGGATCCCTGTGGGCTGCATATTGACTTAGAAGATCACATATTAAAATATTCTGTTGTATTTTAATTTATTTTGTTAAATATTTCCCAAAAACATTTTAATCTACTTTTACCCTTTAGAGCATTATGACTGCATGTAACCAGTAGGTGGTATGTCTAACAACTCTGACATAGATGACCTTATTATCTGTTTTTTGTTTGTTTGTTTGTTTTTTGTTTGTTTGTTTTTATGGGTGAATTAGCAGAGCCTAAGCATGTTTAATTGACTTAACCAAGGCCATATATTAAATATTTTTTAAATCATAAAAGTATTTTATTATTTTCCAGTTACATGTAAAGATAGTTTTTGCCATTTGTATTCATAAGACTTTTAGTTCCAAATATTTCTCACTCCCTCCCTTCCTTCCTCCCTCCCCAAGACAGAAAGCAATCTGATATAGGTTTGTGGTAAAGCTGCTTTTGAAGGACCTCCCCTTTTGGGGAGGAGACCATGACTAACAGCCTTGCACCTGCTGCCCGGGAGAGCGTGGCCAAGCACATTATACTTCCTGGAGGACAACTTAAAACTGAGTAGTAGAACGGAAGTTCTCACTGGGTCTCGCACACTCTGGCTTGACAGCTCACACCTTGGTGAGTGGCTCTGGTTTTCGGCTGGCAGGCAGTTTTGGGATTGGGTGAGTTTTAGAAAAGAATATAGACTAAACTTAGATCTAAGATTATTCATTTGTATTTCTACTTTCCTATTTCCCTAATCGATATCACTTGTTTGTTGTCTAAACAATAAAAACTAATCTTTCACTGAAGAAAACTCAGAGGCTTCTTTTCTTACTAGGTATGGGAGATATTAAAGGGTAAAGTTAAAGGGGGAGTTTAATGATCTTATATCCAATTTTAAATCTCACAGGTTATATATGTACAATCATATTAAACATATTTCTGCATTAGTCATGTTGCAAAAAAAGAATCAGAAGAAAAGGGAAAAACTCAAAAAAGGAAACAAATAGAAACAGGATGGTTCAATCTTAATTGAGAATCCACAGTTCTGTTTTTTTTAGATGTGGAGAACATTTTCCATCATGACTCCTTTGGAATTGTCTTGGATCATTGTATTGCTGAGAAGAGCTAAGTCTATCACAGTTGATCATTGCACAATTTTTCTGTTCATAGTACATATCTTAGGTAGAATTCTAACTCAGATCTTGTCACTGTCCAGTACTTTATCCACTAAACCTCATATAAAGCCTCACATAAGAGAAATTGAAAGCAATTCAAGGAAAACGATATATGTACCAAATTTCTTTTTTTTTAAGTCCAAAGACCAGAAAAAAAATCTTTTTTTTTTAAATGATTTTAGTGGTCCAAAGGTTCCTACAAATCTAACTGAAGTAAATATAGAACCAACCAGGAGTTTCATAGGCCATTCGAATTCTGCTTTTTCACTGTTCTATTAATCTTCCATTTCATTAACTTTGCAGGATATCAGAGATCCCTTTTCTTGCTTTATCCTTGCAAAAGCGTTTCTCTAGCCATTAATTGCCAATGTGTTTCTGTCAGCCTGTCTGTGTGTGTGTAAGAAAAAGGAGGGAGAAAGAGAGAATCAGAGAGACAGAGAGACAGTGACACATAAACACAGACACACACACACACAGATGGAGAGAGAGAGAGATTGAGAAAGATTGAGAGAGAGAGAGAGAGAGAGAGAGAGAGAGAGAGAGAGAGAGAGAGAGAGAAAGAGAGAGAGAGAGAGAGTCTTATTGCTGGCTAGCTTATCTCCCTAAAAAATCTGCGATAATGCTTATTCACATTTCTACCACCTTTGTTACTATTGTTTAAAGTGGCAAGAAGCTCAGCAGCTTTTACAGACTTTTTCCCTTTAGCCTTGAAGTTATAAAGTGCATTTGAGCTGAGAAACTCACAAATATTATCATTATGGCTTGGCAGAGGACCTCAGGGGGCCATATTTTGGCAGAGGAGACTATGGCAAAGAAGGTCAGGACAGCATTGCAGTACAGAGCACCTCAGGGGGCCATATTTTAATTCATGGTGCATTACCTAGAAATGGCAATGGCACTCAGTCATCTAGTCTAAGACATTCTGAAGGTTCATTCATTTGTGGGTGATTATAAAAGTTTACACGTGAATATAGAGCACTGGATCCTTCTCAAACCCTGTCACATTCATTACCCCATTTCATCTTTTCTTTTCTTTTTTTTTTTTTTTGGCATGGGGAAATGAGGGTTAATTGACTTGCCCAGGGCCACACAGATAGTAAGTGTCAAGTGTCTAAGGCTGGATTTGAACTCAGGTCCTCCTGAATCCAGGGCCAATGCTTTATCCACTGTGCCACCTAGCTGCCACTACTCCATTTCATCGTTATGATTATAGGAAAGAGGATCTCAGGATCAGCTATTCAGAGCTAGATAGGACCTTCAAGGTCATCTAGCTTAATCCTCTTATTTTAAAAATAAAGAAACTCAACCTTTGAGGTTGAGTGGCTTATTGGACCACATAGCTAATAAGTGGCAGAGCTTTTCAGTTTAGGAAACTGAGTGTCAGATAAGTGAAGTTACCTGCCCAAGGTTATATAATTAGTAATTAAGGGGTATAGCAAGAAATAGAACCTTAGTCTTATTGAATGCAATTTGTGACTCTCTTATTATACTATGCTATCTATAATAAGTAAATGTTATATAGTATTATCCATTATGAGATTTATTTCAGTTTAAATCACATGCTAAAGATGGCAGGGGAAAGACATCAAACACACAGAGTTCCTGATACAATTACCCCCAATAACCCTCAAAACAGCAATAAAAGAATCCCTGGAGCAGAAAAACCCACAAAAATACAGGCTGAGATTATTTTCCAGCTGTAGATAAACTAAAGGAGGCCGAGCTAGACTGCGAGTAAAGTCCAACCCTGTGATCTCACTGACATAGATCCCAGGACAACGTACCAAAGGAACTTAACCCGTGAGCCTCCAGAATCAGCTGCAACACCAGAGTCTTCTGGAACAGAGCTTGTGATCCAGTGAGAGGGCTGAATCCAGTCAGGGGGGGAAAGTGCAGGGGTATCAGTGGGACCTAGGGAGGAATTTGGCTGTCCCACCCGAGCAGGGAAACAGGAAGAAATCCTGGGCGGTGGGAGGCCCAGGTCAGGGAGGGGTGCAGGCTTGTCAAAGCTAAAAACCACCACAGCACTCTGCTGGCTGGTTAACTAGCAAGTTGGCTTGAGGTTATCTTCAGACCAGAGAACAGGCCACACAAGAGAAAAACCTGCCCTCCCTCAAACCAAAATACCTGGGACTCTCTGAAGCTGGGGACAGTAGTGTAGCCTAGAAAATGACCCACTAGTGGGGAATTAAATGTCAAGTAAAAGATGAGCAAGCAAAGAAAGTTCAGAATTATAGAAAGTTTCTTCAGCAACAAGGAAGATCAAGGTGCACCCTCAGAAAAGGAAAACAACCTCAAGCCACCTACATCCAAAGCTTCCAAGAAAAATGTGAACTGGTCTCAGGCCATGGAAGCTCTCAAAAGGGACTTTGAAGAAAAAGTAGGAGAGATAGAAGGAAGATGTAGAGAGAGGGAGGAAGGAATAGAAAGAGAAATGAGAGCAATGCAGGAGAGTCATGAGAAAAAAGTCAACAGTTTGAAAAGTGAAGTAGAAAAGGAGATAAAAAAGCTGTCTGATGAAAATCCTTGCCTAAGAATTAGGATGGAACAAATGGAAGCTAGTTACTTTATGAGAAACCAAGACATGCTAAAGGAAATCCAATTGAAAGAAAAAAAATAGAGGGCAATGTTAAATATCTCCTTGGAAAGACAGCTGACCTGGAAAGTAAATCTAGGAGAGTTAATTTTAAAATCAATGGACTACCTGAAAACCATGACCAAAATAAGAGCTTAGACACCATTCTCCAAGAGATTATATGGGAAAATTGACATGATATTGTAGAAGCAGAAGCTAATATAGAAATTGAAAGAATCCACCAATCACCTCCAGAAAGAAATCCCAAAAGGAAAACCTCCAGGAATATTATAGCCAAATTCCAGAACTCCCATGTTAAGGAGAAAATATTGCAAGCAGTTATAGAAAAGGAATTCAAATACTGTGGAGCTCCAATAAGAATAAAACAAGATCTAGCAGCATCTACATTAGAGAATTGGAGCATATGGAACATGATATTCCAGAGGGCAAAGGAACCGGGACTACAACCAAGAATCATGTTCCCAGAAAAACTGTGTATAAACTTTCAGAGGAAAAAATAGGACTTCAATGAAAAATAAGACTTTCAGGCATTTGTGATGAAAAGACCTGACCTGAATAGAAAATTTGACTTTCAAATACAAGACCCTGGAGAATCATAAAAAGGGAAAAAGGATAAAAGAAATCATGAAGGACATTAAAGGGTTAAAATGTTTACATTCATATATGAGAAAATTATACTTCCAACTCATAAGAACTTTTTCAGTAAGGAATACACAGAGGACATAGGTCTGAACTGAGTATAAAGGGATGGTACTTGTAAAACATTTATTTTTTGTGTATCCTTCTTCTTTGTGTAGCAAAGAGGTTGGGTTGTCTTATATCTGGGGCCAGCTTTGGGCTCTGAGCCTCCTGGGCTCTGGGCTGGTGCTTTGTCTACTGTGCCACCTAGCTAACCCATGATGACATCTTTAAAGTAGTGTTGAGTGGGGGCAGGTAGGTGGTACAGTAGATAGAGCACTGGCCCTGGATTCAGGAGGTCCTGAGTTCAATTCTGGCCTCAGACACTTGACACTTTCTAGCTATGTGACCCTAGGCAAGTCACTTAACCCCAATGGCCTCACCAAAAAAAAAAAAATAAAAATAGGGTTGAGTGGTAGGAGGAATAGACTGGAGGAGTTGGAATGAGAGAGGTAGCTCACATGAAGGAATCAAGAAAAAAGGTTATGGAGGGGAAGAAGGGGAAGGATTGTGGGAGTGAGTGAACCTTACTTTCATTAGAGTTGACTCAAAGAGGGAATAACATACATACTCAAGTGGGTATAGTGATATATTTTTGCCCTGAGGAAAAGTGGGAAGGGAACAAGATTGATGGGGGAGTAGAAGAGGGGAAGGAGGGAAGCAAAGTTTGGGGGAGGGAGCTGCAAAAAGCAAAACACTACCAAGGAAGGTGAAGATGTTATGTGTAACAGCACATGTATGACATATATTGAATTGCTTGATTTCATAGGGAGAGTTGAGGGCAGAGGGAGGAAGAAAATTTTGGAACACAGAATTAGCTCAAAGATCTTTATCTCTTTAGAGTGGGCCCAAGGAGGGAGTAACATACACACCCAATTTGGAGGAGTAATCTATCTAACCCTGCAGAAAAGTAGGAGGGGAAGAGGATAAGGAGGGAATAGAGGGGAAAGCAGGGGAGTGGACAGTCAGAAGAAAAACACTTTTGAGGAGGAATAGGGTAAAAAAGATAGAAAATAGAGTAAATATCATGGGAAAGGAATAGGATGGAAGGAAATAGTTATGATGATTGATTATAATCGCAAAACATATGGTATCTACTCTGCTGGGCCATTGTGAAGAAAATTCTTTGTCAAGTTTAAGGTACCATATAAAAGTTATGATGAACAGGATGCTATCGGAAAAACCTGGAAAGACCCACATGAACTGAGTCAGAGAGAAATGTACTGTATACAAAATAACTGCAATAGTGTAAGATGATCTGTTGGGAAGGATGTGGTTATGTTCAAGCTAGGCAATAATCTGATATAACTCTGAAGAACTTATGAAAATTGCAATACACCCACAAATAAAGAACTGATGGTATCTGAAAACAGACTGAAGGATATTTTTTTTGAGAATTCTTTAATCTGAAGTTTTGTTTTTATATGTATTCTCTCACTACCTAAATAATGCAGAATTGTTTTCCATGACTACTCATGTATAATTAATATGGAATTGCTTGAGTTCTTGGGGTGTAGATAAGAAGGGACGGAGGAAGAGAAGTTGGAACACAAAATTTTGAAAAAAAAAAACTTGATGTCAGAATTTGCTTTTACATGTAATTTGGAAAATAAAATAAAATAAAAATAAATCACTTGCTACTTAAAATTTATCTTCAGGAAAGAAAAAACAAACAAACCTAGAAATGCTTAAGAGAAACCAATTTGCACTATATTCATATACAGAAACTGAACCCTACAATACCTCCAGTCAACCTCCATTGAATTTGCATAGAATTAGGGCAACTAGGTGACACAATGGATAAAGCACCAACCCTAGATTCAGGAGGAATTGAGTTCAAATCCAGCCTCAGACACTTAACATGTACTAGCTGTGTGACCTTGGGCACATCATTTAACCTTCATTTCCCACCCCACCCCCCAAAATATGGAATTTGTATAGAACTTTACAAAGGGTTTCCCATATTCAGGGTGTCTCTCAGGAGCATAACATAAACCCTAAAGTTGGTAATTACTATTATATGTAGGTGCAGAAGCTGTGACTCAGATCAATTGACTTGTCCAAAGTCCTACAAAAATATTAAATGAGAGGGGCAGCTAGGTGGCGCAGTGGATAGAGCACCGGCCCTGGAGTCAGGAGTACCTGAGTTCAAATCTGGCCTCAGACACTTAACACTTACTAGCTGTGTGACCCTGGGCAAGTCACTTAACCCCAATTGCCTCACTAAATAAAAAAATAAATTAAAAAAAAATAAGTGAGAGAGACAGAACACAAACTTGAAGTCCAGTGAACATCATATCATATACTCATAGAGAGGTATTCCAATCTAACACCCTCATTTATAGATGAAAAAACTGAAGGAAACCCAGAGAAATTAAATGATTTGTTCAAGGTCTCACAGGCAGTCAGTGGCTGAGCTGGAATTTGATAGCAGGTCTTCTGATGCCAAACCTAGGACTCTGTCCACTAAGCTACTATTTCTCATCTTTGACCACTGATTACATCTGTTAAGGCATTACCTTCCTTTTAGCCAAAAAATAATTTAAAGGTATTCACCTTTTCCTTTCATTTCTTCATACTTTATTCATGTAGCAAGTATTTATTAAGCTTTTTCTTTATACCAGGTGATATACTAAGCAAAGGATACAAAGAAAGATAACAACATGGTGGTAGGTGCAACATTCAAACAACTATGTACCTAAAATATGTTCACAGTGTAGATAGATTATAATCTCAGAGGGAAGGCACCAATAGACGTCTCCTCGGATATTGCAGGGAACAGACTCTGGGAACCTTAAGAATGCAAATAAATGTTACTATTATTACCATTATAATCTTTCTTCTCCTCTTTTTGATGAGATTCATATAGTAACAGTGATGAGACAAGTGACCTGCCAACATTCTTTTGTATGTAATGTTCTATGGGCTAGAGCACAAGTGGTTATAATCACCTTATTTATTTGAATAAAAATATTAGATTATAAAATGATCCTCTGTTGGATGACTTTAGGCATCTTCTATAAAATTCTAGTAGCAGATATGACAAACAAAATGATAATGTGCCACATCCATTCCCCACATGATCTCGATCTTTACTAGGTCTCTGTGTTTTGAATGCTTTTTATTTAGTTTGGAGATCTTGAGTATTTCATAAGACAAAATAATAACAATTATATCTATATCCATATCCATATCCACATACAAACATATATACATTGGGGGGGCAATGAGGGTCAAGTGACTTGCCCAAAGCCACACAGCTAGTAAGTGTCACATGTCTGAGTTCAGATTTGAACTCAAGTCATCCTGAATCCAGGGCTGGTGTTTTATCCACTGTGCCACCTAGCTGTCCCCTTCATACACATATACATACATATACACATACACATATACATACACATATACGTACATATATTTATATACATATATGTCACTTAAAGGTTCACAAAACACTATTATTAACCTTACTTTACACATGAGGAAAACAGAAGTTTGCTAACTTTTCCAGGGTCATACAGCTGGTATCTGAGGCCAATTCTGAATTGAGGTCTCCTTGACTCTAGATCCAGCACCCTATTTGTTGAGTCACATAGTTATCTCTAACCCTAACTCAATCAGTGATACCACCCAAGGCCAAATGGCCATGATTAAAGTGTTTCTGACAGATTTTTCACTACCATAATGGCAGTCTTATTACACACAGTGTCCTCAATGTACCTCATCTTGGCTGGCATTGCCTTATTTTGTCATGCCCCTCTTCCCTACCAACTTCTCCTCTCCTCCTACCCTACTACAACATAGATGATGGTTTGAGCATCTTCTTCCTCTTCTTCTAGAAGTATTGTGAAATTCTAAGGGAAAGAGGAAGTCTCTGAAAAAGCCACTCTCTGAATGCCAAACCTGCATTAGTCCCACCTGACATCCTTTTCTGATTCAACTTATGTGCTACTTAGTGTAAGGGGCTAAAATTCTAGCTATGATGTCTAAAATCTAATGAGTGGTCACCTTAAATTAGAAAACGTATAGCACCAATCTTTGGGTATTAAGTATTAAAGTTTATTAGGGGTAAGTAAAGAGAAACACATGGATCACGTATGAAATTTGCTTGCTCTCCCTATCCTGCCTGTCTCTTGCCCCTGAGCTGAAGTCTCCAACCCCAAGGCCCCGCTCGTTCCTCGGCTTCTCCCAGAAGCCTCCTGAGAATCTGGAAACAGTCCGCACACACTGATCCAAGCTAATTGGCTGGTAGCTCTGATTAATGGGTCCCACAGGTAGTTCTATAGATGTAACTTCCAGACACTGGGCAACTTCCAGACTCTGGGTAACTTCCTAAAGTCACATGCTTTCTAAATCACATGCTTTCTCCTCATGGCAGAGCTTCCTTGCAATATCTTTCCCAGCAGGGGGTGTAATTCCAATTCTCACATTAGTAAAGCTCAGGGGAAATGGTTTATTAGTATACTTTCCAAACCTGTTATGGTACGTTTCATAATACCATAAGTGTACATAATGAATGCCATTGTCCATTAATTGTTTTCAATATGTTCTCATTGAGTTTGTTTTCAGTATGCAAGTAAGTCTCTTAACATATTCAGCTATGGCTTTCCCCTTAATATCTTTATGCTTAATTTGTCTTTCTTCCAGGAGACAAGGATCTTTTTAGGCATAACTATCATCCATTGATTCAATGTGACCTTTGGATTTAAAGCTTTCACTCTCTTTCTTAAGTATATGTTAAAGAATTTATATAAGTCTAAATGACATTTTTATACCACTGGAGAAAAAGTTCATAAGATGAAAAAGCTTTTTACTGTCTTTGTGGGGTCATATAGCATAATGTTAAGCATGTACATCAAATGACTAATATGTTTTTGTTTGACTCCTTTTATACTTTGGAAGCCATACTTAGCTCTTTTTAGGAAAAAAAAATATAATGGAGTTTAGGCTATGTGGTAAGTGAAAGAAGAAATGACTGAGGAAACAAAGGTTTTCTCTCCTGAGCATATTAATTCATTAAATAATGCATGCCAATTGCCCGATGAACTGGGACCAGGCCTATTCAGATTAGGCCTGGACCCCAAATACAAAGGCAGACAGACTTTTATATAGTAAAAACCATTACTGAAATAAAACCAATTAATTTGAAGGAAATGATAAAACATTAGGTAATCTGAAAGATATGGGACTTTCCAAGTTGAGAGGGGGACAGTGAACAGGTATAATTCCCTGAAATCAGAAAAACAGGGGTTCTACTTCCTTCACGTATCTTTAAACAATCAAAGGAACATAGAAACAATAACTGATTGATAAGTATGTGTCCAGTTTTCAGATAAATCAGGTTTCTTGAGAAGTACAAGTGTGAAAAAATTCCTTGCACAAATCTTTGTGTCTGACTGGCTCTCTGGTCAGCATAACTTAGATGATTAGTTAAGGGTTTCTAAGCAGCAGGTAGAGGTCATCCAGATTCTTAGACATGCAGGATCAAGTTCAAACAATGCAATAAGGTTTTCTCTTAATTCTCAAAAGTAAATAAAGTTTTCCCACAAGACAGAAGTTGGGCTAGAACTACAATTGAACAGAAAGGGAACTGAGCAAGTTCCAGAAGTCAGTGTAGCTTACTCAATTCCCACAATTGACCACTTGCTGTCCTAAAACTCTCAATTTCCTAAGTTTCCCCATTTTGATTTATTGGTGAATGGGCAGACCTGTCTCCCTATGGTTCACTTATCTATAAGTCAAATATATAAGGGCTCCATTTATTCACAATCAAAATTACATAAATAAGGTTACAGACTAAACTACTTAGAAGACTAACGATGGACGAATTTTGAGAAAAGAGACAACTGTCACCAAGGTAACTAAGAAAATTTAAACATAAATACCATGAAACAAACGGTCAAAACAATACAATAATGATCATTAATATTAACATAGTTTCTTTATATCCTGTTAACCTACTCCCAACTTCCATTTAAGCAGCACAATTTGAGTTCTGCATGTCTCTTGTATTCATTAGGTCCCTGGATAGATTCTCTTGGACATTCTGGAATAGGCTTCATTCTCAGGTCAATTCTGAATGGTGCTCTGCTTCTCCGATTCCAAATCACTTATGGAGGTTCTTAGATAATTTTGATAGTAACAATTAATCACTTGCTATCCTAACCCCCTTGATTTCCTCATTTAGGAAAAAGTGCATTAAGTAATCTTGAAATATTTTACATTGTTCATCAATTGTTCTTGACATCATTGTTGGTGGGATGTTTTAAATAGGTACAATCAATATTCTAGGTTTGTGTGTATACATATACATACACACATATATACATATGTATGTGTATATATACACATATGTGCGTGTGTTTATAATGAGAGAGGGCTTGACTTGCCATTTCCCTGATTAAGAGAATCTAGAATTTGTGATGTCCTATTTTTTGTTGCCTTTAGTTAGATAATAAGGAATTTAAATATTCTACAATACCTGTCACAAAAGTCCTTAAAATATTTGATTGAATAACCACTAGATGTACCAACTACATATCCATATAATATATAAATTTTGCTCTTTTCAATAAATATTTAATTATGCTTTAAAGTCACTACTTTCATGATAGTATTTGATACCTATCCTTGGTTCCATGAAGGTGTGTGATAACAATTTCTTCATATACAAGTAGCCTTTGTTGTTGGGTGCTAAAGTGTTTTATATTTTCTGTCAAATATTGTGAGAGATTATGTTCATTCATAATGATTATAGCAGACATCAACTTTTTTTAAATTACTGTTTTATTATAATTCATCTGCTGGTTGGATTCATATTTTCAAACTTACAAAAGGTGTTAGGTTTTCCCCCCATAATTCTAAATAAAGCATGTCAATCTTTTCAAAATAATTTAAGATAGAATTGCTGTTTTGTCAACTTTAAAATTTTTAGATAGAATTTCTGTTCTGTATATTAAGTGAAATTTTTCTATGACCTCAGTGTCTCATCTTTTCCTTTTTTCAAATGTTGAGAGCTTCTCAATTTCAACTCCTATTTTCTTCAATCTAGGCATATAGATGAAGGGATTTTGATTTATTTAAATAAATATTATATTTAACTATCAGAATTTTATATTTCTCCCTTCCATCCCCATCCCACTAGAGGAAACAAAGAAAACAAATCCTTATAACAAGTATGCATAGACAAGCAAAACAAATTGCCTCATTGTTTATGTCCAAAAACTATGTTTTATTCTGTACTCTAAATCCATCAACTTTTTTTCAGAAAGTTAATGGTGTGTTTTATCACCAGTCCTTTAGAATCATAGATGGTCATTGTGTGATCAAAGCTCTTAGGTATTTCAAAGCAGTTTGTTTTTACAGTGTTGTTATTGTACAAAATATTCTGTTTATGCTCACTTAATCTTTATCAGTTCATACAAACCCTAAAATGTTTGGTTTTGTAATATTGATATCATGGTATAAATTGTTATTCTGGGTTTTTCCTGAACTATTCAGCAATATATTTTGTGTGACTTATAACTAAGGGTATCATTAATAGAAAAGCAACATGAAGCCTTTGACTATAACTGGTTAAATCTGTTTCTAATTTTATTATGATATAATATTGGAGATTACTGAAAGAATTCATGTCTTCAGTGCATTTCATTTTTGTTTGTGGTTTTCTTGTTTTAGTGGTCATCACTAACTGTGCTAAAACATTTCTAGCCTGTGGGCTATTGGCATTTATAATTGGTTCCAATCTATCTTGTCTTCTTATTGTACCAAAATACAAAGTAGCTCCACTTGCTTCTGTCTTTCATGTGAATCTGTACATCACAATGGTTTCAAGTAGGGCCAGCCTAAAACCCTATGCCACCCTTTTTCTTAAAATCGTGGGAGCAGTTTTTCACACTTGATAGTTTGCTAGCTAAATCAACAGCATCCCCAGGGTCCACCTGGTCAGTGGTTCAGAGGTATCACCTGACATTCACAAGGACACTAGTGGACTCAGGGCACACAGAGTGCCACCTGGACATGTCCTTATCTGGCATTGCTTTGCTTTATCATTGACTATATCATCCCCCAATTAATACCAACCCTACCACCAACCATGACAGACAATGGGTTTGTCTTTGAAGGGATCATTGTTGTTGTTATTATTGTTATTCCACATACGTAAATAGAGGTCTCAACATGTGACACAGCCCATGTTGCCCTTGGAAGTCAATTGGTAGGCAATAATAGTTATGAAATCCATGTTTGGAACTTTTATATTCTTTGCTGGGTTGGCCTGGCTTTATGCTAGTGATGACAGATCAAAATAGCTGAAGGGAACCCAAGCAATAATTTTATCTAATCTACCTATTTTATAGGTGGAAAGACTAAAGCCCAGGGACATGAACTTATCATGCACTCAACTCTGAACCCAAAGCTTTCCATTGTAGCAGAAAATACCTGTGGTGGGAAGCTAGGTAGGAAAGTCGATACAGTACTGGGCCTGGAGTTGGGAGGACCCAAGTTCAGATCAGACACTTACTAGCTGTGTTACTTAACCCTGCAAGTCACTAACCATTTTTGCCTCAGTTTCTTCATCTGTAAAATAAACTAGAGAAAGAAATGAAAAACCATTCCAATATTTTTTTTAATAAAGTATTTTTTTTCAGTTACAGGTCAGTATCTTTTTTGAGAAAATCCAAAATGCAGGCACAAAATGTCTGAAATGATTCAACAAGAAAAATTCCTTTGAAGGAGTAAATCAAAGAATGAGTAAATAAAAATAGAAGATGTCCACCACCATGAAAATAGACCAATATACTACCAATGATCATCGAAAGACAAAAATGTTGGTTTGCCTCATATTGCCCTTGACAATTTAGTATCTAAAATTAGTGGAAACAAGTCACTTTACTCCTCTGACTTTCTGCTCTTCCTTTCCTCAGATTAGCTCCTCAAACTTAATCATCGGTAACAAGAAATACAATTACCTTTTACTTTCCAACCTACCCTTGCTTCCCCCCTTTCTAAGGCCCACCTCCCAACCCCATGAAGTACTTGTGCTTCCCAACCCAATTTTCCCAAAGACTTCAGACAGCCCTGCTCCTCTCCCTCCTATCTTAGGAACATAGATTCAAAGCTGGAAGTGTGTTTCTTCAGACATTAAAGAAGGAATGTCCTCCCTTTACAGATAAGGAAACTGGGACCTAAACAGGTTAAGTATCCTGCCCAAGGTTGTACAGGTACTTAATGGCAAAGGTAGGGTTTGCACAGAAGTCCTCTGATTAAAAATCAATTATTTCTCTTTCCACTGTATAATAGTCACTCTCAAATAAGACATATTGTAACCTATGATGTTCTGTCACCTACTTTATTGCCTTTGAGCCAGTTTCTAGGAGGGGAAGAATCAAAGATAAATCCCATGCTGGTAGTGTGGGAGACTGGAATAATGAGGAAACACCTGCTCTTCTCTTATATTTCCTAAATGTCTTTGAGAACAGAGAGAAAAGGACAGTTTTGCTTCCTGGTAGCCTAATAGATCTGTAACCTACAATAGATATTCATTAACTCTGACTAGGCTGCTTCAGGAGAAGAAAATGGTGTCTCTCTTTACTGTTTTTTCTCCCCTCTGCCTTCTCCAACTCTCTGCCTTCTCTATCTCTCTTATCTTCTCTGCACCCTAACCTGTCTCTCCCCCCGCTCCTCTCCCACCCAGCAATCTCACACACTCTTCTTCCCTCATTTCTCCTCTCTGTAGCTCACCTCTGCACCACAACCAAAGTGCCTAAATTTGGAAAAGTTAGAGGAAAGGGGAAATTAATGCCACATCTTAGCATTTGACTTTCCCTTTAGAAATTTAAACAATTTGGGAATGTTTCATGGCTAAAAGAACTGAGCTGTCCCTTTCACTGTGCTCATTAGCCTTCTCGCCCCTGCTTATTAATGAACCTCCAGGGAATGAAGGCAACATAGACCTCCTATGGTTTAACATGTCTTTACTTGAAAAGATCAGAAAAATGATTGGTAAAAAGTGGTTCAAGAGAGATAATAGCCTAGCCTTTTGATAGCTCACCAGGGGTCTACAAGAATGTCCTGTGAGTCTCTTTCTGCTCCTTCACCTTCATGCCAACACAGTGTAATAAGTGAGAAGCAAAGTTCCTGACAATAAAAACAGAAGAAATTCTCACATTACTTATTGAAGCACTCTTCAGGCTTGTCTTTTTTCTACCTGTAGAGCTAGAGTAACCTTGAGTAAGAATATACCTCATAGCTCCCACCTACTGGAGGATGGTAGGACTTCCTACCATCCTACACATCCCCTTCACTTTTGTGTCAGTTTCTGTGCTCATAAAGTGGCTGTACCAATTCCTTAAGAAACATTTGCTAAAAGGCAAGAATTATAGGCACATATAAGGCCTGTGTGGGTAAATGAATCCATTTGTCCAAAAAGATTTCCTCATGTCTTTCCTGCATCATCCTCATTTCTCTTTCCATTTTTTCCTCTATGTAACAATTGAAATGATGCCACCTGCTGGAGACTTACTGTAGGAAATCTCCAACATGAGGAGAGGGCCTCTGAGGGCAGGACCATGCATCTTTTCTTTGGCATCAGGAAGTGACGTTTGCTGGTGGGAGGGAGAAGGGGGGAGACTGGCGCGCTGGCTCACTCTCTTTCCTGAGGACTCTGGGGAAGAAAGGAGCTAGAAATGTTCTCTCCCTTTGATAGATAGAGGAATTCAGGCCTTTCTCTCTCTCTTTACCAAATTCTTATTCTTCTTAATAAATGCTTAAAAGTCTAACCCTTGCTAAAGTTTATAATTTATTGATGACCACTCATTAGATATTTTAGACAGTATAGCTAGAATTTTACCCCTTACATCTCCCTCTCTAACTTTATCTTAAAAGTCTTTTTTGAGAGCCTCCATGGCCTGAGACCAATTCATATTTTTCTTGGAAGCTTTAGATATAGGGGCCCTGACGTTGACATCTTCCTCTGAGGGGGCATCTTGATCTTCCTTGTCACTAAAGAAACTTTCTATGGTCCTCACCTTTCTCTGTCTGCTCATTTTACCTTTCTTTTACTTGATTTTTAGCTCCTTAAAGTGGGGCACTGTGTCCAGGTTGCAGTATCCCAAGCTTCAGAAGTCTAAGGTGGTTTGATTTAAGGAGGATCAGGTTCTTCACTTGCCTGGCTTTTTCTCTGGTCAGTAGATGACCCCAGACAAATTTGCTAATCAACCAGCTTTGTGTGTCATGGTTGTCAGTGCTGAGGAGCCTGTGCCCCTCCCCAACCTGGTTCACTGCTACTCAAGCCTACCTCCTGGTTCCAGCAGGGGTGAAAAACCCAAGTTCTGCCTCAGTACCAGCATAGAAACCTGCAGTCTCTCCCCTGCCAAGGGCTCAGCCCCCTCACCAGACTGTGAGCTTAGTTCCAGAAGACACTAGTGCTGCAGCTGATTCAGAGGCTCTGGAGGGTCTCTTCTCTGGAGAGGCCTTCCTGGGACTGGATCTGTGTCAGGGTGACTGTGGGGTTGGGTTTCACTCCTGTCTTAGCACAGTAGCTCTTTCCTTCTGACCTTGCAAGCTGTCTTTGGTTGGAAGATGATTTCAGCACATTCTTTTGTGGGTTTTACTGCTCCAGGCATTGTTCTATGGCATTATTTAGATATTTTTTCGAATGATTATTTTATTCATTCGAGAGCTCACTGCTTCATCTTGGTTCCCAGAAAGATTTCCTAACCCAAGACTTAGTGTAGTCTTGAGTAGTACAAATGTGATGCTGAGTGATTAGCTGCCATGTCTTTCTCTCAGGATGACTTTCCTAAACCAGCCTCCATTTTCTTCTTCCATTAAGTTTGTATTTATAAATTAACCTGGGAAGTAGGTTACTTGGCACCAATCTTCCCATTTCTACATATTGTCTTCCAACATAAGAGGAAATGAACCTTGAAGGCAGGGGCATACATACACACATGCATATATACATATACACATATTCATATATGTATGTGTTCATGTATATGTGTGTGTATATGTATATGTGTGCATGTATCTTGTGGATATAGATATAGATAGACATAGACACAGACACAGACACAGACAGATGTAGATATAGATATAAATACAGATATAGATATAGATATAGATATAGATATAGATATAGATATAGATATAGATATAGATATAGATATAGATATAGATATGGATATGGATATGGATATGGATATGGATATGGATATGGATATGGATATGGATATGGATATGGATATGGATATGGATATGGATATGGATATGGATGTGGATGTGGATGTAGATGTAGATGTAGATGTAGATGTAGATGTAGATGTAGATGTAGATGTAGATGTAGATGTAGATATTTTAATCCCAAAACTGGGGGAACAGATTAGAACCCACATTTAACATCTTAAATTACACAATATGGATATGGATATGGATATAGATATGGGTATGGATATAGATATAGATGTAGATATAGATATGGATATGGATATGGATATGGATATAGATATAGATATATAGATATATATCTATATAGATATATATAGATTAGTTCCTACTTATATTCCTATCACTTGCACTTAGCACATTTCTGGAATTTAGTAAATGCTTAATAAATGTACTCTATGTCTTTCTCTGTGTCATTGTTTCAATGTCTCTCTGTCTCTGATCTCATTTCAATTATTCTTTATTTCTTCTATTCATTTCAATGGCTTTATCTTTTATGTACCGTTAAATATTTTCTTTTATCTATGGATATTCCCTTTTTTGTTTTGTTTTGTTTTTTGAGGCAATTGGGGTTAAGTGACTTGCCCAGGGTCACACAGCTAGTAAGTGTCAACCATCTGAGGCCAGATTTGAACTCAGGTCCTCCTGACTCCAGGGCCAGTGCTCTATCCACTGCACCACCTAGCTGCCCCATGGATATTCCTTTTTAGCAAACAATAGAACCATAAAACTTGGGAGTTAGAAGGGACTTCAGTGGTCATATTGTCCAAACCATACACAAATAGAATCCTCTCTATAGCATATCCAACAAGTACTCATGTAGTGACTGCATGAAGATCTCTAATGAGGAGGAACTCCCAACCAATGGAGGCAGTTCATCACACTTTTGACCAGCTCTAATTGTTGGGAAGATTCCTGGATTCCAATCCTCATGGCTTCTACCCTTTACTCCTGATGCTGCTCCATAAGGAAAACATATAATAACTGTACTTTTTCCTCCATGCGATTGTCAATACTTGAAGAGAGTCTGGTTACCCTCTTCTTGCCCTCTTTTCCCCCCTTAAACTATAAATCTAGAGTGAACATAATAATTCTCTGGAGGAGAGAGTGAGGCTTTGCACAGATCTGGCTCACTTAAATCCAATTCACTTGCAAGTCAAGACATCAAACTCCTGATGTAATTGCTCCTCTTAGAAAATGAAAGATCATTATCATCATCAACAACAATAACAACAACAACAACAACCAATTATGGAAAGAGAGGGATTGTAATCAGTCAGGTCATTTTAGAAATGTATAAATTTCTGACTATAAAGCCAATGGAAAAAGACTGCTCCAAGACATGGGTAAGATAATGAAGAATGTTTACATGTGAAAATTCTCTTGTCTTCCAGAAGCAGATCCCTAGTATCTCCCACATGAGTGATAACATTTTATTTGATCTGCTCATGCATCAAATCCTCCTGTATTAATATGAGATACTTAGACTATCCAAGGATGGTTTGTTGGAGTAGGATATACTTGAGAGTAGAAACAAGATGACAAGATGGGTTCAAATCTAGGTTTAACCCCTCCCAAATCCCTCTCTCCCTTGAGCAAGTCACCTTCTTTTACCCTGTCAAATGAAGACTATGTTACATGTTCTATCTACCAGCAGCCTGATAAAATGAAAAGAATGCTAGACTCAAAATTTAAGATAAATCCAGATTCAAATACAGCTAGAACAAAATAGCTATGTGACTATGGTGAAGTAATTTTCCTTTCTCCAAATCCTGGTTTCCTCCTAAGGAAAATAATGATAATGATACCTATAATAACTGCATCCTCAGTATGGTGCAAGGGATCAAATGGTATGATATATATTTCATAAATGTCAGCTATTATTATTATCTGCCTCTTATGGATGTTGTGAAAAAGGGTTGAGAGAAGCTAAATATCAGGTATCATTATAATGGTGATGATGAAAATTTTTCCAGGTTTCAGAGGCTCTCCTGGGCTCTTGCATCCTTGACCTTGACCTTGCCAGGATCCCTTCTGTTTCTTCTAAGCCTGATGCTCAAGCAAAGAAACACCTCTTGTAGAGGCAGGCTGGCCAATTAGCTGTTTAGTCCAACTTTGTCACTAGGGCACCCCCAGGCAGGTTGAAATTAAGCCAGCTCAGGGCCTCAGCATTTCATGGAACTTACTTGGCTAGTTAAAGTCTCATATGTACAGTCTCCATTCAAGAAGCTGATAAAAAGCCTTGAGAGATGATGCCTGTTCTATATAGTATGGTGGAAAATACTGGGAGAATCATAAATTTGGAGCTGTAAGGGATACCAGACGTCATCAGATCCAACCTTCTCATTTTCTAGATGAAGAAACAAAGGCCCATAGAGATGAAGTGACTTTGCAAAGTAGTAACCAGTAGAGCTTCGGGCAGAACCCAGTCCTTATTCAGAGTTAAATCCACTAGAAAACAGTGACTAATTCCTTACTTCTACCTGTGTCACTTTCTAATTATATGACCTTGAATGAGATATTTCAGCTCATCTGTAAAATGTTGGATATGATAACTTCTTAGGATACCTTCTTGATCAGAGATCATATGTTTCTAGTTTATTTTGCCTATTTCCTTCCTGCCATTACAAACCCCAAAGGCATAGACTTTCTTATGAGATCAATTTTCATTGCTTGGCTTGGAGATACTAGGAAATAGAATTCAAGCAATCAATGAGCATTTATTAAGTGGCTATTATTGACCAGACATGGTACTAGGAACAGGGAACATAAAAGCAAACTCAAAAACATCCTTCCCTCAAAGAACTTATGTTATAATAGGAGGACATAAAAATATATATTATATAGATATATATACAGATATGCAAAATAGACACAGTAGATATAAGGCAATTTTTCAGTTTTAATAGTACTACATTTTATTTTTTTCCAATTTCATGTAAAGATAGTTTTTCAACATACGTTCCTGTAAGATTTTGAGTTCCAAAATTTTCCCCCTCCCTTTCTCCCTTCCCTCCCACCTCCTGAAGACAACAAGCAATCTGAGAGGTTATGCAATATAATCATGTTACATATTTACACATTAGTCATGCTGTGAGAGAAGAATCAGGACAATAGGGAAAAGCCACAAGAAAGAACAAAAACAAACAAACAAAAAACAACAATAAATAAATTGAAAATATGATGCTTTGATCTGCATTCAGAGTTAATAGTTCATTTTCTGGATATGGAGAACATTTTCCATCATGAATGTTTTGGAATTGTCTTGGATCATTGCACTGCTGAGAAAAATCAAGTCTATCAGAGTTGATCATCACAACAGTTGCTGTTACTGTATATAATATTCTCCTGGTTCCGATCACTTCACTCAGCATCAGTTTATATAAGTATTTCCAGGTTTTTCTGAGATCTCATCATTTTTTACGGAACAATAGTATTCTGTAACATTCAATTTTCCCACATCTTCTCCAACTTTTATAATTTTCCTTTTTTGTCACATTAGTCAATCTAGAATGTGTGAAGTGATACCTCAAAATGGTTTTAATTTGCATTTCTTTAGTCAATAGTAATTGAGAACATTTTTTCATATGACTATAGACAGCTTTAATTTCTTCATCTGAAAACTGCCTATTCATATCCTTTGACCATTTTTCAATTGGGGAGTGACTTGCATTCTTATATATTTGATTCAGTTTATATATTTTAGAAATGAGGATATTGAGTTACTTCTATGAACTCTGTCCAAGACCCCTCCAAATATCTTCAAATAATGCCTTAAAACAATTCCTGGAGCAGAAGAACCCACAAAAGGATGGGGTAAGATCATTTTACAGCCAAAGACAACTTAGAAGGTTGGCAGGAAAGAACTGTTGAATCAGAGTGAAAGTGGAGCACAGACCCATGGCCCCACCACACAGACCCAACCCCAGTCCCAGAGAAACAGGCCTCAGGACCTTCTGAATAGGTCGTGGCAGCATCAGCAGCTTCTGGAACTCAGCCCATGGACAGTAAAGGAGCTGAGCCATTGGCCAGGGGGAGATTACAGGGGTCTCTTTGCTGGTGCTGAGGTGGGACTCTTTGTTTAGCCCATGCTCCAGTCACAGGCTTAGGTGGTGGCCCAGGTAGAAGAGGGGCTCAGGTGTTCTGGAGCTTGAAGCCACACTGGAACAGGAATCTGTTCCATCTTAGAAAGCAAGGAGGTCTGTGGTTGCTTGCAGACCAGAGCACAGGCCAGGGGAGTGGCGAATGGGTCTCTCCTTAAATCATACCACCTGGGATACCCTGAACCTTGGGAAAGTGTGCACTTGAATCAGTGTACCACTTAAAGAAGGATTTAAAAGTCAAGAAATACGCTGGCAAAATGAGCAGATAGAAAAAATATGCTGAGCCTAGAAAGTTTATTTGGTGACAAAGAAGATCAAAATATACCCTCAGAAGAAGATAACAAAGTCAAAGCTCCTACATCCAAAGCTTCCAAGAAAAATATAATTTGGTCTCAGGCCATAGAAAGACTCAAAAAAGACTTTGAAAATAAAGTAGTAGAGGTAGAGGGAAAAAAGGAAATAGAAATGAGAGTGATGCAAGAAAGTCATGAAAAAAAGTCAAATTGGCCAAATAGAAAAGGAGGTAGAAAAGCTCTTTGAAGAAAATAATTGCTTAAAAATTAGGATTGAGCAAATGCAAGCTGATGACTTTATGAAAAATCAAGACACAATAACACAAAACCAAAAGAATGAAAAAATAGAAGGCAATGTTAAATATCTCCTTGGAAAATAGATCCAGGAGAGATAATTTGAAAATTATTGGGCTACCTTAAAACCATGATCAAAAAAGAGCCTAGACATTATCTTCCAAGAGATTGTCAGGGAAAAGTGCCCTGATATTTTAGAAGCAGAAGGTAAAATAGAAATTGAAAGAATCCACCAATCACCTCCTGAAAGAGATCCCAAAATGAAAACTTCCAGGACTATTATAGCCAAGTTCCAGAGCTCCCAAGTCAAGGATAAATTATTGCAAGCAGACAGAACGAAACAATTCTAGTACTGTGGAGCCACAGTCAAGATAACACAAGATCTAGCAGCTTCTACATTAAAGGATCAGAGGGCTTGGAATATGATATTCCAGAGGGAAAAGAAACTAAGATTACAACCAAAATCAACTATCCAGCAAAACTGAATATAATCTTTCAGAGGGAAAATGAGAATTCAGTGAGAGAGGACTTTCAAGCATTCATGATGAAAAGACCTGAACTGAATAGAAAATTTGACTTTCATATAGAAGACCCTAGAGAATCATATGTAAAAAATATTTTAACTGCCTTAGCTGTAATTAGCTGACTGGCTATCTGTAAAACTATAGCTGGTAAAGCTATAGCTGGCTATTAGCTGCCTAGGCCAGTCTGTAAGGGCCATTTAAAAATTCCCCTAACTGCTTCTCCCAGACCACAAGAAACAGCCTCTTTCAATTTAACAGCAAAGGGTTTATTAAGATGAATAAACTTAAAGATAAGGATAACAAAAGTAAAATGCCACCTGACTATGTTTTAACTTTCTCCATAGCTTCCCGTCTCCTTTCACTGCTCTGCTCTTCTGCCTGTCTCTGTAGCATGCTCCTTCATGCTTCCTCCTACTGCTCCCACATTCACTACCAACTGACCTCTGTTCCTATGTATTCACTATGTCCTTTCACTCTTTTACTCTTCCTCCACTGTCAGCCACACCCCACTAACTCTCAGTCCTCAGTCTTCTGCAACTGTCAGCTATGACTGCTCTCTGTAGCCTCCCCTTTCTCAGTCTCCCTCTGTCCTTCATTTCAGCTCCCCTGAGCTTCTTCTTCCACCCACCAACCTCTTAGCGTCTCTACCCCCAGGCTATATAACCCCTCTTTGTCCTCCTGAAGCTCAGATGACTGCGTCCAAACACCACATGCCATCTTAATTCGCTGGCACCCCCAGTGCAGGCCGAGTCCTGTGCCAGGTGGGCCCAAAGCTGAGGACTGGGCAGAGGAAGCTATGGTGTGCCTGAGGCCTGCCATAAGAATCCCTGCAGAGCATGGGCTGGGCATGGTGGGAGGCTTATGTGCCTGGGGCAGTTTCAGGAGAGCAGAAGCACTGAGGGAGGGTCACCAGAGGCCAACTTCAGCTGCTTGCACATAAAAAGATAAACAGGAAAAAGAAATCATGAGGGATATTAAAAGGTTAAACTTTTTTTATTACTACGTTGTGAGATTATACTTGTAACTCATAAGAACTTTCTCATTATTAGGGCAGCTGAATCAAATATATTTAGACAGACGACACAGGTCTGAGTTGAATATGAAAGGATGATATCTTTAAAAAAAAATTAAGTGATGAGAGAGGAATGCACTTGGAGAAAGGGAAAGGGAGAGATGGAATGGGATAAAGTATCTCACCTAAAACAAGCAAGAAAAAGCTTATGGAGTAGAGGGGAAGATGGGGGAAGTGTGGGGGATGGAGTGAGCCTTACTTTCATCTGAACTGGCTCAAAGAGGGAATAAAATACACATTCAATTGTGGACAGTACTCTATATCACCCTGCAGGAAAGTTGGAGGGGAAGGGGATAAGAGCTGAAGGAAGGGAGGGCAGATTGGGGGAGGGGGCAGCCAGAAGCAAAACACTTTTGAGGAGGGATAGGGTGAAAGGAGATAGAAAATAGAATAAATATCGTGGGGAGGAAATAAGATGGACGGAAATAATTAAGGTCTTTGAGACTTTTCTGATGAATGTAAAATTCATTTACTGCCCTGCTCCTCCCTCATAAGCCTTTTCCTGTTTCATTCACATAGGATTTCACGTCTGCCCTTCCCTCTCCCCCAGTGCATTCCCTTCACCCCTCAATTTTACCCTAAAGATATCCTCATAGGGCAGCTAGATGACACAGTGGACAAAGCATCCACCCTTGGCTCAGGGTGATCCCAGTCAAAACCCAGACAGTCACCCACTGCACAACCCCAGGTAAGTCTGCCAACTCCAACTTTTTTTTTTTTTTATCATTCTCTAGGGTCTTGTATTTGAAAGTAAAATTTGCCATTCAGTTCAGGGCTTTTCATCACAAATACCTGAAAGTCTTTTTTTTTTTTTCATTAAAGTTCCATTTTTTTCCTCGGCTACTCAAGCCTACCTCCTGGTTCCAGCAAGGGTGAAAAACCCAAGTTCTGCCTCAGTACCAGCATAGACCCCTGCAGTCTCCACCCTGCCAAGGGCTCAGCCCTCTCACCAGACTGTGAGCTTAGTTCCAGATGACAGTGGTGCTGCAGCTGATTCAGAGGCTCTGGTGGTGTCCTTCTGTGGTAAGGCCTTCCTGGGACTGGATCTGTGTTAGGGTGACGGTGGGGTTGGGTTACACTCCTGTCTCAGCACAGCAGCTCCCTCCCTCTGACCTTGCAAGCTGTCCTTGGTTGGAAGATGATTTCAGCACATTCTTCTGTGGGTTTTACTGCTCCAGGCATTGTCCTGTGGCATTATTTGGATGTTTTTTGGAGTGATTGTGTTAGGAGTTTGAGAGCTCACTGCCTTTCCTTTGCCATCTTAGCTTTGCCCTGGAAGTCCGAACTAATGATTTCTGAATACAGACTGAAGCATAATTTTTTGTTTCCTTTTTCTAAAGTTTTTTTTTGTCTGTTCTCTTTCACAGAGGGAGGGAGGGAGGGAGGAAATGAATTTGGAACACAAAGCTTTAAAAATCAATGTTAAAATTTGTTTTTTACATGCAATTTGGAAAAAATAAAATTCTAAATTATTTTCTTAAAACAAAACAAAACAAAAAAACACAAAAAGAAAAGAATAAGGCCTTTATCAGAATCATTGACTGTAATAATTGTTTCCCAACTTTTTACTTTCCTTCTATTCTTTGTTACATTGGTTTTGTTTCTTTAAGAACTTTTTAATTTAATATAATCAAAATGATCCATTTTGCCTTTAATAATGTTCTATATCTCATCTTTGGTAAAAAATTCTTCTCCTCTCCATATATCTGGGAGGGAAACTGTTCCTTCCTCTTCCAATTTGCCTATGGTATTACCTTTTATGTGACTTTATTTCGGTATACAGTGTAAGATGCTGGTCTATGATGTGAGGCATTTTTTTTTTATAAAAAGGAACTAAAAAAATTATGCTTCAAATTGTATTCAGAAATAATCAGTTCTTTCTCTGTAGATGTATTGCATTTTTCATAAACCCTTTAGAATTGTCTTGGATCATTTTATTGCTGAAAATAAACAAGTCATTCACAGAAGATCATCTTACAATATTGCTGTTATTTTGTATACAGTACATTTCACTTTGCATCAGCTCATGTATGTCTTCCATGTTTTTCTGATAGCATCCTGCTCATCATTTATTATAGCACAATAGTGTTCCATCATAATCTCATCCCACAATTTGTTCAGTCACTCCCAATTTATGGGCATCTCCCCAATTTTGAATTCAACTTTTTTTAAAATCTCTTTTAGGATACCAACCTATTAGTGGTATTACTAGGTCAAAGAGTATGCATGGTTTTATAGCCTTTTAGCCATAGTTCCAAATTGCTCTACAGAATGTTTGAATCAGTTTACAACTTTTCCAAAAGTGTATTAATGTCTCATTTTCCCCAAATCCCTGAAAACATTTCTCATTTCCCTCTGCTTTCCTATTATCCAATCCAATTTGTATGATGTGGTACCTAGAATAGTTTTGACCTCAATCTTTCCAATCAGTAGTGAGTTAGAGCTATACATAGCTTTGATTATTTCATCTGATAACTTCATGTCTTTTCATCATCTATCAATTGGGGAATTGCTTGTATTTATTTATTTATCTACTTATCTACTTATTTATTTATTTATTTGTTTGTCTGTTTATTGGCATGGCAATGAGGGTTAAGTGACTTTCCCAGGGTCACACAGCTAGTAAATGTTCCAAGTGTCTGAGGCCGGATTTGAACTCAGGTCCTCCTGAATTATCCACTGCACTACCTAGCTGCTCTGAATTGCTTTTATTTTAACAAATGTGACTCAGTTCTCTACATATTTGGGAAATGAGGCCTTTCAGACAAACTTGCTTCAAATATTTTTCACAGTTACTATTGCTAACTGTATTTCCCTCCATCCTATTCCCTCCCTATGATATTTACTCTATTCTATCTTCTTTTACCCTATCCTTCCTCAAAAGTGTTTTGCTAGAGGCCATCTAGGTTGTGTAGTGGATAAAGCACCAGCCCTGGATTCAGGATGACCTGAGTTCAAATCCAGCCTCAGACACTTGACATTTACTAGCTGTGTGACCCTGGGTAAATCACTTAAGGCTTATTGCCCTGTTAAAAACAAAAACAACAAAAAAAGTGTTTTGCTTCTGACTGCCCCCTCCCCTAATCTGCCCTCCCTTCTTGATACTAGGCAATTTTCGAAAGGATAATCAAGTAGCAGCTGGGGTGATTCTCAAAAAATCCTTATTAGAAAGAAGCATTTAGTTCAGAGATTGAGCGGCAACCGACTGACCAAGAAGGGTTCCTGGCCTCTCATCTCTATGAATTTTGAGGTACCATTTGATCCCTCTGACCTCAAGGTGCAATACTTAAAGGTGTTTGAACCCAAGCTGAACTACAGCAACCATGACATCATCAAATGCGTGCACTACATTGGCCACAGTGGCATCTATGACACCTGGTGCTAGCCACCAAGTGTGGTTTCCTGAATCTTCACTGACCTGGGTGACCCTTGGGGAGGAGCCATGTTGGACCACCTGCCCCTTCTTGTCCCCATTGGCGTCTGCTCTTTCCTTCATCACTGCACATCCCCTGCACAAGCCCCTAGACTAGGTCTGAACTGACCCTACCAAGAAGTGAATGAACATAATGGTCCCTTGAGCCCCCTGGGTCCTCAGGGCCCCTGACAGTCTTCAAACCTTCATTTTGTCCATCCCAGCTCAGCTCTGGGCTCTGTTTTGTGACCAAATACAGGCTGGGGTCTCTTGGGTGGCCCTGCTTCTGACCCTTTCCCAGGGGTGGGGGTGGGGCACAGGCTGCCAGAGCCCTTAGCCTCTGTACCTCCCTGAATGGCCAGTAAATGCCTCCTGCCCCCTCCTTCCCCCTCACCCCCCTGCTTTTGGATAGTGTGAGCTCCATTTTGTACACTTGTGACTTGTCCAGTTATCAACCCAATAAATTATGTAGAGTGGGAGGAAAAAGCATTTGAGCTGAATCATAAGGAAAACAAACTTCTACTACAGGGGTCCTTAATATGGGGTCCATAAACTTTGTTTATGTAAATAAATTATGTAGATAACTGCACTTTGATATAATTGGTTTCCTTTGTCATCCTGGAAAAGGGGTCCATGACACAACAAAGGTGAATAACCTCTGTCCTCGGGGCAGCTAGGTGGTGCAGTGGATAAAGCACCAACCCTGGATTCAGGAGGACCTGAGTTCAAATCTGGCCTCAGACACTTGACACTTACTAGCTGTGTGACCCTGGACAAGTCACTTAAATGGCATTGCCCCTCCCCACCCCCCAAAAAAGAAACTCTGTTCTAATAAGTGGAGATCAGGAAAGAATGGGTGCCAGGCATGAAGACAGTCAGTGAAGACATGCAGAGATGGGAACTCTCATGTTATATGAGGGACAGCAAGAAGGCTAGTATGGCTGGACTACAGACTGCATGAAGGGGACTAAGAGTAGCTTATACTGCCTCACAAGAGCCAATTGTGAAACTTTCAATGTGAACATTTACATTTCAGAAATAAGTAAATTCCACAAATCAGGGCTTGATTTATTTTTTTATTTACTGTCTAGTCTTTAAAAAGTGATGGAGACAATTTTAATAATTTAGATAAACTTAAAAAGTGTATCATAAGCACAATTTCCCAGAAAGCCTTTTGTTAAACATTTACTGGAAAGAGATGCAGCTGAATCTAGTTTATATTACCCTTTGTAACAATAAACATATCCCACAAAAGTCTAATTTTTAAAACCTTATATTAATTTCTTATTTCTAGAAAAATTAGCTACTGTCTACTTTGTAAAATTCCCAACATCCCTATCCACCCCCGAATTCTTATCTTCCTTAAGCACAGTTAAAGACAAGGACAAAAAAGAAACCTATCCATCCATCGTGTGTCCTAGGACACATAATTCTCTTCTCATATCCAGGATACCAAATCTCACTAGATGCTTACAGTGAGATGAGCTTGAGGCTGGGCACATAGAAAGTCCCAATTCTGCCTCTGTCAGTCAATTAATAAATGTATTATTTTAGGCCATGTTGAAAAAATTTTATAACCCCCTTACCCACAAAAACTTACATGCCCTATGTTCTATTCATTTAGGTAACTATCCTCTATTCATTGGCCAACTAACTAATCTGGTAATCTAATCCATGCTAATGAATTCATAGTAGTCATGGAAGAGAAGAATGTTCCTAAGACTTTGTTTTCCATGATTTTAGGGGCCCAGAAGACATTAAATATTGCAGACATTCCCAGGATTACGTTGCCTGAAAAGTTCTATGTTGAACCACAATGTAGTATGTCATGTCCCGGGAAGTGTTTTGATGTAAATTGAGGTGGGGGTGAGGAGGAACTTTCTGGCATACAGGCCATTTTAAAAAGCATGGTGGCCATGAGTAGAGACAAGAAGAAGAAACAAGCTCTGGAATTCTCAGGAAAACTTTAGAGGACCAATATTTCATTTCTAGTGGATGCTGAGTCAAGATAGGACCAACAATATATACACCCTAGGCAATATTTTAAAATTGCAGTGATCTTCAGACATAGAGGGAGAGATAGACAGAGAGAGAGAGAGAGAGAGAGAGAGAGAGAGAGAGAGAGAGAGCAAAGTGTCCTTCATTGCCTCCCCTAGGCATCTGTTTGCCTTATGTATACACCTATTTCCAATTCTGACATTCACAATATATTAATTAATAGAATATTTATCCTACTTTCTAAATTGATCCATTGTAAGGATCATCAGAAAGACCATAGGAGAAAATGTCAAGGGCTAGGTCAGGTTGGTAGAAGAGAAATCTTCAGGCAAATGGGACGTCTGACCTACCTCAGATCAGGCACGGGACTAGGTCCTGGCGATATAGACGTACAAAGAGTAAAAGTCCCCTTCCTGATGAACTTATATTCTTTTGGAGGGAGCAATATCTTCAGAGATAATTAAATCCAAAATATATACAAAGTCAATACAATTTCAGAGGGGAAGGCATGTTTGATGGTGGCAGGGCTTGGGGGGGAGAAAGGGGGGAAGGCAGGGGGAAGGTAGAGGTAAGGATCAAAATAGGCCTTCAATAGCAGGTTGCTATTGAACTGCTCCTTAAAGGAAGCTAGAGATTTTAAGAGGCAGCAAATGAATGAGTATTGGATTCTGGATCCAACTTTCTTGGGTAAGTCATGTAACCTTTCTAAGCCTCAGTTTCCTCATCTGTAAAATAAGTATATTGGACTGTATGACCTCAAATGACTGTTTCAGCTCTATTTCTATGATTTTATGTTTCTATACAGGTTAGGTGACTCAATTAGGTAGAACACTTACCTGGAGTCAAAAAGACCTGAGTTCAAAAGTAACCTCGTATACTTACTAGTTTTTTGACCCTGTACAAGTCACTTAATCTCTGTAAGTTTTAGCTTCTTCAACTTCAAAATTGGGACAATAATAGAACCTACCTCCTAGGGTACTTTTGAGGATTAAATGAGCTAATACTTGTAAAGCTCTTAGCCTAGTGCCTGGCAGATAGTGGGCACTTCAAAATGCTTCTTCACCTTCTTTCAAGTTGAGGATGGCAAGCATTCCAACCCAGAATACTGGTGCATAGAATAAGGAGACTAAGACTCTAGAATCCAATAACATCACAGAAATAACATTTAGTGGAAATCAATGGTAGAAGTTCCATATTTATTTTAATGTGGTAAAAACAATGGCTTTAAACAACTGATGTTATTGGGTTCAATTTGGCTTCAGTCATTCAAGACACTGAATCATCAGGCTTTTATTAGAAGTAGTTGATAGTTTTTGGTTTTGTTTTTGTTTTTTTCTGCCTGAGTTTGCAACCAAGTTATTTTCTTTCTTTCTTTTTCAGAATGAGAGAAAAAGAGCAACTGATGTACACTTTTTCTACCCCCTTATTATCCTTCCTCCCCATGGGAACCTATGAAGGACATGTATGCTTAGGAAAGGGAATCACAAACTAAAGTTGGAGAATCATTGGACCAGGAATTAAAGAACCCTGGATTCAATTCCACCTAACATTTTCTACTTATGTGACTGTGGATAAATCACCTCTCTGAGCCTTACTCTCCTCATCTGTTAAGTGGAAGGAAAATTCTTTTTACTGTTGTAACACTGACTACCTTGGTTCCACTGATTATACTCTGGGTGTGTTATATTTTACCATTACCTCAGCTACTCTGGTATCCTTAAGTGAGTTGGGGGAGTCTAAGCTCTGTTTTGACCCCGGTTCCCACTGAAAGTCCTCCCCCAAGGATAGGGGATGGTCCCATGCACCACACCTCAGTTCCATTTAATCACTAACATATTAGCTTTTTAGAAAGAATCGTGTACTTCAAAAGTTTAATCAGAAATGTAGAGACGTAATCATCCAACATGTGAGACTTAATCCTCCCTCCATACCAACTCTGTCTCTGAGGAGGGGAAGGGGATTAGGTTGATAGTTTAGCTCAGTTCCTATAGAGCCCAGTCCCAAGTTCCAAGTCTAAAACCCACTTTGGGCTCAAGTCCCAGACACCCTGGATTCTCCAGGCTTCTTTGCCAGGTTGGCTGGCTATTACATCCTGCCTGGAAATCTGGATCCAAGGTCACTATGTCTCAAACTCTGGATTCCAGTGGGGATCACCACTGAGTTCTGAGCATATGTAGGCCCTTTACTCTGACAATCTGAAGATTTTTTAAAAATGAAAGCACTTTGAAAATCTCAATCTAAATGTATATTGTTGTTGGTGCTATTGTTGTTAAAAGAGAGAAACCCACGGATAAGATATTTCAGGTTCATTTTTATTTCTAGACAATAACAAGAAAGTAGGTGTCCTTGAGGCAAACCAAACAGACAAGGCAACATGTCTCCAAAGGTCTTTCATCCAGCCTACGCTTGGCAGGAGCCAGTAAACTTTTGTTGCCTGCTTCAATCTCTACCCCATGGTGATAAATCTCAAGGTTTTTCCCTGCTGGATTAGCCTGTAGGACAGAACAGACTTCCACTAGTTCTCTGTTTATGTGGTCCCCACCTACTTTTTGTGCTGACATCATACAAAAACAGAATAATCAGAAGAAGAAGAAAGAAGAAAACTCAATGACTTCAAAACATAAGTTCACCATCATCCTATAGCATGGCTTAGCCTGTATCCACCCAAGGAAAAGGAATTGTTTGTTTGATTTCAATAAAAGATGGATTGAGCATCTGCTATATGCAAAGGCCTATGCTATGAGCTATGGAAAATTTAAAGGTAAATCAAATATCATCCCTATCCTTATGAGCTTAAAGTAAAATACTTGATGAATCGTTCTGTTTAAACCTAATATGGTAAAGGCCTGTGTTCAAGTACTACTCCAGAAACATACTGGCCATGTAAATTTAAGACAGTAATTTAAATTCTCTGTGCACATAGGTAATTCTCTAAGCTAATAAATTGCAGACCCCTTGCTAATTTGAATCTCTAGAAAGAATTCTCTCACTGAGACAACCTTAAATCAATGAATTCATAAGTCTCATCCAAAAGGGACAATTCAATCATTATTCAATTATTCAATCAAGATAATTCAGCGCTGGATTCACCCAAAGGTACCTCTATATTTCCAATATTATGAGTAGTCATCTCTTTGAAATGACTCTAGCTTCACTTCTAGTTGGAAGCACAACTAAGAATATTGCCCCCCAAGAAATATCTTGAAAAATTCAGTGGTTAAGGTCCAAGATATTGTTAGTGTAAGCTGGGAATAAAATTCCATTTGCTTAAGACTCTCCTCAGTGATTAAAACGGATTACTAAGTGTTCCATAGCTGCACTGGGGGAACGTTAGCAAGAGCTTGAACAAAGATAAATCTTAGTTTTCAATCTTCTAGATTTGAGAAAGAAAACAAGGTTCCAGACTCTTTTTTAGAAAAAAAAATACTAAAGAACTTCCCTCAGTTTATTCTATTTACACATGCATTTTCAAAGGACTAAGAGAAGACCATCAAAAACCAGATTAGGCAGGTTTTTGGTGTGAATGATGATAGGAGCTTGGAGCAGAGGGAAAGTCATGGAAGTTTTGCTTTGGTTTATGTTAGTCATAATACTAGGAAACATTTATATAGTGCTTTATTGCTTGCAGAGTGTTTTACATACATTATTTGTGTTAAATCTAACAACAACCCTGTTAAGTAGAAACTGTTATTATCGCTGTGTTGGGAATGAAGACACTGAGGCTAAGAGAGATTAAGTGAATTTATTAGGCATATGGGAAAGCTATGGATGTATCTAGGTGAGAAGTAGTATATGAAGCTTAGAAGGATAGGTAGCAGCAGCTCAGATGTCACTGGAATGTAGAGTGGGTAAAACGGAATGACTGAAAGTAAGTCTAGTAAGTTAGGTTTGACCCAGATGGAGGAGGTTCTGAAATTTTAGGCCAGGGGCAGCTAGGTGACACAGTGGATAGAGAACTGGCCCTGGATTCAGGAGGACCTGAGTTCAAATCCAGCCTCAGACGCTTAACACTAGTTGTGTGACTCTGGGCTTAACCCCAATTGCCTCACCAAAAAAAAGTTAGGCCAAGGATTTTGAACTTTATTCTTGTGTCAATAGTGGATAGAGTGCCAGGCTTGAGGTTAGGAAAACTCTTTTCATGAGTTCAAATATGGCCTCAAACAATTACTATCTGCGTGACCACTTAATCATTTAATGTTGTTTGCCTCAGTTTTCTCATCTTTAAAATGAGCTGGAGAAGGAAATGGCAATCTACTTCAGGATCTTTGCCAAGAAAACCCCAGATGGGCTTGTGAAAAGTCAGACATGACTGGAAAGACTGAAACAATAACAACAAAACGTTTTTGAGGAAGACAGTGACATGTTTAGACTTGCGACAGAAAAATTAGTTTTTCATCTGCACAAGGTATAAGTTAGAGAGATTTTGAAGCATCATGGACTAAAATGTGGAAGACACCTGAGATAGCATCTAGTCCAACCCCTGCATTTTACAGAAAGATTAAGTGAGACAAGTGTGAAAAGCAAGGTTTGAACATAAGTTTTTGCCGCTCTAAGACCAGTATTCTGTCCACTATACCACACTGCCTGTAAAGGAAACACGCAGACCGAGAGGCCAACAAGGAAAGTATCATGATAGTTGAGGCAAGTGATAATAAAGTTTAGTCAACAAGCATTTACTAAGTTCACACTGCATGCCATTTTACTAAAATTCCAAACATTTTAGTAAGCTCTCAGTGCACTAAGCTTACAAAATAAGGCACATAAAAGTCCTTGATATCAAAGAGCTCAAATTCTAATAGGGAACATTCCTTTATTTCAAGCTAAATGGAGAATGTATTCCTTGCTTGTCCAATCAGGTTGCTCTCGGTATCATAGCATAATGCTGTGACTCTAATCGTCATTTCTTTGTTGATACATTGTATTCTTTTAAGTCAGAACCTTGGATTACAAAGCCATAAGTTTTGCCATATTTCCTTTCATTTATTCAGAAATTAAATAATGCATTAAATTTGAGGAAAACCCACTGGATAATGAATACATGGAACTCACCAAGCTTTGAGGGATTTTGGGGGGACATGTACTGCTGAATGCAGACACAGACACATGGGTCAAGATGGGGATTAATTTGTTTTTTTGAACTTCTTTGTGTGTATGCAATTACAAATAAATGTTTTACTTTGTGATTAAAATGAAGACAGATGTCTAGGAGAAATAGTTGGTAGATCAAAAATCAATTTTAAGTTCTCATTGTAAAAATATAAGTGTTTTCTTTGGGGATCCATTATGTTCAGTATATGAAAATGTTTGCTATACAAATAAAATAAATGATGATTGAAAAAAGGAGGCAAACAACTATATATGAACAGGAATATACAGGATTCATTGGAGATAATCATAGAGGGAAAGCACTGGTGTAAATGGGGTAAATATTGTGTTAATAGGAAGAAGGGGATAGATGTGGAAAATGTGGAGGTAGAAATAATAGGGTTTGGCAAATGATTGTATATGGTGTAAAAGGACAAAAAATGTCTTGGATGACTCTGAGGTTATAGAACTTTGTTACCAGAAGGATTACAATACCATCCACAGAAATATGGATATATGGAGGAAGGGTAAGTTTAGGATAGATGCTGAGTTTAACTTTGTACAGTCAGATTTTGAAAACCCGGGGGCACATATGGATGGAAATGAAGTCACAGATTCAAGGTAGATATTTCACAGAGTTATTAGGGCTGAGTACATAGATTCAAGAGGAATCTGTGAAAAAAAATATTTGCCCTCATGGAAGAAGAGTTCACCAAGGAAAAGAATATAGACAGGTTTCAGGACTTGATATTTGTAGGAGATAGAATCTTATTCATTAAAGGAGGATGAGAAAGAATGAAATGTAGAAAGGAAATTAGGAGAAATCAGCGAGGGACAAAGTTCTCAGGAGGTAGGGAGGGAGTATTGTCAACTGATGCCAAAAGCTGAAGAAGGTCCCAGGAGGATGAAAACTAAGAAGATGTATTTGAATTTAGTGATTAAGATCTCATAGATAAACTCATTGTTATTTCCAAAGTTATTTGGATTAGAAAGCCAGATTTCATGGTATTAAGGAGTGAGTAGGTAAGAAGGAAGTGAAGGCAGAGGGTGTATACTATGCTTATGTCAAATGATAACTTAAATGGATGCCAAGGTCAGCTAAAGGTTTGTTGAGAAGGGAGAAACCTGAAAATAAGTGTAGGCAACAGAGAAGATAGTAGATAGGGAGACCTTTCAGATGAAATAGAAAAATTCAGTGATTGAAGGGGAAAGCTCTTGAAGAAGACAGGAAAAGATGGGATCAAAGTCTGGGTAATATGAATGCATTTGCCTTGAGTTGAAAATATGGTCAAAAAGACTTTCAAGTGAAAATAAAGAGGAATGGGATAAAACTGCTTACATATTATACACTAAACTAGATAGCATAGAGAGGAGTGACAATATCAGAACAAAATAATCTATGGAAACAACTAGAAATTAGCAAAGACAAAAATTCAAGAAAGAATTCAACAACAAAAGTCATGGTCATTGATATCAATATGCAGATTTCCAAAGGAATTGTGACAATTAAGACAAACTACAGATTCTAATGTAAGGAGGTATATTTTACCTCATAGATGTCACTGAGACTTGATGGGATTAGACCAATGACTATATTATGATTCTGGAAGGGTGTACTTTATTCAAAAGGGACAAGATTTTTTTAATGGAATGGAATTGCATTTTATATTTCTACATACCCATATGAAGAAATCTAGAAACCAGATAGAAAAGCATTCTGGAAAGCATTTTGGTAATGAAGAATCAGAATGATCAGAATTCAAACTGTCACTGGATTATGCCACAGGTTCCCTAGACAAAAAGAGGAAAGACATGAAGAGTTCCCAAAACATTGAAAACCTATTATGAGGGCATGATAGAATAATGAATATAGTAATCAATTATTTAGACAACTCCTGGGAAGTCTGTCTGCCAAGGCACATCAACTAAAATTCATAGGTTTATTTTCATGATACATTTATTCTTGAAAAGTTTGGGAACATCTATTATGAATCTTGACTAACATGTTAAATCCTATTAGCCAGTCTTATCTTAGAATTTGTTGGAGAGGAGATGAAGAATGGCATGTGTAATATTCCATGCATCCAAGATTTGCCAAAAGAATATTTCAGTGACGTCTAAGAATGAGTAAGTAGCATCCCTATAGATTTCTATAGATGGCAAGCTTTTGTTAAAACTCTGAAGATGAGGATGAATAGTTCTAATGTGGGAAAAAAAGGGGAATTGTTTTTAGGAGACCAATCCAGAACTCTTCAACCAAGCTAATTATAACCAATAGAAAAGAAAGAGCAGATAATAAATACAAAACTATGACATAGTCCTTAATGAATAGTGTCAGTAGTAATTAAGATCAGAAAGAATGAAGAATGGTGAGGGATGATGGCATCAAAGGCAATGTTTGGGTTCATTTTGGGGCAAAGAGGATGATAAAATAAAAGATAAAACAGATAGTTGGAGTGATAGAACTCAGGCAGAGCTATTCAGTTTATTTTACTTATATTTCCCCCCTGGACCTAAGGTCTGCCATTTCTCATAGAAAACAAAAGACTCTGTTAGTATTAGCAAGGTTGTCTATATTCTTAGTGGTGTTATCATTTATGAGTACATGAATCACTGGAAGCAAGTAGTAATCATCCAGTTTGAAGTCTGGGTAGGCAATCTATAAGTACCTGGAATCATGCTACAAAAATATAACATAACAATGCCAATGTTGGATCAACAAATAGCTATCCAATCAGCAGTGAGTTACCAACCATGAATCCTCCTCTCATCTTTCTCTGATCCTCATTTGATGATCTTTCAGCTGACACCTCATATGGATTCAAATCATTCCTGTATGACAATTAACTGTTTTCAGAAGGTCCAGTTTCCTCCACTTTGGGAAGAACCTCATTTCTTTTAATTAGCTGCATGTATTCAGAAATACTTTTTTCCCCTCTTCTGTGTTACATTCTTCTATCCCTAGAACTTCTTGATCCAGGTCAAGATTCCCCTCTTCCTCCATAGATATCTTTTCTTTTGTTTCATAGCAAATTGGTTTTTGTTGTGTATCTTAAGAAATATTTCAGTCTCTTAGATTGCCTGGAAAAAAATGAGGTATTACTTTACTTTTCAGGAAGAGCATTCTGAAATTTAAGTACGGATAACAATCATTTGTGATTGGCAGAAATGCAAATGTATAATGTTCTATGCAGGTGACCACTGATACCTTGATCTCCATATGTATTGGAAGTGAAACCCTCAGTCCTATATTGTCCTTGCCAATAGCACCCCTGGAGAACTACAGTGGAAAGCTGCTAGGGTTGAAGATCTTTAGTCCCAGAATTGTCACTCTCATCATATTGCAGAACATATAATACATAGAATCATAAGGGGGAAATAATTGAATTGAAATACAGTTATCCAATTAAAAAAATTCAAGAACCCAGGTTAAGAACCCCTGCTCTATATTCTGATACCTTCATGAGATAAAAATATCTCTGATTGATTGATGTAATCAATAAATTATAGGTTCAAACTAGGAATGAATATTTCTTAGTCACCTTTTTTAAATCATTCAGTCAATAAAAATGGTAATCTAAGTCCAAGCAGTGAAGTATGTGTAGCATAAGATGAAATTAGATGATGAAATATATAGGCAATGGTTGAAAGAATTAAATATACCTCTGGGTATCAGACTTCAGCAGGAGTATTTTACCAACTGCTTTGAGAGTTAAGGTTTAGTAATACTTTGAAGAGTCTGACACTTGTGCCTGTAACCAAAGGGCAGCAAGGGTGGGGAGGGACATGGAGTGAGACAAGGGGTGGGGGGAGTGAAACCAGTAGATATGCCATGCCCCCCCCCCTTATAATGATAGGACTAGTAATAAGAATGCATCCCTCCAGGAGTTGAGAGAGGATAATCTATATACGTTGAGTAAAAACAACTTCAGGGAGCATTAGAGATGTTCAGTGTCAGGATTCTGTAAGGGTTCTAGTTCAAGGAAACTCCATAAGGATTCCTAGAAAGGAGAAAATTATTTTCATTCAACAAGGGGTAGGGAATTTTTTTGTTGTTGTTATATGCTTTATAAGCTGGAGACTACTTTCCAGTGGACTCTGTAAAATACACTTGAATCTTCCAGACTACTGGAGGAAGACTTTTGTATCAATTATTCTTACACTACCACGCTAATGAAGCCCTCTTTTAATAAAGCAAATTAACTATGACTATTAATAAAGGGGGAGCTCACCAGTGGAGACTTAGGGAATAGAACTGGTAAAAACTCAGTCCCTCAGGGTTACCCCTAGGATCTTGAGGGTAGAAGTAGTCCTTGCTATCTGATGAAATGATCTGCTAGTTCCATTGTGAGTTGGGAAGAGTAAATCCAGAATCTATACTAAATATAAATTCTGTATTCTTAAAAAAGTGTGAATATGTCATATTCAGCCAGAAGAATGTAAACACCTTCAGGGCAGGGAGGGTCTCACTTTTGTATTTATGTCTCTACTGCCTAATAAAGTACTTCATACATAGTGTTAACACATGCATGTTGGTATATTGTGTGCTCTTTTTCTTCTCAGATCCTTCTATCAAGGACTTTTCTTCTTTAAATCCTTCTCCAATTTCTTTGACTCTAGCCTTTTTCTTCCTTTGTCTCAAATCTTTCAACCATTCAAATTCTCAATTTTCCCTTCTCCAAATTAAATCTCTGGAACTCATAATTCCAAGACCTTTCAAATCTCTTTCATAATTGCCTTTTTCTTTTCCTCTTCCTTTTGCTTTTTTTTGCGGCAATCATGGTTAAGTGACTTGCCAAAGATCACAGAGCTACAAAGTGTCTGAGGTTGGACTTGAATTCAGGTCCTCCTCCTCACTGTGCCATTTAGAAACCCCAAATTGCTTTCCTTTTAAAGACTTTTTTTTTTTGGTTTGGCAATGAGGGTTAAGTGACTTGCCCAGGGTCACACAGCTAGTAAGTGTCAAGTGTCTGAGGCTATATTTAAATCAGGTCTTCCTGAATCCAGGGTTGGTGCTTTATCCACTGTGCCACCTAGCTGTCCCTGCTTTCCTTTGAAAGTTCAAGTCTTTCTCCTGATTCTTCTCCCACAGGACCTTCTACCAAAGACAGAAACAGAAGGCCAATAGGAGAAAAGGATAGAGGAGACCAATCTGGAAAGTACACAGCCAATCAGACCTAAATATAGATGATTGATAGGAACATAGATAGATAGATAGATAGATAGATAGATAGATAGATAGATAGATAGATAGATAGATAGATAGATAGATAGATATGTGCATGGATATATGTATATGTGTGTGCATATGTATATATGAAAGGAATTCAGTGAAGGGAATATATACACCTATATTCATAGACCCCTGAGGACACTTAAGGAGGTCCATGAGCCTGCATATAAAATAAGTGATAGCTAAGGATAAGCTACTGAAAGAGACATCAGTATAGTCTTTAACTAAATATAATTTCACAAAGATGTTGAATCCAGGTTTACTGAGGAGAAAAATAAATAACAGATTAAATATGTGGGATACCAGTGTAAAAACCTGAGGGCAATGCCCTCCATGCCTGGCCTCTCAGCAACAATAACAAACCTTGGGACAGTTAGAAGAGTCAGATTAAAATCTCAACTCAAATACTTACTATCGTTTTAATACAGGACCTGTAACTTTTTCTCATTTACAAAAAAATCATTTATTTATTTTTAACATTCTTTTCTTTTTTAATTTTGAATCCTAGCTTCTCTTCCTCCCTTCCACACCTCCCCTACTTACTGAGAAGGCAAGCAAAATCATATCAGTTAATTATACCTGCAAAATCATGTAAAACATATTTCCATATTAGCTATATAGCAAAAGTAATGATAATAATAAAGAAAGTGAGAAAATCATACTTCAGTTTGCACTCAGAGTTCATCAGTTATCTCTCTGGAGGTGGATAGTATTTTTTTCATGATGAGTCATTTGGAATTCTCTCAGATAATTGTATTGATCAGAGTAGCCAAGCCCTTCACAGTTGATCATTATTACAACATTGCTGTTACTATACACAATGATATCCCAGTTCTTTTCTCTTTACTTTGCATCAGTTTGTATAGGTCTTACTGTGTTTTTGCTGAAACCACAGCCCCTAAAGGGAAAAGGACCCACACATACAAAAATATTTATAGCTGCTCTTTATGTGGCAGCAAAAAATTGGAAATTGAGGGTATGCCTATCAATTGGGGAATGGCTGAACAAGTTATGGTATATGAATGTAATGGAACACTATTGCACTGTAAGAAATGATAAGCAGATGGATTTTAGAAAAACCTGGAAAGACATGTGAATTGATGCTGAGTGAAATGAGCAGAACTGGGAGAACATTGTACACAGTTATCAAAAACATTTTGTGATGATCAACTGTGATGGACTTGGCTCTTCTCAGAAATGCAATGATCCAAGACAATGCCAAAATACTTATGGTGGAAAATGCTCTCCATATTCAGAAAAAGAACTATGGAGTCTGAATGCAGACCAAAGCATACCATTTTCACTTTTGTTGTTGCTGTTTTGTTATCATTCTTGTTTATTTTTTCGTGTGTTTTTTTTTCCTTTTGTTCTGATTAGTGTGGAAATATGTTTAACATGATTGTAATGTATAACCTATATCAAATTGCTTACTGGCTGTGGGAGGGGAGAGGGAAAGTAGGGTGGGAGAAAAAAAATTGCAACTCAAAAATATATCTACATGTAATTGAGAAAAATTAAAGTAAATATTTTTTAAAAATTAAAATAAAATTATTTAAAAAAAAACCCACAGCCCCTGTCAATTCTTATAGCACAATAGCATTCCATGGCAGTCATATGTTACAACTTATTAAGCCATTCTGTAATTGATGAGCATCCCTTCAACTTCCAATCCTTTGCTACCACAAAAAGAGCTCCTATAAATATTTTGTGCATATGGGTTGTTATGGGAGTATTATGGGCCCTGGTTACCCCAGAAGTTGTCTGGGGAGGTCAAGGAACGTTTTTTTTGAAACCCAAGGAGTTTTCCCCTGAGATCAAGGAGTCATCTCCTTGAGCTCAACCAAAGGACAGACACACCCAAAAGAGATAAGCAGCACTGGATCAAACTGAGCACGTTCCAGGACCACCACCCTATATTTCAGTCCTCCTCACCACCTGGATGATGTAATCCTGTTAGTTGTGGCTGCACCAGGAGAGGACAAGGAAATTGCCCACCAGCAGACTGCTTGGACTGACCAGGATGGAGTTAACGCCCAGCATCAGATTGCCCACGACCTATCATCAAACTACCCCAACCCACCACCAGACGACTTCCAACCCATCACCCAATAAGGGACATTTTACCCACACCATCTTACCCCTATAAAAGGGCATTCCCCAAGCTAGTCGGGGAGGAAAGTGTACCCCAATAAACCTGTTCTTTTATTCCTAAATAGGACTTGTATGAGAGTGTAATTCTGTACAGAGGAATCCTAATGACCTACATGGTTTCTCACCATATCATAGGTCCTTTTACTTTTTCTTTGATCTCTTTGAGCATAGACCTAGTAATGGTATTGATGGATCTAATAGTCCTTTGGGCACAGCTCCAAATTGTTCTTCAGAATGTTTGGACAAGTTCACTACTTTACCAACAGTTTTTAGTGTACCTATTTTTTTCTCATTCCTTCCAACATTTGTCATTTCTGATAAGTGTGAGGTGGTACTTCAGAGTTATTTTAATTTTCATTTCTCTAATCAATAGTGATTTAGCACATTTTATGTGACTATACATAGCTTTCATTTCTTCTTCTGAAATCTACCTGCTCACAAACTTTGACTATTTATTAATTGGGGAATAGCTCTTATTTTTGTAAATTTGACCTAGTTCTTATAATTCAAGAAATTAGGCTTTTATCAGAGAAAATTGCCATACTTTTTTATATTATTCAGTAGTATGTTACCTTTTAGCAAAATTAATTTTCCTACTTATCTCTTTAAATTTTCTCCTTAGATTTGTGAGAGTTGTGACTAAATCTCTCACTGGTTCATATCACCTTCGAAGCATCAAAAACTTGCAGACCCCCAGGACTAACTCTGAAGACAGCAGAACCAAAAAGACAACAACAACAACAACAAAACAAAACAAAAACATCTTAAAGCTTGACACACTGCCTTCTCCCTCCAGGTGGACCCTGGAACTGTGACCAAGTTCCCTACTGAAGTTTCTCTCCACCTTGGAACTGCATATAGGTAATAGAATTGTCAGTCAATGCCAGCCATACCCAGTGCCTGCAAAGGATCCCTTGTAATCTCTTTCTGAACAGTTGTCTGAACCGCTGACCAGGTTGAGTACTCCCAAACCTTCTCCTCCTACTGTTGCTTCCCTAGTCAGAGCTGTCTTTGAGGCTGCTGGTGGTCCTCCCACATTTTGGGCTCCTACCATTCTGTCAGAGATATCTCTTCTCGCCTTCTAGGTTGCCTTAGGCTGGAAAGATTTCTGACCTTTCTTTAGCTCTGTCACACCAAAATTTGATTTAAAGAGTAATTTTAAAGGTTTTTTGGATGTGAATGCTGGTTTCCTGCCTGTATTCAGTCTTCTTGGTTCTACCCCAATGAAGCCATAAGTTATCCTCCCTGAACTCCTGTTTCTGCTTCAGTTGAATAAATGGGGAATCCAGCCAGTCAGCAAGCTTTTACTAAGTAATGATTATATGCCAGGTATTGTGCTAACTACTGGGGCCACAGATCAAAGTAAAATAAAATGGTCCTTTCTATCAAGGAACAAACATGAAAATAACTAAGATCATACAAAATATATAAAGAATAGAAAGACATTTATGTCAGAGAGGAAGACTGGTTTAGGGGGTTTGGGGGAGAAGTACCAGAAAAGACTTTCTGAATAAGATGCAATTTAAGTTGAGTCATGGAGGAAACCAGATAAACTAAGCCATAGGTGAGTAGAGAGAACATTTTAAGCAGGGTGTGTGTTGGGGGGCAGCCAATAAAGACAGAAAGAGAGGAATGATGGTATGGGATGTTCGAGAAATACCACATAAGTTCATATAGCTTAGTTGTAGTTTGTAAAAGGAAAGAAGACTAGGAAAGGAGGATAGAGCCAGGTTTTAAAGACATTTAAATACAAAAGAGAAAAGTTTATATTTTATGTTAGAGGTAATAGGGAACCATTGATATTTATTGAGTGGAGGGGATGATATAGAAGATTGAACTCCATGGACTCCATTATCAATTCCACCACTAAATTTAAAATCCATTATCATTAGACTTTCATGTTGTTATATAAGAACTTGATTTCACCCATGTCATGTTTTGGTCGTATAGAGATTTTTACCACCACTTTGGGAGAGGCAATAGACTCATTTGTGAAGTTTCATTTGCATTATTATTATATGTTACCCTAATGCTGCAGACTGCAAAAAGGCATATAGGGCTTAGTCAATTATGTTTCCATCTTCCTGTGCCCTGTTCAAACTATGCTTCATTGAACTAACATTTAGGAGAGGCAGAGATGGTCAGAAATGTAAATGGCATTCCATTTGCTGGTTAAATAAACAGACGCTAACATTTTTTCCCCAAGCTGTCTTGTTGTTTTAATAACAACAATAATATTACCATTTAAAATTATATTTACAGGAGCAGCTAGGTGGCACAGTGGATAGAACATCAGCCCTGAAGTCAGGAGTACCTGAGTTCAAATCTGGCCTCAGACACTTGATACTTACTAGTTGTGTGACCCTGGGCAAGTCACTTAACCCCAATTGCCTCACCAAAAAAAAAATTAAATAAAAGCCCTATCTTATTTTTTTAAAAATTATATTTACTATGTCAACTCAGTAAGCATTTAGTATTCTTTAGGCAATATGCTAAGTGTTGTAGATACAAATATTAGCAAAAAAGAATCATACTTCTTGCCTTAAAGGATTTTGCCTTCTAATGGGGGATAGGGAGAGAGAGCATATAAAAGGGAACTGAAAAGGGAGAGGGCATTATCTTGTAGAACTGTCATGATAAAGTCTTATAAAATAAACAATGACCAAAGTGGAATCATAGAATCATATAGATTCCTTCCTCAAAATGAAGGTTCCAAGAAGAAATCACCAAAGGAGAAGGGGACACTAGGGTTGGAAAAAAGCAGAAGCTAAGGCATATTCCTGAAATCTAAAAAATGAAGAGTTTTAATTTTCAGAAGTGCTTTCAAACAACAAGCATTTATTAAGCCCCTACTATGTGATATGCATTGTGCTTGGGGCTGGGGATATAAGTACAAAGAATAAAACAATCTCTACTCCTATTGAATTTAGACTGTATTACATTATCCTCAGGAGAACGTGGTGAGAAAGGTAGGACACAGATTTGAAAATGCCTTTTTGATAGAGGGGGCAACAAATATAGTATGGCACAGTGGAAAGGGTATTAAATCCAAAGTCAGAGGGCCTGAGTTTGAAACAATCCTGACCTAGGTTAATTACTTGTGACTCTGGGTAAGTCACTTGATTTCTCTAAGCCTCAGTTTTTGCACCAGTAAAATGAGTAAGTTGGACTGGATGAGCTCTGAAGTACCTTCCATTTCTGAATCTATAAGATTCTATGATCCCATAACTTGTTTGACCTTTGAAAATTACAACTTATGTAAGTATCAATCAGTTTCTTTTTTAGTAAAATGAGAGAATTGGACTAGATTATCTCTAGGATTCCCTTCAATTTTCATAATCTATGAATCTCAATTATATTTTTGAAATATATTAGAATTAAGTAGATTTTATGAGTTTCTTTCCATGCATAAACATTATAAAGAATTGCCTAGAGGCCTAGTAGAGAAGTTGAGGCAGATCCCTGTGCCATTTTTCACAGTTGGGCTGACAGAAAAATTCCTATTCAAAAGATATTTACTGAAAGATTAGAATCTTGATTCTCTAAGGAGGAACAGATAACACAAGTTGAGAATTTTTTGTGCAGTAAATCACTGAGACCAGATGGTGTGTATCCAAAGGCTCCAATGGAAATAAAGTAGGAAATGGCAGCCACAGTGGTTGAAATATGGAAGACATCCTGAAAAACAGCACGAAACTCTAACAGGCAAAAAGATTCTTCCTGGGAGCATGATTTTTAGACACTCACAGAGGGATATTCAGGGTCTTATGCTACTCAGGGCAGCTCAATGGAAACTAATTGAGTGCTGAAGAAAGATGGAATAGCACAGCAAATAGATGAACAAAGTAGCCTTAAGGAAAGAGCCCTTGTCTAGAAAACAAAACATGATTCTAGTGTTGTGACTGCCAGAAAGAGCAGCATGAACTTGGACAAGTCTTTTTGTTTTTCTTCACTTGGTTTCCTTATCTGTGGAAGAGGGATGGGAAGTTGGGAAGAGGAGGTGATCTTTTTGTAGGGAAATGAGAATTGTCCCTGGAGCCATAGGAAGCAGATTTGAATCTTTCCACTGCAACTTACTATCTGGGTGGCCTTGGATAAGTCCATTGACTTCTTTGAGTCTCAGTTTCTTCATTTGTAAAATAAAGGAGTTAGGTTATATAACCTCTAAGTAGGGGTGTGCTGTCATCAAGTTAATGAGAGCTGATTATTTCACTTTTATGAAGCATTTACATGCCTGCTCATTTAGACTTGGAAATCAGTAAGTGCTTTAAATCAGGGCTTGATTTAATGTTTTGTTGATTGTCTAGATTCATGAAGAAAACATAAGTAATGCAGATTAAACTAAAAAGTTTGGCATTGATACTTTTGTTTCAGAGAGCCAATTGTTAAATAATTATTAGCACATTCCTTCCTCTAAGTCACTTTGAGCTGTAAATCCTATTCTCTCTGAATTTCCTTTTAGTTCTACAATTCCAACTTTTTTAGTGACCAAGTAGAGGGAAACTACAAATAACCATTGCTCTAATACAGTTATGATGGGGAAATGAAAGATTAATACAGTCAGAGAGAAGGGCTGTCTCCATAGAAACCTTATGATTTGGTTCTGATAAGTTATTAGTGAACATCATTCAATAAAGTATTTATTAAGAACCTACTATGTGTCAAGTGCCATGCTAAACACCAGGGGATACAAAGAGAGGTAAAAAAACAGTCCACCTTCTCAAGAAGTCCATAATTTAATAAGGTAGATACTATGCAAACAACTATATGTAACCAAACTATATAGATGAAAATTGGAGGAAATCACCACAAAGTAGATACTAGTATTAAAAGAAATAATTCCCCTTTGTGGTAATCAGGAAAGGTAATTTTGCTCTTTCCTCATAATTCTCTTCTGAACTCTTGGCCTGTCACTGGAGCTCCACAATTTTATAGAGATTTCAGTCTAACATTTTTTCTTCCAGATGTTTGGAGAGTAAAAAAAATGTCTAGCACATTAGCATTCCATACTTCTGATAGCAAAATATAGATTATTGACAACCCTCTCAAAGGTTTGTCTGATCTTGGACATTCTTTTCTGCTTCAGTACTTACAAGTGATGTCAACGCTCTGTTTGAATAATTAACAAGCTTCTCATGGGGAAAAAAACTAATTAGAGTATTTGTGAGGAAATATTTTCTAAGATTTATAAATTTTTTTTGGTTTTCAAATAAACACGATTTCTGATTAGATTTAGGGGATGAAGGATAATCATAATTATACTCAGAAAAGAACAGGTAGGAATTACTTTTAGGAACTACTTTTCTTTATTGGTTAGATAATAATCAAATGAAATCACATATATAAGTCAATGTAAAGTACTATACATACTGAAAGTGCTTTGTAAAATAGAAGATGTTAGTGATATTAAGATATATTTAACAGCATCTATGGGGAAGAGCCAAGATGGCGGAAGAAAGGCAGTGAGCTCCCAAAATCACAGCACAATTGCTCCAAAAAACCTCCAAATAATGTGATAGGACAATTCCTGGAGCAGCAAAACCCACAGAACATGCTGAGACAATTTTCCAACCAAGGACGACTTGGAAGGTATGAAGGAGGGAGCTGCTGTGCTAAGACAGGAGTGGAGCCCACCCTCACAGTCACACTGACATACATCTAGTCCCAGGAAGGCCTCTCCAGAGAAAGAGACACTTCAGAGCCTCTGAATCAGCTGCAGTGCCTGTGTCATCTGGAACTATGCTCAAGGTCTGGTGAAAGGGATGAGCCCTTGGCAGGAGGGAGACTACAGGGGTCTATGCTGGTACTGAGGCAGAACTTGGGGTTTTCACCCCTGCTGGGAACAAGGAGGTAGGTTTGAGTAGCACTGGCCCAGGTGGAGGAAGGACATAGGCTTGTTGGAAGTGACAACCACAGCACACAAAGTTTTTCTGTCTAGTTAAATAGCAAGTTGGTTTGGGGTCATCTACTGACCAGGGAACAGGCCAGGCCAGTGAAGAACCTGCCTTAAATCATACCCCCTGAAGCTTGGGATATTGCAGCCTGGAAACAGTGCCCCACTTTAAGGAGCTAAAAGTCAAGTAAAAGAAAGACAAGCTGAGCAGACAAAGGTGAGTACCATAGAAAGTGTCTTCAGTGACAAGGAAGATCAAGGTGCACACTCAAAGGAGGATGGCAATGTCTGGAGGGTGATGCAGGAAAGACATGAGAAAAAAGTCATCAGCTTGAAAAGCCAAATGGAAAAGGAGATACAAAAGTTCTCTGATGAAAATAATTGCCTAAGAATAAGAATTGACCAGATGGAAGCTAGTGACTTTATGAGAAACTAAGACACAATAAAGCAAATACAAATGAACAAGCAAACAAACAAACAAAAAAAAATAGAGGGAAATGTGAATATTTTCTTGGAAAAACTGCTGACCTGGAAAATAGATCCAGGAGAGAAAATATGAAAATTATTGGTCTACCTGAAAGCCATGATCAAGGAAAGAGCTTAGACATCATCTTTCAAGAAATCGCCAGTGAAAATTGCTCTGATATTCTAGAAGAAGAAGGTAAAATAGGGCAGAGCCAAGATGACATAAAGAAGCCAGTAAGCTGCCTAAGTTCTCCTTCAGTTCCCTCAAAAAGAACATTAAATCAAGCCCCTAAACAGATTCTGAAACTGAAATAATTTAAAAGGTTTCAGGAAAAGTCATTCTCACTCAGGCAGCGGGGGAGCGCAGTGCAGCATGGAGGGGGTCGGGGCAAGTCAGCAGGAAGCTCTTGGCCACTGCAAATAGGCTGAAAGAAGGGGAGAAAGTATAAAGGGCATAAGTAGATTGGAGGGAAATAGACAGTTAGTAATAATAACTGTGAATGTGAATGGGATGAACTCTGCCATAAAATGGAAGCGAATTGCAGAGTGGATTAACAACCAGAATCCTACAATATGCTGTTTACAAGAAACACATTTGAGGCAGAAAGATACACACAGAGTAAAGGTAAAAGGTTGGAGAAGAATATATTATGCTTCAGCTAAAGTCAAAAAAGCGGGGTTAGCAATCCTTATCTCAGACAAAACAAAAGCAAAAATAGATCTAATTAAAAGAGATAAAGAAGGAAACTACATCTTGCTAAAAGATACTATAGATAATGAAGAAATATAAATAATAAACATATATGTGTCAAGTGGTATAGCATCCAAATTCTTAGAGGAGAAGTTAAATGAGCTACAAGGGGAAATAGCAAAACTACACTAGTAGGAGATATGAATCTTCCCATCTCAGAATTAGATAAATTTAGCCACAAAATAAATAAGAAATAAGTGAAAGAGGTGAATAGAATACTGGAAAAGATAGACATGATAGATGTCTGGAGAAAACTGAATGGGGATAGAAAGGAATATACCTTTTTCTCAGCAGTACATGGCACATATTCCAAAACTGACCATGTACTAGAGCACAAAAACCTCATAGTCAAATGAAGAAAGGGAGAAATAGTAAATGCACCTTCTCAGATCATGATGCAATAAAAATTACATGTAATAAATAGCCATGGAAAGGTAGACTGAAAATTAATTGGAAACAAAATAATGTCATTCTAAAGAATATAACAAATCATAGAAACAATCAATAATTTCATCCAAGACAGTGACAATAATGAGACAACCTACCAAAATCTATGGGATGCAGCCAAAGCAGTGTTTAGGGGAAATTTTATAGCTCTAACTTCTTACATGAATAAAAAAGAGAAAGAGGAGATCAATGAATTAGACATGCAACTTAAAAAGGTAGAGGAAGAACAAATTAAAAATCCCCAATTAAATACTAAATTAGAAATCCTAAAAAATAAAAGAGAAATTAATAAAATTGAAAGCAAGAAAACTATAGAATTAATCAATAAAACTAAGAATTGGTTTTATAAAAAAACAATAAAATTGATAAACCATTGGTTAATTTGATTTTTAAAAAGCAAGAAGAAAACCTAATTACCAGTATCAAAAATGAAAGGGTTGGGGCAGCTAGGTGGCACAGTGGATAGAGCACCAGCCCTGGATTCAGGAGTACCTGAGTTCAAATCCGGCCTCAGACACTTAACACTTACTAGCTGTATGACCCTGGGCAAGTCACTTAACCCCAATTGCCTCGCTAGAAAAAAAAAATAAAAAATGAAAGGGATGATTTTTCCACGAATGAAGTGGAAATTAAAGCAATAATTACCAATTTTTTGCCCAACTGTATGCCAATAAATTTGACAATCTAAATGAAATGGACAAATATTTACAAAAATACAAACTGCCCAGGTTAACTGAAGAGGAAATAAAATCCTTAAATAGCCCTATTTGAGAAAAAGAAATTATGCAAGCCACCAATGAACTCCTTAAGAAAAAATTTCCAGGGCCAGATAGGTTTACAAGTGAATTCTACCAAACATTTAAAGAATAATTAATTCCAATACTATTCAAACTATTTGAATAAATAAGTGAAGAAAGAGTTCTACCAAATTCCTTTTATGACACAAATATGGTGTTGATACCAAAACCAGGCAGAGTCAAAACAGAGAAAGAAAATTATAGACCAATTTCTCTAATGAATATTGATGCAAAAATGTTAAATAAGATATTAACAAGGAGATTACAGCAAGTGATCACCAGGAGAATACACTATGACCAGGTGGAATTTATACCAGGAATGCAGGGTGGGTTCAACATTGGGAAAACTATTAACATAATCAACCACATCAATAAGAAAACTAACCAAAATCATATGATCATCTCAATAGATGCAGAGAAAACTTTTGAAAAAATACAGCACCCATTCCTAATAAAAACACTAGGGAGCTTAGGAATAGGTGGCACTTTCCTTAAAATAATAAACAGTATCTACCTAAAACCATCAGCAAGCATTATATGTAATGGAGATAAATTAGAAGCATTCCCAATATGAACAGGGGTGAAACAGGGATGCCCATTGTCACTTCTATTTTTAATATTGTACTAGATATGTTAGTTTTAGTAATCAGAGAAGAAAAAGGAATTAAAGGAATTGGAATAGGCAAGGAGGAAACAAAACTATCACTCTTTGCAGATGATATGATGGTATACTTAGAGAATCATAGAGAATCAACTCAAAGATTACTTGAAACAATTAACAACTTTAGCAAAATAGCAGGATATAAAATAAATTCAAACCAATTATCAGCATTTCTATACATGACCAACAAAGTCCAACAGCAAGAGATGGAAAGAGAAATTCTGAACTCATGACATGATTACTCTAAAAACCATCCAAATAATGCCATAGGACAATTTCTGGAGCAGCAAAACCCACAGAAGAATATGCAAAGATCATCTTCTAACCAAGAACGTCTTGGAAGGTCAGAAGGAGGGAGCTGCTGTTCTGAGACAGGAGTGGAGCCCAACCCTATAGTCATCCTGACACAGATCCTGTCCCAGGAAGGCCTCACCAGAGAAGGAGACCCCCAGGGCCTCTGAATCAGCTGAAGTGCCAGTGTCATCTGGAACCAAGCTCAAGGTCTGGTGAGAGGGATGAGCCCTTGGCAGGGGGGAGACTACTGGGTTCTATACTGGTGTTGAGGCAGAACTTGGGTTTTTCACCCATACTGGGAACCAGGGAAGTAAGCTTCAGTAGCAGTGGCCCAGGTGGAATAGGAGGACAGGATCATCAGAGCTGACAATCACAACTCACAAATCTGGTTGATTAGCAAATTTGTCTGGGGTCATCTACTGACCAGGGAACAGGCCAAGCAAATGAAGATCCTTATTCTCTTTAAATCATACCACTTGGAACCCCCTGAAGCTCAGAATATTGCAACCTGGAAACAGTGCCCCTCTTTAAGAAGCTAAAAGTCAAGTAAAGAAAAGGAAAGATGTCAAAAAAGATCCCGGTGCACCCTCAGAGGAAGATGTAAATGTCAGGGCCCCTATATCTCAAGCTTCCAAGAAAAATATGAATTGGTCTTAGGCCATAGAGGTGCTCAAAAAGGACTTTGGAGATAAAGTTAGAGAGGTCGAGGAAAAACTAGAAAGAGAAATAAGGGTGATGTAGGAAAGATATGAGAAAAAAGTCAAATTGGCCAAATGGAAAAGGAGGTACAAAAGATCTCTGATGAAAATAATTGCCTAAGATTTAGGATTGAACAAATGGAAGCTAGTGACTTTATGAGAAACCAAGACACAATAAAGCAAATCCAAATGAATAAAAGATAGAAGACAATGCAAAATACCTTCTGGGGAAAAAAATGCTGCTGACCTGGAAAATAGGTGCAGGAGAGATAATTTGAAAATTATTGGTTTATTTGAAAACCATGATCAAGGAAAGAGCTTTGACATCATCTTCCAAGAATTTGTCAGGGAAAATTGCCCTGATATTCTAGAATCAGAAGCTAAAATAGAAATTGAAATAATCCACCTATCACAGCCTGAAAGTGATCCCCAAAAGAAAAGTCCTAGGAATATTTTAGCCAAATTCCAGAAGTCTCAGGTCAAGGAGAAAATATTCCAAGCTGCCAAAAAGAAAGAATTCAAGTACTGTGGAGCCCCAATCAGGATAGCACAAGATCTAGCAGCTTCTACATTAAAGGATCAGAAGGCATGTGATATGATACTCCAGAGGGCAAAGGGATTGGGATTACAACCAAGAATCACCTACCCAGCAAAACTGGTCATAATATTTCATAAGAAAAAAATGGGACTTTAATGAAAAAGAGGACTTTCAGGTATTGGAACACTAATGCATTTTTGGTGGAGCTGTGAACTGATCCAATCTTTCTGGAGATCAGTTTGGAACTATGCCCAAAGGTCTATAAAGCTTTGCATACCCTTTGACCTAGCAATACTACTATTAGGTATTTTCCCCAAAGAGATCATGAAAAAGGGAAAAGGGCCCACGTGTACAGTAATATTTATAGCTGCCCTTTTTGAGATGGCAAGGAATTGGAAATTGAGGGGTTACCCATCAATTGGGGAATGGTTGAACAATTTGTGGTATATGAATGTAATGGAATACTATTGTGCTATAAAAAATGACGAGCAGGTGGATTGCAGGGAAACCTGAAAGGACTTGCATGAACTGATGATGAGCGAGATGAGCAGAAGCAGGAGAACATTGTACACCATATAAACAACATTGTGTGTTGATCAACTGTGATAAACTTGATTCTTCTAAGCAATACAAGGGTCCAAGATAGTTCCAAAGGACTCATGATGGAAAATGCTCTCCAAATCCAGAAAAAAAAGAACTGCTGAATCTGGATACAGATCAAACTATATCCTTTTTTTGCTTTTTGTGGGGCAATGGGGGTTAAGTGACTTGCCCAGGGTCACACAGTTAGTAAGTGTCAAATGTCTGAGGCCAGATTTGAAATCAGGTCCTCCTGAATCTTGGGTTGGTGCTTTATCCACTGTGCCACCTAGCTACCCAAATCATACTATTTCCATTGTTTTTGTTGTTTGTTTGTTTGGGTTTTTTTTAGGTTTTTCCTTTTTGCTCTGATTCTTCTCTCATAACATGACTAATGCAGAAATATGTTTAATGTGATTGTACATATATAACCTATATCAAATTACTTGCTGTCTTGGGGAGGGGGGAAGGAAGGGAGGGAGGGAGAAAAATTTGAAACTAGAAATCTTAAAAAAAATGTTGAAAACTATCTCTAAATGTCACTGGAAAATAATAAAATATTTATATGAAAAAAGAAGGTAAAATAGAAATGAAAAGAATCAACTGATCACATCCTGAAAGAGATCCCAAAAGGAAAACTCCAAGGAATATTGTAGCCAAATTCCAGATCTCCCAGGTCAAGGAAGAAATATTGCAAGCTGCCAAAAACAAACAAACAAAAAAAAGAATTAAATTAATGTGGAGCCACAGTTAGGCTATCAATAATCACCTGTCCAGCAAAACCTTGTACAATCTTTCAGAGGAAAAAATGAACTTCAATGAAAAAGATGACTTTCAGGTATTCATGATGAAAAGACCTGAATTGAATGGAAAATTTGACTTTCAAATACAAGACCCTAGAGAACAACAAAAAGTTGGAGTTAGGTGACATGCCTGGGGTAGTGCACTGGGTGGGTCCCTTGTGTCTGAGGCCGGATTTAGACTCGGGTCCTCCTGGGTCCAGGGTGGGTGCTTTGTCCACTGTGTCATATAACTGCCCCATCAGGGTAAAATTGAGGGGTAAGAAGAATGTACTGGGAGAAGGGGAAGGGCAGAGGTAGCATGGCATGAAATACCATATGAAAGAAACAGGAAAGGACTTATGGAGTGGGAGAAGAGATGCGGAAGGAGCAGGGCAATATATGAAATTTTCACTCATCAGAATAGTCTCAAAGACCATAACCTCATCAGAGTTGGCTCAAGGAAGGATTAACATACACACTCATTTGGGTGGAGTAATCTATCTAACCCTGCAGGAAAACAGGAGGAGGAAGAGATAAAGAAAGAGGGGCATGGGGCAGCTAGGTGGCTCAGTGGATAAAGCACCAGCCCTGGATTCAGGAGTACCTGAGTTCAAATCAGGTCTCAGACACTTGACATTTACTAGCTTAGTGACCCTGGGCAAGTCACTTAATCCTCATTGCCCTGAAAAAAAAAAGCAGGGGCAAAAGAAGGGAGGGCAGATTGGAAGAGGGGACAGTTAGAAGCAAATTGCTTTTGAAGAGTTATATGGTGAAAGAAAATAGATAAGAGTAAATATCATGGGGAAGGGAATAGGATGGTGGAGGGAAACAGTTAACAATAGTCATTGTGAAAAAGAGAAAAGGGGGAAAATTGTATAAAAAATATTTATAGCAACTCTTTGTGGTGGCTAAGAATTGGAAATCAAAGGAATGCCCATGAATCGGGGAATGACTGAAGAAGCTGTGGTATATGATTGTAATGGAATATTATTGTGCTATAAGAAATGACAAGCAGGATGATTCCAGAAAAAGCTGGAAATTTTCATATGAAGTGATGTATAGTGCATTGAGAAGAACTGGGAGGACATTGTGCACAGTGCCAGCAGTATTGTTCTATGAGCAATTGTGAGTGACTTAACTACTCTCAGCAATACAATGATCCAGGACAATCCTAACGGACCAATGATAAAGCATACTATCCACTCCCAGAGTAAGAACTGATATTGATTGAACACAGACTAAAAAAAAAAAAAAGAGCACTTGTGGATTGTACATATATAACCTATATCAGATTGGTTACTCCCTTGTGAAGGGGGGAGGAAAGGGAGGGAGGGAGAAAAATTTGGAACTCTAAATCTTATGAAAATAAATGGTGAAAACTACCTTTACATTTAACTGGAAAAAATAAAATAAAAGTTTGTGGCAACAAACAAACAAACAAACAAACAAACAAACAAACAAATAAATAAATAAATAAATAAGCAGCATCTGTGATGTGATTGATTGGTGGAGAGACCTACATATTCAAGGTGAAGGACTCCCTCTGCCAATGAAAATTTACATCTGCTCTTACATGTTTAGAGGCTTGGAAATTTAAGTAATTTATTTAGGGCCACACATCCAGTAGTTAATATATGTCAAAGGTGAGACTTGAAACCCTTTCCTGGACTCTGAGACCAGCACACCATCTATAGCTACACCATACTATAGCTACATCTCAGGGTAGGAACAATGATGTCAATAAGCAGAACAGAGTTGATATTATGTGGCTTTCTGAGTTGTATTTCAAGCAGGAATCAGATTGTTTTGTTTTGTTTTTTGGAGAGGGTACAGTTTTGCAGGTTGAGGATGATCCAAAGACAGTAAAGTATAAACCCACATACATAAACACAAGCAGTCACTTTTGAACTCTAAGCCTTTAACACTGACAAACACGTCTGTCATTTGCACCAAGAGACTCTCACAAAGCCACGAAGTGTAAATCCCATATAGCAACAATACAGCTCCTGCAGGAAGAAAGAGTCACAAATATGAATGATCTAATCCCCACTTGTCTTTTTTTCCCCTTTCCTGGCACATAAATATTTTCTCAGAAAATGCAGAGAGAAAAGAATTCCTTGGGCAGAGCCCATTCAGCTTAATTATACAAGCAGCAGATTGGCAGGAGGAGGGCCAAAGACTGGGAGGGGGCATTGCAGCTATTGCAGGCACTTCTCCCCACTAGTCCCCCACTTTGGCAGCTGGCCAAAATGACAAAAGGACATTGCTCCTTGACTGGAAAACTGCCCTAGTCGCCAAAACCCCCTGGGAAAAACTTAGGAGACAAGAGCTGGGTTCTAGCAGATGGGGTTACCATCGTTGCAGTGGAGTGGAAGTTTGGGGGTTTTCAATTCCTATTTTGCTATTGTTTCTGTCAGTCTTCTCAGTTATAAGATGTTTGTCTTATGACATCTGTAAGAAAACAGAGTTAAGTGAAAATGAATCACCACTGGCCTTTATTTGAGGTACAATATGTGGGAACGCATTTCAGATGTCATCAGCCAGATGACCCTACGTTGTTTCCCTGAAGTACCAGCAAGTACTAATCAATAATCAGTAATCACTACCAATAATATATTCAGTAGAAAAATGATAGAACTTGATTTTCCTGGGTAGATATGAGCAAGGAATGTGGAAGAAAAAGATATGGGGTACTTTTTCAACACAGGGTCAATGTGTCTTTATCAAAAAGAATTGCCAATGAGATTACATAGGATTGTAGATAACTAGACAGTGGGCTTTTAGTCAGAAAGATCTGAGTTCACATCCTAGCATACCATGTATTAGTTTTTGAGCCTAGGCAAGTCATTTGACTTCTGGATACTTCAATTTTCCTATGTATAAATTTAGGATAATTAAAACCATCTACCTCTTAGGGAAAGAATGAGATAAAATATTTGGCAAACCATAAAGTGTTATACATAAATGCTAGATAGTATTATTATGTAGACATACATACATAGATTTATATGTGTGTGTGTTTGTGTGTGTGTAAGAGTGTGTAACCCAAAAGCACTAATTACACAAGAGTGATTTGATGCTATATTTTTGCATCACATTGGTACTGGACCTGTGGAAAGTAAGATTCTGAGTAGCTACTAGATTTGGGTATGACTGGGGCTTAATAAATGCTTGATTCAATTAAGCATTTGTAATTTCTATTTGCAACCCAGAACAGTGAAACTTGGCAACATCACATTCTGACTTGGCTTTTATTTTTCTTTTCCTGGTGCTGGAAACAGATGGTATGTATGTGGATGGCAAAGGCCTAAGAGAGCAAGGGCTGAAGGAAGACCTTATATTATCCATTCACAACTTGATTTGCACCTTGCCACATGTGTACTAGTTCTGTGACCCTGGGCAAGTCCCTTAACCCTGTTAGCATCAGTGTCAGAACCTCATCTGTAAAATGAGCTAGAAAAGGAAATGGCAAACTCCAGTATCTGCCAAGAGAACCCCAAAATGTGGACATAAGGAGTCAGACATGACTGAAATGACTGAACAATGTTTATGTGTGTGTGTGTGTGTGTGTGTAAGAGAGAGAGAGAGAGAGAGAGAGAGAGAGAGAGAACCTGTGATTTCACGTCTGGAGATATTAACATTTCCTTTATCAAAGTGGCAGCTGTTATGCAATTATAGTCTAAGAGTTGCCTGAGGCAATGAAAAGTAAAATGACTTGCCACAGTCACACAGCCAGTGTGGCTAGACTTGACCCTAAATGTCCACTATTCTATGTTATTTCAAATTATGAATAAAAAGAACTGATATTTATAAAACATCAATGACATAGTGAATAGAGTTCTGATCTCCAGATCAGGAAGATTTGCATTCACATCCAGCCCCTAATGCTTACTAGCTATTTGACCTTGGGCAAATTATTCATCCTCTGTATGCCTCAGGCAATTACATAGATTTATGTGTTGTTGTTCAATCCTTTCAGTTGTTTCTTCTTGACCCCATTTGGGGCTCTTTTGGCAAAGATACTGTAATTGTTTGCCAAATCCTTCTCCAGCTCATTTTATAGATGAGGAAACTGAGGCAATGAGGATTAAATGACTTGCCCAGGGTCACAAAGCTAGTATGTTTCTGTGCCCAGATTTAAACTCAGGTCTTCCAAACTCCAGGGCCCATGCTCTATCCAGTGTGCTAACTAGCTACTGTAGACTTATGTAGTAAGTCATAAACCATTACAAGCTAGTTCAGAGTCAGAGAACCTGTGTTAACATTCTAGGTTTTCTTGTTACTAGTTGGGGAATTTATGGCAAATTACAGAAACATTTCATTTATCAGTTGCCTTCTTGGTAAAAATAAGAGAGCTGGATAAGGCAATATGTAAAATCTTTCCAATTCTAAATTCCATGGTCTCCATTTTCCAAAAATTGAGGCACAAGAATGTCTGTCATGTAGAACATCTCAAAAGTTGAATAACTCAGAAATGTCTATTACATGTTATTTGGGAAATGAGACAATCTGCTAACAACTTTAAATCTAATGTCAGCTGAGAAGTTGGATAACTATATCATCTCCCCAAATGAACTGAAGTAAAAATATTTTGTATTATTAGGGAGAAAATCTAGGGCATTCCTTCTCAACATAAATTTGGATTCAGGGAAAATGAAGAAGGCTATGAATTTTCATGCAATATTTTCCTATTCAGTCATGTCAGTACATTGTCTGAAGGCAGGGAATGTTCTTAGTTTTGTCTTTGTATTCCTAATAACATAACTAGTACAGTACATTGTAATTACTGAAGGAATTTATTGATTTGATCCTTCCCTCTTCAAATCCCCTATAGCATTTTCCTCTCTTTACACCCCAAATATTCTAACTTGTATTATACATGTCAATGAAAAAAATACTTCTTTTAGAGACAATGCACTGTTTTGTCCTACCTACATGACCAAGTACAAATCATTTCACCTCTCTGAGTCTGAGCTTCCTCATTTTTAGTATGAAGCCAATGGTGTATTATTTCCCTCCCTCACTTTAGAGTAAAAAGTCCTTGAGGCCAGACAACAAACACCTTTGTACCACGAAGAACAAGTAAGGTGCGTAAAAGGTCATAACCACTTAACTTCCATCATTTTCAGATGAGCTCTATTGAGCCTTGCTTATGCTCGTGAGGTTGATTTTTTTGAACCCAAGTGAAAGACATATTTATCCTTATTGGATTTCATCTTATTAGACTCATCCCAATGTTGTTACTATCCTTTCAATAATTCAATACAGCCAGTATTTATCTTACTAATTGGACTAGTTCACTAGGTTTAAATTTGGTTCAGTTTAAATTTGGCTCACAGTTCTTCAAAAAAAATCATTTGGGTTTGATTTATTTTAGGGTTCAGCAAACTAGTGTGATTTTTATCTAATTTGTGAATCCTGGTTCAATTCAATAAACACGTATAGAGTGATTACATGTCAAGTTCTAGCTAAATGCTGCACTGAAAATTGAACCAAGGGAGTAGGGGATAGAGAAAATGCAGAAATGCACCATTCACGCAAAGAATTGGCAGTGTTTGCCTCAGGCTATCTTTGCTACACAAAGTAGTTTAATGGGAATGAATGCTGCAAGTACCATGGTAGTGTCCCCAGATAGCCCAGTATCTATGAGTTTGTTGCAGGCTTTCTTCCCTGATTTCTGCAGTTTCATGACCTCAGAGTCATATTCAGACCTTCACTTTCCCTCATGCCCCCATCTCCAATCAGTTGTCAAAACTTGTGGATTCTACCACAATAAGACCTGTCCCATGCATTACCTTTTCTCTACTCTCATAGCCACCACCTTATATCAGGCCCTTGTCACCTTTCTCCTGAACTACTGCAATTGCCTCCTAATTGTTCTGCCTGACTTGTCTCTCCCAGCTTCAATCCATCTTCTCCTTAGGTACCAAAGTGATTTTCCTAAAACATACACCTGCTCTATTCATAAACTCAAATGGGTCCTCATTACCTCCAGAATTACTCACAACAAATTCAAACCAAATACAAATACCAAAATAACCCAATACTAACTCTTCTAATTGTCATTTAAAGCCCTTCATAACTTGGTTTCAACCTACCTTTCCAGACTTACTTTACATCATTTCCTTTCACTCACTCTAAGCTTGAGACAAAGTAGAATTCTTGCTGTTCCTCATGCACAACATTTGATCTCCTCCCATCTCCATGTATTTGCATAGGCTGTACTTTCTCAACAGAGCCTCTTATGTTCCCTAGTTTTCTTGAAAATAGCACATGTATAAAGTTTCTAGATGAAACCTCTGATTCTCCAGGTTCTAGTACCTTGCTTCAATCAAAATTGCCTTGTAATTATGATATGTACATTTATACGTATATGTTTTTGCATATAGGATAACCTTTGATAGGTACATGTTGTCTCTTCTCAAAGTATGTAAGCTCCTTGAGAGAAAGTATTGCTAAATTCTTGTCTTTGTATCTCCAACATATCACACATTGCTCGGCACAGTTGCTATGCCATATACCATGACAACTTTTTTGATGTTCCTACAAACACTTGTAAGAGGACACAATTGGTTAAGAAATGCTTCCTTAGTGTAGGTTGGGGCTCTCACAGAATCAGTTTCAGACTTTGAAGAGAGCAAAGAGGGTATCAAGTTTAACTGACAGGTAAACCATCCTCTTTACATGATACATAGTATATACATGATAGCAGTCATCCAGATTTTGCTTGAAGACTTCAGGTAATAGAGACACCACTACTTCCAAGGTAGCCTACTCCAACTGGACAGCTCTAATTATTGTTGAATATTCAATTTGTTTCCTTATGAATTACTTCCTTTCCCTCTGACTGAACACATCCAATTCTTCCCCACTGAAAAAGAAAAAAGAAAAAAAAACCTCACTTGATTTTTTTGGATTCTTACTAGCTACCATCATATATTTCTCTTTGATTCCTCAGGAAAACTTCTTGAAAAGGCCATCTACATCCAGAACTTCCACTTACTGTCCTCTCATTCTTTTCAAACCCCTCTACAATCTAGCTTCCAACTTGCTTTCTAAAAGGAAACTGTTCTCTCCAAAGTTATCAATGATCTCTTAATTGCTAGATCTAATGACCTTTTCTCTGTCCTCATCTTACTTATGTATTCTACAGCATGTGACAATATAGACTATATGTCTTCCTGAATATTCTCTCTTATTTGGGTTTTTGTGCCAGTGTTCTCCTACCTAGACCTTCTCAGGCTCTACTAGATGCAGAGCAGTTGTACTCTAGTGTTCTGTCAAGGGCTCTCTTCTCTTTACATTCCATCACTTGATGAACTCCTCAACTGTGAAAGGTTCAATTGCAATTTCTAAGCAGATAAATCTCAGATCTACATATCAAATCTCTGTGAGCTGCAATCCCACATCAAACTACGTAATAGATATTTCAAACTAGATGTTCTATAGGCATCTCAAACACAATTATTTCAAATAAAAATTATTATCCTTTTCCTCCAAATTCCTCCTGTCCAATCACACAACCACCATGTTCCTTCAGGTTTTTATCACCTCATGCCTGGATTATCATAATGATTTCCTGTTTGGTCCTCCTACTTCAAATCTCTCCCTTTTCTAATCCATATCCCTGAATCTATGAGAATAATTTTCTCAATGCACAGGTATGATCATCTTGTCCCACTTCTTAATAAATGCCATTTTTTTCTCTTTTGCCTCTTTGACTTTTAAAGCTCTTTATATTATGTCCCCTTCCTACTTCTCTATATTTCTTTTTACATCACTACCTTCTACTCACCCTTTGGATGAGTCATATTGTCCAATTTATTCTTGTTCACATATTCCATCTCTCTTCTCCATGCATTTATAGGTCTCCTATTCCTGGAATGTTTCTTCCCCTTCCTTCTGTTTCTTATATTCTTTAGTTTCCTTCAAGATTACACTGAGGAGACCCACAAAAGAATATGCTGAGATAATTTTCCAACCAAAGATGGTTTAGATGGTCAGAAGGAGTGGGCTGCTATGCCAAGGCAAGAGTGGAGCCCAAGTCCACAGTCACACTGCTACAGATCCAGTCCCAGGGAGGCTGAGCCAAGGAAAAAGACCCACAGAGCCTCTGAATCAGCTGCAGTGCTGGTGAGAGGACTGAGCCCTTGGAATGGGGGAAATTACAGGGGTCTCTGCTGGTGCTGAGGCTGAACTTGGGATTTTCACCCCTGCTGGAAACCAGGAACTAGGATTAAATAGCAGAGGCCCAGGTGGGGGAGGGGCACTGGCTTGTCAAAGCTAACACAAAGTTTTGCTGTCTGGTTAATTAGCAAGTTGGTCTGGGGTGATCTACAGACAAGGGAAGAGGCCAGGCCAATGAAAACCTTCCCCTCCTTAAATCATACCACCTGGGACCCCCTGAAGTTTGGGATACAGCAGCCTCGAAATAGCACCCCACTTTAAGGAGTTAAAAGTCAAGTAAAAGACAGGCAAGATGAACAGACAGAGAAAGGTGAGGACCATAGAAAGTTTTTTAGTGATAAGGAAGATTGTAGTGCACCCGCAGAAGAGGATAGCAACATCAAGGCTCCTACATCCAAAGCTTCCAAGAAAAAATATGAATTTTTCTCAGGCCATAGATGCTCTCAAAAGGACTTTGAAGATAAAGTAGAGGAAAAAATGGAAAGAGAAATGAAAGTGATGCAAGAAGGTCATGAAAAAGTCAACAGCTTGAAAAGACAAATTGGCCAAATGGAAAAAGAGGTACAAAAGCTCTCTGAATAAAATCATTGCTAAAAAATTTGGACGGAGCAAATAGAAGTTAATGATTTTATGAGAAATCAACACACAGTAAAACAAATCTAAATGAATAAAACAATAGAGGGAAATTTGAAATATCTCCTTTGAAAAGCAGCTGCCCTGGAAAATAGATCCAGGAGAGAAAATCTGAAAATTATTGGAATACCTGAAAACCATGATCAAGGAAAGAGCTGAGAGATCATCTTCCAGGAAATTGTCACCGAAATTTGCCCTGATATTATAGAAGCAGAAGGTAAAATAGAAATTGAAAGAATAAACCAATCACCTCCTGAAAGAGCTTCCAAAAGGAAAATTCACAGGAATATTATGTCCAAATTCCAGAGTTCCCAGGTCAAAGAGAAAATATTGCAAGCTGCCAAAAAGAAAGAATTCAAGTACTGTGAAAGCACAGTCAGGATAGCACAAGATCTAGCAGCTTCTACTTTAAAGGATCAGAGAGAATGGATTATGACATTCCAGAGGGTAAAGGAATTGGTACTACAACCAAGAATCACCTATCCAGCAAAACTGTGTATAATATTTCAGAGGAAAAAATGGGACTTCAATGAAAAAGAGAACTTTCAGGTATTTGTTATGAAAAGACCTGAACTGAATGGAAAATTTGACTTGACCCAAGTGAAACATAAGAAGGTACACAGAAAAAAGAATTCAAGAGGAATGTTAAAAGGTTAAACTTTTTACATTCCTACAAGGGAAAATGATAAGTCTAACTCATAAGAACTGTCTCAGAATTAGGGAAGATGATAGAAATAAATTTAGAAAGAAGGCACAGGTGGTAATTGATTATGAAGGGATATCTGCAAAATATTTATTTTTTGTTTATCTTTCTTTGTGGGGTGGTTGCAGTTGGGTAACATACCTGGGGTCATGCAGTGGATGAGTGCCTTGTGTCTGAAGCCAGATTTGGTCTCGGGTCCTCCTAGGTCTAGGGTGGATGCTATGTCCACTGTGTCACCTAGCTGTCCCATGATGACATGTTTAGGGTAATATTGAGGGGTGAGAGGAATGCACTGGGGGATGGGGAAGGGGAGAGGTAGCATGGGGTGAAATCCCACATGAAAGAAAAAGGAAAGGGTTTATGGAGTGGGGGAAGGTATTGGGAAGAGCAGGGCAATAAATGTACTCATCAGAATAGCTTTGAAGACCTTAATCTCATTGGAGTAGACTCAAGGAGGGATTAACTAACATATATACCCAATTGCGTGGAGTAATCTCTCTAACCCCGTAGGAAAATAGGAGGAGAAGGGAATAAGGACAGAGGGGAAAAAAGAAGGGAGGGCAGATTTGGGGAGGGGGCAGTCATAAACAAATCCCTTTCGAGTAGGGATAGACTGAAAGAAGATAGATAATAGAGCAAATATCATGGGTAAAGGAATAGAATGGAGGAAAACAGTTAACAATAGTATTTGTGAAAAAGAGAAAAGGGGAAAAATTGTACAAAAAATATTTATAGCAACTCTTTGTGGTGGCTAAGAATTGGAAATCAAAGGAATGTCCATGAATTGGGGAATGACTGAAGAAGTTGTGTTATATGATTGTAATGTAATATTATTACGCTATAAGAAATGACAAGCAGGATGATTTCAGAAAAACCTGGAAATACTCATAAGAACTGATGTATAGTGAAGTGAGCAGAACTGGGAGGACATTATGCACAGTTCCAGCAGTATTGTTCTATGAGCAATTGTGAATGACTTAACTACTCTCAGCAATACAATGATCCAAGAAAATACCAAAGGGATAATGATGAAGCATACTATCTACCTCCAGAGAAAGAACTGATATTGAATGAACACAGACTAAAAAAAAGAGAGAGAGAGAGAGAGTACTTGTGGATTTTACATATATAACCTATATCAGATTGGTTGCTGTCTTGTGGAGGGAGGAAGAAAGGGAGGGAGAAAAATGTGGAACTATAAATCTTATAAAAATGAATGTTGAAAACTACCTAAAAAATAGATTATCCTGAGCAGGCCTTTTCTGATTCCTTTGGGTGAAGTATGTTCCCTGCCAAGTTTCTACTTTTTGTGTGTTTTGTACCTGTCAACACATGCCCATGTTGTCTTGCTTATTTGGAGAAAAGCTCCTTGAGGTAAGGGATAGTTTCTCCTTCATCTTTATACCCTCAGTACTTATTAGGATGCCTAACACAAAGTATGTACTTAATAAATTATTGCTGATTGATTATAATTTCCAGATACATATTCCTATTTTCAACTTCCTTGTCATTTACTTAAATTAGATCTTCTTAAGGGTAATGGAAAGACAGTAAAAATGACATTGCTAGGTCAGAAAGTTGTAATTCTCTCTTAATGATAACATTTTTTCCTAAAATTCTATTACAGAAATGAAAGAAATAAGTATTTGTATGTCATTGACCATATGCCAAGCACTGTGCTAAGTGCTTTATAAATATTATCTCATTTGATCCTCATAATAACCTTATGAAGTATGTGATATTATTCTCTATTTACATTTGATGACACTGAGGCAAAAAGAGGTTAAGTGACTTGCATAGGTAAACAAAGAAATATCTGAGGTCAGATTTGAATTCAGATCTTCCAGACTCGCAAAGAAGTGTTCTATTTACTGCCAACATTTTATGAATTCAAATAAGCAGCAGAATTTTAAGAATTTCAAATAAGTAGCAGAATTTTAGAAACCAAGTATCTAATTTTGAAGCAATTTTTTTTAACTTGGTTAAACAGAATGCCATGGAAAGACCTCTAGCCTGGAAGACAGTTCTGATTTATATTTCTAGCCATTTCATAAGCTTGGACAGCCTATCTCTGCTCTTTGGGTAGAGCAATAACAGTGAATTTTTGCACCTGGTGAAAGCATCATAATCCACATCTAGGGCTGGCAGCATTAAATGTTCCCTGAAGATTGGTGCAGGAGTGCAGGGGTGGGCAGAAACAGGACACCTGCCTTTGGGAGAAAGTAAAAACTCTGGAACACAAAGAACTTAGAACTCTTCTATGAGAATGTTCTCTAAATTCAGCACCTTGGACAAAAGCTCCAGTTGTCCTAACTTGTTTATAATTCTACCTCAAGGTCTTGGTACCCTTATTTGTAAAATAATAGTCTCGGACTAATTGATCTTCAAATTTCTTCCATATCTGAAGGTCTATGATGTGGCAAATCAAATTAAACCCAATATTTTCTTTAATTTGTACAGCTCCAGAGCATATAAAAATGAGAGCTTCAGCAGGTTTTTACTTATCTATGTCTTTAAGTTGTTTGTACCAATCAAAGAAAAGGAAGTTATTCCTTCTCCCCTTTTCTCACTGTTTTCTAATTTATTTCCAGCTTAGGTGCCTTCGTTATTCTGTCTCCCTTCTACCCAGCCCACCAAACTAGCATACATTAGAAGACTCGAGGCATTCCTGACATTTGACTCTTCTTGGCAAAGTTGCTTCTAATGGCCCCTAAGCTTAGAAGAACACAGAATATTTCTGATGGGGTTTGGTACCAGCCCTGCTGCATCTCAAATAGAGCCATGACTTTCTTTTCTGGTTATGAAAGGATCAAGAGGATATTCTTTGGAGTGTCTGGTTGCCTTAGGTATAGTGAAACTAGAAGAAGCAGAAAAGCAAACAGATTTATTTTTTTCTTGGACAGAAAAAAAGAAAAAGAGAAAAAAGCCTCAGGAAGAATGGAAAAGAAAAAAATACCTGTGAATCAGTCAAAGGAGGATCAATCAATCAACAGGGGACAGAAAGTGTGTAAATAAAAAGATGGAATATCAAATACTAAATCATAATTAAATGTTATTATTTAAAGTATTTTCTGTTCAATTATATTAGTAAAGAACAGTATCTTTTCCTCTGTGACTTTAGATAAGGTGGACATAGCTTCCTATGTCCACCTCTAATGTAGGATACACCAGACCAAGAGGTACCTCAGATAGACCACAGGAAAGCTGATTTAGGAAAAACATCCATGGGAAGACATACTACAGGCCTATTTTTTCAATGTTTTTTTCATGGGAAAGATGTGGTTAATATTTGCATACATATCTGAAACGCATAGGAGATATTGATCAGCAAGTCTTTCAGTCTAGCTTTGGCCTAACAGAAATTGGATACATTTTTTTTTTACTTACAGACTTGGTATCTACATCTGCCATCTGCATATCCTCCACTCTTCTCAGAGCCAGGGGAGGGTCTAAGACACATAGAGAGATGGCCAAGGGGCCCAAGGACAATGGAGTCTTTTGAAAAGGTTGTTAGGGAAATTAGACTAGTATCTATTTGTCTTAGAGGTGAGTTGAATTATATCAGGCATATCTTGTATATAGGTATTCTCTCTTGGGACCATGTCTTGGTCCATGTCATATATTCTGGTTGCACTAATGAATTATTGGTGGAGTTGTGAACTAATCCCACATGTACAAAAATATTTATAGCAGCTTTGTGGAGGAAAAGAATTGGAAATCAAGGGAATGCCCATCAATTGGGGAATGGGTAAACAAGTTGCCATATATGAATGTAATGGAATACTATTGTGCTGTAAGAAATGATGACCAGGAGGATTTCAGAGAAACCTGGAAGGGCTTACATGAACTGATGCTGAGTGAAAGGAGCAGAACCAGGAGAACATTGTACTTAGTAACAGCAACATTGTGTGATGATCAACTGTGATAGACTTGACTCTTCTCAGAAGTGCAATGATCCAAAACAATTTCAAAGAACTCATGATAAAAATGTTCTCCACATTCAGAAAAAAGAACAGTGGATTCTGAACGCAGATTGAAACATACTGCTTCTACTTTGGGGCTGGGTTTTTTTTTTTTTTTGACGTTTTTTCCCTTGTGTTCTGATTCTTCTTTCACAATATGACCAATGCAGAAATATGTTTAATGTGATTGTACATATATAACCTATATCAGATTTCTTTCCATCTTGGGGAGGGGGGAGGGAATGGAGGGTGGGAGATAAATTTGGAACTAAAAATCCTATGAAAACAAATGTTGAAAACTATTTACATGTAACTAGAAAATAATAAAATATCTTTATGATTAAAAATTTAAAAGAAAAACCTGGAAAGACCTACATGAGCTGATGCAAAGTGAAGTATGTACTATATACAAAATAACAGCAATATTGTAAGATGATCTCCTGTAAATGACTTAGTTATTTTCAGCAATACAATGATCCAAGACAATTCTGAAGGAATTATGAAAAATGTAATCCATATACAGAGAAAGAACTGATGGTATCTGAATACAGATCAAAACATATTTTTTGTTAGTTCCTTTATCTGAAGTTTTGTTTTTATCTGTTTTCTTTCACAACCTGGCTAATGTGGAAATGTTTTGCATGACTACTCATGTATAACTTATATTGAATTGTCTGAGTTTTTGGTGGGGTGAGGAGGGAGGGAGGAAGGGAATTTGGAACACAAAGTTTTAAGAAATTGATGTTAAAATTTATTTTTACATGCAATTTGGGAAAATAAAAATTAAAAATTAAAGAATAAAATAGGGTTAGGGTTAGGGTTAGTGTTAGTGTTAGAGTTTGAGTTATATATAGAGAGAGTCTTAGAGAGTTCTCTAGGCAGTGAAAGGTTAAAGGACTTTTGAGTGGTCAAATAGCCAAAAAGCTTCACAGGTGGCACTTGAACCCAGGGATTTCTGACTCTGGCTATCTATCTGCAATGCCATACTGGTCTTCTACTTAATATAATACAAATTTATATTATCAAGTACATTGAGCTATGTACTTTGGAGGTCACATAGTACAATAGTAATGGAGTCAGAGGACCTGGGTTCAAACCAAAGCCCTGACATTTACTACTTATATAACTTGTGTAATCTTAGAGATTTTTATCTCTTACATAAGGGGACAAACTACATTCCCTCCAAGGTCTTTTTAATCTCCCAATTTATGCAATCCTATGAATTAACTTTTCTCATAAAATTGAGAAATAGGTACTCCTCCTCATCCACCTATTCATCATCATCGACAATAATTATATGGCTCCTACTATGTGCCAGACACTGTGCTAAGTGCTTTACAAATATTATCTTATTTGATCCTCAAAACAGTATGAGAGAAAGATGCTATTATTACCCCACATTTTAAGGAAACAGGCAAAGAACAGTTACAGTTATGTGACTTGCCCAGGGTCACAGAGCTAGGCCAAATTTACAATTAGGTCTTCCTGACTTCAGGCCCAGTGCTTTATTTACTGGGATACCTACCTGCCTACTGATAATAGTAATTGTTGTTTAGTCATTTTTAAATTATGACCAACTCTTTGGAACCCTAGTTGGGGTTTTCTTGGCAAAGATACAAAGAAGTGGTGTGCCTTTTACTTACCCAGATCATTTTATAGATGAGGAAACCAAGGCAAATGGGGTTAAGTGGCTTGCCCAGGGTCACATGGCTAGAAAGTCTCTGAGACTGGATTTGAACTCAGAAAGGCTTCTTGACTCCAAGGCCAGGCACTCTATCTATTACTCTACCTAGCTGCCCCTAATGATAGGGATATTAACTACAAATGCTGATTTAAATACTACCCTTTAATAGGGGAATGAAGTGGTTTACTTGGGATTACCTACTCAGTGAGTAACAGAGTGAGCATTCAAACCCAATTATCTTGTGGGTCTTTTCTCTATACCACATTACCTAAGATTATGGAATTATCATAGATATGGAGCTGTAAGGGACTTCAGAGACTATTAAGTCAAACCTATTCATTTGACAGATGAGGAAACTGATACCCAAGCAGGTTAAGTCACTTGCCCAAGGTTATGCAGATAGGAAACATCTGACAATGGATTTGAACCCAGGTCTTCTCACTCTAGATCCAGGACTCCTTCCACTTCTTTGTCTAAATCCATTTTGAGCTATAAGAGGGTTCTGTTGTACTTTGAAAGCTTTGCAAGGAAGCCATATATCAGGAATATTAGTTTTTAGACTGTATCTTGTTTATTTGCAGTGGTTTCAGTGCTTTAAGGTGTGTGGAATCATAAATGTCAGAACTGAAAGAAACCTTTTAGTTCATCTAGTATAAGTCTCTGATGCACAGCTAGGTGGCACAGTAGATAGAACACCGGGCTCAAAATCAGGAAGACTCATGTGCATGAGTTCAAATCTCGTCTCAGCCACTAACTAGCTGTGTGACCCTGATAAGTTGCTTAACAGTGTTTGCCTCAGTTTCCTTAACTGTAAAATGAACTGGAGAAGGAAATGACAAACCACTCCAGAATCTTTGCCAAGAAAATCTCAAATGAGATCACAAAGAGTTGGACACAACTGAAAATGACTGAACACATATAGGCCAAGTCTCTTTCTTATTTGACAGATGAGGAGTTGAAGCTCAGAGAAGTCATAACTTGCCTAAGGTTATACAGGTAGTAAGTGGCAGAAGCAGGATTTGAACCCAGGTCTTCTGATTAGAAATCCATCAATCTTTTGCTTCCTCTTGGGCTGCCAAAGACTTCAAGAGACCCCATTCAGTAATAAACTGCAAGAGCTCACTCTGGAGAGAGAGAAATGACAGATTTTCTTTTCTTTTGACTGGACTATTTCCTTAATAACTTTCCTTGCTCAAATTGTGCTAGTCAATTACCTGGTCAGCTGTCAATTTCACCTCAGAAGTGAGAGGCAAGTCACCAGAGCTCTTTCCCTAGGCAGGCATGTCATCAGCAAAAGTCCGTACCCCACACAGCAGTCATAAATTGCCACCTAATTGGGAAATAATTACCTCCCCAAATGTGGCTACATAGATGTAAAATAGTCTCACAAATTGCTGATTAGTTTCATAGCAGTGACGGCAGTATTAGTGACACTTCAGTTAATGTAAAATGGGTCTGAAATGGCCAATGTGCTGGTGCTCCCAAACAAGCAGTTTGTAAAAAGGAGGGGCTAGGAGGAGCAGGAATGAGAAGCGGGAGAGAAGGGAAAAGAGAAGGGGAAGAAGAAAAAGGATAAGGAAGAGAAAGGGAAAGAGGTTGAGAGAAGAGAAAGAGAGGAAGAGGGAAGGAGAGAAAGGGAGGAAGAGGAAGAAAAGTGGAGAGATAGAGAGGAAAGAGGGAGGGAGGAACAAAGAAAGTGAGACAGAGAGGGATAGACAGATAGAAAAAAAAGAGGGCTGTGGAATCTCAGAGAAAGGGTCCCCACTTGAAAGAGTGATGCACTACCTTATATTCCCTCCCCCAAAATGTCCCATTCCAATGATCTAATCCCAGCAACATTGCCTTTTCCTTGGCAAACTGTTCAGTTGACAGAAAGAAATGCTGCTTGCTATACAATCTAAAATGTGCACAAGGGTCTGTGCAATTGGGAATCTGGAAAGATGCTGAGGGAGAGATGCTTCCAATCTATGGGCCAAGAAAACTGCAGCAGTTCCTCCTCCCTCCTTCTACTTCCTGTCTGTTTGGTACAAACCAACTCACAAGCTGCATTACCCAAAGGAAGAGTTCACAAGGAACAAACACCCACTCAGAGTTAAGAGCCTCCTTGTATCAATACAGGAACCTTTCTATTGATCTCCAGCTCATCTTAGAAAATAGCAAGTGGCCTGGAGGGAATGAGTACCCCCTCCCACAAAAATATGCCCTGATTTGGATTTGGCTTCTGTCAGCTCTCAAGCCAGGAAGGGGTCTATAGGCTTGTTCCATTGCTCTTTTCACTGCATCTTGTTGGAGAAGAGAAGGATTTGTCTGAAGCCATCCTTGTAATGTGCGTGGAAATCAGTGTTGTTGAGTGTGACTTTAGGAACAGTGATCAATGCCTTACTATGGGGGTTTCCTGCTATGTATTTATTTTGCAGAAGGCAATCAACACACATTTATTAAGTACTTACCATATACCAGACACTGTGCTAAGCCCTGGGGATATGAAAAAGGTTAAAAACCCCAAGGTTTACATGTGGGCAACACCAGGTTGTTAACAGCAACCTCAATCAGAAAAAGGACCAGAGCCTGGGGCTGGACCTTAGAGGAAAATCAGCATCCTTTTTGGTAAATAAATTTCCTATCTCCCTGCTCCAGCCTTGACACCACTCTTCACTCAGGGCTTAATTAATAGGAGATTCTCTTTCTGCTATTGCATATGGATGGGATAGTTTCATCCCAGGCTTGCCACTAACTAGCTTTGTGAGTTTCAGTAAGTCACTTTGAGGTCTGAGTTTTTCCCAACAGTAGAATTAACAGTCTATCATTCTAAGCATCTCCTGATCCACTCTGCATACCTGATACTGTCCTACTGATTTATAGTCACCTTCAGCCCCAGGGAGCATTTGAGTTGTGAACTAGGATTTAGAGATGCAGCAGAACTTAAGGAGGATGGTGTAAAATAGTGCTGGACTCAGGAAAGGGAAGACAGACTCAAAACTTTCTTCTACACTTACTAGTTGAGTGAATGTTACATATTTCTTAACTTTTCTGCGTCTTTGTTTCCTCATTTGTCAAATGAAGGGGTTGAATTAGATGACTTCTAAGATCCATTCCAACCATAAATCTGTGAAATTGTAGTCTAATCTAATTCCTTCAATTTGCAGATGAAGAAACTGAGGATCAGAAATAGGAAGTGGACCCAAGGTCATAGTAAGTGGCAATGGCAGAACTCAGGTCTTCTGACATTACATCTAATGCTCTTTTTATTATCTTATTCATGGAGCAATGTGGCTGTCCATAGGAGAGTGTTAGCCATAGAAAATCATATTTGAAACTCATGCCTTAGCCTGTGTCTAGACTGTGTTCTGGCCAGGTTGAGAGAAGCCAGAGGATTCTTCTGACATGCTTCAAAAGATCAGGTTTGGAAATAACCCCATGTCCCAGAGGTAGAAAGTATCCAACCAGTTTGGAAATCTAAAGACTGAATTTTCTCTAGAGAAAGGGGGATGGTGTCTTGAGCACTGAGGCAGATAACCACCTTCTCTGATGGTACTGAGATGGATAGCACCTGATCAGACAAGCTATCCCCATGTTTAGATTGTCTCCTAACTTTTAAAAGTGTGTCCTGGGGCAGCTAGGTGGTGCAGTGGGGGTGGAGGGCAGCTAGGTGGCACAGTGAATAGAGCACTGGCCCTGGAGTCAGGAGGACCTGAGTTCAAACTTGGCCTCAGACACTTGACACTTGCTAGCTGTGTGACCTTGGGCAAGTCATTTAACCCCAATTGCCTCATCAAAAAAAGTGTGTCCTATGGAAATCGATAGGCAACCATGACCTGAACAGATTTATTAGTGATAGGGAATCCTTGGGTAGCAAAAGGAGGATGCAAGGCTTATTGTACCTGGCTCAGTCAAGTAAATTTTAGCAGTTTTCTGGACCACAAAATTTCTTAGCTAGGCCTTCAGAGCCTTCTATATTCTATCTCCAACCTTTCTTGCTCCTCCTCCTTATACGGTTATGGAAGATGTCATTCCCAAAGTATGAAAGGAGGAAAGATTCTTGCATGAGGTCTTCCAGATTTTTGTTGGTGAATGGCATTGCCTTGATTGCAACAAAGTCCTAGCATACTCTAAGGTCCCCTCAATGAGATCCATGGCCACTCAAAACAGACTGATGAGCCTAACAATTCACATGGAAAAAACTAATTGTACAAAGAACACCTGTCATCCAAACTGTGATTTGCAGTTGTACGGACCATCCACTGAATTGCTGCATCATGTCATTTCTTTGCTACCACTCTCATAAGTGCATTGCATTACCCTAGTAGGATATAAGACCCTTGAGGGCAGGAGCTGTTTCACTTTGATCACTGTGTCCACAGTGCCTAGGACAGCACATGACACAGAATAGGCACTTAGTAAACGCTTGATTGGTTGATTGATGTACTGTAGCTGAGCCCTTAATGAAAGAGGAGAAAGAGATTAAGAGAAATCAAATTTGAGAAATGTGGAGCACTTTGAAGGATCCCAGTTTTTCTATGATACAGAAATTCATTGTTTGGATACCAGTATTCTCCTGGTGATATTATTTATTTGTGAATTACAATACCTAAAGAATCATAATTGCAAGTAACCCAAAGTTCAAAGAAGAATATCATGGTGGGTATAAGTAGGCTTTAGCATTTTACTAAGCATGATTTTCATATAAGTGGCAAAAAAATTATCATCCAAGAAATGTATAGTTATACAAAGAGGTGGGCCAGCTGCTGAACAAAGATGAGATAAAACATATTGCCACCTTATTATCAATGTTTGTTAGGCTATAGGTATACCCATATGCATTACAAAGGAAGAAGCAGGTTGAAAGGAGGAGGTAAGGCTTCAAAGCAAAAGTTTCAAGTCTTTGGAGGGGAGAGAAAATTCAAGTAGAAGTTTTTAGCTTATAGAACAACCTATAAGGGATTGGCACTGTTGATGGGCTGTCAGCTCCTTTAATGTAGGCAGCCAGAGTTGGTTTCACATATTTTCATTGATAATATGGTAGTTCTTAGATATATAAAACCTCCAAGTACAAGGGTACCCTGTTTTCTCAAACCATGTGGATTCTTTATTCCATGCTGGATGCATTTGCTACCAGCAGAATGTAATATCTGAGAAGAAAAAAGGGATACAAGGGAAGATCTTGGCCCTCAACTGAACCAAAACCAGCATAAGAAGTGCCAACATGAATTCTTGCCCTGTGTTTGACAACTGTATTCTTATAAGCTAAGTCAAACTATTCTTTCCTAAACCCTTTATCTGTCCTGGGTCAGTGATTTTAATCTTGATACCTAAGATTAGGATGGGTCAAACCATGAACTATGAAAAACCCTAGAAAAGGGGTTCTTAACCTTTTGGTCTTTGGACTTTTAAAAAAAGTCCTGATAACTATATTTCAATACAATTGGTTTTCTTTGTATTTATATGTATTTTAACAGAATTATTCTGATAAGAGATTCACAGGTTTTGCCAGACTTCTAATGGGGCCCAGGACACAAAAATCATTACAGGAGAGTATGGAATATTGACTAAATCTCTAGAGGATTTGGGGCAAGCTATGAATAAGAATTAAATAACATGAGAAGGTGTGGATGGATTGTGAGCTCATCATTATAAGGAGTAGGCACATTAATGGATTTTGGAATGCACTGACTATTGAAATGCTCTCACTTATACAAAATGGACACTAGTACTCATTGTTCTCTGCTCCTTACTAGCTGTGTGAGAATGGGCAGATCACTATTTTTTCATCCATAAAATAAGGATTACAATCCTTAACTACTTAGAGGATAATTAAGACAGCTTAAATCATAGAGCAGTAGTGTGTTGAACTCAAATATCAGTGGATACCTATGGGGCTGTCATCTGTCTGAGATTAACACCCCTGCTACAAAGGCACAATATAATCAGTTATATGACCAAGACTAGCTTAATATGTATTTGGGAAACATTTAACAAAATAAATAAAAATTCAATAGATCATTTACAATGTTAATATGTGATTTTCTGAGTCAATAAGCAGGGTTCAGGGATGCTTATGTAGGGGTTAGTGGCCCTGTTTCTTTTTGAGTTGACGCCACTGATCTAGTTAGAGAGGTGAAGGGATTTGTCTAAGGTTAGAGAACTATAACTAGAAATAGTTATAATGGAGGCCAACCTTCTGGTGATGAATCCTTGAGAATTTAGGGGGGGATTTTGGAGGACAAATAAGGCTGTCCTTCACCTGGTTTGTATTTGAAGCTTTTTCATCTTAGTAGGACCTGTCAAACCTGACTTCTATTATTGGTACTCTGAATGTCTCCCATTGTCAACTCTAAGTGCTTCATTCCTGTTCCACGGCAGACCTGCAAACATTATTGTATATGCTTGGCTATGAAGGACCATTCTGAGCAAATGTAGGCAAAGAGATATGTACGGCTTCATCTGCATTCCCACCAGTGATGGTGGTTTCCTCTACACTATGTGAAATACAGCCACCTAGTGTTCTCATCTGCCAGGTGAAAGATTTGAACCTACTACAATGGGCTCGTCCAGATAGAATGTTTGATGTTTCAAAACACCTACTCCTTGGCATGTCAGAATGCCAACCCTATCCCAAACCCAGAGCAGGGACAAACATGTTTTGAAAGTTAATTCATATTAATAATACCCCCTTTACAGTACCAGAGGATAAGAATTGAGCCCCAGGGACTGATGGACTTTTCAGCTATCCCAGCTGTCTTATACTGAGGCGAAGCCAAGAACTCCCATTCCTAGTTTTGACTGATATTCAATTTCCCCTACACATCCTTAGGTTACCATTAGAGAAAGAAAAATAAGATAATTCTTCCTTTAAAAACAACAACAACAAATGTATACTTAATGAAGAACATAATTAAAGGAAACCAGACCATTCCATTTCTCCTTTTCATATCAATTGGCAGAAAGTGTCTTTATTAGAAAAATGAAATTTTCATGTATTTACATTTTTTACACCATATTACTTGGCACCTTTGTTTTCTGCAATAGTTATATACATTTTCATTTCATTTCACGCAGACATTCCAAACCCCATTCCTTAAACATTGTCTACACATTGAACAAAAATGGAGAACACAATACAGGAAGACACACCCAGAGTATATATATATTTTTTCTATCATAAAAAGTTTTGAGCAAACATATAATCTTATAGATATGCTGGAAAATATCTATACAGTATTAGCACTTCTTCATGCAGAGGTTAAAACATGGAATGTGACCATCTACCAATGAAAATAAAAATAAGAACATAACTTGACTATGATGTTGGAGGAATTAAAGAAAATCTAGTTACTGACATGGGGTTTTACATGTGTTGGAATGTGACTATGTGTGGAAAACCTACAATAAGCATCTTTATGTCAAGCCAATTCCACCTGGATGAGAAAAAACAGGCTTGCATGTAAGTTTTTAAAGCAATTTAAAAATTTAATTCTAGCTTCATTCACTTGCTAGTGGGCTATCCATCAACTTATTAATTGGACAACTAAGTCAGGGTGCAAACTACCAATGCATTATTTATTCTTTTGTCACCCATTTGAGAAAAGCTTTATCTATCTTTTCCAATTCATTTCCTCTAAAAAAAGATTTTTAAAACCACAGATTTAGGCATTCAGACATTTCTGACCACTGGTCCAGCTTCAAACACATGACAATTATCAAACTCTAGTGAATTCTTCTGGGGGTTAATCGGTAGTGATCATTTTTTAAAATGTTTGCTGTTTAAGGAGAGAAGTGTTGACTTTTTGTTTTTAGGTTTAAGACCCCTGGTAGAGTAAGCCAGCTTCTCTTGCTGAATAAATCCTTGGAATGATTAATTCAGACATCTTTGCAAGCTGCTTTCATATCTACAGGTCAGTTAGAATCTACCTAGAAATTGTCTCTCTTACTGTCCTATAATGATTACCTAGGATTTGAACCCAGGTCATCTTGTCTCCAAGGCTAGCTCTCTATCCACTTTTCCACAGCTTTCTTATGTGTCAGACTATTTACTTCAGGTTCTTGGAATAGGTTGTTAATTCCCCTCTCATTTCCTTAGGGAGGGACAGGGGATTGTCAGTTAACCTTTCCCTCTGAAAGGTTTGGGAAAGCAATGGTATAAGTAACAACAGAGAGTAATTGCCTCCCATCCCCTGTTAACCTCCCCCCTGCCAAAAAATCTATAAAAACTCTTTATTAAAAACTATCTGGATCAGACCCAAAAGTCAGGTCTGAGTCATCCATTTCTTAGCTGGAGGAATTTCTTTTGTGATCATAGCTCTAATATCATGTCCATAAACCTAATAAGCCTGAGCTATTTGTAATAAAATACATTCAAAGATCAATAATGTTCATTTACTTGAATTTGCTTTACAGAGAATAAAATAATTCAATAAGTGTTTACTTGGTAATATAGAAAATCCAATTGAATTCAAAGGTCTGGCTTCAGGACTCCCTACTCCCACTTACCCACCCCCTCCCATTTAAAATGTTTTTCATGGCAAAGCAATACATTTTCATATTTTGCAGACCTTTACTACTCACTCAGATATCAATATATTCTTATTAGAGTCCCTTGGAAACTTGGAACTACAAAATGTCAGTTGAATGAGAAGGGTCCAAAGTGTCACAAGAAAGGCATTTGCGAGCTAGAAGACAATTAACTTTATTAACTTAAAGTGCTAGCCATGCTATAATTTATATGCTATTTTAATATTTTTTGAAGGGTCATCCTGAAAATCCTTTGCAAAGACAGACAAGAATTAGCTGGAAAGCTTAAAGACTATGTCTACAGCTTATGGAAAATGTTGTAGGTTTGCAAAAAAAAAAAAGAATTCATTATTTCTCTTTGTTATAAGTAATCTAGAAATGAGTGTGATGGAAAAACAAAAGCTATCCAAAAAAACCCACTACATTTTACAAAAAAATGTTTATTATATCAAATTTGATACCAGGGTCATAAGAGATATAATTTGCTTGGTTACTAAAGGTGCAGGGCACTTTTTCTGATTTCTAATTCAGATATGGATTATAGGGAAAGGCCCCCTTTAAAGTAATGTTGTGGATTTCTCTCCCTGCCCATTCCTATTTTTGTTTGCATACAACTCCAAAGAGAAAACTCAGGAGCAAGAATTCTTAACCTGGGTTCTGTGATTTTTTAAAAATTAAAAACTATTTCAATATAATTGGTTTCCTTTGTAATCCTATGGATTTTATTTGGTGCATTTAAAAATGTTCTGAGAAGGGGTCCATGACACAAACAAGGCTGAGAATCCCTGCTTGCAAAAGTAAATTGTACTTTTGAGTATAATATAAGCACATTTATTTCTTTCCAACAGATATGCAGAAGAAAACCTCCCTATATCATTATCTCGAGAACAGATACTCAAAGTAGAAGCTAAAAAAAGTTGCTCTAATACTTAGAAATTCTTTTTAATCCTATCTAACAAAACAAACAGAAAATATTTCCTTCATGTAAGGAGGAAATGAAGGTCCTTATGCCTACATGAGATGGCCCTACAGAACTCATTGCATTTTCCAGCAGTGAGATTCCTAATAACCCTCCTCCCACTTTCATTGACAGGGGGATTTGGCTTGACAAGAAAGGATTTTCATGTTCTCAGATCCATCACTTGGAAATGAACTATTAGTCAACTCTGGTCTCTCTGTAGGGAAAGCTAGAGCTTCACAATTCAATAATGTTTTAAGGGAACAAGCTAAACAAACATTCTTTGAGTAAACTTTAATCCTCACTCTAAGGCCTAGCTATGAAGTTTATGGTACTGAGGTATATGACTACTGTCAACCTTGCAGAGCAAATAGATCACTAATAGACCTGCCCTCAGCATGTCTGACAGTAAGTTCAGCTTTTTTTTTTTTTTTTTTTTTTTTTTTTAGTGAGGCAGTTGGGGTTAAGTGACTTGCCCAGGGTCACACAGCTAGTAAGTGTTAAATGTCTGAGGCCGGATTTGAACTCAGGTACTCCTGACTCCAGGGCCAGTGCTCTATCCACTGTGCCACCTAGCGGCCCCAGTAAGTTCAGCTTTTGATCACACACACAATAAACAGACCTCGTTCATACTTCCACCCTGAAGAATCCAATTGTTCTTGCAGATCAGAGTTCCTAAACAACTAGGTCTACAGTTCTTTACCTCTTTTTGTGTCATGGACCCCTTTGTCTGTCTGATGAAATCTATAGACCCCTTCTCAGAATAATGGCTTTAAATACACAAAATAAAAAGATATGGGGTTAAAATGAAATATATGTATATGTGTATGTATATATACTTACATATGAATGTGTATATGCAAGTGGACCAAAAGTCAAGAAAAGGTATGATGTTTTAATAACTTTTTGAAAATTATTTTCAAATAAATAATACCACTTATGAGATTTTATTTTTCACATGTAATACGAATTAATTTCCTATATATACTGTATATAATGCTATGGTATTATAAATTAAAAACAAGAAATAAAGTGACTTTATTTTATCTTCATGTCTTTTGGTTCACCCTGTGTGTATATATACCTGTGTGTGAATGTGTGTTCATGCACCCCAGGTTAAGAATTTCTTATCAAAGTGAAGTAAGAAGAGAGAATCACTCACAAATATAGTAATCTTTCAGGAATGCCCATTGCTGGTTGAAAGAAATTTAGATGGTGAGGAATACAACAGTGTCAGAGGGAGGAGGGAAGGGTCTCTTTTCGACATATGCATGTATGGATTACTGTATATATATTTATGTAAGCTTGTTTAAAGTTCTGTAGACAAAGACAATAAATATTAGCATGAGGGAAACATGAGTCATGTATAGGAATTGTGCCCCCCACCATTTAGGACTCAGAGAAGGGGGGCTAAGATGAAGAGCAGTGGGCAATTGGGGGGGGACTTAATAACAGTCTTTAAGTCTCTGCTGGGATATTGAATGGTAATGCTCAGTGTAGGGTGTTCAAGACATAACAAGCTAGACATTCAGAGGTTAAAATGTTCACAAACTTCTTGACCACACAGGTTAAAAGACAATGGAATACGTAAACAAGAATCCTGGTATCCCCATGTCTGAAATATTTAGAAAAGAACAGGGAACCAAGAGTAGAGAGTTATCTCTCAGGCATCTTCCAAGACAGAAACCCCTTTGAGGACCCTTTTAGCCTTAGGGCATTATGGTTAACTATATGTTGCCAAAATGCCCATAAATCCAGATGCTAACAGACAAGGAACCTATCCCTCAAAAATGCACAGAAAACCCCTTTCTTCACAAGACAAAGAGTCACCTTTTGAAAATGCCTCCCAATGGACAAAGATATAAAATCCCTGGGCAATTCTTAGAATTCTTTTTTTTTAAATCTCTCACCATCACACCCCACCCCTTTTGATTTTTCTACAGGGAAATGGTTAGTCATTTTTATCTATCACCTGCTACAACTATAGGCACTTAGGTCCCATCCAAAAATGTATTCCTCTTCATGCCCTCCTCAATAATATTCAGACACTCATCTATCAAACGTGGTTTTCACATTATCTCAAAGGAAAAAAGAAAACATTTAGGTCTAGGGTTATTCAGAAAAGTTGTTTCATGGACTTGGCCTTATCTTTTCTTTATTGCCCAATTGATCAAGGAAGTTTATTTCTCTTTTCAAACCAGGTGCCATAAGGCAAGGGTGGGGGAAAAAAGAAAAGATTTTGTATACTTGAGTAGAAATGTAACATCCCTGGTTAGCTGGGCAAGAGTAGGCAAAAGTACTGTGGCAGATTGAAATTTTTCATAATCACTCCTGCTCTGTAAATGATTTCCAAGAAGCTTAAAATCTTAAGAAGGGTGAATGCAGCTTCTGACCTGGTAATCTTACTCCTAGGAAGTAACTTAAGACTTGGAGCAATTTATCTGACTATGGAATAAAAACTGGCAATTTTTCTGATGCTCCCAAGTCCTAACCATTATGAGACTGGTTTTCAATCATTGTACTTTTCATAGATACTCAGGTCTATGTTATATTAATAAACTAATGTAGGAGTCAGAAAATATCTTGAGAACAGGAATTATATTTCTGTATCCCCCACAGTGCCTAGCATGGTACAAGGCACATATTAGGTATTCAGTTTCTTAGTTGATTAACTTTCATTCTTGCAAGAAAGGCAACTGAAAACAACAGTTCCAATGAACTTCTTAGCCCCAAGTATTAGCATAGACTCATAAATAACCAGCCTCTTTTCCCTCCTCTTTATCTTTGGATGGGATGGTTAATTAGAAATACCGACTGAGATTCACTGTCCATAGGTGATGGGTAAAGAGGAATGGAGTAAGGAGAAGTGATTAATTCCAGCAAACATCAAAGAGAAGACCAAAGAAAAACTGGAGAGCTCCCACTTGTTCTTTCTGAGTCAAAGAAACATCTTTCACTTCTGGGCTATTTTCTGCTTTTTTATTCAGAAGCACCAGTTCATGATTGAGGCCATTTAGATGGAAATCCAGACAAGAGGCAATTTATTGTAGTAGAGCCATATCTAGACTGGATTTAGGAAGCTTGGGCTCTATCCTGTGTTCTCTCCATATCAGTTTCCTCTTCTGTTCAATAAAATGGTTGGGTTAGGTGTTTTCTAAGGTCCCTTATGTCTTTAAAACTTTGAGTTTTGGGGCACTTTCCCCAGAGAGAAAAATAATAGGCCCTAATTTCCACTTGTATAAGCTCCAGAGCAGTTGGGGGGGGCGGGCAGGAAGATGAGAAGGGGCACTTGTCACTTCCAGAGAGGAGACGCCAGGAAACTGACCTCTACAACACAGACATCATTCAATTAAAATAACCAGAATGGGTTTTCCATATGTTAATACCATAATCACCATTTAATTTTAACAGTAGTAACTTTACAATATATACAATAGTATGTGAATAATACACTCATATGTGTATTAACATGTATGTTATATACATGTGTACACTAGCATATTCACAGGATAAGTGCATTTGATTACTTCTTCTTGTTATCAGTGATAAATCTATTTTATTCTAATACAATTTGATGCTAACACAGTACAGTGTAAAGGGATAAATCAAAGGGCAAAAGAGAGTCACCAAGTGGGTGACATGTTAAAGCACAGGACCTTTGGAAATCTTACAATCCTGCTCCAAAGAAGTGAAAATGGGATTATCTGGGAAGAAATAGCAGTTTTGTGTTTGTTTCCTGTAAAAAAATAAGTAAACCAAAGCTATTTTTTAAAGAGTAAAACTTTTATAGAGAAATCTTTGCTTTATTTTAAATAGAATCAAATAGGTATCAGTTATATCTAACCCCCCCCATTGAAGTAAAGCTATTTCTGTATATCTTGCTATCACTGAGGGATGATCTGTTAACAGGAAAGCTAAGTGTACAACTTGTCATAACATCTCCGTGCTCTGTAAGCCTGGATTTCTGTAATGAACTTATACACTAATAAGCCACCAGAAACAGATTCAAGGAACAAGTACCCTCAGCTCCCTTGAATGATATTTAAGTTTCCCAAATTAGTATTTATTTAGGTCTGGCACCACAAGGGATTCCAACATAAGGTATTTATTTCTATGACAACCCAGTTATGAAAGCCGTACATTTTAGGTTTAAAGGAGATAAATTTTTAATCATCACTTAATTAATTCTAACACTTTTGTTTTTCATTAGCATTTTCAACTTGCAAAAAATTCAGGGCATTTGTCATTTCCAGAGAAAGATACAGAATATTAAATACACATCAGTGTAGACATACCAAATAGAGTAAACAATGCTCAAGTGCACGTCTGCTGTGTATCTTTTGACTAATTAAACGCCCACATGATCATTCTCTTTTAAGCCAAAATATTTCATTTGTAAACAAGACTAGATATATATATTTTCCAGAGTTAACTCTGAATTGACTCAGCAGCAAAAGGGTTCAAGTTTTTGTTTTGTTGGTGGCTTTGTTTTATTTTTTGTTTGTTTGTTTTATTTTATTTTATTTTCTGGCTTCCATTCTCACCAGAAGAGGAAAACTGGAGTCAAACTGCAGAGTAAGAGCAAGAGAAACCAAATACAATTCATGAAATTCCATTCATAGTGCTGGCTCATCCTGGTAATATTAACGATCTTATTTTTTTAAAGATTGCATTATTGAAAAACAAACAAACAAACTGCAGTGGGGTTTACAACAGGGCTGAAGTACAATGGTGAGATGATGAAACTGAGGAGCTCCTCTTCCTAGAGTTGAGCTCTGCACCTTAGGAAGCTTCATTCCCAGCATTCTGAAGTTTCAATTGACTAGGGGTCCCTACTAGCTTAGTAAGATAACTATTGCTTCCAAAAGGTTCAGCCTGTTTTAGGGTAGGAGTTTATGAACTGGGAGAATATGTTGCTCTACATGCTGCATTTTAATATACTGCATGCATTTGTCATGGCCCATACAAAGTAACCTGATCATTTGCCGATAGTGCATGCCTGTCTGGAAAGAGCCTGATAGGTTCTGTCAATAGGGTTGACAACTATTTAGGGTCATTCAAAATCATCATGGCATTCAGCCAAGCCATTTAAGTTAAGCAAAATAAACAAACACAGGTTCAGCTGCCTTCCCATGTCTTTCAAAGTTGTCAAAGTAGAATTCTCAAGGATTTAATATTTCACAGCCCCAACTCAAAAAGGGTTCACACTTTTGTTCATTCTGCTTAACTCAAGTACAAGTAACCTGGAATTTCTATTTAAAACACTCTTCTTTCAAGGCATGGACACTAGTATTAATGTGGAATGGCCCCGTGTTATTCTCTGCATCTAAAATAATACATCAAGCCCACGTAATTGGTTTTTGTACATGAGTCATAACATAAACCCTTAGGCACAATGACTTTGAAAAAAAAAAACTTATACATTTGTTAGAGGTAGTATGGTGTAGCAATGAAAGCTACATCCATGGTGAAGTGAGAGTCAGGAGATCCAGTCCAAACTCTTCCACTTACTACCTGGGTGACTGTAAGCAAGTCACCTCTGCCATCTGGGCCAAAGTTTCCTCATTTACAAAATGAGGAAGGCCTCTCTATCCCTCACATTCTATGACTCTCTACTTCTCTATTTCTTGCTTCCTTTAAAAATAACTTGGAATTCTGAGAGTTTTCACCTAAATAAATCATTTTTTCAATAAGCAGAAGCTACTTCCTAGTTTCTTGAAAGAAAAATAGAATTTACAGCAGATGTGATGTGGTTTACTTGCTTGGACTATGATAATCAATCCGGTATAATTTCCACACTCCCTGTTATATGTGGAAGCTCCAAAATATTTAGGATACATAGAAAAAGTACACAAAAACATGGTTAAAACAGGAACATGTCATTTATCCATAATTCTCAATAATCCACTTAGTGGTTCTGGGCTCAAATGCTTTCATTCTTGAAAGAGAAAAAGGGGACATACAATGGGAGAAGTGAAATGGGGGACCATAGCATTGGAGGTACAATAAGTTAGTGAGTAACAGATGTTCTCATATAAGCAAGGCAAAAAGCTCTCAAAAGATTTCTGTACAAAGTAATAAGGTCAAAAAGGGCACCTAGGGCACAGCAAATTGGGAAAATAGTCTTAGACCTCCCCATTACTATGGGGAACCAGGCAGCTGGGATATGACTGAGGAAACAGAAAAGGAGGCAGTGTTGACAAAAAATACAGTAAGCATCAGTATATAGCATCCCAACCAGAGTGCCTTTCTTTCCCCCCTCATAAAACAAGGCATCATAGGTGAGGCCCTCTCATCCTTTCCACATAGGCAGTCAAAAAATACAATAAGCTTCAACATATAACATCCCAATCACAGTACCTTCTTTCCCCCTCATACAACAAGGCATCATAGGTGAGGCCCCCTCACACTTCCCACATAGGCAGTCATACATATATACATACACACACCTGCCCCCAACTTGGGGTTGAACTTGATCTTAACCATATTTCATCTGGATAAAAATGTGAAGGTGAATGAGAGGTCTTTTACTTTAGGAATAGCCCTGGGTGCAGTGATTTTTTTTTCCTGCCTCCATCACCATAAAGCTCTCCTGGAATCCCGAAGCAAGACAATCTCAAGGTATAAAGTACCATACGAACTTTAAAAGATTTTAAATCCCAATAGGAGACCAGGTTTAAGAGGATATGTAACCTCTGACCCCCCACCTCCATTCCTACCACTTCTACCACCAAAGACTGCTCAGTCTTTTAGCAAAGGACATGAGCTTCTCAGATCATCACCTAGAGAAATGAATGGGAAAGTAGGAGAGCTCCGTATATGTAATGTCTTCCTTCGTTTTTCTAAGAAACTGAAAGAGCCATGAGGAGAATTTCAGGGAGGGGAGAAGGGCCAGTGGGATCCTCATTTGTAAAATGAGAAAGTTAGACTAGAAAGACTGTCATGGTTCCTTCCAGCAAAGAAATTTTACAATTCTACTTTGGCTGTAAGCACAGAGGGATTCTGGGTCATTCAAGGCAACTTTCCAGAGCATATCAGATAAGAGCAAGGGTACCTCAGAACACAAATGGTTAGAGCTAGATCCCAAATTCTTTCAGGATTTAAAGTTCATGTGTTTGTCGGGTAGACATGTTATGTTTTTGTTGTTTGTTTTTACCGTTGGACGACGGACTAATAAAGTGCATATTTGGGATTTGGGTGACACACCAGTCCTTTCTTCCACTTTGATTTTGGTGTTATTTATTTAAGGAGTTTTCTTGTTCTTTTTTTTTTTCTTTTCAACATGTCCTCTGGAATCAAAACTAAGCAATCCAATGGATTTAGAAAGGAAAAAATGTTTCCATGTTTCAAGAAGGAGTAGAAGAAGAGGTTGGTATCAGTGAGACTAATGTGTCTGAGGTGACTTGTTCTACCAGTTTCTCTATGGCTATCAGGATATAGATATTCTATTCATGGGTACATGGCATGGAAAGAGGATTCTGATTTGGGAATTGGAGTGGGGGAAGGGTGGAAGTAGAAATTACAATTCCACAGAGCAATATGATCAATGTAAAATTGTGTCAGCCTTCAGCAAACAGATGGCATCCTGCTCCTTCTCGATGGCATAAAACATATGGCTGTTGGCTCATGACATAGCATTGACAACTTGAGTAACAACACATGGTTAATTAGATGCCACCAGGACCACTTGGTGAAGAATGAGTTACAGTTACTTTTGGAGTGAAGGGGTAAGAGATACTATACAGCCCTGAGTAGTCACCAGGAGGGGGGAGATGCAAACTTACGTACACACGAGGCTTCACGATAAATAAATAGTGAGGTCCACTGCGTCACAGATGTAAGATCCACATATTGACATCTAAAAAAATACATATTTTAGGTTATGCAGCTGTGAATTCTGACTGCACAGCAAACTGTTGAGCTCTTAAGTTAGCATTAAGTGCCTGTGAAACCCAACAAAAGAAAGCATTTGACCCGCATAAACCAACAGCTGAAGGGGTTCCTATGGATTCCTCACCAGGAACAGCTGGGGCCTATTATTCCAGATGCGTCTCCATATCTTGATGACAGCCTAGACTGAAGGTAGCCTCGGATGTGCGGACATACCGATTCTTTCCAGGGCCCTGAGTTCTGGGGTCTGGTTTGGGCTGTGACTGAAAGCACAATAAATAAAGCTGAAACTACTAGCTATGGGCCAAACTTTCTCATTTTTCGTGCATGTCAATTCCTTCACAGTGCAAATGCATTCTTATTTTTTTTTTATCTGTGTCAAATTACATGCATACCATATTGCTTATTCTACATTAGAAAAACTGTTCAACAACTCCAGTGATGGAAAAACAAAAAGCTCTTAATGAAATTTCGAATATGGGAAATCATAAAATAGGACCACTAAGATGGCAAAGCAACATTTAAGCCAACATCCATGGGGGATGCGCCCAGAAGACTTGCCCTTTTTTTCTTTTTTTCTTTTTGGTCAAGGGCTCAGCTATCCTTCCTCTGCCACATCCAGTGCACACTTCACAGAAGGAAGGGAGTACTTCTGTTGGACAGCATGGCACAGGGATGTGTGTAAAACGACCTTCACAAAATGCCCCCTACCCCTCATTTTCTCTATGAGGGTCCTGAGGGAAATCTAACTTTTTCACTTCCAAGATGTTGGCGGATGTTTCCCTATAAATAAACTGAGAAAGGGAGATTGATTTAAACATCAGATTCAATGCTAGGCATTTTCTTATACACACGTCTATTGCTGCAGGAGTTGAGGACCCTGGGGGTAGAGTATACAATATTATTATTTGCCACATAAGGCATCACATGCTCGGGAATGTATGTGTCGTTGTGGCCCCGGCTGTCCCTGGAACAGTACGATGACGCTGTTGATCTTAGAGATGACCTCAAGTAGTTGTCATTCCTCACTTGGGAGGGCAATGAGTGTTTATAAGAGTCAGAGGGGCATCTCCCAATGACCAGCCGCTGGTCATCCTGGTATGAGTGTAGGAAGGGGTTATCCGAGGAATGGTCTGGGAAGAGAGATTTGCTCCTCCTACTGTCTTCCAGTGCTTGGGAGAAAAGGGAGCCCTTGTTCCCCAATAGTTTGCTGGAGGGAACACTAAACAAGCTCCCATACAAATTCCCTTCCAAGAGTCTCTCCTTCTCCTTTAAGCTTATGCTTCGAGAGGGTCTTCCGAGGTCAATCTCCCTGGGCTTATCCAGGATGTTGTCATAAGAATGTTGCCGGCTAATCCTCAATTTATTCTTCTTCTGGAATTGAAGGGCATTGTTCTGAACCCAATCCTGCTCATATGTCTCCTCAGGGTTGGTAGGGTTCGCTGTGGTTTCCTGCAGCATCTGGTCCTCATCAATATCATAGAGGTTACCCATTCTCAGGCAGGAATCACATTTGTAAGGGGATCGGGTGGTGTAATGACCACTATAGTTGGGCAGGTTGGAGAGACAGCTCCTACAGTGGGTAGAGTTTTGCCGGTATCTGTCACTCCCTTCACTGTGGGGAGAGTTCTTTTCCTTCAAGGTGTAATGCTTGGAAAAGAGTTTGTACTGGTCATTGTTGGGGACATTGCCATCTTCGTTGTGCAAAGGAGTCCTGTTGACAGGAAGTGTAGCATCCCCTTTTTGATAGTTGTCATTGGGATCCTGGTACACCTCAGGGAAGTCCACATTCTCAGGAAGGACGAGGTTTTCAATAAACTGGGGTTGTTCTATGTGGAAACTGGGCTCCTTTTCGGCATCAATGGTATAAATCTTGTCCCTGGGGGAGCTTGCTTTGGTTTTTAGGTAGGTGAGCTCAACATCACTGCAGTCCTTGGGGTATTTGGATGCCACAGATCTTTTTTTAAAATTGTCCTTGGTCTTATGATGTTTGTTGTTCTCAAGTTCCATATGGCATGTGGCCCGGCTTGAAGTTTCTGAGATGTCAGAATGAGCTACCTCTTCAGGGAGGTACCTGGGACTCTTCAGAGAGTGAGATCTGTTCTCTACTAAGCCATTCTCCCGCTGTTGAGGGACTGGGTTCTGGCTCAGTGAATCTTGGCGCAAGGATTCCATGGACTTTTTCCACAGTTGTCTGGGTCTAGAGTTCCCTTTGGACTCTGTGCTCACAGCAACCTCTACTGTGTTAGGATTGGACTCATTCAAAGTGAGAGGATGCTGCCCCTGGAAAACATAGTTATTGAGGTTGTCTTTATGCCTATTGGCCACAAATGTCTGAAGTTCATTCATGTTGTCCCCAAAAACATTGTCTTTTCCATGAAAAGATCTGTTATCAGAGTATATCAAATTCCCTTTATCTGGAACCATATCCATAATGAGGGAGCCTCTTTGAATATAATCTGTTGTTCTTTTGGGGGAATTAATTCTGGAGGAGTTCAGGTTGGACATGTTAGAAATATTTTTGGCTGACCGTAAGAGTTTTAACATGTTGCTCTGGGAGCCAGTCAAATTAAAATCTGGTGACTTCTTTTTCTCCTCAATGTGCACTCCGTGAATGCAGCTGTAAATTCCCTGTGAGTGGAAGAAAGTAAAACATTAGCAGCAGAAGAAGATTTGAAATCATTTCACAAAATTCACAGTAAAAGTGGTTTCTACTTTATAGATATACGAAATCGAAGTATTCCCTTGCCTCAACAACTTCTCCCACAGGAAAAGCAAAGTCTTATCCAGAATGTTGTACTTCTATCAGGTCAAGGCTTTCTTTAGGAGGCTTATGAAGCAATCTGCACACCAGATCTATCTATCTAGCCTAGGATTGTCCAGTGCATTTTCAAATAGTCATACATGGCCAATAAATCAAAGAGAAGTGGTCAGTTTATGTTCTGGGGGCAATGTAGGGCAGGGAGAGGAAATAGGAGGTAATGATATCACACATACATGCAAAGGATGGATTAAGCATTTCCAGCTTATCAGGTTGGAATATGTATTACCTCATTCTTCCAAAACTCACTCTGAAGTTGAGTCTCCAACCAACTACTAGGTCTGGTTTTATACCCAATACACAAAAGCACTCTTAAGAACACTTTCTTCTCCCACTGGGTCCAGATGTAGAAGGGGAAAATATTACTGAGTGATTATACACACACACACATCAGGATATCAACATATTTATCATGTGTATGTACATGCATATGCATATATTAATATATTAACATGACATATATGTGAATTTGTAGACATACATATCCAATTGTGTATATGAGTGTGTATTGCCTATCTCCCACTCTATGCTTGTGCATACATGGTTAGTCATGGGATGCATTCCTTTCTCACCTTCCCCCTGAGAAATCCCTGGGGGATCTTCAAATCTTCAAAGCATAGTTCAAATGGTACCTTTTACATTGGGCCTCCTCTGATTTCTATCCCCAACCCAGTTATTAGTACTGTCTCTCTACCATAAAATGTCTTTCTCTTACATTGGCCCTTGCACCATTCAGTCACCCTACAAATGTGATATCTACCTGAGGGGAAGGAGAGGTGATCTCTAAAGCATTAAGGAAAATTAGATTATTTACTTTTTTTAGTGAGGTAATTGGGGTTAAGTGACTTTCCCAGGGTCACACAGCTAGTAAGTATCAAGTGTCTGAGGCCAGATTTGAACTCAGGTCCTCCTGAATCCAGGACTGGTGTTTTATCCACTGCACCACCTAGCTGCCCCCAGATTATTTACTTTTATTTATTTACTTATGAACATGACTTTGTCCATCTCAAGTGGACTTTTTTTTTTTGGTGAGGCAATTGGGGTTAAGTGACTTGCCTAGGGTCACACAGCTAGTAACTATTAAGTGTCTGAGGCCAGATTTGAATTCAAGTCCTTCTGACTCCAGGGCCAGTGCTCTATCCACTGAGCCACCTAACTGCCCCCAATTTACACTGGAAAGGATGTCCCTTACCATCTCTTTTTTTCTTTTTCTTTTTCTTTTTTTTGGCAGGGCAATTGGGGTGAAGTGACTTGCCCAGGGTCACACAGCTAGTAAGTGTCAAGTGTCTGAGTTCAGATTTGAACTCAGGTCCTCCTGAATCCAGAGCTGGTGCTTTATCCACTATGCCACCTAACTGCCTCCTTATGACTTTTTCACCTAGTAAACTGTACCTCCTAGAGGGCTGACTTCATGTGTGTCATCCCCAGTGCCTAGCCTATAATAGGTACTTAATGCATATTTGTTGAATTAAAGTGAATTGCAAATAAATTGGAAAACTGCAGCATTCCTTTATAAATTCTACTTAAACATTTTGCTTTTGCTCTTCCAAAAACTGAATTAATTTTCCCTAAGCTCAGGTGGAGTAGACTGAACTGGTGTGTGGTAGGGAGACAGGAGAGTGTTGAGAAATAAATCTTACTACTCAGTTTTTCAAGGGAGGAGAAGAACCACCTGAGATGGACAAAAAAGAGTGAACAACTCATTCTGCACAAGTCAAGAAAAAGGGGCACAAATAAAACTGTGTTGTACAGCCTCCCCCACTGCTATTTTTCTGTTGGAAACTGTGTTAATTATTCTTATAAAAAAAGAAGCACAGGACCAGAGCTAGAAGAGGCCTTAGGAGACATCTATTCTCTCATCCTCTAGTTGAGGGAACTGACACACATGAAGATTAAGTGACTTGCCCACAGTCATACAGTCAGCAAATATCAGAGTTAAATCTGAACCTAGGTCCTTAAACTCCAAACCGGGATTTGTTCCTCTATAATATATGGTTCTGCTTGATCCTAATCTTTGTTTTTTGGGGGGTGGGGGGTAAGGAATTGAGGGTTAAGTGACTTGTCCAAGGTCGCACAGCTAGTAAGCATAAAGTGTCAGAGGCTGGATTTGAACTCAGGTCCTCCTGAATCCTGGGCCAGTGCTGTATCCACTGCACCAAAAGCTACCCCCCACTCCTAAGCTTCTTGAGAGGTAAAGAAGAGTGTCTCGTCCATGTTGGTATCCTCTTTGGCAGCCACCATAGTGCTTTATATATGGAAAGAGTTCAATGAATATCTACTAACTTGAACTGATTTTATTGAAGCCCAACAGGTGAAACATAGGAGGGCTTTTAGAAACGGTCTTTCCTTTCTTCTGAATTAGATGTCTTTTAAATAAGACCCTGCCTTGAAATGAGTGTATCAATGATACCACACTTGCTGGACCATAAATACATCATGGATGGAAAGTGATTTAATTTGTGTAAATGCTCACAGATTTGTGGTTAACTTTGCCTCCTTTCTAATATCCCACTTCCTATGCCTTTTTGAAGAACATCACTTCTAGTCTCCTTGCCTGAAGTGGTAACAGAGAGAAATTTGATAAGTCTGAAATGTCCTACCTAAATGTAAAAGTCAATCAGTTCTAGTGAGTCCAAAGCCCTTCCATAAGTGTCTTTCTCCATGCCAAAGCTTAGCAATTAATATTCCCCAGCCTAAGGTAATGGTGCTTTTAACAATGACTACTTTTCTGTATCCTCACCTTCCCTAAACACTGGGTCAGGGGATATAACTCAGCTCTACCCCCACCCATCACCCTACCTCCTTTCAAACTGATTCTGCTTTTCTATTGATATCCACATTAAAATTTTGGCTTTGATATGGGTATTTCTGGCTCAAACTTTAGGGAAGGAGAAATAGAAAAAAATCAGCTGATAGAATGATAGAGAAATTTTTCAGGAAGGAAGGGGACATCAAACTGTCCCAGTGCATATCTAGCACTTACTCTGCTATAACTTTCAATCTTAGAGACTTGCCTGAGTCACTGAGAAATTAAGTGAATTGTCCAGGGTCATAGAGCAAGTTTGGGATAGAGGCAAGACTTGAACTCAGGTTTTTTGACTCCAAAGCCAGATTTATCCACCATGCCATGTAGTCTTTCTATAAATATGGTTATATCTATATGTAAGAAGCAATGTGATTTATTCCAAAGAGCAGCTTTGGAAAACCAAATGTGTTTGATAAAGAATACCACTTTGGTTTTGTGGTGAGATTATCCATATAAACTCTAAAGTCCATAAAATTATTCCAGAGGCAAAGCCTCTGTTCTGGGATTTCTTTCCTTCCCATAGTGTTGTCAGTTTCTTCTTCCATTTGTATAAATCATAGATTCCTGCTACATTCCTTTGGTACATGTTATAAGATGCCCCGGTGATCATGGGAAGGAGCTTTACAGTGAGGTAGAGGTCATCAAAAATGAGCAACAAAAACCCAAAATGGTACACCTCTTTGATCAACTGTACCCATTCCCATGGACTAGACAGCTGTGTACTACTTTTTCTTTATTGTATGTACTGTTTTGAACTATCATGGATTGTCTAAAGCCCAGCATAGATGTCCATGGAATCTACTAATTCTATACATTTGGGCTGATGTCCTTTCTCCATAGAACTGATCTCAAAAAAAAAAAAAAAAATATATATATATATATATATGTGTGTGTGTGTGTGTGTGTGTGTGTGTGTGTGTGTGTGTGTGTATAATTTTTTTCCAACCAAGGCCTTCTTCATCTCTTATTTGTTCTTTATTTGGGGAATGCACTGTTGGTTTTACTGAAATAGAGTGTAGTAGCATTATTTTTAGTAACTGAAGCCTGCTCCTTTACCAAAATATACAAGATGCTAACTGTGTTTTAAATCAACATTTGGTTTTTGTTCTAGTTCTCTCTCCTTATGCAGTGATAAAAAAGGCACTCACACAGAAGGTTAACGCAATGGCTATTCTGAGATGGGGACTATGATATATGACTTGGGGGACATGTTTCAGTTTAGAGACATTTATTTGAAATGCCTATGGTGCCCAAGAGCTAACATAGAATTACACAAATCCATTCTCCTAGCATGGCAATGAAAGCCTATTTGCTACAAGTTCAGCATGCGTACTGGAGAAAGGAAGAGAAAGGGAGAAATAGTCCTTCATTGTAGTCCTAGTCAAAATGTAGATATTTGTATGGGCAAGACAAAGCAGCATCCACTGGAGATGCACACCAGGATGTCTGAGATGCAATACCAACTCAGGGAATAGAGTGAATTCCTAATCAATGAAAAAAAATGGAAAAAAAAAGGGGAATGACAGTAGCAGATCTCAAACTATCCTACTAAACTGTAATCATCAAATGCATTTGGTGCTGGCTAAGAAATAGAGAGGTTGATCAATATTAGATATATTACACAATATATAGAAGCAAATAAACACAGCAACCTAGTGTTTGATAAACCCCAAAATCCCAGGTACTCATTACTGGACAAAAACTGTTGGAAAAATTATAAAGTAGTACAGCAGAAATTAGGCATAGACAAACATCTTGCACTATATACCAAAATAAGCTCAATAGAAATAAAGTGATATCATAAACATATTAATGGAGGGTGGAAGAAATTACTTGTAAGATCTACAGATTGGCAAGAATTTGTAACTAAAAAAAGAGATAAAGATGTTCACAGAAGATAAGATTAATAATTTTAACTACATAAAATTTTAAAATTTTATGCAAAAACACCCCAAGCAGCTAAAGTTAGAAGAAAAGCAGGAAACTAAGGGGAAAATCTTTGCATTAAGTTTTTCTGCTCAAGGTTTCATTTCTAAAATATATAGGGAACTGAGTCAAATTTACAAGAATAAGTGTCCTCCAACTGATAAACGGACAACAAATATGAAGAAATCTAATCTATCAATAGCCACAGGGAAAAAATGCTCTTAATTGCTAAAATTAAAGAAATACAAATAAAACCAACTTTGAGGTACCAATTCCTACCCATTTCGTTGACCAAGATGATAAAAAAGGAATATAACAAATGTTAGAGGGGATATGGGAAAACAAGTACACTAAGGCACTGTTGGTAGACCTGTGAACCAGTCCAACAATTCTGGAAAGCAATTTGTCCAAAGAATTATTAAACTGTGCATATACTTTGACCCAGATACTAGAGCTATTCTTCATTGAGGTCAAAGCAATAGATAAAGAAGCCACATGTACAAAAATAATTGTAACAACTCTTTCTGTGACCACAAAAAGAAGGGAACTGAGGATATTCCCAACAAATGGGGAATTGCTGAACAAGTTAAGGTAAATGAATGTAAAGGAATGCTATGGTGCTATAAGAAATAATGAGTGGGCACAGCTAGGTGGCACAGTGCATAAAGTCCTGGATTCAGGAGAAACTGTGTTCAAATCCGGCCTCAGACATTTGACACTTATTACCTGTGTGAACCTGGTCAAATCATTTAACCCTCATTGCCCCACAAAACAAACAAACAAATGAATAAATAAAAAATAATGAGGGGATAGTCTCAGAGAATTATGAGAACACATGTATGAACTTATTCAAAGTGAAGTGAGCAGAACCAGGAGAAAAATTAATATAATAACAGCAATATTGTAAAGATAATGAACTTTGAAAGACTTAGTAACTCTAAACAGCACAATGACCCACCATAATTCCAAAGGACTTATAATGAAACATGCTATTCACCTCCAGAAAGAGAAATGGATTCAGAGTACAGATTAAAGTACCTCTTTCTCTCTCTCTCTCTCTCTCTCTCTCTCTCTCTCTCTCTCGCTCTCGCTCTCGCTCTCGCTCTCGCTCTCGCTCTGTGTATGTGTGTGTGCCCAACCTTATGCCCATGCATGCACATGTACATTCCCATGCATTTGTGTTTGGGCATAACTTATATGGAAATTCATTTTTCATGATTATATTTGTTGTAATCAGCTTTGTTTTTGTTGCCTTCTCAATATGTGGGAGAGTGAGAAAGAGAGGGAGAGAATTTGGAACTGAAAATAAAATAAAATTGGGGACAAAAAAGAGTGAACATCTAACCATTCTACTAAAACAGTGATAAGCTCAAAATTCTGATGTCATAATTCAGCCTCATGGTTATTCTAGTAAAATACTTCAAGGTTTCAGTTTTGCTTTCTATACCAGGAAAAAAAAATTGCTGTTCTGAACTTGTTGGGTTAAAGCATTTCCAGGTTTTTCATCAGAAAATCCCTATGCAGATGCTTTGCTAAAAACCGTACATTTTGGAGGGGATATGGAAAAATTGGGACACTAATTCACTGTTGTTGAATTTGTGAACTGTTCCACCCTTTCTGGAGGACAATTTGGAACTATGTCCAAAGGGCTATATACCAGCAATACCACTACTGGGTCTGTATCCCAAAGAGATAAAAAAGGAAAAGGACCTATTTGCACAAAGACATTTATAGCAGCTCTTTTAGTAGTGTCAAAGGTTTGGAAATTGAGATGTTCATCAGTTGGGGAATGGCTGAAGAAGTTGTGGCATGTGATTGTAATGGAATGCTATTGTGCTATAAGAAATTATGAGAAAGATGCTCTTGGAAAAACCTGGAAAGACTTATATGGTCTGATACAAAGTGATATATACTGTGTACAAAGTAACAGCAATATTATAAGATGATCAGCTGTGAATGACTTAGCTACTCTCAGCAATACAATGATCCAAGAGAACTCAGAAGGACTCAAGATGAAAAATTCTATCCATCCCCAGAGGAAAAAAATAACTAATTATGTGTGAATACAAATTAAAACATATTTTTCCTTTATTTTTGAGGGTTTTTGTCTATATTTTTTTTTCACAACATAACTAATATGGAAATATTTTGCAGGACTACACATCTACAACTTATATTGAATTGCTTGCCTTCTCAATTCGGGGAGAGGAGGAAAGGAGAGAATTTGGAATTTAAAGTTTTAAAAATGAATGTTAAAACTGTTTTTATATGTAATTGCAGAAAAATAAATTACTAATAAAAAAACAAAAAAGAAAGAAAGAACAAGCAGGGGTGCTTTCAGGAAAAACTGGAAAGAATCACTTGAACTGATACAAAGTAAAGCAAGCAGAACCAGGAGAACACTGTACACAATAACAGCAATATTGTATGATGATCAATTGTGAATGACAGCTATTTTCAGAAATACAGTGATCCAAGACAATTCCAAAGGACTCATGAAAAATGCTGTCCACCTCCAGAGAAAGAATTGATGTGGTCTGGATGCAAATTGAAGCATACAATTTTTCACTTTCTTTACTTTTTGAGAGGAGGTATGTTTTCTTTAATAATATGACTAATATGGAAATATGTTTTGCATGACTGCATATGTATAACCCATATCAAATTGCTTTCTTTTGGGGGAGGGAAGAGGAAAGGAAAGAATTTCAAACTCAAAATTTAAAATGTTAAAAATAGTTTTTATATGTAATTGAGGGAAATATTTTTAAAAGTTGAATTCTTTGCTATTGGGGAAGGAACACAGGGGGAAAGCAAATGATGTCAAAAAATAACCATAAATAAAAATCTATTTAAAAAAAAGAAAATTCCTTCAAAATGTTTCTTTGAATCTCCAGGTCAAGGTTGTGGTTGTGGTTATGTGTATATGCATAGTGTTTCTACACGTGTGCATATGTATATATGCATGGGCATTTGGGGGATACATTATGCATTCATGCATATATAACAAATTATTGTTCATTGAATTGAATGGAATTGTATTTGCATACAGCTGAATGTGCCTGAGACTGCAGATTAGGTGAGTGGAAGCATATGATAATTTCACAATGGGCCAGTAACCTCTACATTTTGAAGACTGGCAACACTTGGCTGGGGTGGGGCAGTTCTGCTTGTATACATGAGTTTTTCTCAGGTTTCAGAGGGCTGTGCAATTCATCTGCATGTAAAATCAAACTTGAGACATTATGCCTTTTCTGAATTTAGACACTACTGGAACATGGTTCTCTGAAGAAAGAGCAGGCCAGCTTTGACAGTTGTTGAATCACTATCTTTTGGTCATTTTATTGCTACATAGTGACATTCTCAAACATTTTGCAGTTGGCTTTTAAAAGTCAAAAAACAAGAAAATGCTATTAAATAGGACACTTTCTTCCTTTTACAAGTCAACTTGTACTTGGAAGAAATAACCACTGTCCATGGGAAGTTAAGGTCAAGAGATTGAGGATGATTTCCCCTATGTAACAGTAAGTCCCCAAGGGAATTGAAGTGTGCTCATGGGAACTACTATGAGAGATAAGATATGGGGTATATGTAATGATTCCTGAGAAAGTACTATGATGCAAAATAGAGGCTAGAGTCATCAGTGAATTCATATTTACTTGGAAAGTTTGAAGGAAATGAAAAGACTAGGCAGGACTATGGTAAACTTTTAGAGAGAGGAGGGAGAAAATTTCATTTGCTTCTCCTAATGATTATCCATCAACTTTTCCTCCTTAAAGACTTCCCTGTGCTATTAGATAATGGAATGTATCGCCAAAAACAAGCAAGATTGTTGAGAAAATTTGGCAAGGTGCATTTAGTTATGATAATTCCTCCCTCATTTACCTATAAAAACTACTTAGTAATTGGCTGATAGACTTATCTTAAATTTGGCATAGCACCTAACTGTATGCACACATGGTATTATTTTTAAGCAATATGTGTATTTAGATGGCATCAAACTAATTAGGAAATATGTATTTGCATAGTACCCAGCTTTAGAGTATAATAGTGTGGGGGAAAATCCTCCTTTAGAAGACTTGACACAAAACTAATGTTTGTTTGTCTCTGGAATATCTTGCGTTCTTAAAAATTCTGAATGTTATTAACACACTAATTTTCTTTTAAGAAGCCAATTTAGTTTACTCAATAAATATGTCTTTAGCTAGAAAGCAATGTTCTAACAAAGTTTTCCACTTTGTTCTTCATTCTTGCCTATTAGCCTGATATTGTGTTTAGACCACACAATTGCTATGAGGAACATGCATGTGCAAAAAGAGAAAAAGATTTTACACACACATACATATAAATATATTTACATACACATATATACATGTGTGTGATTATATATATTTATAGATATATATTTATGTCTATGGGATAATAAGTGGGATAATCCATTTACCAACTCCATTATAGTATCGCTGTATAGATCTAAAGAGATAGCATGCAGGCTGTCCCAAATGTCTTAGTGTATTTATTAGCTTTAGGAGCTTAAAACAGCATGAAGACCCTGTATGTGAAAGTGTCTTCTAATCATATATACTTCAAGTATCTATAATTTTGTTAGTGGGTGGCATTCACTCCACCAAAAAAGATAGCAGATAGCAACTGCTCTATAATTAAGGAGATAGATGTTCAGAGTTGCTGTAGCTATGACCCGAATGGTGATGAGCTTAGTACACTTAACTGATCCCCAGATGACAGACATATATGGCTAATCTTACAGTCATTACTTGAAGCCTTTCCAATTTTATAGGTCCAACCAGAACTTGTGCTCTTCTGATCTAGCCTTTGAGAAGTCAGGGTTATTTCTCTGCTACTATATAAATGTTAGTTACTTTTAGTATTCATGTTAAAAATGATAACCTATAAACCCCTCCAGAATGCCTAACAAAGAGTCAGAGAGAAAATAGTTATAATTGGTTGGGGGGATAGACAGAAATAGGGAGTGTAGAGGAGAACTACTATTAGGAGGGAGGAAAATGATGGTTAAGTCTTGCTCAGTTTTGGTTCATCTTGTAAAAGGAAGTGAACTGAAATTTTACTGACCCTGCTGATGGAGAACAACAGTCCTGGCCTGTCTGTGCACACTCCAGTGAAGCAAAACCTGAGTTTCCAGTAAAACAAATGTTCCCAGACGAAGGTGATGAGGCTGAGAGCCATGGCAGCAGCAAGCATGTAGAACACTCCTGCCATGTTGTCAATGTCCAGCTGGCTGCTCATCACTTCATTCTTCTCATTGTGGCAGATTCCTGTCAACCACAGGGTCTCCAGCTCCTCCATCTCTCCTAAAGGGACCAACATATTATTTAGTAAGGATGAGGAGAAACTTCCCTTTATTCCTTTCCTTCTTCCCCAATACATACCTGGGGTAATACAAATCAGAAAGTTGGATTCATTTAGAAAGATTAGTCAATTATTTTTTAATTATTAAGCACCCACTATCTGCCAAGCACTTAGGCTATTGCTAAACATAAAACATAAAATCTAAACAATCACCGTTCATGAGGTTCTTATACTACATTACATTTTCCTGTAACCTCTATACTTAAATACATGAACTCAAAAGGAAAATCTAAAATTCTTCCAAAATGCCTCATCCCCAAACTCAATCACCTCCCCAGCTCAAGGTGAAATTCAAGAAATTTGTAATGGTGTGTAAAGTGTCTTGTACCATAGTGAGCATTGAGAGATTAAATAATGAGTCAGAAGCAAGACTTTGCATCCAGGTTTTCCTGACTCCAAGACTGGTTCTCTATCCATGTGTCATGCTGCCTCTCAATGCTTTGCATATAGAAAGACTTCAATAAAGGACTTTTTTGTTTGTTTTTAAACTGAATTACTCTTCTTTTTCTTTCTTTCTTTTTTTCTTTGAGGGGCAATGAGGGTTAAGTGACTTGCCCAGGGTCACACAGCTAGTAAGTGTCAAGTGTCTGGGGCCAGCTTTGAATTCAGGTCCTCTTGAATCCAGCTGGTACTTTATCCACTGCACAACCTAGCTGCCCCTTAAACTGAATTACTCTTTAAGAACAATTTCCCATTTAAAAACCTTTAACAACAAAGAAGTTTGGTAGTTTACCTGTAGCAGTGACTCAGGTATATTAGGTAGAGGGTTGTTCTAATCTCTACTTCCCTTCTGCCATCAATGCTATTCCCTCCAGACCCCTCCCCAGTCTCTAATAATGCAAGATTCCCCTTAAGTCATTTGCCTGTTTGGCTTTGCATACATACAGAGGCGATTGTCTATGGGGACCCTGTGTTGTTGTTTCATTAGCCACAACACCTAACAGATTTCTGCAGTCTGCCACCCTCCACGTGCCTTGCTGTGTATGTTTTTTGCTTCCTTGCCTTGTAACAACACCAGCTGCCATCCTTTAAAAATATCATGTGCTGCTCATTTTCCCCCTTTACAGTACTATAAGGACATGGGAATGTTCTTCTGGCAAGTCTGCCATGGTTACAGAAGTCCTCAATGTTCTTCCTTTTGTTTTAGTAGATCATGTGTGTGTGTGTGTGTGTGTGTGTGTGTGTGTGTGTGTGTGTGTGTGTGTGTGTGTGTGTGTGTGTGTGCATTATGCAGGTATAGATGTCATATATAATCAGAAACAAGAACCCAGGTCTTCCTTTTTCAAAGATTAGGCCTTTTATCCACTGTGCTCTAGTGACTCTCACATAAAATTTAGTAGATGATTAACACATGTTTATTAAGTTTAATTGATTCACTAAGGTTGGATTTAGGAGGGTCCAGGAAAGAGACTGTATACTTACTACCCAGGCCTAATTCCAGATGTCTTTCCTTTGACTAATAGAATTTGAACTTAGCTGCATGACCTAGGACAGGTTTCCTAACTTCCTTAGATTTCAGTTTTCTTTATCCATAAAATGAGTGAATAATCTCTGTCATGCCTTCTGGTTCTATTCTTAGGAATATATGATCTCTAGTTCTTAAAATAGCTTGCATTTTACTGAACAAAGAAACATTGGAAGAAGTATTTTATTTGCCCTTTTCCCAAAGAAGTATTGGACCTTTTATGTAGCAAATAAGACAACGCACTAAAACTCAGTTAAGATCATAGATCTTCCACAGCTCTTATTATTATATAATTTATCTGGTAATGTAATGGCCTGCCTTGTGACATCCCTTCTGCTGCAATCTTGAAAAGGTATTCTAACCTCTGATGATTATTAATCTTTCCGCTTTTATGTATTCTTTACAACTAGATAGTAAACTCCTAGAGGGAAGGGACTGACTTATGTACATCTTCGCATGCATTCCCCAATAGAATCTTGTATATAATAAATATTATATTATATATAATAAATAAATAAAGGAAAGAAAGAAATATTGATTTGATTTCTCTTTTAGCAAATTAAGAAACAGTAAAATTTGGTGGATACAGGGCTCTCTATCCTGCAACAAAAAGTTGTAGGTTTGATTCCTACTTTTAACACAAACTGTATCCCTAGAATTAGTCACTGTAGCTTTCAGTGCCAGAGGTGTCAAGACACACAACACTCCCAGTAGGTCTGAATCAGAGTAAAATTTACTTAGGAAATATTTAATAAAATTTATCTTAAAATATAATACAACATAGATAGTGTTAATTTGTGGTTTTCTAAGTCAATATGCTCCACTTAGGGATCTGCTTATATTTTTGACACCATTTTGGGGGGATTGACAACATTACTCGAGGCAACTCTGAAATAATATATTGAGGAAGAAGAGATTGTCCTATATTTGTAAAGAGAGTCTCCACATCTGTATTTCTTTATCGCAATTTGCTCAGAGAACTACTTCCCACCTTCCAGCCATTACAAGATTTTAAATTGGGTAGGAATGCAAGATTTTCAGTTCTGGAATGTTTCTACTTCCCACACTAATATACTGCAGGTATAGGGAGAAAGAATCAAAAGATTTTTTATGAGATTGAGCAGAGGACAAAGAAGGCTAGGTATTTTGCATGATGGAGAAATCAGGGATCTTAAAAAAAAAAAAAAAGCACAACCATCTAAAGCTTGGCCTATTAACAGTTTTCTGATTTGTCCAAAGAAAAAACTTTGGAGAATGATTCAATCACAGCACATATATTCTCCTTAGTGCTCAGAAAGGCACAAGCTAAATCACCTCGTGCAGGTATTAGAGAAGTAGGCTGGTCTTTGCCTAGGGCATGCTCCTCTCTCCTACCTGTAATGCCACCAGACAGTTGGAATCTCTACACCAGCAAGGACCATGCTTTTATTGAAGAAGAAACTACATGTCAGCCAGAGGAAGCCTGTGTTTCTTACTACATTGCTGCTGAGAGGAAAGAACAGGTCTAACTCCCCTAGCATTGTATGCCATCTTCTTTTCAATTCAGCCTAGGTAAAGATGCAGAACTCCAGGGGAGCAAAAAAAAAAAAAAAACAATAGCAAAGGAACAGTAGATTTCTTCTCCCAGAGCGTGTCTAAGCATGGCTTCAGCTTTAAAGGCACTGATAGAATACCCACAAAAATCACCCAGTCTATGGCTGAAATTGGCAGGTATTCTACCCTTTTACATATAGAGTGGGGAAAATCAACTTGTAAAGAGATAGTTTGAAATGAAAGATGGATACCTTTTAGTTTTACTTAAAGTAAAACTTAACCTCTTAACCTTAACTAAACTCTCTGGGCCTGTTTCCTCAGCTTTCAAATTAAGAGGTTGGGTCAACACTAACTCTATGATCCTATTATTCAATGAATGAAAGACATGTTAGTGACAGAGGCAGGACTCAGTCCTGGTCCCTGGGATTCCAGTCTTTCCAAAACAATGGATGGGGTCTCTCCGGGTCCCTTCTAACTCTATGGATATAATGTGGTTATCCTGACCAAAGGAAAGATCTACCATGGTGAGATATGTCTTTGATATTTGAAATATCAAAAGCTAGTTCATTATTTCTCTTTAGATATTTTTTCTCAGTATTTTCTTAAGGGCTAGAGGAACTATCCCTCTTTTCAGATTGTATTTAGCCCTAGCATATAGCATGCCAGAGAGCTAAGGGGATTGCTTCTAGAAAGAATTTTTATATCATCCAATGCAACTGGACTTTAGACTTTCCTAGCTTTTCTCCCCCAAGGCATTTGTTGAAAAATCCATTATGAATCTGCATCCCTTAGGCCTCTTTAAGTGACAGAGATCTCTGTGGCATACATGCTGAAGGAAATCTACACACACACAAACACATACACACACGTCTACATTTTGTTCCACCAACACAGAACACAGTCCCTCTATGACTTAATAAATAGGTAGCCTTGGTGAGCTCTTACTGATGAAAAATTCATGCCAAGGGCCAATGTGGCAATGAGTGACTACACTTGAAATGATGATATTGGAAAAGACAGAGCCAATGGACTGAGAAGTAACATCTAACATCTACCTCTCTCTCATATTTGGGAAAACCAAAACCAAAACAGTCTCCATTTTAAAAATATATATATTTATTAATTGTGATGTAGTAAACATTTTTTTTATTTGGATTCTCTAGCTATCAGTTCAGTATCCTTATGCTTAGCCATGATAATAATAACACTAAGAGTAATAGTAATAACAATAATATGGACTAATGCTATTATTCAATTACAAAAACGTAGCTGTTTTATCTATCTTGCAATAGTTTATAAAACATGAAATAAAAAGGATAATAAGATAGCAACTTGTCTGGGGATCATTTCTACCTTAATCCCATAGGAATTATATGATATGAATAATGCTGCTGTTGATTATAATGGTGAAAATTCAAATTTAACGCTTGCAAAGTACACTATACACATTAACATTTCATACAATAACCATTGAAAGTAGTACTATTATTATTTCTATTTTATAGATTAAGAAACAGAGGCACAAAGAGACTAAGTGGCTTCCCTAGAATCACACAATTGGTAGGTAATAGATTGAGGGAGCCAAAGGTCTAGAGTTCAAAGGGATGTCAGAGGCCACTTAGTTCAATCCTTTCATTTTTGCCAGTGAGAAAATTGAGACCAAGAAAGTTTAAGTGACTTACACAAGGACACACAGTAAACATCTGAGAGTCTGAAGTGAGATTTCAAACCAGATTTTCCTAACTCCAAACCTAGTATTTGTATTACTACACCATACTTTTAAATTGTTGGCACCCAGGTTGGGTGGGAGTCACACTAACTAAATGAATATGGAAGACTGAACACAGAGAGCAGAAGCAAATTTGGGGGCTGGTGTAGGGGCGCAGGAACTTGGAGATCCTTTAAGATGAATAAGGGCACATACTGTGGGCTATTGGAGAAAGAAAATGTGGAAAGGCATAAAGTATTCTTTTTAAAGTACAACAGAGTTAAGATCGTTGCTTGGATGCATAAACCAGATTGGTGAATTTAGAACTATGGATACCTTGGGAAAAAGTGTCCCTATTCAGGGAGAATATGGAATATGATCAGATATAGGGTCTAAATCTTATGAAAGCAAATTTTTAAAAGTTCAAAGAAGAGGTAGAATGATTTCAAGATTGGATCAGAGACTCTAAAAGGAAAGGTGGTTCTAGAGGTTCTCAGGAACAAAATTCGGACAATCACAGATGATATGACTACAGAAGAAAAGAGGAAGTTTCTTAGGAAAAACAGTATCACTTCCTGACAAACAGTCCTTTTCATGAGTTCAGTTTGAAAATGAGCAGCATGTGTAAAACATAGAATCAGGGACAGACAACCAAGGAAGCAAATAAAAAGTAGGACAAATGCAAGGAACAGGAAGGCTTTGAAGTCAATATATAGGACAACCTGAAGCTTAGTAGTAAAATCTCTGGGAAATATACAGGAGCATCGAGGGCTAAGAATTATTGTAAAGCAGAAGTCTAGTGTGGTTTAAGTCCAAGGGAGATATGCTAAGGAATCCATGCTTGGAGACAAGATTAGGAGGTAGGTGGTAAGTGTGTTGCCATGTAAGAGAGTGGTGTTAACCCAAATTTGTCTCAAGCTAGAAGTTTTTGCATCCTTCCCAGTCAGGGATGACGCAAGGGACAGGAACTGGGGTCTAAATGGTTAGATATCTGTTGTTCTGAAAAAAAATCAAGTTCAATATGAGTCAGCAGTGTTATTTGGCAGTCTCTTGAAAGCTAATTAGATCTTGGTCTGCATTAAGAGAGCCACAGTTTCTAGAAATAATAGGATCCATACCTCCCATATATGCCTGCTTGAACAACATGTGCAGCACTGTGTCCAACTCTGGACCCCATCGTGTGAGGATATGAGAAGATGGAGAAGATCTAAAAAAGGGCCACTAGGATGATGAAGAATCTTGAGTCCAGGAACAGCTATCTTGAATCCAGGAACAATGAATAGAGTACTGGTCCTGGAGTTAGGAAGACCTAGGTTCAAACCAAACCTCAGATACTTACTAGCTGTATGACCCTGGCCAAGTCACTAAACTGCTAATTACCTTGCTTTCCTCATGCTTAAAATGGGGATAGCAATTCCATTGACCTGCCAGGGTTGTTGTGAAGATCAAATGAGGTAATGAGGTAATAATTGTGAAGTATAATGAGAATTTTAATAATAGTACAGCATCTGGTGCATAGTAAACATATATAAATATTAGTGGTGATGATAACAACGATGATGATGGTGGTGGTGATGGTAGTGGTGGTGGTGATTATGATGGTGGCAGTGGTGGTGGTGGTGAGGATCAAGTGAAGGAAGTGGACAGGTTTGGCCTGGAAAAGAGAAGACTCAGGAGGGAGAAGATAGCTCTTCAAGCATTTGAAAGGCTGTCATGTATAGTAGGGATTAGATTTGTTCCATTTGTCACCCAGGGACAGAAACAGCAGTAACAGGTGGAAGTTACCAAGAAGTAAATGTAGGTTTGGTGTCAGGGGAAAAGAAAAACAACTTTCTAACAATTACAGCTGCCCCAAAGTAGAATAGCTGCCCCAGGAAATTATTTATCTCCTGTTTTCAGGCAGAGGTTGAATAACTACTTCTCTGCAATGTGATAGTAGGGATTATTTGGGGAGATGAGTTGGACGAATGATGATTGAAGCCCCTTCCAACTTTAAAATTCTGGTGTTCTGTGAAACTTGGCTAGCGTATTTCTTTTGTGGTTATTTCAGTTTAGAGAAATAGATTTTTACGTTTGTATTAGTTTCTCTTTAGTGAAAATTCTTTTTGAACAAAATAATAATAATAATATAAATGTTAAAGCCCAGAATGAGCTCAGGCTTGGGCTAGGTTCCTCAAAAAAAAAAAAGCCTGGCACATATTTCTGAGACACAGAGATTCAGTGAACAAAGGACACATTTGCTAATGGGCCAAAAGTGTAATAATGATCATGATGACAAGGAAGGAGTCAAAATAGTTGACAATCCACTTAATTCCATCTTCTCAGAGAAGGTGAGTGATCTTCAGTTTGTAAAAATTAGACTAAACCTGGTGATCTGGGAACTGAGGCTGAATATGGATGAGGAGATAGTCAAAGAGCAACAAGCAATTAATGAGCTTCAGTGTCCTGGCCTGGGAGAATAATAACTCAGGACACTGAAAGCACTTAACATATGTGATCAATGAACCATTCCTAGGCATCTAATGTAGCACAGGGTAGTAGAGAGAGCACTGAACTTGAAATCAGGAAGACAGGCTTCAAATCCCATCTCAGACACTTTCTAACTGTGTGGCCCTAGACAAGTCCCTTAACTGCTGTGTGCCTCAGTATCCTTATCTGTAAAATGCAACAGTTGAGCTTAATGGACTCCAAGGTCCCTTTCAGCTCTACTTCTATGATTCTGTGGTCCTTCTGCATCATAGAAGAGGTGACTTCTTCAAGGTCACATGGTTAATAAGTTGCTTCCTACTACAACTAAAACTAGGAACTAGAACTCAGGGCTTTGATTCACACCATCCGGAATTCCCTACAGCAAAGATCCTAGAAAAAGAGTAGATCTGAACTGTTGTCATCATTAATACCATCAACTAACTAAATATATACTGGGCTCATGGAATAAATGGCCTGTTGGGATAACTGGAAGAAATATGCTCCTGCTCTCTGTGGGTTCATAAAAGGAGGAACCTTTTGAAATCCCTGAGAAAGAGAAAGGGAAATAGTTGTTCCTGTTTCTTTTATTTATTTATTTTAATGAAAAAGGACTTTGGAGAAAGTCTGTCACTATGAATATTATAGGCTTTCCAGGGGAAACAAATAACAGCACCAGCAATAATAATAATAATAACAATAATAACAACAATGGGAACAACTGTGCCATCTGTCTGGGTAACACTTTGTAGTCCACTAAATGCTATCTCATTAATTATTTCATCTGGTTCTTTCAAGATCTCTATGAGGCACAATCCTAAGAATTTCACAGTTGGAAGGGGCTTCATTGCTATCCAGTCCAACTCATATCCCCAAAAGAATTTCCAATTACAGCACACCAAAATTTGCTTTAAAACCTCAAATAAAAGGGCACAGTGGATAAAAAACTGGCCCTGGATTCAGGAGGACCTAAATTCAAAGCCGACCCCAGACACTTGACATTTACTAGCTGTGTGACCATGGGCAAGTCACTTAACCCTCATTGCCCTGCCCAAAAACGAAACCTCAAATAAGGGGCAACCTACTTCCCCTGAGGCAGCTCTTTCTGTTTCTACATCTACTTCTTAGAAAGTGCCTCCCACCCTATATTGAAAGCCTAAATTTGCTTCGGATCTTTCCATTTATTGTTCGTTATTATGCTATTATGCCCTATTATGCTATTTATTACAGCCTAATGAAACAATTCAAAGGAAATCCACACAGGCAGGCAAGGAATCCATCCTATCTCATTTTTACAGGTGAAGAAAATTAATCTCAGAAAGGGGAAGTGACTTACTCAAAGTCACGCAGCTAATAAATGACAAGACTGACAGCAGATTTAGGCTTCTGGTTATAAATTCACTCTGCCTTGTACTGTACTGATGATAGACATTATCTATGATTGAAACATGCCCAGTGAATTTTGCTATTGCTTTTTGCAATTGCTATTCTTGTTATTGCTTATTTTTTCCCCAGTTTCCTATAAACGCTGAGTTAGGGAGAGGTTTGTGTTAAGCCATCCAGACACTTTCTCGGTCACCTTAATGAGCAATCGCACAGACATGGGAGATGGCTGCCCAGGATTATGGAGGTCATTTGTGGCCATGGATCAGAAAGAAGCAATTGAGTCACCTAAGAATTGAATTTGCCTCGGAGACTTCATGGTCATTATCTGGGTAAGCCACTAAATCCCAGGCCCTGAGTCACCACAATTGGAAGAAAAAGAATCCTGGGGGTCCATGATTTCTGCAGGGCCCTGTGGATTCATTGAGCATTTATTGGAAGTAACTTTCTTTGGTAAAACTATACAGGATTCTGGAATCCTAAAAATAGTACTACTGATAATCATCAGAGCTAGCATTTGTATAGCATTTTCATATTTGTAAAGTACTTTCTATATTGTCTCATTTGAAATTCACAACAACCCAGTGAGGCAATGCTATTATTATACCCTTTTAAAATGAAGAAACTGAGTCAGACACGGGTTAATTAATTTGCTGAGAGTCACCCAACTAACAAATGTCCAAAACAGGTTTTGAACTCAGGTCTTCATGACTTCAAGCCCTACACTCTATCCACTATGCCAACTAGTTACCTAATATATAAAACAAAACTGGAAAATAACCTTTTCTATTAAAAATGCTAAAATATTCTCTTTCCATGTAATTCTAAGAGGTCAAATCACCAAAATAGAATGAAAACCTGCCTAATCCCAAATTGATACCATCCACCGCCCACTATCTCATTTAGCCAACCAGACAGGGAACATTCAGAATATATATTTTATCTCACTCTTTCAAAATTATCTTTCTCCTCTCCAAAGGAGTTCTGAGTGGGCTAAGATTTCAGATCTCCTTGCCAGGAACTGGGTGTAATCTTATGCAGTACAAGGTCCACTGAGCTTTGCTTAGGTATGGGAAATGAAAGAGGTTACCTGTATTGGGCAGCAATGCATAGTGTAAAGAGGAAAAGATGCATTCAAAAACAAAAACAAACAGGCTTAATGTACCATCTGCCATTCATTAGTTTCCTGAATTTTGAGCCTTATATATCTCATTTCTTCTTATTATTATAAGTAATAATAAGATCTAGCATTTACATAAGTGCTTTAAGGTTTGCAAAGGATTTTGCATGGGTTATCTCAATTGATTGGCACAATAATCTTGTGAGTTAGATGAGGAAAGTAAGGCTCAGAAAGGTAGAGTAACTTTTTTTAAGGTCACACAGGAAGCAAGTGGGAGATATAGCATTTGAAACCAGGTCCATTAGCTTTAAGTCCTATAAGGACTGGAATTGTAGATTCATAGGTCTGGAGCTGGAAAGCACCTCAGGCAGCATCTAATCCAGTGCCCTTATTTTACAGATGATGAGAGTAATGCCCATGACGGTAAAATGACTTTCCTAAGGTCATGCAAGTATTAAGGGCCAAGATGTACCATGCTGTCTCCTAAATGATTTCACTAGTGTGAAGGGAATCTTGGTAGAAAAATGCAGATTACAACCTATCTATGATTTAGGAGATGAATTCCTGAGAGTTGTGTGAGGTTACATGGCCTGTTTAGGGCCAAACACCTAGTAAGTTTCAGAGGGGCAGTTAGTGGATAGAGCACTGTGCCTGGAGTCAGGAAGATATCTTCCTGAGTTCAAAATCTAGCCTCAGACACTTACTAGTTATGTGACCCTAGGCAAGTCAATTAACCAGCCTCAGTTCCTCATCTGTAAGGAAATGGCAAACCACTCCAAGTGTCTTTGTTAAGGAAACTTCAAATGGAGTCATGAAGCATCCTGTTCAGTTGAAATGCCTAACTACAACAAAGTTTCAGAGATAGAATTTGAACACCGGTTTTCAGAGGGGTGATGCCAAGATGGTGGAAGAAAGACACTAAACGCACAGAGCTCCTGATATTGTTACCCCAAAAACAGCAATAAAAGAACCCATGGAACAGAAAAACCCACAAAAATACCAGCCGAGATTATTTTCCAGCTATAGATGAAATAAAAGGGGCCAAAGCTGGGCTGCGAGTAAAGTCCAACACTGCGATTGTGCTGACAGAGACCCCAGGCACGCAGTACCAGAGGAAGTTAACCCCTGAGCCTCCAAATCAGCTGCAGCACCAGTGTCTTCTGGAACAGATCTTGTGGTCAGGTGAAAGGGCTGAATGGCTGGCCTGGGGAAAAAGTGCAGGGGTATCAGCCAGGGGGACCTAGGAAGGAATTCGGTTGCCCCACCCCAGCAGGGAAACCAGGAAGAAATCCTGAGCAGTGGGAGGCCCAGGTGGGGGAGGGGCACAGGCTTGTCAAAGCTAAAAACCACCACAGCACTCTGCTGGCTGGTTAACTAGCAAATTGGCTTGAGGTTATCTTCGGACCAGAGAACAGGCCAGGCAAGAGAAAAACCTGCTCCCCCTTAAAGCAAAACACCTGGGACCCTCTGAAGCTGGGGACAATAGTGTAGCCTAGAAGCAGGGCCCCCAGATGGGTTATTAAAAAGTCAAGTAAAAGATGAGCAAGCAAAGAAAGTTCAGAACTATAGAAAGTTTCTTCAGCAACAAGGAAGATCAAGGTGCACCCTAAGAAGAGGAAAACAACCTCAGCACACGTACATCCAAAGCTTCCAAGAAAAATATGAACTGGTCTCAGGCCATCGAAGCTCTCAAAAGGGACTTCGAAGAGAAAGTAGGAGAGATAGAAGGAAGATGTAGAGAGAGGGAGGAAAGAATGGAAAGAGAAATGAGAGCAATGCAGGAAAGTCATGAGGAAAAAGTCAACAGTTTGAAAAGTCAAATGGAAAAGGAGATAAAAAAGCTGTCTAATGAAAATAATTGCTTAAGAATTAGGATGGAACAAATGGAAGCTAGTGACTTTATGAGAAACCAAGACATGCTAAAGCAAATCCAATTCAATGAAAAAATAGAGGGCAATGTGAAATATCTACTTGGAGAAACAGCTCACCTGGAAAATAAATCCAGGAGAGATAATTTGAAAATCATTGGACTACCTGAAAACCATGACCAAAATAAGAGCTTAGACACCATCATCTTCCAAGAGATTGTCAGGGAAATTGCCTTGATATTCTAGAAGCAGAAGCTAAAATAGAAATTGAACCCCAGTTTTCCTATATTCATACAATTCAGGTCTAAAGGAAAAAAAATATAAATGCAGCATAATGCCTCCATTTGTGGAACTTACACAATCATGGTGAAGATAAAACAAAAATACAAGTAACAATAACAAAAAATAGAAGATAATTAGTATATCAGAGGTTGAAGATGTTATGGGAGTTCAAAGAATGGAGAAAACACTTTAAGTCAAGTATTTAGGAAAAAGCTTCATGGAAGAGGGAGCATGTAAACTGGACCTTGTGGTCAACAAGTGAAAATGGGGAAGGGGTGGAGACAAGATATGATGAATGTAAAGTCCTTTATAAGGTGAGCTGTTATTATTTACTATAAATTCTGGAGAAGTATTGTTAAATGGGTAGAGCTTTGTCAAGCATCAAACCAACTGGTCCAGATTTTCATTCTGAGGATAGGGTTGGACACAGAGGACCCTCTGGAGGTTAGAAAGAACACAGGAAACCTTAAATCCCATCATTAAGAAGAATCCCTGGCCCACAGTGTGCTTCTCAGGAAGCTGCTTGATTTTTGCAGTTCGCAGTTGCCTCTTTGGGTAAAATAAAGTTTGCTTATTTAGAGCCTTTGTGGAAAGGATGTTGTACAATGTACAAAGGCATTTTTAGTCATAAGAGGAGGAGGGAAAGCCCATGTGGTGGTGGTACTGTGAGATGAGGGATTATCTGACTTGTTTTTCTTTTGGGGGCTTTAATTCCAGGCCACACTTTGTGTCTGTAACTACTCAACATCAATGTTCCCACCTCCCACTTTCTCCTTTTCACTCCTCCAAAATCTGAAGTGCCAAAATTGGGACAGGAGAATTATGGGAGAAAAGAAGGATCACAGGCACATAGATTTAGAGTTGGAAAGAAATTAGAGGTTATGATTTGCAATTCTTTTTTTTTTTAATTTCATAGATAAATAAAGAGATTCAGAAAGAGTACGTGATTTGTTCAAGGTCACTCAGGATGATTGAGCTAGATCTGGAAGGGAAAGTAAAGGCCATTTATCCTCAGTCCTTCATTTTATACATGAGAAAACTGAGGTCCAGAATAGAGAAGTTATTTGCATTTGGAGTCACATAAGTAGCGAGTGCCAGAGCTAGGTTCCAGAACAAGGTCTTTCAGGGGCAGCTAGGTGGCACAGTGGATAAAGCACTGACCCTGGATTCAGGAGGGCCTAAGTTCAAATATGGACTCAGACACTTGACACAGGTCTTTCAACTAAAAATTCAAAGGATTTCCACTATATCATGAGAGATTCCAAAATTGACGATAAGAGGGTTAGGAAGGGGGTCATTATAGCTCCAAACCCATAGAGTAAAAAAAAAAGTGTGTGGTCCCTGCTTACAGATGAAACAAACACAGCCATGGGGGTGGAGAACTAATGGTTTCCTCATCGTGGGGAAATCCTATTCTGGAAACTGTCTCCACTGATGCATATTATGAACACCTTTTAATATAGACTCCTGAGATTTGTTCAGGGTCCTGAGAAGTCATAAATGGCTGCCCCATGGTCACATAACCAGTGTGTATTAAAGGAAAGACTTGAACCCAGGGCACAAAGATAATCTCTCTATTCACTCCTTTCAGTTATGACAGTTAACGATGTTATTGGCAGTAGCCTTTGTTCAATAACAATCAACAAGTATTTATTAATCACATACTATATGATAGGTTCTTTGCTAGTAACTGAAGATATAGAAAAAAAAGTTTTAATGAGAAAGTTAGGGGCAGCTAGGTGGCACAGTAGATAAAGCACCAGCCCTGACCCAGCCTCAGACACTTAACACTTTCTAGCTGTGTGACCCTGGGAAAGTCACTTATCCCCCACTGCCCCCTGCCCTAAATGAGAAAGTTCCTTCCTCCAGTGTTCTTACATTCTAATAGGGAGAAACCATACATATGGGAAAATGGTGATTTGGAAGGTGTTTTAATTTAGTAGTAGTGGGAGCATATAAGTCTTTCTGTTTATTTCTGTTTATGTATGTGTGCATGCACATGATTTTGTTTTAGTGGGATGGCGTGAATGAGACTTAAAAATGGTTACTGAAACAGAAGTATGGAGAGGAAATTTAAAACAAAAGAAAACAGAACATTGTCTGTTGAGAGAAGAGTTTGGTCAGGGCTTATCAAACTCATAAATCCTGAATTGCCTTTTGTGTGCTGCTGTGATGGAGCTGGACTCTGTAGCAAGCTATTCATTAAATCTCATTTGAGTTTTTATGGCTCTCCTGACATTTGAACCTCCCTGGCATGAGGCGTTTACTCCTCATCTAGTCTGAGATGGCACTATTGACCCTGGTCTCATCTGGATGTCACATATGTAATAAACAGCAACACTCCAGATCTCAACCATACTGCTGGGAAATTGTGCAGATGGAAATCCCCAGGCCTTCACTCAAAGGGAAGTGTGAAGGGTCTCCTTGGATCACGTGTACCTTAAGTAAAAAAGAAAAAGCTTTCAATTGTTATTCCAAATATGCATCTCGTTAAAATTAGGCAGGAGATAAACAAGTCTAATTTTTATGGTTCCATCTGGTCACAGGCCAATGGAAAAGCAGTTAAATCCCTTATTGCTAATCTATATTGAGGAATTACTTTTTCCTCCTTCCCCCAAATTGCTTTTTGGAGTAAGTTTTTTGCTTGTGACACATCACATAGGGCAGAGAGGGGTCAAGTTGGCTTTGTTGTTAGGGTAGCTCAAGGAATATGCTCATTCTACTGCCCCTACAGCTTGTCCCTCCTGGGTGCCCAGCACTGAAAATGATATTGTTCAATAAGGGCACAGTTGGATTCTTGCAGATGTAAATGAGGGTCTGTGTGTGTGTGTGCGCGAGTTTTCCATTCAGATTTTGCATTGGCAATAATGAAGCCCATTTGAATCAGAGAACATCAAAGCAAGGAGGCCCTTGGAGATCTATCTAATCCAAACTCTCATTTTATAGAGGAAGAAATGTTCATCTGTAAGTTGAGAGGCTTGAAACATATGATCTCTAGGGTCTCTGTGAAAAAAGCACTGCTTTTGGATTCAGAGGACACGAGTTCAAATCTTGCCTCTGTCCCTTCTGTCGTTCTTCAGTCCTTTTTAGTCATGTCCTATTCTTTGTTACCCCATTTGTTTTTGGTTTTGGTTTTTCTGGCAATGATACTAGAATGGTTTGTCATTTATTTTTCCAGCTCATTTTACATATAAGGAAACTGAGGCAAACAGGGTGAAGTATCTGACACCAGATTTGAACTAAGAAAGATGACTACAGCTCCAGCTCTCTATCCATTGCACCTACCTGCCCTTTACCTGCCTCTATCCAATGGTACCTGTGTAACCTTGGAGATGTTACTTAATCTGTCTGGGCCTTAATTTCCTTATCTGTAAAATGAGGGGGTTAGAGTAGATGAGAAAGTCCCTGCCTCCAAGGTTCTTATATTCTAATAGGGAGATACCTTACATATAGGAGAATGGTGATTTGGAAGCTGTCTTAATTTAGTAGCAGTGGGAGCATATAAGTCTTTCTGTTTGTTTCTATGTATGTATATATGTATGTATGTATATGTGCACATGCATCTAAGGTCTGTTCTAGATCTAAATCTTTGACCCTAAGGTCCTAAAGCTAAGCTTATGGGGCTTAAAACATGGCTTTAGCTTACCTTTCCACTCAAAGTAGACGATTTTTTTTTTTTAGTGAGGCAATTGGGGTTAAGTGACTTGCCCAGGGTCACACAGCTAGTAAGTGTTATGTGTCTGAGTCCGGATTTGAACTCAGGTACTCCTGACTCCAGGGCCGGTGCTCTATCCACTGCGCCACCTAGCTGCCCCCAAAGTAGACTATTAGTTCCATATTTTCTGCTCCATATTCATGTTTTTGAATCAGCAGTCCTTCACAATGTTGATAACATAGGTCCATTACACATCTCCTTTAAGGAATACCTGTAAGGAGCTAAAATTCTAGCTATGATATCTAAAATCTAATGAACCTTAAGTTAGAAGCTTTAGGAATAGTTTAGACTTTAAAGTATTTATTAAAGAGCATAAGAAGTTAGTGAAGTGAGAGTAAGAAGCTAAGACGCCTTCATCTATCTAAGAAAGCCAGCCAAGGTCCGGGCCTGAAAAAAAACCTCACTCCTCCTTCCTCCTCCCTGAAGCCTCCTGTCCAACAGGAAACAGGGCCATCCACACACACACAGCTCCAAGCTAATTGGCTGGTAACTTTGAATTATACAACTAACAGGCACTTCTATAGACGTAAGTTCTGGATGCCAGGCAACTTTTTGACGCTAAAGTCACATAGTTTCTTTTCATGGCAGAGCTTCCTGCAATATCTTTCCCAGCAGGGGGTGCCATTCCAATTCTCACATCCTCTAGCTTTCTTCAAAGTACAGTTTAAACCCTACTTCCTATATGGGTACTTTCCAGATTCCCCCCAGATATTAATGTTGTCTCCTTGAAATTATTTTGAATTTCCTTAACTGTTCTATTCTCCCAGCAGAATACATGATCCTTGAGAACAAGGGCTATTTTGTTGTATGGCTCAAAAATCTAGCCTATGACCTTGAATGAATTAAGCAGTTAATAAAAATTACTGAATTGAATTGCTGAAGCTAGTTAGAAGTTGAATTGGGGCAAGATCCTAGGTCATGTGATTTCACTCTTAGGCCAGTGTTCTATCTGCTATATAATACTGTCTTCTCTAATTTGATTTAGCTACACCATGCCATCATTTCCCAAAGGTGTGCATATAGTCAGACTTCTTTTTCACCCTCCCAAACAAGAAGCAGCTCATGGTGTCCCCAGTTTAGCCAAATGCATTGGGAATAAGATGAATCCTCTTCTTCAAATTCAGAACCAACTCAAAACCAATCTTGGATAAATCCTTCACTTTGGCTGAGTTCTGTCCAAATGTCAGATTTCTCATGCTTGGGTCAACATTTATTATTTTTAAACAAAAGATTGCTGCTTCTATTGATAAATGAAAACAGGTCTCTGGGGGTGGCTAGAACAATATGTGTCTATTTCAATCTTAGCTGAATGAGGTTGCCGAATAAAGAACCCAGCCAATCTGACTAATTTCCCACATGCTCATTTCCATGGTCACCATCATCCTGACACTAGAGAGCTTTCCCGTTTTTCATCTGTCAGGTTTTCCAAATCACCAGGGTCTCCAGATGCCTGAACAAAATTAGAAGCCCCAATGCTCTGAGGAGAAATAAAGCACAGGGCAATGCTCCAAAATAAAAGTAAACAACAGAGCAAGTCCACAGGCTGTTGAGGCTCCGATATTGTTTCTCTAGCACATACTGGTCACTGACTAAAGACTGCTTCTAAGACAATTTTGTTATTGTTATTTAGTCATTTCAGTCAGTCTGACTCTTTTTGACACCATTTTCAGTTTTGTTGGCAAAGAGACTTGAATGGTTTGCCATTTCTTTCTCTAAGACCATGACAATTATTTAAAGGAAGGTGCCTAGGGGGCAGCTAGGTGGTACAGTGGATAAAGCACCAGCCCTGGAGTCAGGAGGACCTGAGTCCAAATCCTGCCTCATACATTTGACATTTACTAGCTGTGTGACCCTGGGCAAGTCACTTAAACTTCATTGCCCCGCAAAAACAAACAAATAAATAATTTTTTAAAAAATTAATTAAAATTTAAAATTAAAAAAATAAAGGAAGGTGCCTGATAAACCAAAAGGTTTCACCCAACACACTGTGTGGATGTGGGTCCTTAATACTTTATGGGAAAGGTTCTGACTCCCAAGACAATGTTTAACATTTTAGTATAACATGACATCATTTGATTCTTAATCCTGGCCTTTATAACTTAGTTTGGTCAGAAATCTCATTGACCACAAAGCAATTTATTGAAGCATTGACAATGATTCAGCTAAAGTGTATTCTAAATGGAAGACAATTCTAAATGGAAGAACAAACCACTTCTCATATCTATGGTCAGCTTTTGTGGTCATGAAGAGGTTATCTCTGCAAGTCTATCTCCCAGCCATCTACTTAACTTCCTTTACTTACAATTTGTCAGATTTAAAATCAGAAAGATAAGTATTCCTGATTTTAGGCCCTGCACTATATCCACTGGGCCAGCTAGCTGCTTCTCTAAGTCTACAATGCTGTGATTTAATTCCCATGATATCAGGGTATTATACAAAGTTTCTAGAGACTCAGCATAGCTATTTCCTCTTTTATCATGAAAAATTGGATAGAGAACTGGTTACGTATTCCCACCCATTGCTCAAGTCCCATTTGGTATAGACTATTCTTGTTGCCATCAACGAATATATTCATCAATAAGCATTTATTAAGTACCTTTTATATGCTACGCATTGTGTTGGGTACTAGGCCTACAAAAGAAAAAAAACATAAAAGTCTTTGACCTCAGAAAATTTAAAATCTATCAATCAAGATATACCTATAGAAGTAAGTACAAAATCAAGATAAGGTAATGGGGAGGGGTGGTAGAAGGCAGTTAGGGGGTACAGTGGATAGAGTACCAGGCCTGGAGTCAGAAAGACTCATTTTCCTGAGTTCAAATCCAGCCTCAGACACGTACTATCTGTGTGACCCTCAGCAAGTCACTTAACTCTGTTTGCCTCAGTTTCCTCATCTATAAAATGAGCTGGAGAAGGAAATGGCAAACCACTCCAGTATCTTTGCCCCAAAAACCCTGAAAAGTATCACAAAGAGTTGGACATGACTAAAAAAATGACTGAACAATAATTTTGGGGGAAGAGGGAGTCATAATAAGTATCTGATGGGATTAAGAAAGAACTTAAATAGGAGATGGTATTTGAGGTGAACTTTGAAGTAAACTAAGAATTTTTAGAGGTAGAGGTGAAGACAAAGTTCAATTTGCAAAAGCCTGGAGAAAGAAAATGAAAGATCATGGTTATAGAACAGCAAGCAAGGCAAATTGGTTGTAGACAAAAGTGCGTGAATGTGAATAGTATATAATTGTCTACAATTGGAGTCAGGGGTTTTAAAGTGCAGAGAAAGAGGAGAGCAATGGAACTCAGAGAGAGTGGCCTATTATTTGGGAATGGTTAAGAGGCTTGTTAACCAACTTTGGCAGAGGTATATGACTCATTGACACTTCATTCTAACTCTTTCCCCTCCATAGCATTCTTGTTTTATGATCTGAAAGGGCACTGTAGGAATGTTGTATTTCCTTCTCCCCCTTGTTCCACACCCTCATTGTATTGTTTATCACCTGAAATAGGCCCAAACAGACAAGTACAACAGGGTGATCTTGAGTCATCTGAGGACATGAGTGAGGCCGAGTGTCACGAAGAGCTGTTCACAGGGGATGTCGACAGGAACCAAAGATTAGAGAACCCACAAAATAGCAGTTCATCAGTGAGTCAGCTTCTAAGTGAGCGGTATGCTCTCAGCAATAGCTGCCTGGGAGTCAGCTGAGGGAAACTCATTTGTCCTTAAACTTAGTTCCATTCGGGAACTTGCTAATGTCTACTTTTTGAATGGATGCAAGTTAGTGTTTTCAATGCACAGGTAAAACATTCTTCCTCAAGCAAATACTCTGCAATCCAATCCAATCTAGCAAAGATGTATTAAATGCCTATCGAATATAAGACAATGTGCTAGGCACCGAGGATACAAAGACAGAAAGAAAACAAGTCCCTGGTCTTGAGCAACTTATCATTCTACTTGAGATTTGGCAGGAAACATGACAAATACAATACACAAAGAAGTAAATACAAAGTCATTGCAAAAGGGAAATATTAGGGATAAAGGGTATAGTGAGGGAAGAAAGTGGATCAGGAAAGGACCTTGGTCTTTGATTTGAAGGAAACTAGGGATTCTATAATCTCTCTCTCTCTCTCTCTCTCTCTCTCTCTCTCTCTCTCTCTCTCTCTCTCTCTCTCTCTCTCTCTCTGTTTCTTTCTTTCTTTCCATCATCCTCTCCCTTTCTCTCTCTTTCTCTTTGTATGTCTGTTTACCTCTCTGATTCCCTTTCTGTGTGTATGAATCTCTCTCTCTCTCTCTCTCTCTCTCTCTCTCTCTCTCTCTCTCTCTCTCTCTCTCTCTCTCACACACACACACACACACACACACACACACACACACACACAGAGTATGAATCTTACATCCTAGACTTTCTCACCCCTCACCCTCTCTCTGACAGCTTGTCTTTGTAGAAACACATGACTGCTTATTCAGTCCCTAGAATGATGAGCACAGCCAAACACTCTTTATCTACAAACCAACTACCTGACCCCTTGGTCAAAACCCAGCTGTGTGAAGCACGAATTTCAACCTCATGTTCTCACTTGCTCTTCTTCATTTAGGCTGCCACCCACACACTCCCTGGTCATATCTTTTTCCCAGCCACTGCTTAAAGAGGGTACGACACATGGCCACAACAGCACTGTGCCCACCATTAAGGCACCCAAGGAAAACAAACCAGGCCTTTGGAAATGCTCGAGAAAAACACACAGGGAAATTTATAGTATACAAAAAGGGGTTTGTGGTAAGGGGAATTAAATTTGAATGTCAATTTCTTTTCCTACTGCTCTTAAACACTGACAGCTCATGTTGCCAGACTAGAAAGATGTATCTCCGTTCATATGTAGCTGTGGCAAGGGCACCCGCAGCTTCAACCACGGAATAACTTCTCTGGTCATGCATCCAATATCCCCTTTTTAGAGAAGATGCTACTAACCAAAAATCCTCTTCAAGTGTTTTTAACCTAGGTTTGTGAAGTTATTTTTTTAATTGTTAATTTTATCAATTAATATAATCAGTTTTCTTTGTAATCTCATATATTTTATTTTACACATTAAAACAAACACATCATTTTGAGGATATCATAAGCTCCATGAGATTGCCAAAGGAGTCCATGACTCACAGAAAAAGTTAAGAGCCCATGCTCTACTGTGAGAAGCACCATCAAAAGAGGAATGAGGGATAAGGAAAGTGATAACAGAGTAGGGAGATGGATGGATGATTGAGAACAATAAGTGGGCTTTTTCTTAGCCTCTTTCCTTTCAAATACCAAGTAGATATGAAATGGAAGGAGCACTGGCCCAAGAGACAGGAAACACAGGTTTTTTGTGTTTTGTGTTTTGTTTTGTTTTGTTTTGTTTTGTTTTTTAGTGAGGCAATTGGGGTTAAGTGACTTGCCCAGGGTCACACAGCTAGTAAGTGTTAAGTGTCTGAGGTCAGATTTGAACTCAGGTCCTCCTGACTCCAGGGCCAGTGCTCTATCCACTGTGCCACCTAGCTGCCCGGAAACACAGGTTTTAGTGCTAGCTCTGCCACTAATGAGCTTTGTGGTCTTGGGGAAGTCACATCTGCCTGAACCACAATATCCTATCTGTAAAACAAGAGAATTTGGAATTAGATGATCTCTAATGTGACTTCCATCCTTAAAATTCTATGAATCTATGAGAACGCCTAGCATCATACTTGTGAAGAGAAAAGCTATTTAAGTCGAAGTGGAATATTTATCAGATAAACATACTGGGGAGAGTGGTATATAGAAGAAAGAGTATTGAATTTGGAGTCACAGAACCTAGGTTCAAATTCTGACTGCCACTTACCGCCTGTGTGACCTTAGGCAAATCATTTAACCACTCTTAGGGCTCAGTTTTCTTTTCTGCAAAAGAAAAGGGTTGGACTATTTGGCCTCTAAGGTCTCTTTAAGTTATAAATCTGTGTTCTTAGGCTCTCATAATGAAGAACATAATTTTCCAGGTGACGAAACACAGGTATGGGTTACTTACAGAAAATAGAGTCGGTCCCTGGGGATGAAGGAGAAAAGAGAAAGGAAAAGCTTTATTTGGAAAACAAAAGAACATAGCAAAGGTTTAAAGAAAAAAAAAAAGCCTGCTGCATGCTGGTTAGCTTCCCAGAGGACTTTGTTAGAGAGATTCAATGAAGCAGAAATGTTTGGATTTTGCATGGATAGGAACCAGCCTAAGGGGTAATGTTTTGTTGTAAGGACAACCCCAGGAACAGAACCTTTGACAAAGATGTGAAATCAGCAAAGTTTATCTCTAGTCCTCCCCCCTTCACACTATTTCCTCCCTTTTAAATTTTTTTTTTTTCTGAAAGGCATCTAGGTGCCTCAGTGGATGGAGCCTCAAACCTGGAGTCAGGAAAACCCATCTTAATTTAACTTTCTAGCTATGTGCCCCTGGTCAAGCTCCTTCACCTCTGTTTGCCTCAGTTTCCTTATTTGTAAAATGAGAATAAAAATGCACCTATCTCACAGGGTTGTTGTGTGATTTAAATGAGATTGTGATTATAAAATGCTTAGCATGGTACCTGGAATAGAGTAAGCTCTATTTAAATATTACCTATTGTTGCTGTTGTTTGCTCAGGTTCCTAGTGCCCATATGCTGTTCACACCTTTGTCTGACAGAAAGAGAAGTGGTACAATAAACTTATCCACACAACACTATAACCATTTTATATCTACCCTTCCTTAGTGTGAACTGGATAGGAAAAGTGGTGATTTGGTCAAAGGAATGAATGTCCAACAATGGACTTTAAGAAGGGGATAGTGGTACAGCTAGGTGGCACAATGGATAAAGCACCGGCCCAGGATTCAGGAGGACCTGAGTTCAGATCTGGCCTCAGACACTTGACACTTACTAGCTGTGTGACCCTGGGCAAGTCACTTAACCCTGATTGCCTCATCCCCCCCCAAAAAAGGGGGATAGTATTCTGATAGAGAGAGTCCCTTAAATATCATCATACTGGTTATTCTATTTCAATAGTTGAGGCCCTTTCTGAACAGAATTTCATATTTTTATGGGTGATACTGAACAGAGAAGTGTATACATCACTACCTCTCTTATGAGAAAATGAGTTTGACACAAATCCCACAGAACTAAGTGCAAACAGTGGTATCCTGGGAAGATCAAATTATGCATGTATTAGAAACAAAGTTGGGAAAGAGGAAAGTGTCAATAACAAGCATATTAGAAAATCATCCAGTGGCCCAGAGCAATTTATGTGATTCCTAATTAGACACAAAAAAGCATCAGAAATCACAGTAGCATTTCCTCTCAGACAGCATGACTTCTATCATCCCCCAGAAAACATTGGACATGCTTCAGTGAAATGGATGGCCAACAAATGAAAACCAAAATTTAAATCTTGACACATGCAGGGTATACGGACCTAGTCCTCCATTAATCCCTACCACCACACCCCTAGGAGTGTCCTGATCATCATTTTCATGGGCCAACATGTATGGAAGTAATATCAGAAACAACAGAGGGGTTCCAGGTCCTTATTAACACAACTACATTATCATCTGGTCCCATTCAATCAGCAAAAGAATGGGCGTTTTTTTCAAAATAGCAAAGTTGGAGGTCCTCTATGGTGAACTGGGCAAAGGGAAATGGAAATAACCCATTTTACCTTATACCACTAAAATAGGCCCTTTTAAAACCAAAAGAGACCACTTGAACATAAATAAGGTGAGGAGCAGGAAAGGAGAATGTAGCCAGGTCCTCAGTAAAAGAGGCTACCTCTGATTGCTCTGACAATTAGGCTATGAAAATCTCATCTGTCTTCTTTCTTACCACTAGGCATTGTCTGACCCTAATCAAGCCAATTATCCCAATTTATCTTCCACTATATTCCAATTTGGATTATCTGCTCCAGGCAAATTAGTCTTTTCCTATTCTCAATACATAGCAAAGTCATTGCTGTCTTTGTGCTTTAGCTCCTGATGAAAATCTTCCCTCCATCCTCTTTGCCATGCCCACAAAGGCATGACACATAAGGGGTATAAATGTATATATGTATGTATGTATGTATGTATGTATATGTATATATGTGTGCATATGTATATATTTTGTGCATATATACATATCTATATCTACCTATCTATCTATCTATTTCATGTTGAAAAGAACTTTAGAGGTTATCTAACTATTCCAATTCAAAGCAAGCATTTCCCCTTTGACCTCTGATCACTTGTTTAAGCCCAGGCTTCAGACTTATACCCTTTGTGTCAACTTCTTTGGAAACCTAAGGTCACATGGATCTCTCTTCTCTGTAACTTCAACTGTGATTGATTACTATTCTGCAGAATTCAGAAATCTATTATATGTCATTGCATCCCTCTCTAATTATTCCATATAATGTGTGTATATATGTATACATATACTTGTGTATGTGTGTATATATGAGTGTATGTGTATATATATATATATGTATGTGTGTGTGTGTATGCAGTTTTGTTAGAGATATGTGTGCGTGTGTATCCTCAACAAGACTTTAAGCTTCTCAAAGGTCAAGACTATTTCAACTATTTCTCATATTATTATATCCCCACAATAACGAGATATATTATGATTTTTCTTTTTAATGTGTTTATATTGGCTGACTTCTCAGTCGGCAAGTTCCCCGTATCTCATTTGACATATTCTTTCTCTCCTCCACCCAACACATAGTATTTAATAAATATTTATTGATGATGAGCACATAGAAGAGGCTTAGTAAATGCTTGGAAGCTTCTCTTGATTTCTAAGAGCCACACAAAGATGCAATGATATTCCCCATCATCTGAAATATGTCATAGCTATAAGTGTTGAGGTAGAGAGAAAGAAAGTGGCTTCTTGACTTAAGGAATGTTCTTAGCAATGCCGATCAAGACATGGCAACCTATACTCCATATAAGATGCCTGGCAGGCTTCATGTAAGAGGTTTTCCCATTAAATAAATGCTCCACTCAAAAGGTTATATTTACACAACTCATTAGGAATCCTTTTTATGCTTTTGACACTCATTAGACTCATAATCGTCCGATGAAGCTACTCTATAACAAGAGCTAAACATTCCATTCCAGAAGATGAATAATAATTAGCTACTGCTCGGCATTTTGCTCCTTAGCAGGTCTAATTTTAGAGCATAATTAATCCTGCAGAAGCCACATAAGATAAGTGAAATATTTATGCAGCTGCGTTAATTCATGTATTTACTCCTAGGGAGACATTCAGAATTGGACACAGCTTTCTGAGAAGATTATCTTAAGACGCCCCCTGTACAAACATCATTTCCTTTCCTATGTGCCTGTCTCCAGCTGATTTCCACATGTGGAGCCAAGAAGACATCATCTCCCACTAAGAAACTCCAAACCCCATTCTCTGGCCCACAGGCAGAAAGCACCTACTTGAACAAAATCAATAGCTTAACCTGCTTTCCATGTACTATGAATATAGCAAGACAGATGCTGGACATTCTCACTTAGACTTAGACTCTTCATCTTCCTTCATTTCCATAATGGACTACTATTTTTTTCTACTCAACAACTGTAAGGGCTTAGTTGACATCTTTCTGAAGATAGTGGACAAAGCATGGTGATAGTCTTAAAGCTCTCATGGAATTTTCTTCACTGGAAGACTTTAGGAATTGGACAGACAACTTCATTCTGATATAAGTTGGGTAAAGACATTTTTTTGGAAATGGGATTAAATTACTCTTTCTCATTCCTTTTGGTACACAAGGATTCTGGAAAGTCAAATATGTCTCTCTTATCAGCTTTTACAAGGAGAAAAGCTTGGCTCCACATGTGGAAATCTGGTGGAGACAGGCACAATGAGATGGAACCTGCCCAATGGTCACCCAAGAAAGGTGCCTTAGAATTCAGTTTGGGGCAGGGAATACAGTCAATCATGAATGGTTAATGTCCCTAGTAGCTTCTAGACACATCTTAAAGAATCTTTTCAAAGCAAGTAACCTATGTATAGTTAAGTACATTGTCTAATTTGTGGGTTAAGTATTTTTAGAATTTCTGCCATGAAAATTTAATGCATGAGCCTGGTTTGTAGAGGTGGGAGGAAAAGTTAAAAAGATTTATCAAAGCAGTTGAACTGCAGAGTGTATGATATTTATTTAGAATCCACTGCTAGGTTAAAATAATGATCATATCAAAGACCTCAGCCATGAAACGAATCTCCAACATCATACAAAGGAGGGGAGATGGAAGATGCATTTTGGAGCATTTACTCAAGAGTTCTTGAGAGGGAAGGAGCCTTAGAGATTATTCTACTTCTCATTATAGATTATTTACATTTATATTATCTACTCTCATTTTACAAATTAGGAAACTAGAGCTCAAAGAAGGAAAGCAATTATTGAAGTGCTATTTAATAGAAGACCCTGGACTGGAATTCAGATCTCCTCATATCCAATTTGAACTTGTTCTACAACACCAATATAATTTTCAGGTATGGTTTTATTTATTTGGGGAGGGGGGAGAGATATCATATCAAGGCCTGCAGAGACTCACTAGGGAGTCAATTAAAAACAGCAAATGGGGGCAGCTAGGTGGCGCAGTGGATAAAGCACCGACCCTGGATTCAGGAGGACCTGAGTTCAAATCAGACCTCAGACACTTGACACTTACTAGCTGTGTGACCTTGGGCAAGTCACTTAACCCTCATTGCCCTACCAAAAACAAAACAAAACAAAACAAAACACAGCTAATGTAACCAAAGAAGAATCCAACAAAGGAAGGTATAACCCAGTCCCTACCATCACCAACAAACTGAAGAAGTGCCAGGTCGATCTGCCTCTTCCATGGGGAGCCTTTCTGGAGGGCGATGCCATACCCAGTGGTAGCAAAGATATAGCCACTCCCAATTGTCACCAGTTTGCAGCCTTCATCTCTCCCAGCCTTGTAATTCAGCACTGCAGCATCATAGATGAAAGCATCCAACTTCCTGAAATGAAAAAGGAACATGTTGATAACATGAACCACCAGGCTGCCATCTCTGGTCCTTGATGCTGGGTCCCTATTGAGTGTCATCCCAAGTCTTTGATACTGGAGATGATGACTCACAGGCTCTGAATCCCCAAGTCATGAAAGGATCTATTTTTAATGAGAAGATAGAAGCCAGAGTCTTTGCTTTCCAACTTACAAAAGGCAGCTAAATAAAGACATAAAAGATCCCCATATTCAAACTAGTAAATAGCCAAGTCTGCTGGCTTGTTAAATGCATGTCCTTAACAATCAAAATAGCAGTGAATGACTTTCTATTTCAGAAAGTTGAAATGGTAATAAATATGCAATTAGATGCAGTAGAATGGGAAAGGGAAGGAAACTAAATGAGAGCTATTTAAAAGAGTTAAGGGAAACAAAGTCAGAGTATTCTGATTTCTCAGTCCTTTCTTCAAGTCAATGCTTCTCTCCTCCTTTTGACAACAAAAAATAGAGAAAGACTGAATAATAAAAGTAGTGGTGAGATAGCACAGAACACTACATTCTGTCAGAAATAGCTGCAAAGACATTCTCTTTGGAAGGCAGCTCTTTGGAAAGGCTGTAGCTATAGGCTTTTTGATCTTTCTGGAAATTCAAGGGGAACTAGACTGAGAGTCAAGGGTAATTGGGGAAAGTATAGGGATATATGACTATAGGTCACTATCCTAAAGCCCTAGGTGTAACATCTTGTCTCAAACTGAGAAACACATCATTCTGGACTACAGGTAATCAAGGGTGGTATGAAAGCAATTCACAAAAATGGAAAAGAGGAATTATTCATGGTTGGGTGCTAAGGACCCTAGAATCAGATGGGACTGGGACTGCTAAGCTAAGGACACAGCAATCTAGGACCAAAAAAATGTAGGGACAAATATCCCTATAACTGTAAGTCTATGATCAGAGCAGTAAAGGATGTTACTAAGAAGGCAGAGAAATGTGATTCAGTGGAGAACACATGGGATTTGGTTCAGGAGACCCTGCATTCTTCTAAAGTCCCATTAACTATTAGTAGCTAGGTGATCTCAGATAGGCCATATTACCTCTTATGCCTTCAACTTTTTCATTTATAAAATGAGAGTATTGTACCAAATTATCGCTAAACTGAACTCCCAACTCTAGGATTATAATACTTCAAAAAATATTAATGGCATGTAAGTGAGGGGAGGGAAGAAAACAATAGCCCCCTCCCATTTTTTAACAGAGATGCCAGCCAAATATTTTCACTCAGCTTTTCCTCTCTGAAGATATCTCTGCTCTGAGGATCACACTCCTGATTGATGATGACTCCTTTCCCAATAGCATAATTTCATGAGAGGTCCTAGCTATATTCACTCCATTCCTGGCTAAGCTTTCTATAGTTTTTTTTAAACCTCATTTTTCTAGCTCCCCTTTATGTGCTTTTTGCCCTTTTAGATCATAAGCTCCTTTAAGGCAGTGACTGTTTTATTTGCTTGCATGTATATTATTTATAGTAAGTACTTAATAAATGTTTTATCTGTCTATTTAGGGTCTTAAACCTTTCTCCTGCCTATTAATCTACCTAGAATTATGAATTTGGCAGAATGAAAAATAAACTTTTGTAATGAATATCTGAAAATAGGTACTGACTTAAACTAGCAGTTGAATTTGATGTTTTCAGCAGTAACATAGATTTTTGCAAATCAGAACATAGTTCCCTGACAACCCATCTTTGTTGATTATCAGTCAAAGGAACAGGAAGAATACAATATTTTCCTGGAATCTATGTGGAGATTAAAAACACACACACACACACACACACACACACACACACAAGGCCAGTAAAGTTGTGGAGGCAATTCTAAAGAAAACTGTCATTTCTTGTCCAAAAATTATACTCATGCCATAGGATGGGCAAATCAATAGCAATACTTTTATACATAAGAGTAGGGATGGCAACCCCAGACTCAATCTTCCTAGCTGTCTTCTCCCTGATAACACTGTTCTATATAGAAAGTATAATAGAAGCAAGAAAAGTACTGATGGCACATCAAAGAGCTATTCAACCAGTTTTCTTTCTTTTTTCTTTTCTTTTTTCTTTTTTTTCAGGGCAATGAGGGTTAAGTGACTTGCCCAGGGTCACACAGCTAGTAAGTGTCAAGTGTCTGAAGCCAGATTTGAACTCAGGTCGTCCTGAATCCAGGGCCAGTGCTTTATCCACGTAGCTGCCCCTCAACCAGTTTTCTGAGCCCACCAAATAATAACAAAGTTTCTGTGCCTACAAGTTATGATTATAAGGGAATGCAATGTATTCATTCAAATGAATGTTGTTCCCTTTAAATTAGTTCCTTTGGACAACCATGTGCTTATTTAACAGATGCTATCACTGATCCAAACATATTTGCAGTTTGATTTTGGGAAAGTAACTATTCTAGACACAAGTATTTAATAACAGTTCACAGGATCATAGCCTCAGAGATTCATAGATTTAGAGCTTGAAGGGATCATCATTTCATGGTTTTAGAACTGGAAAGGAAGTCAGAGGTTGTCTTTTATCCCCTCCACTAGGGTAGGTTTTTTGGGGTTTGCTTTGTTTTGTTTTTGTTTCTGTTTTTGTTTTTTCCCTACAATGTACTGAAACATTTCTCAAGACTTGGTTGGCTCTAGGGACAAAGGGCTCACATTATTGATGCCACTTCCTCATCACCTAATTAAAAGGAGCCATGAGGGTCTGTGGGGGGGGCGGTGAGCAAGTAGTGCTCTTAAAGGTTTATCTGGTAGATCACAATGGATAATTCATGAAAAAGGAACTTCAACTGATATAACTCAATGAGTCTTCAATGTCTATCTTTCTCCTTCCATGACTAAGCAAATCTCTTTTTGTTAACTGTTGAATAACTTATGAGAGTTTCATTTTGTTCCAATATTGAATTGAAACTACTAAAGTCAGGCCCAGACCAGAACACAGGTCATTTAGTATGACATCTTTTATTTTACAGATGAAGAAACTGAGACACAGAAAGGTTAAATCCATGGTCACATGAGTAATAAGCATAAGAGATATGATTGAAATCCAGGCCTTCTGAATCTTGAGTTAGGGCTTTTCTCTCTGCCTTCATGTCTCTGATTTTTATATGAAGGAAATGAGGCCTAGAAAACCAAATCGACTTGTCTAAAGTCACATAGGTAGTAAGCTCCAGATTTTGGATTTGAACCCAAGTTCTTCACAGCCTATAGCTCATTTTTGAAAGCTCTAAGTGGTCTCAAATCTTCAATCACTGAGGGATAATTTAAGTTTTAGAAAGAATCAAAATTTTTTGGAGTCAAGTCTGGGAATTATGCTGAGGAGAGAGGGTCAAGCTGGGGAATGCTATGTTAATTGATTAATGATGCATAGCTACAATAAAATGAGATTAACTTTCTCATGTTGCTTAATAAACTGACTCTGATATCAAGTTTCCCCAGAGAAGCATCCAAACTATTATAAACAATGGCAGGAGCGTTATAATAAATGCACTGTCTCCCAAGGTGAGACTCTGAACAAGACAACAACACTCATATGGATGGTTAAGTTTTGGTATGACTATTAGAGAAGCAGTGTGATCATGTAACCATTTCACTGCATAACCATACAGAACTGGAAAGGTTCATTTAATGCAAGCTCTTCGTTTCACTAATGGGGAAACTGAGGCTTATAGTAGTGGTGACAATTGAACTGTGTCACATAGCTAGCGTGAAAGCCTGAGTCTTTTGATGCCTACCTTAGTTTCCCCTTTCCACAACAGTGTGCTGCCAGAGGCAGCTATGTAGGGCAGTAGATAAAGCACTGGCCCTGGATTTGGGAAAACCTGAGTTCAAATCCAGCCTCAGATACTTGACACTAGCTGTGCGACCTTGGGCAAGTCACTTAACCCTCATTACACTTAAAAAACAACAACAAAAACCAACAACAAACAAACAAAAAAACAAACACAATAGCGTACTTGGGAACACTCCCAAGATTTCAGCATCACATGTTCTGGGAACATATACATGGACAATTACAGAGAAAACTCTGCAAGGTAAGTATATGCCTTTACTGTTATTTAATTGTTGGGGTTTTGCCCCTGTTTTCTTTTAGCATAGCTGCAGGAACTACCAGGTGTGTTAGAGAGGTCACTATTCTCTCTTCCCAGGACTCCTAGTTCAAAATAGAAATCAGAATTGTCCTGTTTACTGGCACATATCCAATTTCCTTCAGATCCCTGAATACAAGTGAGAAAAATGATGAGGAGCACAGATTTAACTTTTACATCTTTTTCTTTGTTTTTTTTTTCTTTTACGTTTTCAAATTGCATCATAATAAGTGAGCAGAGGTTGGTAGGAGAAGATAAGACAAACAATAGATTGGATCTAAGCTCCCCTGTCCCCATTCTAGACCTGGAGCTTTAAATTGAATGAAATGAGTAGTTCACATATAGATGCCAGGATTACTCTACAGAACCAAAAGCATTCCTAAGAGAAAGCATGATTGAATCAGTTAGCCATTCAACAAGCACTTATCAAGTACCTACTATGTCACAAAAACTGTGCTTTGTGCTAGGAGTAGCAAAACAGAAAAGTGGAAAAACATCCCTGCCCTAATGGAACTTATAGATCGGTTCGAGGAGACAATATGTACAGGTATAGATCCATATAAAATAGACTCAAAGTGATTTGAGGGAAAGAAGGTGAGAGAGGAATTAATATCAGCAGCATTAGAAAAAGGCCTCATATAGAAGGGAGAGGTTGAGTCTAGCCTTGAAGGAAACTGGGGATTCTAAAATATGGACTTGAAAAGAAAGTGTATTTTAGGTAGAGTGGACAGCCATGGGTTGCTATGCATAAAGAAATCCAAAAGGCCAGTTTGGATGGACCACAATGTGCATAGTGGAGAGGAATTATCAATAAGATTGAAAAAGTAGGTTAGGGACAGACTGTGAAAAGCTTTAAATGACAAACAAAGGCATTTATATTTTGCACTGGAATTTATTGGGTAGGCTAAGCTTCAGGAAATATGAGAAATTGGCCTAGTTGCCCTAACTCTTTGGGCCTCAACTTGTTCCTTGGTAAATTGATGGAATTGGTCTACATCAGGGCTTTCTAACCTTTTTTGCATCATTAACTCCTTTAACAGTCTCACGAAATCCATGGATCCCCTTTCTCAAATAATGGTTTTCTACCTACATTCATATTTGAGGAAAATACTAAATTTCAGTTGGAGGTCAACAAAAATGGAGATGCCAATTTTTTTCCCCATCTAAGTTCAGAGATTCAATAAAATCTATCTATTGCCTCCATAGGCATTTGTGGACCTAGTTTGAGAACCTATTCTAAATACTAACTAAGATTTCTCTCAGGTATAACACTCTATAATTTTCTTTGTAGATGCATCTCTAGGCCTCTGTCTAAGGAGGAGCAACTGAACAAGAACAGCTGAATCAAAGTCAATAGTACACTATCTTAGTTTTCTTTCTGAGACTCAGATTGAAATATGGGAAAGGTAACTCTGGTCTATTTCTGATTAACCCATACTTCTCCCTTGAGGATTTACCATGCATCATGATCCTAAGTAATATGTAATTATAAATAATATATGTATGTATGTACACACAAATATATTATATATGCACATAATTTCATATGTATATATGAAATATTTGTAAGACAATTCTCCCCATATATATCTATCCTCTTTAGTCATCACACCTCCCCCTCTTTCTTGATTAATTGAATTTACTCCTATCATTCTACCTCCCAATTCTCTAATTGAACTCACTGAGCATTTCTTAAATACTTTCTATGAATATGTCCTTGTACTGGCTCTAGGGATTGTGAGGACCAATTTTTAATTGGGCAGTGTTAACTAAGCGGCTCGCCGCAATATTGGGGCAAGGAAGGAGACTAGCAGTCTCCCTCAAAACAGAGCAGAATTTGTTTTAACAAGAACAAACTTAAAAAAAAAAACACAAACAGGATCAGTAGGATCAAGGGAAAGGAAATAAAATGGGGAAAGGGAAATTATACAAAAATACTGAAAAAATACCACCACCCAGGAATCAACTGAGAATACACAACAGAACTCCTATCACCTTCCAGCTTCCAGCTAGAATAGCGAATTCTCCTCCCCCTTCCCAGCAAACCCCACACAGCCCCCAGCCAGTTGGCTGGCCACTCTGACAGTCACATGACTGCCCTCACTAGGCTTCCAATCATTATAATTTTGCCAGGCCCATGTAGGTGTCACTGAATGGTGATGACGTGAGGTGCCAGTGCCATGGCAATGGCTACAACCAGTGGGTGGAGCACTGTGTGGTTTGCGGAGCCCCAGGCCAGTGCGCACCGAGGCATAAAAACCTCAAATAACAATTAATTCTTTACAGAATAGAAATATAATATGAAAACCTGTCCCTGGCCTCAGGGAGCTTATAGTCTAATGGAGAGATGAAGCGTTTATTTATCCATGTAAATAAACACAGCACTCCTTCAGCAGACTTTTGGACTTATATTGTAACTCTGCCAGAGGAGAGGGAAGCAACCTGCCACTAGAAGACCAATTTGAACCAAAACATTTGGGGGCTCTAAGCAGTGATTGCCTGTGACACAGAGATTTATTAGGCTGTGACTCAGTAATTGGTGAAAATGGGTTTTGGAACAACAAGGAGATTAAATGTTGGCACTAGGGGAAAGAGCCACTTTGAACTAATGCACAGTCAATCACAGCTAGGAGAACTTACTAATCAAGGCCCCCTGGTTATCTTTCTTTGCCTGGACCTGTTTTCCCCTACTATTAGGAAGGAGGCCATTCTTGTTCAAGCTTTTATTGCTCAGTCTGCACTTCACATGTGGTCATCAGCCTGAGCTGAGCTCAGCTGTCACAGTCTGTGTGGCTTCACCCACCAATGCAGGTGAGGCCTAATTTCAAAGCCTGAGAAACCCAAGATCCTGACAATGATCTTGTCACAAACTTGGCCTAGGGTCACTTCATCACAATTTTTCTCTCTGCAGCCATTTATACAAAGGGCTTCCCCCTACAAAACAAAACAAAAAACCTTTCTAAATATCCCTGTTATATGAAACTACTTTTTGATTTCCAGAACAAAACTAGAGATCAAGTTCTTAGGCTTGATAGAGGATGTACCAACAAGCAAACAAATATTGTACTTCTTTGAAGGTGGAAAATACACCAATGTAAGAAAGACCTCTGATTTCCTTCATCTTGTCACTACCGATTCTCAGAGAAATCACAGGATTTATCAGATCATAAGCTTAGAGACAGAAGGAGCCTTAGAAGTCATCCAGTCCAATGGTCCCTCCCCATTTAATAGATAGGAAACTTCGGCATGGAAAATTATAGTGATTTTCCAAGGGTTCCCCAAATGACAGAGCTGGAATTTGAACCTAGGTGCACTAATTACTAAATCCACCACACTATCTAGTATTCCATGATGCCTCCTAAATGATTCTGAATAAGAAAATGTCTTCCTTTCCTAAAACTTCCATAGGGACATGTGTAGGGAAGAATGTTACATTCCAATCAGAAATCACTGACAACCTAATTTATAAGCCTTATGGGCTGCCACAGTTATTAGGTGTGGGGAGAAAGGGAGGTAGAATCCTTTTTATTTGAGTTAATCTGATTTTCTTGTATTGGTATATTAACCCCACAAATGCATTCATAAGATAATTGATTTAGGGGGCACCTAGGTGGCACAGTGGATAAAGCATCGGCCCTGGATTCAGGAGGACCTAAGTTCAAATCCAGCCTCAGACACTTGACACTTACTATCTGTGTGACCCTGGACAAGTCACTTAACCCTCATTCCCCCTCCCCCCAAGAAAGAAAGAAAGAAAAAGATAATCGATTTAGAGGTAGCAAGAAACTCAGAAGAAATTTATTCTAATGTTCTCATTATAGAAATGAAGCAACTGAGTCTTAAAAAGGGAAAGTGATTTTCAGGAGCCAAGAAGATGGAGGAAAGACATTAAACATAAAGAGCTCCTGACAAAATTACCCCCAAAACAGCAATAAAACAACCCCTGGAGCAGCAAAACCCACAAAAAAAGACAGGCTGAGATTATTTTCCAGCCAAAGACAGATTAAAGGGGGCTTTACTGTGCTGCAAGAAAAGTCCAACCTTACAATCATGCTGACACAGACACCAGGCACCCTGCACCAGAGGAACTTTCCCTGAGCCTCCAAATCAGCTACAGCACCAACGTCTTCTGGAGCTAAGCTTACAGTTGTGTGAGAGGGCTGAATGGCTGGCTGGGGGAGGGGGCAAATACAGTGCTGTCTGAGGAACCTAAAGAAGAATTTGGCTATCCCACCCCAGCTAGGAACCAGGAAGAAATCCTGAGTGACAGAGGGCCCAGTTGGAGGAGTGCTGCAGGCTAAGAACCACAGCACACAAAGTTCTGCTGGCTGGTTAATTATCAAGTTACCTTGAGGTTATCTTCATACCAGAGAACAGACCAGGTGAGAGAAAAACCTGCCCTCTCTAAAACCAAAATACCTGGTACCCTCTGAAGCTTAGAAAGTGTAGCTTAGAAGTAGGGCCCCAGTGTAAGAGGGAATTAAAATCAAGGAAAAGATGGCAAGATAAGCAAGCAAAGAAATTTGATAACTATTGAAAGTTTCTTTAGCAATAAGGAAGATTGAGGTGCACCCTCAGAAGAAGATAATGACCTCAGGGCCCTTATATCCAAAGCTTCCAAGAAAAATATGAATTGATCTCAGGCCATGGAAGTGCTCAAAAGGGACTTTGAAGAGAAAGTAGGAAAGATAGAAGGAAGAATTAGAGAGGTGGAGGAAAGAATGGAAAGAAAAATGAGAGCAATGCAGGAGAGTCATAATAAAAAAGTCTACATCTTGAAAAGCTAAATGGAAAAGGAGATACAAAATCTCTCTGAAGAAAATTATTGCCTTAGGATTAGGATTGAACAAATGGAAGTTAGTGACTTTATCAGAAACCAAGACACAGTAAAGCAAATCCAAATGAATATTTTTTTAAAAAGGGGGGCAATATGAAATATCTCCTTGGAAAAATACCTGACCTGGAAAATAGATCCAGGAGAGATAACTTGAAAATCATTGGACTACCTGAAAACCATGACTAAAATAAGAACTTAGACACCATCCTCCAAGAGATTGTCAGGGGAAATCGCCCTGATATTCTGGAAGCAGAAGGCAAAATAGAAATTGAAAGAATCCACTGATCACCTTCTGAAAGAGATCCCAAGAGAAAAACCTCCAGGAATACTATAGCCAAATTCCAGAGCTCCCAGGTCAAGGAGAAAACATTGCAAGCAGCTAGAAAAAAAGAAATTCAAATACTGTGGAGCTACAATAAGTATAAAACAATATCTAGAAGCATCAACATTAAAGGACCAGAGGGCATGGAATATGATATTCCAGAGGGCAAAGGGACTGGGACTACAGCCAAGAATCAAGTACCCAGAAAAACTGTGTATAATCTTTCAGAGGAAAAAATGGGACTTCAGTGAAAAAAAGGACTTTCAGGCATTTGTGATGAACAGAGCTGAACTGAATAGAAAATTTGACTTTCAAATACAAGACCCTAGAGAAGCATAAAAAGGTAAATAGGAAAAAGAAAACATGAGGGATATTAAAAGATTAAACTGTTTATATTCCTACATGGGAAGATAATACTTCCAACTCATAAGAACTTTCTCAGTATTAGGGTAGCTGAAAGGAATACACTTAGACAGAGGACACAGGTCTGAACTGAATACGAAGGGATTATTTCTGTAAAGCATTTATTTTATGCTTATTCTTGTTCTTTGTGGGGCAAGCAGGGTGGCGTGTCTTATGTCTGGGACCAGATTTGGCCTTGGGGCCTCCTGGGTCCAGGGCTTGTGCTTCGTCCACTGTACCACCTAGCTAACCCATGATGACACCTTTCAAATAGGGTTGAGGGGTAGGAGGAATGCACTTGGGCAAGGGGGGAAGGGAAAGGTGAACTAGGGAAAGGGAGCTTCCATGAAGGAAACAAGAAAAAAGCTTATGGGGGGGAGTGGAAGAGGGGGAAGGAGTGGGGGAGTAAGTGAACCTTACTATCATCAGAATTGGCTCAAAGAGGGAATAACATACATATTCAAGTGGGTATAGTAATATATATTTTTCCCTGAAGGAAAGCAGGAGGGAAGGAGATCAAAAGAGAGGGGTAAGAAGGGAAGAAGGGAAGGGCAGATTGGGGGAGAGAGCAGTAAAAAGCAAAACAGTTTTGAGGAAGGTGAAGATGCACATGTATGACATATTGAATTTGTTGATTTCATAGGGATGGTTGAGGGCAGAGGGAAGAAGAAAAATTTGGAACGCAGAATTAGCTCAAAGATCTTTATCTCTTTAAAGTGGGTTCAAGGGGGGAATAACATACACATCCAATTTGGAAGAGTAATCTATCTAACCCTGCAGGAAAGTAGGAGGGGAAGAGGATAAGGAGGGAAGGGAGGGGAGAGCAGGGGAGGGGACAGTCAGAAGAAAACACTTTTGAGGAGGAACAGGGTAAAAAAAAGATTGAAAATAGAGTAAATATCATGGGAAAGGAATAGGATGGAGGGAAATAGTTATGATGATTGATTATAATGGCAAAACATATGGTACCTACTCTGCTGGGCTATTGTGAAGAAAATTTTTTGTCAAGCTTAAGGTACTATATAAAAGTTATGATGAACAGGATGCTATCAGAAAAACCTAGAAAGACCTACGTGAACTGAAGCAGAGTGAAATGCACTGTATACAAAATAACAGCAATAGTGTAAGATGATCTGTGGGAAAGGATGTGTTTATTTTCAACAATGCAATTATCTAATATAACTCTGAAGGAGTTTTTGAAAAGTTGCAATCCATCTACAGAGAAAGAACTGATGGTATCTGAAAACAGATTGAAGCATATTTTTTTTTGACAATTCCTTAATCTGAAGTTTTGGTTTTATCTGTTTTTGTCCCACAAACTAATGTGGAGATATTTTCCATGGCTACTCATGGATACTTTATATTGAATTGCTTGAGTTCTGGTGGTTGAGGGGTGGGGTGGGGAGAAGGAAAGGAGAAAGAGAAATTGGAACACAAAGTTTTAAAAAATTGATATCAAAATTTATTTTTACATGTAATTTGGAAAATAAAATTCTAAACAGAAAAAAGTGATTTGCTCAAGAATACAAATATTTATCTGTATATTTATTTGTAGCTGACATTTATATAGTACTATAGGGTGTACAAAGCACTCTGTCGACAGTGTCTCATTTGGTCCTTGTAAGTATCTTGTGAGGCAGGTGTTATTATTATTCCCATTTTACAGATGAGAGAAGTGAAGTTTAAAGAGGTTTCATGGATTTGATTAGGGTCAGACAGGTCCAAGGAGGCAGAGCTAAGCTTTGAACTCAGATGCATGAGACCACAGGTTCAACAGCTCATCCCAGTTAGTCAATGTCCATGATAGATCACACTATCTACTGTGCCATGTGTTAGCACTGGTATTGAAACACAGGACTTCAGATGAAGAATCCAGGACTCATTATGCAAAATGGGGCTCTCTCTCATTCTGGGTCTTAAGAGTTCCCAATTGGGAAGGCTCCCTGCCCAAAATCCCATCATCACATGGCAGTGTTTCCTATGGCTTGGGCTATCAGTTACTACACATTACCTGCTTATAATTTTCCTTTCCACTCATCATGTTCTTATGCATGTTTTAGCTCTCTCTCTAGGGGTCTCAGTGCATTTAAAGGCTAATTATATAGTTAAAGTTAATTATTCATTCATTAACATTCAAGAAGTCTTCACTTATACTTTACACTGACTTGTTCTGATGAGTTAATAAAATCAGAGGCGTGTTTGTGTTTGTGTGTGTGTGTGTGTGTGTGTGTGTGTGTGTAAGGGACTCTATTTAAACTATTCTGGAACAATGGACAAAATAACTCTGATAATTCCTGAATGCATTTTGTTTTGTTTTGTTTTTTTATCCTATCTAAACTACCATGGAAAAGGAGTCAAGAAATGTCAGCAATATAGATGTCATAGGGGCAGCTAGGTGGTGCAGTGGATAGAGCACTGGCCCTGGAGTCAGGAGTGCCTGAGTTCAAATCCAGCCTCGAAAACTTAACAGTTACTGGATGTGTGACCCTGGGCAAGTCACTTAACTCCAATTGCCTCACTAAAAAAAAAAAAAAAAAAAAAAAAGTTGATGTCATGACTCAGGTGACCCTATCAAGCTTTCACCCTCGACATACAGACTAAATAATATTAATGTATATCTATGTGATGTATGAGTCTAGGGACTTCTTTACAGGAAATGTGTACTATAAACCCCCCAAAGGAAGAAAATACTTGACGGCCCTTGCTGTTGGAGAATGCCGTGATATAAGTGATCTCAAATTATTAAGTCAGAGTGGATTGAACATTGTCTCTGGAGTTCAAATCTTGCTTTTGCCTATTAGTACCTTTGTGATATTAATTATGTTATTCAATGAAGTGAGGTGAGGGAGGGAACAACCATTTATTGATATCTATTATGTGTCAGGCACTGTGCTAATAGATTTATAAATCCTTGTTTGGCTTCTTAGTAACTTCCAACTCCACACTGGTACTTCTGTGATCCTTTTGTGGGGAAATATTTAGATCAGATTCAAGTGGCCTGAAAGGGAGAAATCCAAGCCCCACTGTTTCTAAACATATAACCAGGAAAAAAATGTATTCCAAGAGACATTTTTAATTCAATATATCAATATATAATATTATATACATAGGTATATAATGATGGATAGAGTACCACACTTGGATTAAGGAAGACATGAGTTCAAATCTAGCTTCTGACACATACAAGGTGTGTGACAACAGACACATAATTTAATCTTTTGATATCCCCAGGTTACTCTCTACTAGGTGTAGAAGCAGGGGGAAGGGGAGGGTTGAAGGCAGGAAATTGATGACTCTTATTTGTAGAGGAAATTTCACATGTCTGGAGCTGCCCAAAATAATTGATACCAAGAGAAATCAGAGAATTTTAAAGTTTGGAGGGATATTAGAGATCACCTAGTCTAGTTCTCTCATCTTGTAGATGAAAAAACTGATACCAACAATGTATAGCAGCTTAGCCAAGGTCATATAGCTAGTTAGTGGTATAGAAGGGTCTCAGTCTGGTGAGTTTCAGGACAATGCCCAATGTTCTTTCCCCAGCACTACTAATTATGTAGAAAAATTATTGTATATCTACTGTGCAAATCTGATGTATAGAATTATATAGACTATACATACCTTGAGTGTCGGGATGACATCTAACTGCTATTTGAGATCAGTAATGATGATAATGATAATAACAGCACTTATAAAGTGGTTTAGAGGTTTTAAAGGCCTTCGTGTGTATTATTTCATTTGATCCTCATACAACCCTGTAATGTAAATGTTATTAGTATCTTCATTTTACAGATAAGGAAACTAAGGTTGAAATAAGTGACTTTCCAAGGAGATAAAACAGAAAATACGTTCAACAGAGAGTTCAGTTTGGTTGGTTTGAGGAATACAGGAAGGGGACTAATGTATAATAAGACTGAAAAGATAGGTTGGGGCCAGGATGCAAAAGGCTTTAAAAGTTAAAAAAGAGAGTTTACATTTTATCTTAAAGGCAATAGGGAACCACTGGAATTGATTGATTGGGGGAATGACATAATAAAATCTATATTGAGTGAAAATTAGTTTGGCAACAATGTTAAAGGTGGAATGAAGGTAAGAAAAATGAAGCGTGAAGATCACATAAGTAGCTGTTATAATAATCTGGGCAAGATGAGAAGACATCCTGAACTAAGGTTCGTAGCTGTGTTATTGGGAAAAGATGCCAAATATGTGATGACATAAAAACAGTAAAATTTTACAATTTATTACATATGTGGCATAAGGGAGAATTGGAAGTTCGGGATAATGCCATGGTTAAAAACCTGAGGAATTAGAAAAATGGTGGTGCCTTCTATAGAAATAGTGAAGTTTGAAAGAGGGCTAGGTTTGTAGAGAAAAGTAATGAATTCTTGTTTTGGTCATATTGAGTTTCTAATATTTAAGGAACATTAAGTATGCCTGTTATCTAATAAGAAATTGGTTATGTGCAACTGAAGCTCATAGAGGTCCTGCAGTATATATAGTATGTGATATTTGGATATTTTTTAATATAAGTGATATATAGTAAAATGTCGTCATCATCATCATCATGATATTGAATGACTGGTCCTGTAACATCTCTGGAAAAATAAATGGAAAGCAAAGGAATTGATCTTAGGGTCAACCAGAAGATACTGCAAAGCAGAATGAAATATCCAAATCAAGATGGTTAGGAAATAGAAAGAAAAAAAAGTCAGAACCAATTATGGCACTGTAGTTCAACTAAAAGCTTGTTACTCTTAGTTCTATTGAAGATGAAGGAATGGATCAAAGATGGAATAGAACTGTGCTCATGGTGAGTAGAATGATAACAGATAATGAATAGAATGTGGATGACTGGAAATTTATTTAGCTTTTTGTTTCTCTATCAAAGACTAGAAATGACAGAATGAGAAAGGCTACTGAGAAGATGAAACACAAGAGAAGTAGGGAAATATAAAGAAAACCCTTGGATATCTGATGGAGTCAAGTCAGCAAGAACAAAGTACATATTGCAGTAGTAAAACAAGCAAACAAACAAAGAACTAAACAACAACAACCAAAAAAAATAAAACACCCTGGTATCATTGCTGAGCTACTATCAATGTTTTTTGAAAGATTGTGATGAATTGCAGAGGAATCATAGAACTGAAGAACATTATTCTAATTGTTGAAAAAGGAAGAGAGTAAAATACACCAAACATAAGCTACTGAGCTTGACTTTTTCTGGCAAAAATTCTAGAATTTATTATTCAAGATCTAGTCAGTAATCATCTAGAATAGAGGTTAAAAAATTATGGTGGCCCAACAGAATTTGGTTTGTGGCCTGTTTTTATATGCACCTAAGAATGGCTTTTGAATTAAAATGATGAGAGTTTGTTTACAAAATTTAAAAAACAAAACAAAACAAAACAAAACACAAAAAAAAACCCAGTTCTTAGCTCAGGTAAAAAATAGGCTGTGGACTGGATTTGGCCCATCAGTCATAGTGTCCTGACTTCTGATCTAGCAAATGGAATTGAGATCACAGAAAGTCAGCATCATTTCATTAATAGTCATGCCAAACTAATCTATTTTTATGGGGTAAGAAGGGAATCAGGAAAGTCCTGTAGATATAACTTGCCTAAAGTTCACTAAACCAGTTTTTAAAGCCTCATGCTATATTTATCGGCAAGATGGAGAGGTGTGGTTTACACAACCATAAAGTTGGAAGATTTATAAAAGGTTCCATAGGAGCACTCAAGTAATAATAGTCATCAATGGTTTGATATTGACAAACGAATAAGCATTTATTAAGAGTACTTATTATGTGCCAAGTACAGTGCTAAATGCCAGGGCTACAAAGAAAAGGCAAAACAGACTTTGCCTTTAGCGGGCTTATATTCAAATAGGGGAGACAAGTGTCTGTACATTGGCATGTCATTTATAAAGCTACCCGCAGACTAGATGGTTGATATGGAAGGAGAATTCTGATGATCTCCTAGAGGTTCTTTCATTGGTTTTGTTCTTTTTGACATTTTAAAAGTCAAGTTTGTTAATCAATAACTTTCAAGTATTGGGAGGAATAGTTAATTTACTGGATAACAGAATCAAGGTCCAAAAAAGATCTTGCTAGGCTAGACCATTAAGCTAAGTCTAGTAAGATGAAATTTTATGGGGATAACAAACATGTCTTACAAGTGGGTTCAAATGATCAGTTTTGAAAGAATAAGATGAGAGAGCTATTTTACACAGTGTATATCAGAAAAGACCTAGGGGGATTTAATGGACTATAAATATGATAACCATTCCCCCAAACCCCTTAAAAACCCTAATGAATTCTTTGAGAGTGGCCAATGTCTACAGCTAGGTAAGAAGTAGTATTCTGCAAGTCCTGCTCCATCTGGAACATCTTCTCTAGGAAAGGAATCAGTGACTAGGCAAGCATCCATAGGAACATAATGTGAGATTTAAAATTGGATACAAGAGCATTAAACTCCCTTTTAACCTTTCCCTTATTTATCTCCCAGACCAGTAAGTGGGCTTTTATTATTTGGGAATTACAAGGTGATGTTGATTAGAGAGATAGGAAAGTAGAAATACAAACAAATAGTCTTAAATCTAAGCTTAGTCTATATTCCCTATAGAACTCACCAAAAACCCAAGGCCAGGGGGCAGCTAGATGGCGCAGTGGTTAAAGCACCGGCCCTGAATTCAGGAGTACCTGAGTTCAAATCCGACCTCAGACACTTGACACTTACTAGCTATGTGACCCTGGGCAAGTCACTTAACCCCCATTGCCTGCAAAAACAAAAAAACAAAAACAAACAAACAAACAAACAAAAAAACCCAAGGCCACCTCTGAGGCTGAGAGCCGCGTCAAGCGTTTGCTGTTGCAGAGAACCAGGCCGAGTCGAACCTGAGTCAGCGTCTGTGTGTGCAGAGCAAACCAGCGAGCAGACAAGGAGAGTGGAAAAAGACCATTCTCTCCTTGCCTTTTAAGCTAATAATACAGTATTTAGAGGGGTAGTATGAAAAACAATGAGAAATATATGTATATATATACATAAAGACACATATATACACGTATGTTTATATATGTGTGTATATGTATACATGATATAAATATATATTTAAAGAATATTAATAGCACATTTAAAAATGCTAGCTATGGTCAAAAAATGAAAAGTTTTAAGATTAGAAACCAATGCTCCCTGAGGCCTCTTATTCAACATTTCCATAGGTAAAGGAAAATGATAAATTTTAAATGAGGGAAGAGAAGTGTGTTTGAAACTCAGGTTGACATTCATCTCCCCATGTAAATAGAGTTGCACATGGCAATTCAGCTAAGTCCCCTGTTGGTCTAGCACAGCAAAGATTATTCAGAGCAAAGAGTTCTTTCTTCTCAGACATTAAGAGAAATGCCTGCTACCAATTAAGCAAGAAATTGACAAGAGAAACCTTTGAGCCTAGCCATTCAATATTATGAAAAATTCAGCATCTAGATCAATGGAAATTCATTTATAACTTTTGTATGATAGAGAACAGCTCTTAGGTAAGCATTTTCAAAGCCAAACTATGGGATACAGAGAACAGATTTTTTTACTGGACCTCCCCTAGGAGAATTAGCCAGAATGTGCTGTCCCTGCCTTCCTTTATTAGGATGAGTAGCCACATAATCACCCCAAGGGCTCCTGTTCCTTTACCAATTTTCCCCAATATGAACTCTTCATAATGCATTGTGGCTTGGATCCCAATATCAGGAAAACATGTGTTTCTACAGGTTTGATTTCTTTAATATCTTATTGGATCAAGGGTTCTTAATCTGGGGTCTCTGGACTTTTTAAAAAATGGATAATTCTACTTAAATAATTGGTTTTCTTTATAGTCTTGTGTGTAGTCTTTTATGCATTTTTTAAAAAGTTATTATAAGAAGGGGTATATAGGCTTGAACAGATTGTCAAAGGGGTTCATGATATAAATGGTTAAGAATCCCTTCATTAAAATGACAACTACTGAAATTTTCTTATCTTATAGGTTTGGGAAGATCTATTTTTTAAATCAAGTATAAATCATCTTTATATTTCCCTGAATCTTTTTGCGGGGGAAAGAACAAGATCTCCTCCTACTTTGATGTGGAAGAAATTTGTATTCTATTTGATTTGCATTTTGAGTATGCTTTTCAACAGACAGGTAATTTTATCCCTAGTGATTTCCTCTGGAAGTGGTATTATCTCATTTACAACACTAGGGTGACCCTGTCATCTAGCCCTGCCCACAACTTTGGCAGCTGAAGATAAACTCTTTTAAGTCTGATAACAGCTGATTGGTAAATTAAGCCCATGCTTCAGATGTCCCCCTTCAAGGATCCTGCATCATAAACAGCAAAGCTTCAGTAAGAGACTCTGGATATTTCTTGGTCCCACTTTCACCTTGCTTCCTCATACAAACTAAAATCACAGGGTGACCTTCACTTAAGGAAGGTAATAAGGATGCTGAGTGAATAGAACATCTTACTGAGGATCATTTTTGGGGGGGTGGGGGGGTGAGGCAACTGGAGTTAAGTGACTTGCCCAGGGTCACACAGCTAATAAGTGTCAAGTGTCTGAGTCCAGATTTGAACTCAGGTCCTCCTGAATCCCAGGCCAGCGCTCTATCCACTGTGCCACTTAGCTGCCCCAAGGATCATATTTTTAAAGCTGGAAAACACCTTAGATGTGATCTAATTCAAATACTTCATTTTTATTAGATGAGGAAGTCGAGGCCCAGAAATTATTTGTCCAGGGTCTCTCAGGCAGTAAGAGCAAAACCAAGATCCAAACTCATGTCCTTCAACTCTGAATCAATCTGTATCCTATATAATATTAAAATTCTGGGGATAGAAAACATGTTAAAGCATCAATTTTTAACCTTTCTGTCACAGATCCCTTTGGAGATTCAATGAAATCTATAGATCCCTTCTCAGAATATTTTTAAATGCATAAAATAGGATTACAAAGAAAACCAATTATATTGAAATATGCTATGTATGTGTGTGTACATATACATATGTGGGCATATATGTATATATACACATACATATATGCATGTATCTATATATGTAAATGTATATGTATATATGAAATATAAATTCATAGAAAGCAGGTTAAAAATTTCTGACTATATAGACTCAGGTTTGTAGGCTTAAAGCCTGAAGGAACCTTGGCAGGTCATCGTTTCTAACCCTATCATTTTTCTAAATGATGAAATTTAGGCCCAGATAGTATAAGCTACTTTCCTCAGGTCATTCAGGTATCAAGTAGAAGAAAGTTGGGATTCAAACCTAGGTCTTCTGAATTGAATCAGGACTGTCTCCACTGAAGACTACCTAGTACAATATTGCATTTTAAAAAGCAGTAATGGGATCTGTCCAAGGTCACACTGATAGTAAAGCCAGGACTTGAAGTCAAATCTTCAAACACCCCATCTAGGGCTTATTTAGTCACAGTCTTTCTTTTATGCCTCCCTGAGAGCATATACTCAATCCTGAGAATTGCTGAAATCCTAGATTAGTTAGATGCGTATGGTAAAAGAAGAGAATTTTCGATCAAGCTTTATCTGATGACCTTTTAGAGTCAAAAGGAACCCAAATGAATCACTCTAGCCAGATTTCAAATTCATCTACTTTGATAATAAAGGGAATTTCCATGAAGAATTTTGGGGCAAGATGGCTGCCTAATATTTCTAATACAGCATGGAAATGGTTTTAGTTCTGTTTATTTCTGAAATTGGATGCCTGTGTAAGATAGGAAAGTCAATACGAGTATGAATGTGGATTCTAGATAGCATATAGAGGTATCTCTTGGATCTGGTTCATTTTTGCAGAGAGGGAAGAATTAGGAGCTATATTAGTATCACCAGAAAATCCTTTGGGGGATGGTGTACAGGCATGCTATCCCTGGAAGTGCTTCAAGGGTGAGCACTCTTCTCCAATCCCTGAGAGGGAGGTACCAGACTAGAATCACATCTATCTCTTCTTTCAAATTTTTATCATCTAGGGGTTCAATGCTGTCAGAAAAAACAACTTTCCTGGTTGCTTTCAAAGGTGAGGGAAGACCTTAATTTGTACTTACCATTCAGCTTAATGCCACTACATGCTTAACCACCTAATGATCATACAAAAAAACCCAATGATAACTAGCAAATAGGGAGTGATTCCATTTGTCCAAGCAAATAGCAAGCAGCAATAGGAGATGTTATGCAGATTAAAATATTCCAAAGAATATATAATGATTTATAAGATCTCCACCTGGAAGTTAGGTGAGATTTCAGTAAGAGTAAAACTCTTATTTACACCCTTTAAGTTAAATTTCCCCAAATTTCTAGGAAGGTAAATCAGAAATCAGAGACATTTTCAAGTCCCCCCCTCTCCCCCTCCCCAGTGTGCCCTCTCTCCATGCATCTCTATCCCCAGAAGTCTATGGAACAATACCTATCTCTGTTTAAAGAAGTTCTCACACCAACTCCACCCTTTACACAGGTGTCATTTCATCATTCTCTCCCCATCTAGAAGTCACACACATATACACAGAAATATATATATATATATATATATATATATATATATATGTATGTATATAAAACTATCCATCCATCTTTCTATGTATCTGTGTATCTATGTATCTATCTATCATCTTGAAGTGCATAGAACTGAACCTGAAATCAGAAGACCTGAGTTCAAATCAACCATCAGAAATTTACTAGCTGTGTAATCCCTGAACAAGTTGCCTCTGTCAACCTCAGTTTCCCCATCTATAAAATGGGAATAATAATAGCAACTACTTCCTAGGGTCATTGCAAGAATAAAATGAAATATTTCTAAAGCACTTTTCAAATCTTAAAGCTATATATCTATAGAACAAAATTAACATAAAAAGGAAATATTATGCATCTTAAAAATTGTTTGGATTTCTGAGTTCCTTGAATTTGAATATATGAGTCAGGTACAAATGTGAGGTTTACAACTCAGCCTAGCTACAAAAGAGATACTTGGAGGGCACTATTTCCCATGTGTTGACACTGGTAAATCTTAAATCTATTTCTACCTATTTTATTTTCAATTCTGTCATCTGGAGCTTGGAGTCAATTGCCAATATTTATTCATGTATGCCTCACTTTAAGCAATCAACTCATTCTTGAAACCCTATCTGTGAATTGATTTTGGAAAATCAAGCCTTATTTTTCTCATCAGTTTATGTTATAATTTAGGCAAGGCTTGCCTTTTAATTCTGATTGATTTTCAATTGACATATGAATCCCTTCCAATGCCAGTTTCAAACTCTGTGCCTAGTCACTTACATATGTGGTTATAAATTCATAACAAGTGTTTAGATACACTATAAACAATCACTTATCTGTGCCATAAGGAAGACTACTATTCCTTAAAAAAAGACTTATAGTTAGTAGATGCTTAATAAATATTCACTAGTTGATAAATAGTTCCCGTCCCTAATTTTTTTTCTTTAAGTGAAGATACTGGATGATAGATTCAAGATTCAAAAGCATCTTAAGAGTTGAGAAAATTGAGACAAGTCTAACTTAATAAGGATAAATGTGATCTTATTTCTGATTTTAAAAATAAATTAAAGATAGGGCAGGGAAATAATAGAGAGTAGTTCATCTGAAAAAGATCTGGTATTTTCAATCAATGGAGAGTTCAGGATGAGTCCACAGTGATACTGCAGGCAAGCAAGCCAATGATACCTTAGGCAATATTCAAAGGAATCCAATAGACACTAGAAATAAGGCAATGATAGTTTGTACCATTTATTATATTCACTTTTGGGTGCTATATTTTAGGAAGTATATGGCCCTTGATGCTGTTACTTCTCATCTTCCCTGGGTGTTTTCTTCTTCAATCATCTTCTCTTTCTAATCTTCAACACCTTTTCCCACTTTCTCCTTCCCTGCTTCTCTCAAACACATCCAGTAAATAATCTCTACTATAAATAAAACCTTCTCTTGACTGGACTTGTCTTCAAGTTATTATGACCACCAAACTAGAAAAAAAGGTGTTTGTATTTATTGCCTTCATGTTTTCACATCCCACTCATTTCTTAATCCATTGCAATCTGCTTTCCAGCACTACCACTTGATTAAAACTGCTCTCTCCAAGGCTTTAACACATGGGTCCATTGGCCTTTTCTCAGTATTCACCCTTCCTGAGCTTTCTGCTGCATTTGACACTCTCGGACACTGTTATCTTCTAGATCCTCTCTCATCCCTGATTGTTCATGACATCCTCTCTCCAGGTTCTTCTCCTACCCAACTGATTCCCTGTCCCACCCTATTCTCAGGTTCCTTTTCTGGATCATCATCTCCCACCTACTATAACATGGACTATAATCCATGCTTTCTTCTCTTCGCTTTATGCTAGTGGTTCTCAAACTTTATTTTTTAATTTTTCACAGTATTTTTTGCCATAAAGAATCACAATGCACAGAATGTTTTAAGTTGGTAACCACATATACATGTAATTGCAAGTATCAATTTCCATACAATTCACAGAACACCTAGATAATTATAGTCCTTGATTATACTAGGACATTTTTTGAGAACCATTCTCTCTCTATCTCTATCTCTCTATCTCTCTCTCATCTTTTCCCTTGTCTTTGTCTCTCTGTTTTTGTCTCTCCCCATCTCTGTATCCTATCTCTCTTATTTTTGTCTCTGTGATTTTCTGTATATCTCTGTCCCTCTGTCTCTCTCCTGGTCTCTGTCTGTCTGTTTCTGTCTCTCTCATTAAAAATTTGCTAGCACATTCCTTTTTCTAGATGACTGAAATAAAACCAGAGGGATAAAAAGTATAAAGAGGAAGTTTTAGATTAGATTTGAGGGGAAAATTCTAACAATTAGACCTACTCAAAAATAGAGATGGTTGATTCACAGGTTGCGGTTCCCCCTTTGCTGGAGTTCTTCAAGCAAAGCTATATGTGGGATATACTGTAGGTGAAATTATAGTTCAGTTATGAATAGGACAAAGTGGCCTCTTAAAAGCAAGAATTATCTTTTGTCTTTATTTGTATCTCCAGAATTTAGCACAATGCCTGACAAACATCATACAAATTTAATAAATATTTATTGAGTGATTCTAGAAATCTCCTTGAACTCAGACTCCATGACCTTTTTGCAATGTGAATAATCCTTACATCTACTCCCATTTCTCTATTTATATTTTGGCATATTTGTATTTTAATAAACAGAGGATGGAAATAATATATGGTCACAAAGTTTTCTTTAAAAAATTTCAAGACTTCGTTGTTTCAGTGACCTTGGTTTGATAATCTAAACATCAGATGGCTCTAGAGATATTGCCATTATTTTTGAGAGCATGGGGAGTGTGGGTGGAGTAGGAAGGGGGCATTGCTTGAGTCTCCCCACTCTAAAAGTATTTTAAATCAATGCCTGCTGAGTTTGAGTGGATAATGATTAGGAAATCTGAGGCGTGACACTTCAAGAACAGATGGTGGATGTCCTCAGACTTACTCCCCCAACTTCCTAAAGAGCCTTTGGACCAATCATGTGGTATGCTATAGCCATCTGGAACCACTGCCCATTATGCTTAATACATGCCCTGTTCCTGAGAAGCGTCTGGTGAAGAAAGAGGTTGAAGATATTTATGAGTGCTCAATTGGAAACAACACATAGAGATTAAGTAGGAAATGATGACCAGGAAATGAACAGAAGTTCAGAAGAAGGTCTTTGGGGTATGTGGGATGAATAAGCAGACCCATCATCAGTATAAGTTGTTCTACATGATGAGAATTAGTGGATCAGCTTCTAGCTTCTTTCAAAACAAAGCTCAATTGCTACCTTCTGCAGAAGACCTATCAATGCCCGAACAACTGCTAGGCTCTTATTCTCTAAAGTTACTGTATATCTATTCTGTAAGAATCTTTAACGTGCCTATTTATTTACATGATGTCTCCCCTATTAGTAAACATCTTGAGGGCAGATGGTTTTGGCTTTCTTTTTAATCTCTATGAATCACAATCAAAACCACTTTCACCACCACCACCACCATCATCTAGATTATCATTGCCAGTATTTATAAAGCACTTTGAGAATGACAAAGTACTTTACATATGTTATCTAATTTGATTTTCACAATAACCCTATAGTGTAGCTGCTTATTTTACAAATGAGGAAACTAAGGCTGATGGAGGTTAAGTGACTTTCTCTGACTCACATAGCTAATAAGTGTCTTCCTGATTCTACATCCAACACTCTATCCGCTATGCCATGTAGCTGTCTCACTCATAGGAAATGTTCAATGAATACTTATTGACTGATTGATCTTCTCACAGATGTCCTCTAATTCCTATGGGGTAGTAGAATGTCTTTTTTTCCCCAAATTTGAAGTTTTTTACCTATATATATATTTTTTCTTCACAGGTTTAGTTTTCACAGCAAAATTCTCTGCTCCGGAAGGTTGAATATTTTGACTTGCAGAAGCAAGGTGCTATTCAAGATGTTGGGAGGATAAGTAAATGTGACATTTGCCAAGGTTGGCAAAAAAAAAAAAAAAGGATATTGTCACTCTATGTTAAGGTAGCTAGGTGGTGCAAAGGAAAGAGTACTGAGGTTTAAATGTCATCTCAGAAACTTACCAGCTATGTGACCCTAAGTAAGTTACTTAACCTTTTTGCCTCACTTTCTTCATCTGTAAAATGAGCTAGAGAAGGAAATGGCAAACTCTAACATCTTTACCAAGAAAACCCCAAAAGGAGGCATGGAGAGTTGATCACAACTGAAAAATGATTCAGTAACAATAATAAGTTGTCTCTACAAAACTATTTGTACCCTTTATTGCTGGAGATGGGTTCCATTACTCTATCCTCCTTATTTTGCTCTGTCATGAAGAGGCTTTAAATAAAGCCTTGCAGAGAGTAACCTCTTTACTATGTACTGAAAGCAGAAGGGTTTGGGGGTCTCCAACACAACAGACAAACTGCACAAGAAGAAGACTTTACGTGTTTGGGTTTTTGTTGTTGTTTTTTCCCTCTTTTTGGGGGTGGGGTGCAGGTTGATACTGGCATGTTTAACACTGACAAAGAAAAATGTTTTCACCCAGGCCTCTGCTTATCTTCTGTCCAAAGAGCTGAACTTCAGTTACTGATCAAGTGGAAACAAAATCACAGCCGGAGTGTCATTAAAAGATGAATAAGTAAAGGAGCAAAGTAGATGGATGAATACAAAATGAAAGAGGGCTCATGTGCTAAACTGATGGCTTTACTCTAGCCAGTACTGGCTTATCAAAGGCAAACCTGAAAGAGGAAATGAAATGACAAAATCATTGAAAAAGAAGCCCTGGAGAAAAGAACATGGGCATGGTAGCCTGGGGGCATGTTTATTAAAAAGAGCTAACAAGAGGCAGTCATATCCCTATATCCAGCATCTTTTCTGGGTAATAAAAATGTATCCTCAAAAAAAAAAATGTATCCTCTTGAGAAAAATAACCATTTAATGAAATCTTTCCCCTATATCTAATTATAAGTCAAGAGCTATGGACTCTACACTTCAACTAATTTTTATCTGTCGCATTTTTTCACTTCTTTCCTCCTCTCAAGTTCAGATTTTTGTATATTTTCACCTAGAACATTGTGATAACCCTCTGCCTCTCTACCTTTTCCAGTCCTTTCTTCATAAGACTGCCAAAGGCATCTTCCTAGTATACATGCCTCATGATATTGTACCAAAGATGCAAGTTTCAGTGGCTACTGATTATTTAGCAAATAATTAAATCCATTTTAACTTAAATGTATACTACATATGAATACACATGTAGTACAAAGTACCACAATGTAAATTATTTGAGAATGCAGACCTTCTTTTTTTCACCCAGGTGTCCCTAGGATCCAGAACAGTGCTTTGCCCAGGACATCAATAAACCAAGGAGCACACAGAGGAGGAGGAGGAGATTGATGAAGGTACTCAAGTCCATACCATATGACGATCAGTTGAAAGAACTTTTATCAAGGTTTCACTTCCATTAATAACTCTTTCAAGAGAGTTATCCAGATCCTCCTCCCAAAATACTAGTCCCACTTCTCCCCAACCCCCTCCATTTTTATGTGGTATATAGCAAGTATTTACTTCTCTGTGCATCCCACTGTAATGTAAACGCCTTGAGGGCAAGGAATTTTGTCATTTTTTGTTTTGTTTTTGAATGTCCAGCAACTATCACAGTGCCTAACACATATTAAGTGCTTAATAAACACTTAACAACAATAATAGCAATAATTTATAATAATGATAATAATACATAGCTAACATTTATATGGGACTTCAACATTTGCAGTGCTTAACCTATATAGTATCTCATTTGATCCACACAACAACTCTGTGAAGTAGGTGTTTATTATCCCCATTTTGCATGAATGAAATTTAGTCTGAGATAGATAAAGTGATTTGTCCAGGGACACACAGCTAGTAAGTATCTGAGACAGGATTCAAACTCAGTTCATCCTGACTCTGAGTCTAGTGCTCTATTTCCCCCCCTCCCCCGCCCCGCCCGGAGAAAGGAAGACATGATAACTCTTCATTGTTTTGAAGGACTAGTAAATAGAATTGGATTTATATTTTTTCTACTTGGCCCCAGAGAGCAGAACAGGAAACAATGTGTGGAAGTTGCAAAGATGCAAATATGAGGTTGTTGTTTGTCCTTCACTCTCAAAGAAGACTATGACATCAGGATAATGTCATGACTTGCACTGAATTAGATTTAAGTGAGGGAAGGCTGTACAAAGTCACTGTCTCTTCCAAAGCCAGTGGCAAGGATGACTGGAGATGGCCCGGGGTGTTTAAGGCAATTAAGGTTAAGTCACTTGCCCAGAGTCATACAGATAGTATCTGAGATGAGATTTTGAGCTCTATCTATTGTGCTACCCTGCTGCTCTATAAGTTTGAGCTGAAGTCAGAAAAAAGAAAAGTAGCCTAACAATTAAACCTAGGCAAATGTATAATAGATTTTCTTGGAAAGTGGGGGAAAGGGGTAGCCCTGTCATTGAAAGATTTCAAGGAAAGATTCATGATCACTTTCTGAGGATGTCATGAAGGAGTTTCTTTTTCAGGTCTACATTAAACTATATAGTATTTGAGTCTCTTTCCAACATGAAAGTTCTACAATTCTTTGAAACATTTGTTGAAAATATATTCCATGCTTCTTAGTCTTAGTAAAGTGATCAAATTCAACATTCTGAACATAATAATTCACAACTAAAAATACTTATAATTTTATAGCACCTATTTCTTATAATAACACTGTGAAGAAAAGTGTGTATTATTTTACACCCATGTTATAGATTTGAAACTTGAGGTTTGACCATGGTTGCCAACTCATATCAGAACCAAGGCTTTCTGTCTTGATGTTCGATGATTTTTTTCCCTCATCTCTATCACATTGTCTCCAATTGCCCTTAGAGTTGAGTGTCTGTGTGTGTGTGCATGTGCATTTATGTAGACCTCTTTGCTCCACACTGCTAGACTTTTTTAAAATTTTTATGCCTACTTTAAAAAAAATCTCTCTGTCTTCATTCTTATTGTCAAGCTGGTAGCTAACACTTGCTGTTATTAGCATTATATCTATGTTAAGGTCATTTAATGTAGGGATTTTTTCACTTTTGTCTTTGAAACCTCAGTACCTAGTACACTGCCTGGCACATAGTAGGTTATTTATAGATTCTTATTGATTGATTATTTTAACTCCTTCCTCCCTTCTGCCTTCTCATTGACTGCTGCTGACCTTTTCGTATTCCTATAATACTTTGTATTGATCTCTTGACCCTCAAAAAATACATATCAATGCTTCACAAAATATAAGATACCAGATATTATATATATATATATATAAAATCAAGCATTATTACTATTGTTATCATAGCATTTAACACCCTATCACCCTTCTGTGCCACAAAGTTACTTCCTCTTTAAAAATGGAATGTCTTTTATTTTTCAACTTATCCATGGTGATTAAATGCCCAATGGGATTTATTTGACACATGAAACTTTTTTTAAAAAATCATGAGCAACTTCTTTATCAGCTTGAGACATCACCAGTTGTGAATTTTCAACCTCTGAGGATGAGATTTTAGATGCAGCTCAAAGTGGGGCATGTGGGGAAGATGAGATTAACCAAAACAGCCCTCCATGGGAGCCTGATGTGATCAACCTCCCCATGCCACTAACTGCAGAATGGAAGGAATGGATAGACATCAGGACCTGCAGTGCAGTCAGCATGCCCCATTTTCCAGGCCACTTTTCAGCAGGGAGGGAGGGAGAGAGGCAGCAAGCATCCTTACCCTGTTTTCAAGCTGACCAGAGCATCCTCGACTCCCTTCTGGTTGAATTTAGTCATATACTGATGCATGTAAGGGTAATTATTCCTGATGTTCCTCTCTGTGCTCCCGTTAGGAACTGTGCCAAACCGAAAAGGGGGGGAATAATCGTGAGGTTTCTGAAACTAGAGGAAAAGAAGAAAACAAATTTGCATTACATCCCAGGAAGTGTAAACACACACAAAAGTATTAATAAGCACAAGTAAAAGAATCATATGCATCTTCTCTGGGCCGTTTTGAATTTAACCAAGCCCCATGCATCCCTTGTGTGCCCAGATGACTTGTTATGATTTCTTTCTTTAGTCTGAACTTTAGCACTTGATTATATATTCTGTTCTACCCTATATATTAATCTTGTCCTCATCCGGAATAGAGGGCCCTAATGGAGTGGGGTGGCATAATGAATAGAGCATTGTGCCTGGTCAGGAAGCTCTGAATTCAAATCCAACTTCAAACCCTTACTGGCTAAACAAATCACTATACCTCTGTTGGCCTTAGTTTCCTCAACTGTAAAATTGAGATAATAACACTATTTGTTTCCCAGGGTTGTTGTGAGGATAAAATGAGTTAATATTTGTAAAGTATTTAGCACAATGCCAAGCACATGGTAGGCCCTTGGTAAATGCTTGTTTCCATTCCTTCCTTCTTTTTTAATTGTTATAGGTTTTCCTCCCAGAATAACTTTTAATTTTTTTAATTTAAAAAAATTTTCCCAATTATATGTAAAAACAATTTTAACGCTCATTTTTAAAATTTGAGTTCCAAATTCTCTTCCTCCCTTTCTTCTCCTTTGCCCTAAGATGGTCATCAATTTGATGAAGATTATACATGTGCAATCATGTAAAACATATTTCCCTCTTAGTAATGTTGTGAAAGAAAACACAGACCAAAAAAAAAAAAAAACGAAACAAGAAGAAACCATGAAAAAAATAAAGTGAAAATTATGCTTCAATCTGCATTTTAGACTCCATCAGTTCTTTCTCTGGAGGTGAATAGCATTTTTCATCATGAGCCCTTTAGAATTGTTTCAGATTATTGTATTACAGAGAATAGCTAAGTTATTCACAGGTGATCATTGTACAATATTACTATTGCTATATACAATGTTATTCTGGTTCTGCTCATTTTACTTTGCATCAGTTCATGTAAGCCTCCACAGTTTTTTTGAAAGCATCCTGCCTGGCATTTCTTATAGCACAATGATATGTCATTACAATTATGGAACATCAGTTGTTGAACCATTCTCTGATCCTCAATTTACAATTCTTTGCCATGCAAAAAACCCCACAAAACCAAAAAACAAAAAAACAAAAAAATAACCCAAACCCTGCTAAAAATAATATTTCTACAAATAAACCCTTCTTGCTTTCTCTTTTTTCTCTCTTTGGGATACAGACATAGTAGTATTATTGCTACCCTTTGGGTATAACTACAATTTGCTCTTCAGTATAGTTGAGTTAGTTCACAACTCCACCAGTAGTGCATTTAGTGTTTTCCCACATCCCCTCCAACATTTATCATTTTCCTTTTCTGTCATATTAGCCAATCTGATAAGCATGAGGTAGGATCTCAGAATTGTTTTCATTTGCATTTCACTAATAAATAGTCATTTGAAGCATTTCTTTGCCTTAAAACTGTCTGTTCATATCCTTTTATCATTCATCAATTGAAGAATGACCTGTATTCTTCTTCCTTTCTTCATTCCTTCCTTCATTCCTTCTTCCCTTTCCTCTTTCCTTCCTTCCTTTCTTTAAATACCACATGATGGCTAACATTGGATTGGGTCCATACTAAGTGCTCAATAAGTGACATCTGGTATTACTGTATTTTATTGGGTGTCCCAAAAGTCATTGTAGTATTAACATTTGCCTTTAACTTAAAATTGCACTAGGGCCTATGGAGTATCATATATCAGGTTTTGTTATTGTTACTATAACTGTAATACTTTAACTACACATACTACTTTATGCCTCTAGTCTCAACTTAGTCATTAACTATTGAAAAAATTGGTTAATCATGTTGAGTCTCAATTTCTTCATATGTAAAATGGGATATAACCCTCACAATGTCTTTTCTTTTGTAAAGATGAAATCTATTATTTAGGGATAAAATAAACCATACATAAGTGTTTTATAAAAATATAAAAGCATTATGTTAACATCAGACATTACTAACATAGTATTTCAAACCTACACTTCCTAACACAGTTAATTACTTAAAAATATGCATGAATTTTAGAATTTATTTTAGAATGTCTCCCAAGGGCTTAGTAACCCTGGGGCTATATGTTCCATGTCCAAAAAGAAAACAAAAAATAAATAAATAAGCATATCTAACTTTTGTTTTCATGGAACTTTCTACGGTAATTTTTTTTATTATGTATGCACTGGTATTATACTAAAGTATAAGGCATAATGTTGAACAAATATTTAGCCATTCAAAAATGTAACAAAGTAGGAGCAGTTATAAAATAATAATTTTGATAGAAAAATAAAGAATGGATCCACCTAAAATCATGGTATCACCTTGAGCAATAATGTATACTCTAATCAGGTTAAAAATTCTGCATTTTAGAAGTGCCTTCAGAAAAAAAGTTTACAGCCACATTCACTTGGATGGGAAAATTTTTGATACATTGTACATACCTATATATGTATACATGGAGGATATATACATATACATACATATATGTGGTTATAAAACAAGTGGTTTCATCATATACCACAAAGCAAAAAGTAATATTTTATGGAATGCTTTTTCATCTCAACTTACCAAGTTCATGATCAGCATAGGTAAGAAACCATCATGAAAACAGTGGCAAATTATGTATCAATATTGATTGTGGAGAATGAGGAACTAGATATTCTATGAAAAATTTTATAAGTTTCTCCAAATCTAGTCAAAATAATATTGAAGGGGGTGGCTAGATGGTACAGTGGATAAAGCACCAGCCCTGGATTCAGGAGTACTTGAGTTCAAACCCGGTCTCAGACACTTGACACTTACTAGCTGTGTGACCCTGGGCAAATCACTTAACCTACATTGCCCCACCAAAAAATTAAAAAAACAAATAAAATTGGATACTTGTGTGCAGGTTGCCACCGTATAGAATATGTATATATGCTTTCTATTACATTACATATATGTCTATGTGTATATGTGTACATGTGTGGATATATGTATAATTTTACAAAAATACAAAGGTTTATAAATAATCCAAAAGCCTTGAGCATGTATGTATATCATACATTTTTCAAGAAAATCTTCAAAAGGCATGATACATAACTATGGTTATCTACATGGGAGCAATGTACTAAGGTTTTGCTCCATATAGCTTAGGTCGTTTTCTTAAAAGGAACTGAAACTCTTGAAGAACTAATTGGTTGAGAGGACTAAAGCTAAATCTATTGGTATAGTTTCCTGGTTGCTTGAGTATAAAAGTCACAAGGATTTACACCTGACCCTGATGCTTGACCAGCAGATCACCATGGCCAGACAGAGGTGAGAAAGTTGAATATCCTTATTGAATATCCTTCCTCTGTATGGCTAAGTAAATGTTTTGTTAACTGCTGGATCTTCTTTGGCTCATTTCATTCTAATACTTATCTTAAAGTACCTGGGGATTGTCCTTAGATATACTATTCCTGAAACAATAGTCAAAAAAGAAATTAAAAAAAGAAGAGGAGAGGGGAGGAGGGGAGAAGAGAAGGGAGGAGAGGAGAGGAGAAATTGAAGACATCAGATAAAAAATGACCAGTTACATATGTAGGGGCCATTTCAGAATCATTTGTCTAGGTGCAGTCAGATCATTGTCTACTTAAAACAGGGAACATGATTAACATTAAATTAAAATAAAATATGAAGATAAGAAAGTACTAAGTTCCAGACTGACCCAATTAAATAATGGATCTTTTGAAAAGGGAAATAGATAAAATTAAAGATATATTGATTGTGATCACTGTCATTACTTAAAAATGTTTGACTAATATAAAATAAGTGTGACAATAGAGGCCCAAAGAACACAGAAACTGTCCCAGGCAACACTGGATTTCTTCCTCAAGAAGACAGACTTGGTCTCCAAAAGGTGTAATGAATTTAGAATATGAGCTCATTTGTAAAATATTCAGCATAATTGCACATTACAAGTAATATAATTTTTAAAAGAAACATAAACAGGAGAGGGGGAAAACAAGTCTACAGGAGACTTGGAAGACTCAATTAATCTAGGTGATACCAAGAACACTTTTAATATGAACTTGGAAAGAGAAAAACAAGAATGAGATAAAACATCTGTCAGTGTTTCTGTAGCAATCTTATCTCATCATTGATAGCAATGGAACAAACACATTTTGATTCATAATTCTGTAGCCAATGTTCTATATGGCAATTACATTTAAGAAAATGTAATCAAGAACAACTGGATTTGACCAAATATACACACAGGAAATACAGGCTGGATGCAATGCAGAATCAAAGTCCTAACATGTAGATAGTGAAAATTCCAAAAGAATGGAAAAGGTTAAATGACATTATCACTCCCCCCAAAAATAAGTAACTGATCAATGACTAGGGACCTATATAGATGTAGCTAGTGGTGCAGGGGATAGAGCACTAGACCTGCAGTTAGATCTGAGTTTAAATTTTACCTCAGACACATACTAGCTTGTGATGCCAGGGAAGTCAATTAACCTCTGCTTGCTTCAGTTTCCTCAACTATAAAAAGAAGATAATGATAGCACTTCTATTGCAGGGTTGTGGTGAGGATCAAATAAATAATATTTGCTAAAGGCACTTAATACAGTACCTGTCATATAGTTGGTGCTACATAAATGCCTACTTTCTTTTCAGTATGATGTCTTTATCAGTAATATTGGGGCAGTTAGGTGGCACAGTGGATAGAGCACCAGTCCTCCTGGAATCAGGAGGACCTGAGTTCAAATCTGGCCTCAGAAACTTGACACTTACTAGCTGTGTGACCCTGGGCAACTCACTTAATCCTAATTGCCTCACCAAAAAAACCCAATCTATATATGCATTGAATTTATCATTAATGGAAAGATGAAAAGGGATCAGATAGGTTTTCATGGATGAGGTCCTATAAGAAACTACATTTTTACACTCATAAAACTGAATAAAAGACATGGAGAATTTATGATTCATCTGTATCTATTGTTTATCAACAAATAAAAAAAAGCATTCGATTGGGTAGAGCAAAATGAAGTCTTCAAGACTGTCCTTCAACTATGTCTCTCATTCATATGTTGTTCAGTTGCTCAGTCATGTCTGACTCTTCATAACCCCATAGACCATAGCAAGCCAGGTCCTTTTTTTCTGTCCTTCACTATCTCTTGAAGTGTCTGTGCAAGTTCACATTGGTTGTTTCCATGAAACTATCCATGTCATCCTGTCTTCTTTTCCATTTGCCTTCAATCTTTCCCAAAATCAGATGTTTTGTTTTGTTGTGTTTTTTTCCAATGAGTCCTATCTTCTTATTATGTGGCCTAAGTATTTAAGGTTCAGCTTCAATATTCGACCTTCCAGTAAATAATCTGAATTAATTTCTTTAAGTATCGACTGATTTGATCTTGTTTTCCAAGCACTCTAAAAAGTCTTCTCCAGGACTACAATTCAAAAGGATCAATTCTGTGGTACTCAGCTTTCCTTATAGTCTAAATATCACAGTCATACATTGCTACTGGAAAAACCAGAGCTTTGACTATATGGACCTTGTCAGCAAGATCAAGCAGAAGCTTTTTGGTAGTCTTTCCGGATTTGCCATAGCTTCCCCCCCAACCCAACCCCTGCCCAAGGAACAAGCCTTTTTTAATTTCACAGCTGCTGTCACCATCTGCGGTGACCTGTGAGCCCCACAACATAAAATCTGACACTTCTTCCATTTCTTCTCCCTCTGTTTTCCAGGAAGTAATGAGACAAGTTGCAAAGATTTTAGGGTTGTTTTTGTTTTTAATGTTAAGCTTCAAGCCAGTTTTCAAACTCTTCTCTTTCACCCTCATCAAGAAGTTTCTTGATTCTTCTTCACTTTCTCCCATTCATGTAGTCTTATGCAAAATAGCATGCAAGATATCTTGATAGACATGACAACATAGATGGCTGTTCAATGATCTCATTATCAATATCAACTGAGGTATGAGATAGGGAGACATACAACAAAAAAAGGTGTTTATTATTTTCATGGAAATTATCCTTTGCAGTCCATAAGGGAGAAGGGATTCCTTGTAGATGATGAGATTCTCCAAACATTCCTATTTGGGGATGGCATTGTGCTGATGAAATCAAGCCCCAGAATACTATAGGGCTACCTTAATAAGATCCATGGCACTCAAAAATAATGGCCTAATAACTCACACAGAAAAAAAAAACAAACCTTTTATCTTTTGAAGTCACATTCATCCATAATTAAAAAAAAATCTGTAATGATCATAGCTTCAGTCAAGTAAACATGACTAAACTAATGTACATTGGAAATTTCAGGGACAGGCTTCATAAGAATGTATTTGGCCCATATGACCCCCAATTAAATTGATTTATTTTTTTTAAAGTTGATTTAAAAAACTTGAAAAAGCTCAGTAATCTGACCTGTCACTCCCATCAAAATGCAAATCAATCAATAGGACAGAGCTCTTAGAGGAAGCATCTCCTATTTCTAACAATAGAGACAACCATGGATGATGAACCCAAAAAATACCAATAATGAAGATTCAAGAAGTGGTCAAACTATGTTTCATGTCTGTGTATATGTACAAAAGTCATAGGATCGCCCATAACATTCATATGAAAGCTGTAATTAGTGTAGGATGAATGGGGAAAAGACATATTTTTTTAAGGGAGAGGGAGATATCTAATCCCATCAGAGTCTGAGTCTGGATACTGGCAACCCAGATCCCTATATCTCCTACTATAACTACACTGGGCTTACTAAGACTAGATGACTGTTAAATAAAATAGGCCCATTTCTGGGGCCTACTCATCCTCCCAAACCCTGAATTTGTAGAGACCAGTATCTGTGGAGATTCTGATGTACTTTCTTGGCACAATATCACTTACAGTGGGACTATCCTCTGCATTCCTGTCCTCCCTTCCTCACAAAAATATATTTTCCTCAGGTGGTCATCACTGCTTAAAGTTCTACCTATAGAATATGAGAACTGGTTGAACTAGCTTGTATAATTGCCTAGAATTTATATGCCACTTTAAAGTCCAAAAAATATTTTACCTAATTAGTTTATTTGATCCTAACAACAACACTATAAGTTAGGCAATATTTTTATTTTACAGTCAAAGAAACTAAGGCTAAGAGAAGTTCACTGACTTTCCTAGTAAAACACAGCTAGTAAGTGTCTGAGGCAGAATTATGAACTCAGGTCTTTCAGATTCCAAGTCCAATAATCTACCTATCCCATATACCACCTATCCAGTCCACCTGAGCTGGGAATAAAGCAGCCTTATTCTAAAAAAAATAATCTCCAACAGGAAAGTTCCCAATGGCATTTTCCTCCAGGGGAAAAGTGAGACTCCAGGGAAGTTGTATAAAGTAGAGATGATTATATAAGAAAAATTATACTTCAGAGTATGTTAAAGCAAGGAACCTTAGACTTTATATAAGGTAAGTTCTCATTCTATAGATGAAGAAACTGAGACACAAAGATGCCAATTGATTTGACCAAGGATCATACACCAAAGCTCCTTCTAGGAATTGCACTATAGTGTCCAAACCTCACCCAAAGCATCTGGGTTGGAAAGAAAAAGGGGGAAAATGAAAAAAAAAACTTTATAAATATTTTCAGTTTAAAAATCAACACAATTTCAAGCTTAATTAAAATTTTATTTTGAAAATAATTTCTACTAAATTAGATATATGAGTGCCTAATGAAGAGTTGCATCTTAATTGCAAGAAATAGGGATTCAGTGTTCCAGAGACACCACCCAGAAGCTTCACTTTTGTGTGGCAACAGTGAAATGCTCTTTGCATTTATTATTCCTACAAGCAGTGCCCTAATTCATCACTGCTAGTGGGTGAGACCCAAGCCAAGCTTCCTTTCAACAGCAGCTGCCTCCTCTGGGGCATGGAGGTAATGCTTCTCTTCATAAATCTGGTTGTTGGAGCAGCCGTTTCCAATATCCCAAGACATTTGAGGATGGCCTATTTGACTAAGTGCTTTTCCACTCCAATCCCCATCTGCTACAGTTACTGTATAGCTTTTTCAATGTTCCCTTCTTTCTCTCTGCATTACATATCTGCAGATACATGTAAACAGCCTCGCTGAAAGAGGCAGTCTTTTGCCCTACTGGCATTTTATCCACCTCACCAAACTCAGCAGGCTGCCAAAGAGATGGGCAACAAGCCCCCCTCCTCCATTTTACAAAGACCCCTTAGACTGAGTATCGACTTCTGACACTGTTCCTTCAAGGTAATACTCAGTCACAGAATGACAGAATTTTAGAGTAAGAGGGGATTTCAGAGGCCACTGGATTCAGCTTGCACTCCCTGATTTCACTTGTTGAAAAATGCCAAAACATATGATTTGTTCAGCACCATGCAACATCTTAGGGATGCTACTGATAGCTATTCCTATTGCAATCAATCAATCAATCAACAAGCATCCATTAAGAATTCACCTTGTACCAGGTACCAGGCAAGTTACTAGGACACAATGATGAATATCTTTCTACCTTCAAGGAGTTTATATTCTATTTCTCTACATATCATCACAAAATTCCATGGACATTACCAGAAGATGGTAACAAGGTAAATTCTCTATGTACTCCCAACCTTATTTCTTTTTGTTTTTTTGTGGGTCAATGGGGGTTAAGTGACTTGCCCAGGGTCATACAGCTAGTAAGTGTCAAGTGTCTGAGACCAGATTTGAACTCAGGTGCTCCTGAATCCAGGGCCAGTGCTTTATCCACTGTGACACCTAGCTGACCCCGCCCCCCCCCAAGCCTTTGATTCCATTAAAACAATGAGCTCATGGGATCTTGGTCATTTGCATAGCTTCCTGTACAACTAAAGAAAACACATGCACATCTATTCAGTATTATGTCATTTTATGGTTTACTTAATCTAGAGATGCCTACTTAACCTTTCTGTTTCCACCTTCACATAGTTTATATATATGCCCTTCTCTCCAGTAACACATTCACAGGTCTAATTCAGGTACCTGGAGTATCACAATAGTCTCATAATTGGTCTCCCTGCCTCAAATTTCTCCCTACTCTAATCCATCCACTACCTAGCTGACAAGGAGATTTTTCTAAAGTCTAGGTCTGACCATCTTACCCACCCTTGTTCAATGAGCTTCAATGGCTCCCTATTACTTGAATCGTCACATATAAAATTCTCTGGCATTAAAAGCTTCTCATAACCTTCTGTCTTCTTACTTTTCCAATCTTATACTTTACTAACCTCCACTCTATGATCCAGCTACTCTGGCCTACACTGGCCTGATAGGTAAGACACTCCATCTCCCAGCTCTCTTTGTACCAGCTGGCTGCCTGCTCTTTTCACCTCAAGACTCAGCTCAGCAGGCCTTTACTAGTCATCTCCTCCTCTGCCCCTCCTCCACATGCAAGTGCCTTTCACTTTTAGATTACTTTCCAGCTATTCTGTATGGCACTTATATTTATTTAGTTACTTAATGTCTCCCCCATTAGAATGGATGTTCCTGGAGATCTAGGTATCTCTAGCACTTTACACAGGACATAGTAAGAGCTTAATAACTACTTTAAATTCTTATACTGACTATGGCCCATAGCAAAATTTGCTTTTTGTTGATTACATACTATTTTTTTTTTGCAGGACAATGAGGCTTAAGTGACTTGCCCAGGGTTACAGAGCTAGTAAGTGTCACGTGTCTGAGGCCAGATTTGAACTCAGGTCCTCCTGAATCCAGGGCCGGTGCTTTATACACTGCACAACCTAGCTGTCACAATTACATACTTTAATACCCTCCTCCATACCCACTTGTTATTGTGGGTCTTGAATCGTTTCTAGTTATGTCCAACTCTTCTTAATTCCATTTCTTGACAAAAATACTGGAGTAATTTGCCATTTCTTTCTACAGCTCATTTTACATATGAGAAAACTGAAGCAAACATGGTTAAGTGACTTGCCCACAGCTAGTAGGTATTTGAGGTCAAATTTGAAGTCAGGGAAGGTGATGTTTTCTGACTCTAGGCCTGACACTCCATCCTTTGTGACACCTCGTTGCCCCCTGCATACCTACAACTTCTAAATAGACTAATATGTCAATTCCATCTCCTAATAAAATGTCAATAGAATAAGACAACTTCCAACTATGATCAAACTAGGATGGCAGGCCACTACAATCAGGCTCAAAAAGTACAAATGACCTTATAATCTATCAAGTAAATAAGTTTCCTCCTGGGATAGTACCATTCCCTGGGATGAACTTTAATCTCTTGGTCCTAGACTTCTACCATCATCTTTAGTCTGTGAAGTAGAAAAAAGCCAAGGGAAAAACTCAGTGAGTCAGTAGCTCTTGTGGTATGTAAGTATCCCTGTGTTTATTGATTATTTTTCCTGACCTTCTGACTTTCCCAATCACCCCCTGCCCGCAAAACATCTTAAGCCAAATTCTAATTCTTGTCACCCTCAGAGGGAAGGCAATCATTGTCTTGACCTCTTACAGAAAGACACATTTGTTGCTTCAATTTGTTGGATTTATTTAAATGGATGTTAAAAGTCTCTTTCTGATATAAGGTTTTCCTTACATCCTTTCCACTTGGTAAATAAAAGTATGTCAGTCAGCAAAAAACCATCTATTAAGGACCTACCACATGTCAGGCATTGTGCTGAATGACGGAACTACAAAGCAAAGCAAAATCAGTCCCTGTTCCTAAGGATCTCACAGTTTAATAGGGGAGATAACATGCAAACATATGTACAAACCTGAAATTGGAGATCAGCGAAAGGGGCAAGGCAATCGCTTAGAAGGGGATTAGAAAAGGTCCCTATTTCAAAAACTTTGCAGAAGATGGGATTTTAGGGAGAACCTGCAGAAAGTCAGGGAAGTCAGAAGACTGAGATGAGAAGAGAGAACGTCCCATGACTAAAGATAGCCAGTGAAATTGCTTGGAGTCGAGATGGCATAAGATGTTCAAGGAACCGCAAAAAAACTAGAGTGTCTATCACAGAATCCATGGAGGGGAATAAAATGTATTAAACTTAGGAAGGTAGGAAAGGATGAGGTCATGTAGAGTTTTAAAAGCCACATAGAAGGTGTTATTTTTTATTCTGGAGGTAATACAGAGCCGCTGGAGACTATTGATGGGAGTGGGAGAACTAATGGGTAAGAAAGCTTGTTGAACCTCAAGTTTCCTCACTCGTAAAATGAGAATTTGGACTAGATAATTTCTAAGCACCCTTCCAGTTTTAAAATTCTATGCTGGGCTACTTTGCCAGGCACTGAGACACATTTTAGCAGACTCAAAAATCTCTCTTTTGCTAACCAATATTTGTCTGAAAAGTGAAAGACTCTGAAATAAAATCTATAGGAATATGAATTAATCATAATATTAATGAAGTGTATAATATATAAAAGAAAAAAATGGCATTTTAAAAATAAAAGTGTCCAGGACATAGGTGTAAGAAAAGTGAATTATTTATAAATAATGGAAGATTGGCCAGAATACCTTTTTGTATCTCTCTACAAAAAATGTATACTACATACTTATTCAAATTGCCCATCTGTCTGCTATAGGTATTAGCTAGAAATTTAATGGAAATGACTGGAACTATTTCTAGAGCATTCACCTCCTAGGATTCTACCCATTCTTTCATTCTTGAGAGGCACAGAGAGACTACAATTAAGAATTAGATTTTTTTAAAGCAAAGTATCTAAAATTTCATACTTTTGACTCACAGATACCACTGCTACCCCCAAAGAATTCAATGACAAAAAGAAAGGCTCTATATTAACTAAAATATTTATAGTAGCACTTTTTTGTAGTAACAAAGAACAAGAAAAAAAGTAAATGCACATTAATTAGGGAAATGGCTAAATTGGTTGTTACATAAATGTAATGAAATATTACTCTGCTGGAAGAAATAATACAGAGAGTTGTGGGAAGACTGATGTGAACAGAAACAAAAATAAAATAAGAACCATGAAACTACTACAGACAGTATTACAACAATGGAAGAGGAATGAACAAATAAAAGATCAGAATGGAAGGCAGTAGAATTAAAATGTCTAAGCCTGACCCTAGGAAGAGATAAGAGAAGGTACTTCCTCCACCCCACCTCTGAAACATACATTTACTTCTTTGCAGAGGTAGAGGATTATCATTGTATATGACAGGGATAAAACAACACAGAATAATGTCTAACTTTTTCAATGTATTGGTTAGGTTAGATTTATTGAACTCTCTCTCTCTCTCTCTCTCTCTCTCTCTCTCTCTCTCAAGAGAGTGGAGTGGGGAAAGATATTTTGGGACATATAATTGGTATAAAAACCAAAGGTAAAAATAAAATGTATTTTGGGGGAAAGAGTAACTGAAGTCTAAATAATTGCAGCAAACAATCTCAGTACTGAAGGACAGATAAAGAAATTTACTTGCTAGATACACTTCCACAATGTAACACTATACTTGAATGAAAGTATTTTTTTCCTCTAACTACTATTAATCTAATAAAAAAAAAACTTATAAAAGACTCTCTCTGAGACTTAAATAGACAGTAAATACAATTTATTACACAGGTATTCACTGAGGAAACCACTTGTATACAGAATTAAAATAAATTGATTCAATATAGATTTTTATTTCACAGGCCTTCTCAGTACCCCTGCTATTAATCTTATAGGAGCACTCAACTTATTTACTCTATGGATTCCATTTCTTATTTAATGGTATAATACATTTAATTAAAAGATCTATCTGCTTTCCTATATCACCTCTGAGCACTGAAGGGGATCTATATCTCATGAGGATGCAGCAAGCATTGTTAGGTTTTTCCAAGTCACAGCAGAATGGTCAAGTTATTATGGGTTCTAATTAGTTCTCTCACAAGCTAGAACATCCCTTTTACCTGAATCCCAGTGGCTAAGGATTTTCATTTGACTTAGGAAATAAATATTAAGGACAAGAGAGGAGAGAGAGAGAGAGAGAGAGAGAGAGAGAGAGAAAGAGAGAGAGAGAGAGAGAGAAGAGAGAAGAGAGAAGAGGAGAGGAGAGAGATGATAGTTAAAAAGTATACATACATATACTATTTAACTGTCATACATATATGTGTGTATACATCTATGTATGTGTATGTGGGACATCCGGGTGGTGCAGCAGATAGAACACTGGCCCTGAAACTGGGAGGACCTGAGTTTAAATCTCATCTCAGACACTTACTAGCTGTGTGACACTGGGCAAGCCACTTAACCCCAATTACCTTAATCATCTGGAGCCATCTCCAATCATCCTGATGTATATCTTGCCACTGGACTCAGGTGGCTCTAGAAGGGAGAGCAAGGTTGGTGACCTTGCCCATCCCTCCCTCACTTATATCCAATTCAGTGCAAGTCATGACATCCTGATGTCATGGTATTCTTCATGAACAAAGGACAAACAACAGGGTATATATGTATGTGTGTATATAATATGTACATGTATATAATATAGTACATGTACTATTCATAATATACACATATAATAAGATATAATATACATCCATTCTATTTTTTTAAACAATGAATCTGTAATTCTTTTTTCCTAAAATTTTCTCTTTATATGCCATGACACAGCTGTCATAATGGAATAACTAATTGTCCTCTCTAATAATTCACTTTCTGTATCCTCTTCATAAACATCTTGCAAGGCTCAGTTCTTAGTCTTCTGTTCTTTTCTTCACACTCACTTAAGGAAATCTGCTCACATGCCTTCAACTGCTATGGTTATGCAGGTGTTTGCCAGATGTGTACCTGAAGTTCCAGTCTCTTGTCTTCTCTTTAGAGGCTGTGGTCTCCCTCCCTTTCCCCATACCCCCATGGCCCTCTACCTTACCACTTTGCTTAGTGTGTGAGAAGAAGGTAAGTATTGCTGATTAATGACTGCTTTTCTATCAAGACCTCTCCCGATTCATGTAAATGAGGCACAGAGGCATCAATGGCAAAGAGGAATTCTGCAAGGCTAGTAAGATTTGATGAAAAGAGCCAAATGATCCATGCACAATGTGACTGCAAACATTGGCAATCCTGAAGCTATGGAGTTGATGAGCATACAGCCAGTTCATTTTTGTGTCCCAAACCTAAAATTCAAAGATGTTTCAGCCTCATTTTCCTCTTTTCTTCCTTTGCATGAATATCCACTTAAAACTTCACAAGATCTTCCTCTACCCTCATTACACTTCATTTTGATAGGCCCTCAAACAGGTGCTTTTGTGCTCACTTTGAATATGCAGAAATTGCAGCTGAATGAACAAGGCTAATGATTTGCCTAAGCTTCTAGACCCAATGTCCAAGGAGGACTTTCCTGGTGCAATTTGAGGATTTTGTGGTAAATACAACCTACTTTTTCTTTCTCCTAAATATGAGGGTTTTATTTAGAATAGATAGATGTGTAGATTTGGATAGACTTAAAGTTAAAGAGGAAAGGACCAAAAAGGAACTTAGTGTTCACTGACTCCCACTCTCTTGTTTCATGGATGAAAGAGATGAGATCATGAAAGGGAAAGCTATTTGGCTAAGGTCATGTAGCTACTTAATGATGGAATTCTAACTATAGGGTGCAGCTAGGTGGTAGGGGGCAGCTAGGTGGCACAGTGAATAAAGCACCAGCCCTGGATTCAGGAGGACCTGAGTTCAAATCCAGCTTCAGACACTTGACACTTACAAGCTGTTTGACCCTGGGCAAGTCACTTAACTCTCATTGACCAAACCAAAAAAAAAGGGGGGGGGGACTCTAACTATAATTATAGCCTGATTCCACAGTGGATAGAGTGCTGGGTTTGAAGTCAGGAAGATCTGAATGGAAGTCCTGCCTCAGACACTTACTAGATGTGTGACTGAGCAAGTCACTCAATATCTCTCAGTCTTACCTCATCTGTAACTAACTCCCAGGGCTGTTGTGAGGATTAAGTGAGATAATAATCATAAAGCATTTAGCACAGTGCCTGGGGCATAGTAAATTCTAGAGAAATCTTAGCTATTATTGTTATTGTTGTTACAACCCAAATCTCTTATTTTGCCTGGTCTGATGGATGTTTCTTCCACTATACACACTGCCATTCAAGCAGCATTCTATCTACTAACATTTGTGAAGCATCATTACTGAGTAGCTTCTATAGATCTCAGGAATTATTAAACATCTTGTGGCCCAGTGGTTAGAGCACATCAGGAAATTCGAGTCCAAATCCAGCCCTAAACCCTAATTAGCTGTATGACCATGGCCAAATCACAACCTATTTTAGCATTAGTTTCTTCATCTGTAATACTAGCACCTACTTCATGAGGTTGCTGTGAAGATCAAATGAAATACCGTGTGTGTGTGTGTGTGTGTGTGTGTGTGTGTGTGTGTGTGTGTATGCTTTGCAAACCTTAAAGCCCTATATAAACATTACATTGCATTATTACTACTGTATTTGGAAACTGATTTTAAATAAAGGGGGTGAGGGGAAAGATGGTGTGCATTTGTACTAGAAAACCTCAACCCAGGGGATCCTCCCATCCAGGTAAAAAAATGACAATATCATTCTATATGACAGGTCCCTATAGATGTGCAACATTAGCATAACTTACTCGTATTTCATTACTTTCATTTTGCAATAGTAAAAGCAGTCACCTCGTTAAATTAAGTCATACATAACGGACCAGTGAGAGAACACATCCACTGGAGACCTCTTACCTTTTTATCACTCAGGCCAGTCACCTGGTCAACAAATTCCTCTTGAATCATGAAGGCAGCCAGGTTGGCAGTGTAACTGGCCAGGAAAATGACCGCAAAGAAGGCCCAAACAGACACCATGATTTTGCTGGTGGTCCCTTTCGGGTTCTGAACAGGCACAGAATTATTGAAGACCAAGCCCCAGAGCAACCATACAGCTTTTCCAATGGTAAAAGAAGGCCCGTGGGGAGCTGAAAATTATTTGGGGGAAAAAATACATCATGAGAATTTTTCCAAATTTTGTAGGAAAACTATGAATCAATCTTTCTGCTAATGACAATTCCATAATAACAAATGACATTAAAGCAGATGTTCATCACCTGGATCCTTGGATAGATTTCAGACATTCACAAACTTGAATGGAAAAATAAATTGCACTTTTACAAACCTGCAATTTAGCATTCTTTTCAATTATATATATATATATATATATATATATATATATATATAATTTTTAATTTTTTAGTGAGGCAATTGGGGTTAAGTGACTTGTCCAGGGTCACACAGCTAGTAAGTGTGTGTTAATTGTCTGAGGCCGGATTTGAACTCAGGTACTCCTGACTCCAGGGCTGGTGCTCTATCCATTGCGCCACCTACTTGCCCCATATATATATATATATATTTTAAAAAAAAAACATTATTATAAGAAGGGTTTCAAAAGCCTTACCGGACTATTGAAGAGCTACACACACACACACACACACACACACACACACACACACACACACACACACACACACACACATACACACACCCCAACACAAGATTAAGAATCATCCCTATATTAAGGTGAACAATGGAGCTAGCATCTGGAATCCATTTACCAGTTTACCATAGTCCTTCTTTGTGAAAGGTGCCTAGGAAACAGGGTTTGGGTGGGAGCAGGGAATACAAAGACATGGTTCTCGACCTTAAGTAACTAATAGAGTAGTAGAAAAATTTGCTATAAACATAAACAGTTGTAATAATAAGTAAAATATTATATCTCAGTAGAATATAAGATCCTCGAGGGCAAACACTACTTTATTTCTGCCCTCTGAATATCTGGTGCCCAGTACATTTCCTGGCAGAGGATACTGAATTAAATGTTTATTAACGAATGTCTAAGATAGGTGCAAATAAAATTTCATAAGAATTCAAAGGAAGAGATTAGTCTTCAATGGTAGAACAAGGGTAGTTTTAATAGAGGATATAGGATTCAAAACAAGCCTTGAAGGATTGAATCTCTGCTGTCAGATATGTATGGTCAAAGTCATTCTAGTTGCAGGGAAATTTATGAGGAAAGGCATCGAGGAAGGAATGCATGAGATGGGCATTAATGAGGCACAAGGCTAGAAAGTGGGTTGGAGAGAAATCGTAAAGGACCTTAAATGCCACACTAGATAATTTCTGTTTTAATCAGTAGGACATGGGAAGCCAATGAAGATTTCTAAGTAGGCAAGTAACAGGATTGAGGTTGTGCAATAGGAAAGATAATCTGAATCAGGGAGAGGCTGAAAGTAAATACATGGTTAAGGAGTCTAATATTATAGAGCAGGTGAGGAAAAATAGGACTTCTGCCTTTATTATAGATTACACATGTAATGTATTCCCTATTCTTAAAAAGAATATTCTTCATGCATTTCATAAATAGTGGATTTTATCCTTCATTCTTTACAATGTAAATGGAAACTAGGTATGCAACATCTAGGCTTGAATGGGAAGTAGTGTCATGACCCGTTTTAATGATGGATTTAATTTTCATTTTAGGGAATCGATCTTCTTAATAAACTCAAGATCCCCTTACAAAAATCTTTCTGAGAAGTTGCTTCATTATTCATCTAACACACTTTCATATAAGCTTCATGAAACTCAGCTGGGCCAATATTTGGCATGTTAATCCAAGTATTCCTGGCTATTTCCATCCATCAGGCTCAAATATAGTGTGCACATGATGTAGGAATGATGGTAAAATGCTTTCCAAATGGGGACATTAAAAAATAGAGCAAAGAAAGTCAGTTCTTCTCACATCACACAGTTAGAATTCATTTTAATAGTGAAGCATAAAGAAAGAAGTCACATATCAAACAACATCTTTTCTTTCAGTCCTGATCTTTCTGGTAACTGCATGTTCTTTTAAGAAACTAAAATGTTCCCTGCCAAAAGATTTAACCACAAATGGATAAAACAATCTATCAAAATGTATCATGAGGGAACTCTATAGGCTATAAAAAGCACATTTTAAGGCTTTTCAATTGTCCATTTTGTATTCATAAAAGTAAAAGGTATTTTTTTAAAAGAAAGGTTAAGGGGCAGCTAGATGGCGCAGTGGATAGAGCACCAGCCCTGGAGTCAGGAGTACCTGAGTTCAAATCCGGGCTCAGACACTTAACACTTATTAGCTGTGTGACCCTGGGCAAGTCACTTAATCCCAATTGCCTCACTAAAAAAAAAGAAAAGAAAAGAAAAGAAAAGAAAAGAAAGGTTAATCTTAATGTTATGAGAGTAAATTCATGTTTGTATATACACATCTATGTATGTATACATACATATATACATATGCGTATACACACACACAACTAGATCACAATTAGTAGCAACAATCGCCTGAGGTGGTCACATTTATTTGAATCTACATTAAATTAAATAAAATATGCTAATTAGTTTTCAGCCCAATAGAAATATGCAATGAGAATTTAAATAACATAACTTCAAGGAACTAATTATTTGTACTATTTGGTACCTTTCTCCACATAGATCAATATTAACAAACACATATGTAAATAGATATATGCATATGGATATAGACATATTCATATATGTTTTTGGTATATCATAATATACGTATGTATACATACATACAACATGTGTGGATATACATGTGTACGTATGTAGGTATATCTCCCCTCTGTCTTTAAAGTTATAGGCTTCTAATTCCTCCTTCTGGGGAGACTGTAGATTGATTGATCTTGGGAGTTCTGAACTACAGTAGGGCTAGAGGTGATCAGGTCTGCACTAAGTCTGGAACTAATACAAGGGGCCTTAGGATCTGGCTGCTTTAAGGAAGAAAAAAGAATAGCCAAGGCTGGAAACAGAACAAGTCAAAGTTTCTATGCCAGTCAGCAGTGGGAATGGGCCCATGAATGACAACTACATTTTTAGCCTGGGTGAGATAGAGGGATTTAGCTTTCAAAGAGCTCAAAATGAACACACACAAAAAATTATAAAAAAAAAATATATTTAGCTGCTATTTGATCAATTATTCCTGCACAGTAGATGGACTAGGTGTATGAATCAATGCAAAGCTTATATTATAATTTTACTTCATAATAAAAGTTTTATCTTACGATCTCTATTTTCTTTAACTTATGGATTAAAAAATATACATTGTGTCAATTGATGTAGGTTGGCCCAGTCCTTTTCTGGGCACTCAAAATTACTTTTATATAGAACATTATTATTGACAATTCCAACTTGATCTTTAAAATATATTTTAACTATCTCAAACCTTTTCAAGCAAACTGAAAATCCTGAATGATTTCAATCTAATAACCACTGACATTATACTAAAATGATCTGTCAGTGCTCCATTTTCTTGTTTTCCTTTATAGATCCAAGGCGACCCATAGGGCTGATCATCCTACCATATTAAAAACAACACTGCCAAACCACAAATGCTATTGTAATATTCTATAGAGATTGAGGGGAACATATTCTCTAAGAAGAAAAAAAGTTTGCTAAAGTCTAATGAAATAGTTCATTAAGCACCCACACTGCATGGTAATCCCATGGACAAAGCTCAGCAAAAGAAAAGGGAGAAAGGAATGCTGAATCAGTGGTTGGTTTGGTCAAAAACAAATGCTTACCTTTCCCTCTGGCTAAGCTCCTGTTATAGCCAACTGGACTGAAGTATTCAAATATGAAAACGGCCATGGCAGACACAATGAGAAGCATCACGAACATCATCACCCACACAGAAGCACTAAAAGGCTCTGCAGCAAAAGAAACACAAAGAACAAAATCCCAGATGATTATATTAGAATTCTAGAAGTCTCATGCCAGGCTAGTCTAAAAACTTTTTTGTACTAATATGAATATACACTTAAAAAAAAAAAGCTAGGAAAGGGGGCAGCTAGGTGGCACAATGGATAGAGCACCGGCCCTGGATTCAGCAGGACCTGAGTTCAAATCCAGCCTCAGACCCTTGAAACTTACTAGCTGTGTGACCCTGGGCAAGTCACTTAACCCCAATTGCCTCACCAAAAAAAAAAAAAAAAAAAAGCTAGGAAAGAGAGAGTAGCCAAAAACTAAGGAGAGAAAGAGAGACAGAGAGACAGAGACAGACATAGAGAAAGAGAGACTGAGAGACGCAGAGACACAGAGACAGATACAGAGAGTAAGAGAAAAGAAATGGCCTATTTTACAGGATTAGAGGAGAACATGAAAGTTCCCCTTATTGAACCAACCCCTTATCTCTAGGAACCCTTATACCTGAATTGTCTCAGAAAGAGTAAAATCTACAGTTATTTTTTTTAACATTTTTCTGCTGTTGTATACAGATTGACTTAAATACAAGTGAATGGAGCCCATTATGCATATACCAGTTGCACTACGATTCAAAAAAGAAATCTCATGTATTTGGTATACAGATTGCGTAGATGCCCAGCTGAATGGAACTTTCCCTTAAAATGCTTTCATCTATTTGTTTCCAAGTTATGCAAGAACAAAACTGTTGGGTGGGTAGCTATTTTAGCTCAAAAGAATGAACAAATAAAGAGAAATCTAAATACAGCTATGCTTTGGAATACAATGATATACTATAGATAAAGTGAAATGAAAACTTGTTTTTGACTTGGTTGAGGATATGGCAACCAGTTGTATAAAACTGTGCCATCAACAGCATAGAAAAAACATGAAATCATTGAAAATTTGTTCTACCAGGGTCCATATTTGGGAGCTCAATGAAAATAATTTAGTTTCTCTCTCTCTCTCTCTCTCTCTCTCTCTCTCTCTCTCTCTCTCTCATTCTCTCTGTATTTGTATATATATATACATACATATGTGTGTATGCATAGATTATATATAAATACTTACATATTTATGTGTAATAGATACACATTATATACATGTGTGTATCCTGGGTGTTTCTTCTCATTCAAATGAGATCGCCTAACCAGCAAGCATTGTTTTATTCATTATATTTCCATACCCAGAGGGTAGTGTCTAAGACAGTAGGTAATTATTGCTTGTTTGTTGGTTTATTGATCCTAAAGGCAACCATTCTAAGCAAACATTTTCTATTGGAGAAGGAGGAGAAAGAATAAGACAAGGATGGGGTAAGAGAAGAGAAGGAGCAGCAAAATATTTAATTATCTTGGATCTCCTCCTTTTCCTTTTGGTCACACCCATAGTGTCATAAAGAAAAAATGTATTCTTATGGTCTGCTAGCAAGTTAACATTTCATGAAAATCCCACCCAGCTAAAGGCTATTCCCAAGTCCAGTTTAGTGAATTCAATATGTAACAACTTAATAATGAGCCCAAAGTGGGGCAGCTAGGTGGCATAGTGGATAAAGCACTGGCCCTGAATTTAGGAGGACCTGAGTTCAAATCCAGCCGTAGACACTTGATACTTACTAGCTGTGTGACCCTGGGCAAGTCACTTAATGCTCATTGCCCAGTAAAATAATAATAATAATAATAATGAGCCCAAAGTATTTCAAGGTTGGTTGGTTCAAGGTCCCAAAGAGGGATGACACTAGAGTAGGCTTTGTGCATGAGTGGAAAAACAGAGCTAGAACAACAGGTAGGAACACTTCAAATACCAGAGAAAAATCTCCATGAGGCCTAAGAGGCTGAAACTGAAATTTGTCTTCGTTAAGTCTAATGAGCTAAAAGGGCAACAGAGAGCAATGTAGTTAACTTAAGCAATAAACAATATTATATTCCTGAAACCATAGCAATTTGGTCAGGAGAAGTATTAAGCAAGAAGAAATAAAAACATAATTAGGAGTTTGAAAAAATATTAAGAATTTGAGACTGGAGAAATGGAGGCAAATCTCCAAGTTAGGGACCAGAGTGACATGGAAGAGCTTTAGGGAAGTGAAATGCCTCCCATGGGACAAGTGAAGTCAGAATTCATTCAGTTAGGTGTGTATCCCTAGGTCCCAAAAGGACCAGAATGTCTTGTGGTGAAAAAGAAAACCAAACAATTAACAAAACCCTCTCTTGTAATCTCATTCTTCCCAGATGTCTTTGACAGGGGAAAATAATACACTCTTTGAAGATCTGTAAGAAAAGAGCATCCATCCTCTTCTCAACCACCCCCACCCATTTTCAGGGGTTTATCTGGAACTTTGCATCAGAAACAGGAAAAGAGGAGACAGATCTGCTATAGTGAAATCCTTCCTATTCTCTATTCATCGTTACACATGGCATTACCCTACCTCTGTACCCCTCTTACAGGTGCCACCTGTGGATCTTATCCATAGTTTGAAGAATCAGGCCAAATCCTCAATTACTGATCTAGAAACATCTCTCAGCTAAATTTATTAATTTGTTAAGTGATGTGATTTGACCCTTGCATCATGAGTGATCCACAGAAGGCAAAAGAAATCTAAAGAGGTTTGCATAAAGTTATAACACCATAAGATAGGAGTGATAACTGTCTTGCAGAACAACAACAAATGTTAAGAAGATGGTTTTAAAAATCATCTGCCTTGGCCCACTTCACACTGATGGGAGAAAATAGGCTGTGTCCAGCATCACAGTCCAGAAAGAACATTGAAAGGATTGCTGATGAGAGACCTGAAATAGTCCTCTACTGGTCCCGAAATGTGGTCACACCTCTGAACTCTCCCAAAACCAGAAAGAAATTCAGGCCCTGGTAGATACTTTCACCTATTGTTACTGAAATCGGGGTAAAAAACCTTTGGAAATTTTTTTTAAATGGAAATGGGGGCAGCTATGTGGCACAGTGGATAAAGCACCAGCCCTGGATTCAGGAGGAACTGAGTTCAAATCTGGCCTCAGACACTTGACACTCATTAGCTGTGTGACCCTGGACAAGTCACTTAACCCTCATTGACCCATAAAAAGAGAGAAAGAGAGAGAAAGAGGAAGAGAGAGAGAAAGAAGAATTGGAAATGTTACCAGAGATAGCAACCCGGTGTTTCAGGAAACTTTGGTTAAAATTTTCTAGTGAAGATGAGTGACTTTATTTGTGAAGGTTTAGGAAGTGAACTAGTATAGGGATTTTTTTAAGGGGGAATGGGTAGGAGAACAGAGAAAATAATGAGGAACAATGTAATCATATTCTGAATGATTCAGCTCTTCCAGATGACTGCACCAGTGAATGGAAAAATATAGTCTGACACAGTTCATTACAAGATTCAAAACCTGGAGATAATGACCCTTAATAAGGGTGGTGCATAGCAAGTGGAAGATGGATGCAATTTACTGACCAAAGTAAAAAATAATAATATTAGATATGTTGGGTAAAAAATAACTGCAGGAAGATATCCTTCTAGATTTTTTTTAAGATACAAAAGAAAAGAGTAGAAAGTATGTTTTTGCTAAATTTGATCAAATGTCCAAAGCCAGAATTTTAGCCATCTTTCTGTTGTCAATGTGATACCACTCCTGGGAAGTTAATAAATAGGGCAAGAAGATTGAGCCCAGGTTCAAAACTGTTGATCCTTTTTTATGAGAAAAGCCAACTGAGATTTATTTCACTTCTCCTCACTTGAGGAGAATGAATTGCAATAAGTAGAGGTTGAAAAGTTCTACCTTGTTGGCTATGAGGATAGAAGGGGAAAAAAAAAAAAAAAACAACAGTGGACAGTTTAGCAAGAGGGATCAGAGGACCTACATCTAAATGCGGCCTCAGAGGTTTTATTGCCTGTCTGACCTCAGGCAAATGATTTAATCTTTCTCACTTTTCCCATCTACACAATTAGAGTGTTGAACTACATCATCTCAGTTCCCTCTTCCATCTCCAGTTCTTTGATTTTAAGATTCTCTGATTGGATAATCCAATGAAACTATGGGTGGTGCTCATTTACTTGTGTATCCCATTTGGACTTCTCAGACCCTGAAACTTCAAAAGGTCTGATGAAAACTGAGAATAATTAATGGAAATTATTAAAAACAAAACAATAAAAGAAGTCTCCTATCACCATTGATTCTGCAATGACTTGGTCTGGGGACTTGTCTTCAGTATTGTTCTATTTTCATAGAAGAAGCAAAGCCTTTCATTTAACACAGATAAATCTTTCTCCACTTTAAAATTCAGGAGAAAGAAATGCTGATAGTGAGTGGGCATTTCTCAAGGTCTGTCTTCCACTGAGAGAGATTACAAAACTGGAATAATGAGTATTGAGCAAAATCCAGTAACTGGAATAGATTTCAAAAGCTTAATAGATTACTGAAAATGAAAACAGTAATTCCTTGGGTTTCCATGAAGAAAGTAGCACTTGTAATTCTGCTAGTCAACCTTTTAGTCAGAAAAAGGAAGCAGATTATGCCTTGCCTAAAGCTAATGCCCTGTATAAGTGAAGGAAGAAAATGGAAGTATTTGAAGAGAGGTAATGTGGTGTAATGGGAAGTGGGCTATGTTTGGAATCATACATCTGGGTTTGAATCCCAGTCTTGTTACTTATTACCTGTGTGATTCTGAGCAATTGACTTCCATGGGAATCAGTTCCCTCATTTATTAAATAAAAAGATTTAGAATAGCTAACCTCTGAGTGGAATTTTGGATAGAACACCGGACTTGGATTTGGGAAGAACTGGATTTGAACATTCCTCTCAGATACTTAGAAGCTGCGTGTTCCTGGACAAGTCTTCTAACTTTAATTGGTTCAGGTTTTTCATTTATAAAATGAGAATAATAACAAAAACTACCTTACACTGTGGTTGTGCAGATCAAAAGATAATAGATGATGTTGCTGTTTGTCCTTCATTTTTGAAGAGAGCCAGTGACATCACAGGGTGATGTCTTGATTTGTGGATAAATTGGAAGTGAGTGAGGCAGAGTTACACAAAGTTATCAACCTCACTCTCTCTTCCAGAGTCATATAAGTCCAGTGTCAAGACAAAAGTTAGAACACTGGTGATGGCCCAGGATTCAGTGGAAGACCTTGGCATCTTCAATGTCTGACCAAGTTCTTATTGCCCCACAATGCCTCCTTTAGCCACATTCATGGCTGGAACAAATTTTTCTTATCCACACATTCCACCAGAAGAAGTCTTCACATGCTTGGGGAAGAAATGCCCCTAACTCCCCAATGGGTTTGAGGTCCATTGGTTAGCCTTAATCTGGTTTAGCCCTTCTGCTTAGAGAATTTACCAAGGTATGGCCACTGCATATGCTACAGCTTCCTGGAGCCACAGGTGAGAGTTAAATGTCAGGTGAAGACTAAAGGTAGATTAGCAGCCCTGAAAAGGGCTGTTTTTGTCAATACATAATATACAATGTATATATAAGGAACCTTGTAAACCTTAAATCTCTAAATATTATATATATATATATATGTTTATTATTGTTATCATTATTATCACTCTTATTGTTGTCATGAAGATCCTATGGTCCTTTCTAGATTGACCCAAGATTGTTGAACAAAAAGCACTTTACCTAATGTTAGTAAGCTGCAGGAAGTTAACAGTCCCTTTTCCCTAATATTCCCCAAACTCAAACAACACGTGCTAAAGATCCTGATTTGAGTAAACCTTGTATGATTAATTAACTTCTTTATCAACTCTGAGTCTAATTTGAGTTCTTTGTGTCTCTTTTTCCAGCCATAAGGCCTTCTTAAGTTAGTGTCACATGCCTAGTCTTCATTTAGTAAACCAAGAAAAGATTCTTCCTTCCTTTTTTGAAGCCAGGCAATTAGGAGGAACAGTCCATTCTGTCTCCTTTCAAGGTCCTGAGAATGAAACATAGCCTTAAGATTCCCCCAGCCTGTTCTTAGGATAATTCCACTTAGCAAACCATTTAAGAGAACAACTTGGTAAAATTGCAGCATTTTCTTTGGCCTCATAACAAAAATGATCAACTATGATTTATATGCCTTTGGCTATTCCAGACAACAACATCAGCATGGTCCCACAGACCCACTGCCTAGAAAATAATGGCAGAGAAAGCATAGACATGCTTTACTTTTACACTGCCCTGTCTAAAAAAAACCCTGTTAAACTTATGAAACAAAAAAAGGAGGATGACAGTTCACATTATAAAACAATCCTTTCCTTTATAAGAACACAGCACTTAGAATATCTGGTCCTTTTACACATTGAAAATATAGCTCAATTTACACGTTTCTTAGAGTATACCTCTTGGTAAAAGCAAGGATCACAAGTACAGTGCTAAGATTCATATTATCCTTTTGTAGTCTATCCTGAGTGAAAAAGAAATTATCTCTATCATACTAGTAAATGTGAAGTGGAGATGCAAGGATATCAGAGTATTTTACTGGTTTCTGCAAATGGATTGGGGGTGGTGGTGATCTCTTCTGTAATGTTTCTACAAAGCAAGACTGAATTCAACCATAAACTTCCAAGGTCATTATCTGAATATGTAATTATATCTCTCACCTGGTAGAGGAAGAGTGAAAAAAGGTGGTCATTACCAGTTAGCTACAGTAATATAAACAAAGTATTGGTATTATCCAGACACTACAAAAGCTGCTTCTATTTTTGCTCTACAGACGTGATCACAGAGATCTATGCCCTGAGAGAATACTCAATTGCCCCCAACCTCTAAAAATCAAAGCAGTCTATAAAGGCTTCTCATCTGATGGTCAATCACAGTCCCAAAGAACTATGTAAAAGCAGGATCCAGGGGGCAGCTAGGTGCTACAGTGGATAAACCACCTGTCCTGGATTCAGGAGGACATGAGTTCAAATCTGACCCCAGACACTAGACACTTACTAGCTGTGTGACCCTGGACAAGTCACATAACTCTCATTACCCCACCAAAAAAAAAAAAAAGCAGGATCCATACCTAGAAAGGCAGAAGGAGATACTGTGCCATTACTTCTTGAAACCATGACGCTGATTCCCGTCTCTACAAAGGGAACAGAAAAGTCCACCACCTCTGAGCGTTCCTCATTAATGGTGAGAGACCCCACTGCCATGACTGCTCTCTGATACACCACCTGGAACCAGGACAAGAGAAAGGAGAGCATCTCACTAGCTCATCAGGGAGTCCTTATTTTTTACTGTCTTGAATTCCCAATCCCAAACCTTCCCTTAAGGGATCTTTTACCTAACATCACTTACTTCCCCAATCATTCCATTCCACACATTATTGACTTTCTTCCCATGCTTCCCATTGGTCACCAAGTAGAGGTCATAGGTGAACTTCACAGTGCGAGAGAGCTTCTTCAGGATGTCAATGCAGAAACCCTTGCAGCATTTCTTTACATTGGTCCCCTCATTAGTTGAATTGCTATAAAAACAAAAGGAATGCAATTCAATTCAACCAACATTTATTAAATGTCTAGTACCTATATCACAGGGTTGTTGTGAAAAAAATGCTTCATAGACCTTAATGTATTATTATAAATGTTAGTATTAAAATTGTGATTATTTACAATGTTCTTTGCTAAGAGGGTTCAAGGATTGATAAGACCCAGTTAGTCCCTCCTGTCCTTTCAGAACTTACAGCCTTCTGTAGGGAGAGAAAGGCTTAGGGGAAGGATAGAGAAAACATGTATACATACAATACGTAAAGTATAATGTAGGGAAGAGAGATCCAAGTAAAGTGATCTTGGAAACTTTTAAGGACAGAGAGAATACTTTGAGCTACAGGGATCATGGAAGGCGTCAGGGCCTAGACAACCCATTAGTCTTGAAGCAAGCAAAAGATTCTAACAGGGTAATGAGGAGGGAGTGCATTCCAGGTAACATTTTAATGCTAACCTTCAATTTCAATGGCCTATGTATTTCTAAGGGTAGAAGTTCCCCCCATCAATGTAGATTAGTAACTTTTTATTATTTTAGTCTTATAGCAGGGATTCAAATCCTGGGGTTTGTGAACTTCTATTTTTTTCTTTTTAACATTTTAATAAATATATTTCAATATTATTGTTTTTCTTTGTAATTCTATATAGTTTATTTTATGCATTTTAGAAAAAAATAAGTAACTTCCTTAGTCACATTATTAATATGTGTTAGAAGCAGGACTTGCACACAGTTCCTTCTGACTCTAATGTGAGCCTTTTATCCACTACATTATACTGCCTCTACTCCAGGTATAATATTGCTTAAAACCCATAGAGGGTTGATTTGACCTAGGATGCACTGTATAAAAGCTATTTGTGTAAATTCAGTAGAAAAAAATCCAAGAAAGAATGAGAGAATATAAAGTCCTCCAACACAGTGAGAACATGACTCAATGGTATGGTCAAAGAAATGCATATGGAACTATCTGTATATTTTAGAGAGGAAGTATGGTCCAGTCAAAATGGACTGAGGCTGAAAGTCAGAAGAACTTGATGCTAATCACAACTCTCCCACTAATAGTATGGTCTCTCTATGACTCAGTTTCCTCATTTATCAAATAGGAATTTAAAAAAAAAATATGTGTACTACCTTCTTCAAGGAGTATTGCAAGGATCAAAGTGATGACAAAAGTGAAAGTGCTTGAATAACTTAAAAGCAAGAGATTATAAAGATTTTACATGTGATATCCTCATCTTTATCAGATATGGGACTTTCCATCAGTTACCCCACTTTATTCACTTGATCAAAACCTACTCAAAAGGTTTATCCTAGGATTAGAAGCATTGAAAGAAAAACCCACCTAGTCATTCCATCATGGTCTCAGGGTCTCAGATGCCTGATTGCTAAATATTCACTTACAACATACAATAAAATGCCTCTCCCATTCACTGAGAAGGAACCAATGCAACATATATTCCATTGGCTCGATTCTATCTCTTCAAAGGCATGGAATAAGATGCATTTTTGGAAATACTATTGCTTCCAAAAGTCTTATTACTATATTAAGTTCTACACGTTCCCAATGACTTCCTTGGTTCTTCTGAATGAAGAGTCCTTACAATTTAATGATAAATTGCCTTGAGAAGCAATGCCAATTTGTCCCAATTAAAGGTGATGTCAAGCATGAAAAGATGTTAAAGAAAAAAAAAACCTCAATCTCTCTCTGTGTCTCTCTGTGTCTCTCTTCCTCTCCTTCTAAAAAGCTTGGATTAGAAATGACACTCACTCTGCAACTGAGAGGTATCCTTGGGATATTAAGTGATTTGTTTATGGTCACAAAACCAATATTTGTCAGAGGCAGGACTTGAACCCAGGCCTTCCTGACTCATAGGTCAGCTTTCTGATTACCACAAATCACTACTTCTTGTTACAATTTATTAAATTTAAATAGGATAAAATTTTAAATAGGAAAAAGTCTAATTGTTCTCCAGATTCTAATTGGCTATCAATAAAAAGTTAATCTTGTGCTCAGTACTTTTCTCTCTAGGTTATATCTACCCAAGTTTTTTTTCTCTCTTCTTTGTTTTAAGTAATTTACACAGGGTCACAGGATTGCTAAGTGTCTGAGACTGGATTTGAACTCAGGTCCTTCTGACTCCAGGGCTAGTGCTCTATCCACTGTGCCACCTAGCTGCCCCCTCCCAAGTTCTTTTAATACAGTAATTGTTATACGCATATTATTCTTCCTCATAGAGAGGGGATACTTCCTTCTAAAAACATTACATTCTCCTGATCTGGAAGTTAAGAAGACAGAGCCAAATGCTATTCCTTATTCACATTCCTGTCTCTGCTCTCCCACAGTATCCTATGCCTCTGGGAGGCCATAAGTAATGTCTTAATGAATCAAAGGTCATTTAACTAGATTGTAAACTCCCTGAGGTCAACTTAAAATTTTGATTGATTGATGCACAGGGGTCTGGATCTCCTACAAAGTACCTAGGTATTAGTACTTAGTACAAGACCCTTGGAATGGATCATGATTACTTGAATATTCCCTTGAAACCAACACCATTTTCAATGATTAAATGCAAGATTTTATTTTTCTCTTCACAGTTTCCCCCTGGCTAGCTGTTGGCTTCAGCAGTAATCCTGAATCTTTCTAGTTTTATTACATCAATTCTTATAGGACTTTTGCAGTCCATGTTGGGTTTGGGGCACCTACAGGCATTTCCAGTGATTTCCTAAAGGAATTTATGACATCTCTTCAATTTCTTGCAAATACCAGATTTAAATAAATTCCTCTGCGATTTTCTGATATAAGACAGGCATAATAGCTTGGGTAGTTTGTCCCACATGCCCCAAATATCTCTCTGGTAGAAATGAAAATAATTGTCAAAAATCCTACCATTTTTGTGAGTTTCAGATATGATAATTTCCTTCTTCTTCAAAGAAAGCATAACCAACCATCCACACCCTACCCCAACACCAAATCAATAAGGTATAGACTATAGTATAAAGTAAAACAAAACAAAAACCACTGGACTGGAAAAGCCATAGATTCTAGCTCTGGCCCTCAATTGCTTGGCTGCATGACTTTGACTTGGCTGCATGCCTTTCTGCCTCAGTTCCCCCATCTGTAAAATAAAGAAGATTGAAGTACACAATCTCAAATATCCCTTCTAGCTCTAATATTAAGGGTTCTTTTCTAATATAGTTACCCTCATAACTAAGGTCATATTTTTGAAAGTCATTTGTGAAGAGTTAGTGATCTCATAGGTCAGAGTGAAATAAATTGGCCAATATGGAACCCAAAGCTTGTCCTAATTCCAAGCTACAGCAAAATGAGCTATGTTAACTGTGGTCCAAGACTTCTGATAACCTAACCTATGGGGATCTGAGATGCACCTACTATGTGTCAGGTCTTGTTAGGTACTGGGAATGCACAGGTGAAAATAAGATAGTTCTGAACCTCAAGTAGCTTACATTTTATGTAATAAGACAGCATGGTCATTTGGAGATGGAGATGGGTACTAGAATCTGGGGAGATCTGAAAAAGCCTCATGTAGGAAGCCTTTGAGCTGAGCCTTCAAAGAGACTAGGAATCCTGAGAGTTGAAGGTAGGGAGGGAGTGCATTCTAGGCATATATGTAGGAGATAGAATATTTTATTTGAGGAACAGCAAGAAGGTCAGTTTGGATGAACTATAAAGTAGTCATAAGACCTACAAATGTAAGTTGGAGTTCAGAGTCTGGTTAGACTTTAAATACCAAAGAGAGGAATTTATATTTGATCCTGGAAATAATAGGGAGGTACTGGAGTTGACTAAGTACAGTAAGGATATGATAAGAGTTGTGTTTTAGGGATATATTATTGAAAACTATGTGAAAGATGGATTGGAGAGGATGAGACCTACATACTGTGTTTGATGAATTATCACAACTCTTGTTTACACAATTTAGGAATTAATATTGTAGCTCCTTTACACTGTCTCAGCACTCCTCCTAAATGGAGACACACTACTCACCTATTTCATCACTGGGGATCTCAATTATAGTATCTAGTTTCACAAATATCTGAGCAATTACACAACTTAAGCTGTTTTCCCTTCCACTTATTCTCCCCATAAATGGAATGAGAAAATATGGAAATAAATATGGTAGTGGGGGCTTAATAAATCTTTGTTTTCTAAATGGCTGATAAGATCTTGGCTCTGGCATTTTGTGGTTTTAATTTAGAATTTTAAGAACTGTTTCTTCAAATTACAGTGGTGTATGGATAGTGATGGACATGGAGTCAGGAAAATTGGGGTTTAGCTATGTGTTTTTCTTTTCAATCATGTCTTACTCTTTGTGGCTCCGTGTGGGGTTTTATTAGCAAAGATACTGGAGTGTTTTGCTATTTCCTTCTGCAGCTCATTTTACTGAGAAATGAGAAGAGAGATGAGAAACTGGGGTGGACAGGGTTAAGTGACTTGCCCAGGTCACACAGCTAATGTCTAAGGCCAAATTTGAACTAAAAAAGGTGAGTCTTCCTGACTTCAGGCCCAGCGCTCTATTCACTGAGCCACCTAGCTGAGCAGGGTTAGCCATGTAAGCTTGGATAAATCTATGAATGTCTATGTGTCCAAGGCAAGGATTCTTAACCTGTGGTCCATGAGAGGTCCACATGATGACCAACTTTCCCATTTTATAGATAAGAAAACTGAGGCCTTGATAGCAGAAGTGACTTGATAAAGGACACATGATTAACAAGTGTTAAAATCAATCTGCTGATTTCTAGTCTAATGACAGAGCTGAGAATTCAACCCAGGTTTTCAGCCTCCCAATGAGAATAGCAATAGCACTTACTTTACAGGGTTGTTGTGAAGATCAAATACAATGAAGTCTATAAATCATTTTGCATGACTTAAATTCCTATAAAATGCAAGGTGTAATTATTTAATCAAACTCCTCCATTTTACAGATGGAGATAATGATGCTTTGAGAAAGTGACGTACAAAAGTTATATAGGTTATAAGTATCAGAGATGAGATTTGAACCCAGGTCAACCCATCCATCAATCAATAAGCATTTACCAAGTGGCTAATGAGTGCTAGGCACTGTTCTAGGCACATGGAATGGAGGACAAACAATCCCTACAGTGATCTTTCTACTGTATCATACAACCCTCACGTTTTTCCTCAAGCTTTCCTTTTGGTCTCCTTCCCCACCCCACCCCCCAACCTTTCCTTTCTTTCCTATCTCTTGTGTATTTACTATATATGGATTGTATGAATTTTTCTTTTCCTTTCCCTTGCTTGGCATTGACAGATAACTACCATCAGATTTGCAGGTTAAGATCAGCTAGAGACTGTTTCTATGATAGCGTCTGTGTTAACTGGCTTTTAGCAAAATTTAAATCTATAACATTTTCCCTTCTTTATATACAAGGAAAGGGCTAATATTTTCAATGAGTGCTTCTGTTAAAGTATTCCCCTTGATCTAGAAATATCTTAGAGAGGCAAAAAGTCCTTTAACCAAGCATCAATTTAGGGGCTTCCCCTAAGGGATAAGCATAGACATCAATGTCCTAACAGACACTTCACTGCAGGGGGCCATGGTAGGAAGAGATCCATCTGTACTGAAGATGTCTTTATTTTGCAATGAATAGAATAAAGAGCTTTCCCTGACATTTGGGAATGGGGAGGGGGAGTGGAAACAAGAAGGTCCAGAATTCGAATTTTAGTTAGTACTGACTTGTCATTTCAGTGTTAAACATGCAGGTATCTAGAGATCATAATTTAGTTAGAAAGGAAGGGGGAGAGAGAGAGAGAGAGAGAGAGAGAGAGAGAGAGAGAGAGAGAGAGAGAGAGAGAGAGAGAGAGAGAGAGGAGAATGACAGAGTGAGAGAGAAGCAAGGTAGTATGTAACTCTTCAATAACAAAAAATAAAAAGGAATGTGGTCTGGCCTTATTTGGTAAGAACAAGTTTCAGAATTAAGATCAGTAAAATAAAATTTCCCCCATCCTAAAACCAAATAGATCACTAGATCATTATACACATATGTACCAAGAAAGGGAGAGAGTTCCAGGTAACAGCTTTCTTTGGAAAAAAAAATGAAAAAGATTGACTTTTCTACCAGGGAATATAAACAGCTAAATGAATTTAAGTTCCAGTTTTGACGTTAGAAGAGGAGATTGTTGCCTGCTATGCTATTTCCATTTATACACTTGCTAGTTATAAAGCATCCAAGTGATAATCAACAGTGGTGCCTTGTCTAGGAATGCTAAGGACAACTGGATCTCTTTATCCCCCAGTGTTAACAAGGATTAAATTGATTGCATTTGCTGCAGGTAAGCTTGCCTTGGAGGCAGTCTGTTCAGTGCCAAAATGACTTCTATTGCACAACTTGATTTTTTTTTTTTTTATCTTAGATGATTCCTTGCAAAGAAGAGGTATGATTATTCTTCCAGGGAAAACCTATTGTCTTCCAGTGTTAGCAAGAAATGAAATTAGAAGCAAAACTGAGAATGATATCTCACCACACCGAATTACGGAAATGGAGGAGACATCAGGGTATAGTAGAAACATCAATAGATGGGGTGTCCCAAAAATCCTAGCGAATGTTTAAGCTTTAATATCTTAAAATGATTCAAATCTCCTCTCTGCTACTTGGAACTTATATGACGTTGGAAAAGTTACTTCAATTTGCAAAGCACCATTGTTTTCATATGTAAAATGAAGAGTTTGATGAAATAATCATAGCTCATACTTTATAGCACTTTCAGATATGCAAAACAATTTATAGACATCATTGCATTTGATCTTCACAATGACCCTTTAAGATATGTGCTGTTATCTCCATTTTACAGATGAGGCAACTGAGGCTCAGAGATAATAAATGACTTGACATGGGTCACACATCTAGTAAGATTAGAACTGGCATGAGTATTCCTAATTCCAAGTCCAGTCCTATGACCATTATGCCATGATCCTCCCAAAGGTCCTTTCCAACTCAGTTATATGATCCAGTTTAAATACTAAATGTCACAGGGAGCCTGAGTCCCTCCAGGTCTTAGTGTCTCCTCAATTAAATTATCTTACTTTATTGTGTATTTATGTGTATGGGTATACATGTTGTCTCTCCTATGGAATGAAAAGTTCTATATTATTTTTTGTATCCATAGTTTCTAGCATATGTCTGACTCAGAGCAGGCACTTATTAAATCAGTGCTTCTTCATTGACTGATTGACTGATTGGAAGGTAAATTATCCCACCTAGTTTTAGAGATAGATAAGGTATGAAAGGATGGGTATGAAAAAAGTTACCATTCCAAAGGGACAAGAAAATAGCAAACTGAAGCACTCTCTCTAGATTATAACGGGGCACTTAACCTGGTCTGCCATTGGGATATCACTACTCCTTTCATCCCCTCAATTCAGCATGTGCTATTTCTAGCCACTAGCTCTGATTCACCCTGCAAGACTCCTAGGTTCTCTTTTCAGAGGAATTTTTCCTACCTGGACCTTCCTTTATCCTTAGCCAGGAAGGTCTTATCTACGAACTCTATTTCAGTCTCGGTTGATGGCAAGTTCTATTCCCTAATCTACTGCTTGAAAGACCTGCGAAATCAAACCATAGAATATTTGAGTTAGGGAAGATTTCACAGAATCATAGACTCATAGCTGGAGGGGGTCTCAGATGTAATTTTACAAATAGGGAAACTGAGGACTAGTGAAATTCTATGTAATATAATGGAAAGAACACTAGATTTGGAATCAAATGAAATCAAAGAATAGCTTTTTTGGTTATCATAACCTTGGTAACAAGTATTGAACTATGTTTTATTTTTTAACTTAGTTCACGGAAGTCCAGAAACCTTAATGAATTAGAGAAAATGTTTAAATGAATGAAGATAGAGCTAGTATGAATTTAAATCTCAACTCAGTTGCTTACTAGCTGTAGGGCCCTACACAAGTCACTTTAGTTCTCTGACCCTATGAGTCCTTCCTTATCTGAAAACAAAGGAATTACAATAGATGATCTCTAAGGTCACTTTGAAAATTCAAAACCGGAAATGTCCTGTTTGGAGGATAAAGATCTAATTAAAAGGGATAGAAGTAGAATTCACATTTCCTGACTCCTAGAGGTAGCACTCTTTGTACTAACTAAACTGGAATCCACAAAATAGGCATTACTGAATAACATTTGTCCATATTTACCACAGCAAATGCATGATACAAAAGTATTTCCTAATAAGGCTTCCCGCCCCCTTACTTGATTTTGACAAATTTCCGACATGGCACAGTGTTTCGCACACAGGACTCGGTCAATGGGTCTATGTCTTCCACGATGACAAATGGAGCTTCTTCCAGAGTGACAATGCTCAGATGGTTGTCATCAGGCTCGCAGTCAGCAAACGACTTGTACCTCGGCCACACAGAATGTGTCAGGCTCAGGGTCTGGTTCTCCCATTTCCCCACCTGTATCATAGAGACCAAGACACACATATCCTCATTCACTATTGGTTTCTACAGAGGCTAATCCCTGGGGATAAGGATTAATACGCTGAGGGAAAAATAACTTTTTTTTTTGTTTGGTTGGGTTTTTTTTGTTTGTTTTTGTTTTTGGAGGGGCAATGAGGGTTAAGTGACTTGCCCAGGGTCACACAGCTAGTAACTGTCAAGTGTCTGAGGCTAGATTCGAACTCAGGTACTCCTGAATCCAAAGCCAATGCTTTATCCACTGCGCCACCTAGCTGCCCCCGAAAAATAACTTTTAAAAATCCCATCACAATAAAAAAAAAATAACTGAAATTCTATAGAAAATTGAATTTGGCAAACTGTTTAAGTACCTCATTTGATCTTCACAATATCCTTGGTATAGGCAATGTAAGTATTTATAATTCCCATAGATGTGAGGAAACTGAAGTTCCATGAAATTAAAAGACTTACCCAGAGTCACACATTATTGTCAGAAGCAAGATTTGAGCCCAGGATGATGCAGCAGAAAGAAGATAAAACTTGAAATCACAGGTTCTGAGTTCAAATTCTGGCTGTTTTCCTCCTACTTGTGTGGTTTTGAGTAATTCCCTTCTGTTCTCAGTTGTTTCTTTATATGTAAAATAGAGGGGTCTGACTAGTTCTAAGATTCTAAGTTCTCTCAATTCTGCTTCTAAGATCCTCTGATCTGAATGTCAAAGACAAGATTTAGATCTGGGTCTTCCTTAATTGAGGCCCAGAACTCTAGCCACTACCATGAGAAGAAATTAATAGAGAAAGAAGGAGCAAAAGCCAAAGGGAGACAGCAAAGAAGAGAGACAGAAAGGAGAAAGAGAAAAAAAAGAAAGAAAAATAAAGACATGAAGGCAATAACAGCAGAAACAAGACCACAGAAGAAGAGAGGATGGGCAAGAAAGCAAGGCCTGTCAATCTAACCCAGGACATGGTTTTAGTTAAATTGCAAATTACAGGGAACATTTGTTAAATCCTGAACACTATAGTGACTCTCACAGTTTAGTGCTCATTGAGTTCTGTCAAAATAAAATCAATTGTATTCCATCTGAATGATGGCCTCCAGTCCTAGCAAAGTAAAATATGAAGCTTTATGTTTTGAACCTTAATTTTATTTGACAGGTTATTGGCATCACTCACTTTAAAAGAAAACTATCTCCTTTAGCACTGCTCTGTCTCTTTCCTACTCCAGCTCCCACACACAATTACTTGACATTCGAGGTCAAGGTTTTATTTGCAACACTAACCTGAAGGAAAATGCCAAAACTGAAAAGCAAGAAACCAAATGCAGCCTTGTTTGCACTGACATAACCTCCCCACCTTTCCTTGGGTAACCTCAAAATCCCAGGAGTCAGCTGTCAATACTAGGCAATCTGAACATGGAAGGCATGGATTTGGGGTGAACTAACTGTCTCTTTCTGAGATGATATCTTTGTCAGTCAATAAATATTTATCAAGATAATGAACTACAAGACTTTTCAGAAGTTGAGTTTCTCCTTTTGTAGAGGTCAAGTTTTTGGAGCTTTCCTTAAACCTTGACTGTTATGACTTTGTAAAAAGACAGGTACCCATAACATACATTGGGGAAGACTAGTAGCCAGAATGACCTTGAGAAAAAGTTTCTTTGTTTCAAATCATTCTGAATCAAACAGATATGCCAATACAACTGTTTCTGATCAACTTTAACCCCCTCTTCCCCCACTAGACATATACCTTTCACTAGCAGGGACTGTTAAACCAATACTATGCAAAAGGAATAAAAATTATATGGACACATAGGCAGTTAGATGGCTCAGTGGATAGAGTGTGGGACTTAGTGTTGCACTTGGAGTCATGAAAACCTGACTTTAAATATGGCTTCAGGCCTCATTTACTAGCTATATGATCCTGGGCAAGTTATTTAATCTCTTTCTGTCTCAGTTTCTCCATCTATAAAATATTAATAATAACAAAACCTATCTCCCAAGGTTGTTAGGAGGATAAAATCTCATTTGCAAACCCTTAAAGGCTAGATAAATGCTACTTGTATCATCATCATCATCCCAAGGAAATTAATTCATGCACCCAAATCAAGTACTAAGAGTTCTGCATTAAAAACTAGGAGAACTGAAATACAAAACTAGCTACGTCTTGGTTTAGATAAACAAGCCACATCATCATTCTTCCGATTTTCCCAACCACTGTATGAGCACATTGAGCTAGTATTTTTTTATTATTATCTATTTCTTGATTCACCTAGCACTTGACCCCAACTTATTTTTCCAGCTTTTATTCCTCACTCTTTTCCTTCATGCTGCCTATATCCAAACTGAATGTGTTCATCTAAAAATGCTCTTAACATCATTAATGAATCTGTCTCTTCTAAGAAAGCTTCATAAAAGAGGTGTAAGAGATGAGGACATTGTAATATAATTTGCCTTTCCTCCACTCATTTCCTGTGTTCTTTCACTTCCATGTCTTTGCACAGGAACTTTGTCCCTACCAACAACACCCAGCGCTGTTCATCCTATTTTTAACAAAAAGCATCTTATGAGTAAAGATTTAGAGATAGAGGGGAGTGTTAGAGACCAAAAAGTAAAGTCTCTTCAATGTGTATATGAGACTTTTTTATGTTTCATTTGTTTTATTTTTACTTTTTTATCAGTCATTTTTTTCAAAATACTAGCTCTCTACCACCCCCATTGAACCCTCTCTTAAAACAAATAAAAATACCTCAGAGACTTGACACTTACTAGCTATGTGACCCTGGGCAAGTCACTTAACCCCAATTGCCTCATCAAAAAAAAAAACCAACAACAAACCCATATATATACAACAAATAAAAATAGCACATCAACACCATAGCAAACAAATCTAACAGAATAGTCAACATACAGCACCTATAGTCCGCTGCCCCCTCTACTTAAAGAAGAGAAGTGTGTTTCATCATCTTTTTCCTAGAACCAAAATTGGTATTTACAATTAATCTGATTTGGGGTACTTTTTAGCGTTGTTTTTATTTATATTATCTTTTTTGTTTTGTTGTTTTCAATCATGTCCAACTCTTTGTGACCCCGTTTGGGGTTTTCTTTCTTTTTTCTATTTTTAAATTTTATTTATAATAAGGAATAAACCAAACATTTCTATAACATACCACAATAAAAAGGCAATTACAGGGGCAGCTAGATGGCACAGTGGTTAAAGCACCAGCCCTGAATTCAGGAGTACCTGAGTTCAAATCCGGCCTCAGACACTTGACACTTACTAGCTGTGTGACCCTGGGCAAGTCACTTGGCCCCCATTGCCTGCAAAAAAAACAAAAAAAACAAAAAAAACAAAAAAAAAAACAAAAGGCAATTACATATGAAACTGCAAATCTACTATGCACAACTTGCTAATTCTTTCAAATATATAACAAAATTATCATGTAAATTTATTTTTTCTTCTCTCCCTTCCACGCTAGAAATAGCTACTATTAGACACAAATAGGTGTGTGTGTATATACACACATATACACACATGTGTACACATATATACATATATATATGTAAAATTATTCTATATGTTGTCAGTGTCAGTGTTGTCATGTTCTATCAGTTGTTTCTAGGGATGCAGATAATGTTTTCTTCATATATCCTTGATAGTTAGTTTGGGTTTTCATAATAGACAAAAAAACCTCACTTGCTCAAAGTTGTTATTAAAACAATATTGCTGTTACTGTATATAATGTTCTGCTCATTTCACTCTTCATTATTTCATGAAAGTCTTTTTTATGTTTTTCCAAAATCATTGAGTTCATAATTTTTTCATAGCACAGTAGTATTCTATCACTAGGCAAAGAGGCTAAAGTGGTTTGACATTTCCTTCTCCAGCTCATTTGACAGATGGGAAAACTGAGGCAAATAGAGTTAAGTGATTTGCCCAGGGTCACACAGCTCATAAATGTCTGAGGCCAAATTTGGACCCAGGTCTTCCTAACTCCAGGCCCAGCACTTGATCTACTTTGGCACTTAGCTGTCCCTTCATTGTTATAGTTACTGCATATTCTATTCTCTTGGTTGTGTTTACTTAACCCTGCATCAGTTCCTATAAGACTTCCCAAGTTTTACAGGATTCCTTATATTTGTCATTTCTTCTGGTTTAATAGTATTCCATCACATTCATATAACACAGTATGTTCGATAATCTCTCGATCTACAGGAACCCACTTTGCTTCCAGATTTTGTTATCCTAGAAAGTGCAATAAAATATTTCAGTACATGTAGGCCCTTTCTTTTGTTCTCTTAAATTCTTAGGGGTGTATGCCTGATCTAGAATTCCAAAGTAAAAGTTATACAGAGTTTAGTAAATTTTCTCAAAATTGTTTTCCAGAATATTTGAGTTAATTTGTAATTCTACCAAAAATTTATTAGTGTACTTCTCTTAGCCCCTCCAACAATCAACCATTGTTTATTAGATGAATAAACAATGACTATACTTAGAATGTACTCTTAGATGCTATCTTCCCTCTTTCAATATATCAGAGTATTCTAGCATAAAGTATTGCATTCAAGCAAATCTGTGGGTCACTCAAGGAAGGAAGGACAAAGGGAGGGAGGGAGAAAGCAAGGGAAGGAAGGAAGGAAGGAAGGAAGGAAGGAAGGAAGGAAGGAAGGAAGGAAGGAAGGAAGGAAGGAAGGAAGGAAGACACGTTTGAGATAGGGGGAATTCTGCGTGATCACAACATTAATATCTGATCTGCTTTACACTAAAGAATATGTTCAATGTACATTAGACCCTTTAGAAGAAAAGTGCTTTTGAAAGGAAATAACCTGATTCCTCTTCCCTCATTCCTTCAAACAACCCAATTGTTTACAATTTTGACTCTTAATAGTCAATCAACCAACATGAATGTGGGATATACCTAGGGTGTGCTAAATACTATCTTCCAGTGATACAAAAATAAAAATGAAATAGTCCCACACCTCAAAGAACTTATAATCAATATGAAAAGCTTACAAGTACATATATAAGTTGATGCAAAATAAATACACAGTGATTTCCAGGGGATATATTAGAATAATAATAATAGTAAATGGTAGCTAATAATATCTAATGTATAGCACTATGGCTTACAAATTGATATTGTGTGTATATATATATATATATATATATATCATCACATATTTTCTTCTTTGATGAGACAATGCAACTTTCCTCATGTTGAGCTATGTCTATGTTTGCTGACATTGAGTATTAGGGCATAACAGGCTCCAGAATGAAAGTTTTGGTTTTGATATGGCTTCCCTATTGAGAGTTCAGATGCTAAAGACATATATATTCACTAACTAAATGTACTTTTCAAGAGTATGTCACAAGCCTGGAGTAAGTGAACTATCAGAGTCACAATACTGACAAATATTTCAGCTTTCAGAGGAGAGGGAGAAGTGTCAGGCAGAGTGGAGATTATTACTTTGTAGCATTTCTAGTTACATTCTAAAAATGGCAAAGGGATGTGTGCACAGATGGGTCCCAGGGCCACCTCTGAAATTCAAGGAAAAGGAGTACATCCAAATACTCCCTGAGTTTGAACCAGGGCAATGAGTTCAAGTGTAACTAATCCAATGGCTATAAATAGAGAGACCTGGCACTAAGGAGGTAATATAACAATTTTATGCTCCCTTCTAGACACCAAACATATGGCTTGGACATTCTGTACAAGTGAAGAAAGTTCAGTGAAAATGACCTAAGGGATATATTGGTCTCTGAGTAAGGAGATAGGGAGAGTCCATGGCAATTTCAACCTGAATATTAAGGAAAGTAGGATGAGGCAAGTGCTCTGCCATATTAAAGACAGATTATAGTTTGGGAGTTCACTGGACCTCATATTATCTAATGGTACTAGAAGTCTAATATTGCATTTGTGCCATTGCTTACTCTTTCTATCGCCCCATTTCCTCTCTCTCTCTCTCTCTCTCTCTCTCTCTCTCTCTCTCTCTCTCTCTCTCTCTCTCTGTGTGTGTTTGTGTGTGTCTGTCTGTCTGTATCTCTGTCTCTCTTTGTCTCTCTGTCCCTGTCTCTCTCTGTCTCTGTCTGTGTGTGTGTCTCTCCCCTCCCTCCCTCCACTCTCTTCTCTCCCTTCCCCTATAGAACAAGAGCAGGTATGTATTTTGGGTCATGGACCCATTTGGTAGTCTGGTGCAACCTATGGATCTTTTCTCAGAATAATTCATTTGAAAATTAAAATAATTTTTAAAATACTAAATTTCAGTTAGAGGTTAGCAAAAATAAAATATATTTTCTCATTCAAGTTCACAGCCCTCCCTGAAATCTAACAATGCACTTCTTGAGGGTCCATGGACCCTGAGCTAAGGACCCCTGGTCTAGAGATTCTCTCCTTGTTATTTATCCTCTCCTCTAAGCATTTGCCTCCACTATCGAATCAATTAGAAATGTGAATACTTGCAACTAATAGGAAGTTAAAGTCCATATGCAGAAACTGGTCTCTGCTACCATAGTCATAGTCAAAGAAGCAAGACACTTAAACTGTGAAAGAAAATATCTTCCACTGCCAATAGAACTAACAAGGTCATCAGTCTCTAGAATACTCCTAGAATATACCCTAGAATACTCATAAAAGCAGAGATAGTGTAGGCATTAGGGGTAAAATTTCCTAAACTACCCTTTCACTTTAACTTTAGAGCTGAATGTGTGCACAAGAGGAAGAGCTAGATAAGTAGATGAGTCTCCATTATGGCAGCTCAGAGTAGCTCTTCAGAATCTTGATATCTAAGTGCCTTTTTCAGTGTGTCTGTACTTGGGTTCCTCTGTGTTCTGTGCTCCTGGAAAAAGTCTCATGAATTTCATTACTTTTGAAGCTTCTTTGGTCTTAAGCAAAGAATGTACCAAAGTAAATATATATATATATATATATATATATATATATATATATATATATATATATATATGAAAAGAACTATTTTAATAAAATATTATAGCAAATGTATACATACACACATATGTGTGTATGCATGTGCATATACATGTATATATGTGTGTTTGTGTGTGTACATGGCATTGATATATACAAAAAGACCCAAATAAGACCTCAAAAAAAGCATTCTACATTCCACAAGTGGTCAAAAGATAGGAACAAGAGAAGAAATAAAACTGTCAAATACTATAGGAATAAATACCCCTCAAATACTTAATGATAATGTAAATGAAAATCTAATTTAAGCAACTCTAAGATTTCACCTCACACCCACCAAATTGGCAAAGATGATAAAATATAGACAGTCAACATTGGCAAAGATGAAGAGAGAGGCACACTAATGAAATTTTTTGTGGATATGTTAAATGGTGCAACCTTTCCAGAGGGGAAATAAGGAATTATGTGAGAAAAGTCAATGAACTTTTTGTTCCCTTTTACCCAGCAATCCCACTATTTGGCCTTTTGCTGAAGGAAGTTAAAGAAAGAAAAATCCCACTATAAATCAGTCAACAAGCATTTATTAAGAACCTATGATGTGCCAGACATTCTGCTTGATACTGAAGATATGAGAGGAGAAAATGACACATTTCCTATTTGGAAGCAGCTTACTTTCTAATAGGGAAGAAAAGCACAAGCATAATGAAATATGACAAATATATACCACTCTATATAGTAAAGAATTCACAGAAGCATGTTTTGTGGTAGCAAAAAACTATAAACATGGCAGGTGCCCCAAAATCACGTAATGGCTAAACACATGTGTTTATATGACATTTGAATGTAATTTTGATATATATGTATATACACATATGTGTATATATGCACTTATATACATTGGAACAAGTTTTGCAGGCCAGGAATATCATGATTCAGATGCTGAACAGTTTGAGTTGTACATCATCCCCTTCCCCCAGTCAAGCTGCTATGAGAGAGAGAGATCCCATTCTTTGCTCTGCATTACTTCATACAAGCCTTTCCTTGTTTCTCAGAACTCTTCATTTTTACCATTTTTTTTTCCAGGAAAGGTTCTATTTCATTTATATACCATAATTTTTTAGACATTCACCAATTATTGGACATGTATTTTATTTCTAGCAATTTAATAATTAATAATAATATCTAATATGTATAAAGTCCTCAAGGTTTGCAAAGTGGTTACATATATGATCTCATTTGATCCTTACAAAAGCCCTTTTAGGTGTTATAATCCCAAATTTACAGATGAAGAATTTACATAAATGCTGATTCTCTCTCTACTTATTTAGACCTTCTTTTATTTCTGCAAACTCAGTTTTTTATATGTATGTAAACACAACTTAGATAAATTCTATGTACGTGTTGTAGATTATCTCTCAACATATTTTAATCATTTTACAGTCATTTAAAATAGAACTTGACCATATTTTCTTCCTGACTATTATTAGCAGTATCCCAAAATGTTGCTGATCTTTGTGAATTGATTGTGTATTCTGCTATTTTGCTGAAATGAATTAATTATATCAATTAGTGTGGTTCTCTAGCGGTTTTGAAAAAACCATCATACCTTTGCACATAGATATAATTTTGCCTCTTGTCAAAACCTATTCCTATTTTTTCTTATTTTATAGCTAACATGTTTAGCATTATATTAAATAATAGCAGAGATGGAGGGGGACTTCTTTGCTTCACCCCTGAATATGGTGAGAAAACTTAGAGAGGTTTTCCATTTAAATTGGTATTTCTTAGGCACAGATAAATTCTTCTGATTAAGTAAAATTCTGATCTTCAATTTCATGTTATTTCTTCACCTTGCCATATTTATTAATGATTCCTTTATATCCTAGCAGATGGTAATTTTTTAACCATAGAATATTGAAATATAAGTATTCTCTCTATTTTTCCATTCAATAATGTCCATAGGCCCAGGTTTTTGCAGACCTAGTCTTTCAACATTTTGTTCATATATATAATTTTCTCCTGGTTTATCTGTCTGTTAAATGAATTAAGTTCTGAAAGAGGAATGTCAGCAACATAAAAAATCATGTTACTGTCAAGATATTTTTCCATTTTGATTAATTTTTCATTTAGGTATTTAGTTGTTATGTTATCCAATGCCTAAATATTTAGGAACTATTTTTTTATTATTAATGCTATCTATAGGAATAAACAAGTCCATGCTTTTCTCACTTGGTGGTACCTATTATTACTGAGGGGGCAGTTAGGTGGCACAATGGATAGAATGCAGAATGTGGAGTCAGGAAGACTCATGTTCCTTAGTTCAGATATGGCCTCGGACACTAGCAATGTGACCCTGGGCAAATCACTTAATCATGTTTGCCTAAGTTTCCATATCTGTAAATTGAGCTGGAAAAGGAAAAAGCAAACCATTCCAGTATCTCTGCCAAGAAAATCCAAAATGGAGTCATGAAGAGTTGGACAAAACTGAAAAATGACTCAATTGAACTATTACTGATGCCTTCTCTGAAATACCAATTTCAACTTTTAATAGGTTGGGGGTACTTTTGCAATCATCTGAAACATAATACATTTTATCTCATCTCTTTATTTTAATTCTGCAAGTGTCTTTATTTTTCAAATGTGTTTCTTGAATGCAGAAATTGTTCAAGTACCATTTTATAATCAATTTTTCCATTTTCCCACTGTATAGATAAAATTATCTAATTCATATTCATTCTTGAATTTAGTTTTGTGCTTAACTGTCTCAGATTCTGTTTGGTTTTTGTTGTTGTTGTTGTTGTGAAACCATTTCTAGGTCTGTAGTTTGCTTTGCTTTCACCTATCTGCTGCTGTTACCTTTCCCCAGTCCATTCCCCTCCACCTCTTTTGTGGGCCCAACTCCAAGTTAACTTGATTTTACACTTACAACTTATATGAGCATATTATACATCAGGGTGATTATTGAATCCATCCTATGATTTAAAAAAATCTTCACCATTATATATATATATATATATATATATATATATATATATATATTAATATATGTGTGTATATATATATGTGTGTGTATATATGCATTTTTTCCTTTCCCACTTTAGATAAGAATCCTCCACAGTCACTATTTTCCCCCATCATCTTTTATCACCTTATTACTGTGTTTGAATGCTATCCATCTTTTGCTCCCTTTTCTTTCTTTCTTTCTTTCTTTCTTTCTTTCTTTCTTTCTTTCTTTCTTTCTTTCTTTCTTTCTTTATTTCTTTATCTTTCTTCCTTCCTTCCTTACTTACTTTCTTTCTTTCTTTCTTTCTTTCTTTCTTTCTTTCTTTCTTTCTTTCTTTCTTTCTTTCTTTCTTTTCTTTCTTTCTTTTTGTTTTTTGATGAGGCAATTGGGGTTAAGTGACTTGCCCAGGGTCACGCAGCTAGTAAGTGTGTAAAGTGTCTGAGGCCGGATTTGAACTCAGGTCCTCCTGAATCCAGGGCCAGTGCTCTATCTACTGCACCACCTAGCTGCCCCACCCCATCCCTTTTCAATAAATATTCATTTAGTTCTTCACCTTTCCTATTTTTCTCCTTTTCCTGTATATTCTAAAAACGAATTGTCCATTGCAGATGTTATGCATAAATGTTCTTTCTTTGTTTGTTCAGCAGTATTTATTCAAGGCAAAGCTTCAAAATACATGGTCTTGTTTTCTTTATCCAAGCCAGAGAAAGGTAACATTCTATATCTCTGCACTCTTTACCTCCCCCTCCTTTGACTTTCCAAATTCTACTTTCCTGACTTGCTGTTTCAAAGACTTTCATCAATGAAGCTCAACTGCCATAAATATTATTTCACTTAGGAGACAATGCCATAGCAGTGGAAGGAACTCTGGATCCAAATCAGAACACTTGACAAATTTTCACTCACCACCTGAGAGTTCTGGAGTTGGACATTCCAACTATCTGTAAAGTCTAGCCCCTTCACAAACTGTGCAAAACTCAAGAATAAAAGAAAATGATTTCCAAGGCCCTCTCTAAGACTTTGTTCTTATTAATTGCTTCTCTTCCCCTTCCAACACCTCCCCTTCCTTTCAACTTCTAGACTGATTCTTGTTTTCCCTTCCTTGGCTTTGTGCATAAATATTTTTGTCTTGTTCTTCTGATCACCCTCATACAAACTGAGACTTTTAAAAGTTATTTGTCTTGTCTCTACCTTTGAGCAGGACAGATATGAATGTAACTAAGGTGTTCCTTTACCTCCTGCCTATTGCTCCTCCTCTTTGTATGATTGAACTTTTCCCATAATATCTCTTTCCAGTTTAACTTTTTTTTTGGGGGGAGGGCAGGGCAATGAAGGTTAAGTGACTTGCCCAGGGTCACACAGCTGTTAAGTGTCAAGTGTCTGAAGCTAGATTTGAACTCAGGTCCTCCTAAATCCAAGGCTGGTGCTTTATCTACTACACCACCTCCAGTTTAACTTTATACTTTCCTCTCTTCCCCTCTCTTTCTTCTCTAGAGAAAATAAATTATTCTACCTCCATATGTTTATTCTATCAATGTTATTCATATAAACTGGGATTTCCCTTTTAAATTTTTATTTATTTTATTATGAACTTGAAAAAACAAGCTTTTCTATAATATAGTAGAATGGGGGGAAGATGATTGCACATAAAACTGCAAATCTATTATGTACAAGTTCTTATTCCTTTTAAACATATAATAAAGTTTTGTAACTTTTTAAACTTTTTTTGTTCTTCCCTTCCCCCCTCCATTCCCCTCACCTTAGAGATAGGAATATAACTATCTATATCTACATCTACATCTCTATTTCTATCTCTTTCTCTATCTCAATGAATATATCTCCATCTCTCATTTATTTCTGTGAATGAATTTTCAATTCAATTGATGTTTCATAGAGGAAGGAGTAAAGTTATGAGAATCTTTAAATTACCAAGGATTTTATATTTATTCCTGAAGGCAACAGGGAGCTACTCGGTTTATTGAGTAGGAGGGAAGGGCATAGATATAGACTGCTATAGGAAAGACCACTTTCACATCTGAGTGGAAGATGAATTGGAATGAGGAGAGATTTGAAGCAGGGAAAATAATTAGAATGCTATTATCTTTGTGAGAGGGATAAGGACCTGAATTAGTGGGGTGGCTGCATAAATACCAAGAAGGTACCATAAAGGAGAGATATTGTAAAGACAGAAATGACAAGGTTTGGCAACGGTTTGAATAGGAAATCTAGGTGAGAGTGAAGAATTGAGGATTGTATCAAACTTGTGAGCCTCAACAGTTAGGTGCTTGGCTTGGAGTCAGGAAGACTGGCTAAAATCCAGACTCAGTTACTTACTAATTATGTGGTTTTTGAGCAAATCATTTCACCTCAGTTTGCCTCTGTTTTCTCAACTGTAAAATGGAGATAATAATAGCAGTGACCTTGAAGGGTTGTTGTGAGGATCAAATGAGATAATGTAGGTATCATATGGCAACTGGGTGGCACAGTGGCCAGAGCACTGGGCCTGGAGTCACAAAGAGTCAGATTCATGAGTTCAAACCTGGCTTCAAACATTTACTAGCCGTGTAACCCTGGGAAAATTATTTAAACTTGTTTGCCTCAGTTTCTCACTTATAAAATAAGCTGAAGAAGAAAATGGCAAACCACTCCAGAATCTTTTCCAAGAAAACCCCAAATGGGGTGAGGAAGAGTCAGACACAAGAGAAACCACTGAACAACAAAACAGCAGGAATCACACAAATGCGGGCTATCATTATCATCATCATTATGGAAATTTGGAAGAGGGAAGGTTTGAGAGGGGGCTGAATTCATTCTTTTTTTTTCTTTAGAACAGTAATTATCAGACCGTCCTGCTGCATTCTGTCAAGAACATTTGCTTCAGTTTTTAGAGACCTCAGACATTATCCTAATCTCATTATATTTTGATATTTTTTCTCTTTTTATCTCTACATTTTTTGGTTTCTGATTCTGTTGAGTTTTTTTTAATACAGGATGCAGATTTTGAAGACATTCTATTATGTTGGAGGTACTGGGATATACTAGAATTAATACCACTCACTGGCTTTAACTTCAGAGAACAAGAGATTGAATCTGGGTTCAGCCAACTCCCAACCTCCTTGGCCTTAGAGAAGTCCCTTCATCATTCAGAGTCTCAGATGCTTCATTTGTAAAAGAAGGGAGTTGAGTAACTGGTTTCTGAGATCCTTCCAATTTTAGATTTATGATTTTATGAGGTACAATTTGATTTAAACTCTCTCCTCTGATTTGTCTTTTTTTTCACTCCTTAAGAATCTTAAATAATATTAATTTTAAATTAATTAAGTTTTTAATTAATTAAATATAATATATTAATTTCCTCCTTTATTTCATGGATCTAAGCATCCAAATGTTCCTATGTTGTTTCGTTATCATTTTTGGAAGTCATCTTTCAATTGCTGTCATATTGGGAGCAAATCCAGTGGAGACCTATCTTCTGAAGACCCAGAAAAGAGAATTCTTACCAAATCTGTTACCTCTAGAAATTAACAGTAGAAGTATAAAAAATCAAACGTATACTAATTGACATATTTGTGCATCAACCTTTCCAGCCAAAGTTCGTCTTGTCATGTGGACTACTGTGTTTTACCATCTACCCTAATTCTTCTATCTCCAGCATTTACCATGGTGTTTTTCAAATAATAAATATTTAATAAGGTTTTTTTTTTTATTTAGCTATTGTCATGTTTTTGCATTGCATTCCATTCAGTTCATTCATTCTACTGGGTCCTCTTTTTTTGGTTGTTTATTCATTTTTTTTTTGATCCCTTAAATAGTTTTCTTGGTAGGTGTTCTTTTTGGGGATTTCTCCCCTTTTCTGTCATTGTTTTTAAGTCATTATTTCACTTCATTTGGCACATTGGCTACTGTTTTGATGTGATGAAGAGGGGTTTGGTTTAGATATGACCTCTTATACTCAAACATCTCACTGGAAGCCTTCCCAATTTAGATTCTTAAAATATATTCACTGGGTGGAAGCAAGAGCCCTTAATGGAGACTAATCAAAAATGAGCTACCATCCTATAACAACAAAAGCTTAGAATAAGCTAAAGCTATTTATGAGTGCTTAGAAAAACAAAAAGGATTTGGGGATTTCAAAAATCTGCATTAGGAAAAGGAAGAGAATCAAAACAGGAATATGATTGCTGCTGCTGAGGAGAGATAGGAAGAAGATGATCAGTAATGAAGTTAAGGCAGAAATGCTCAGTTCTTATGTTGATACTCTTTTTGTTTTCCTCCTAAAATAAATGGATTTAAGATTATATGGAGCAGAATAAAAATAATTAATAGCAGGTTGAAACAAAAGCTATGTGAGATGTTAAGCACATATATAATTGTCTTCAATGAATCCATGTAATCAGACTCAGAACTATATAAAAGGGTACAAAAGGAGCTAGTAGAGCTGGGATCCTGGCAATGACTTCTGAAAGATCATAAAGAATGGAAGATGGCAGAGGAAAGGCAGTGAGCTCCCGAACTCATGACACGATCGCTCCAAAAAACATAAAAATAATGCCATAGGAAAATGCCCAGAGCAGCAAAACTCACAGAAGAATGTGCTGAAATCATCTTCTAACCAAGAACAGCTTGGAAGGTCAGAAGGAGAGAGCTGCTGTGCTGATGCAGGAGTTGAGACCAACCCCACAGTCACCCTGACACAGATCCAGTCCCAGGAAGGCCTCACCAGAGAAGGAGACCCCCAGAGCCTCTAAATCAGCTAAAGCACCAGTGTTGTCTGGAACTAAACTCACAGTCTGGTGAGTGGGCTGAGCCCTGGGCAGGGGGGAGACTACAGGGGTCTATGCTGGTGCTGAGGCAGAACTTGGATTTTACACCCCTGCTGAGAACCAGGAGGTAGGCTCCAGTAGTAGTGGCCCAGATCGGGGAGGTACACAGGCTCATCGGAGCTAACAACTACAACACACAAAGCAGGTTGATTAGCAAGTTGGTCTGGGGTCATCTAAGGACCAGGGAACAGGCCAAGCAAGTGAAGAACCTGATTCTCCTTAAATCATACCACCTCTGACTTCTTAAGCTTGGGATACTGCAGCCTGCAAACAGTGCCCCACTTTAAGGAGTTAAAAGTCTAGTAAAAGAAAGGCAAAATGAGGTGACAGAGAAAGGTGAGGACCATAGAAAGTTTCTTCAGTAACAAGGAAGACCAAGGGCAACCCTCAGAGGAAGATGTCAACATCAGGGCCCCTATATCTAAAGCTTCCAAGAAAAATACGAATTGGTCTCAGGTCATAGAGGGGCTCAAAAAGGACTTTGAAGATAAAGTTAGAGAGGTAGAGGAAAAAATGGAAAGAGAAATGAGGGTGATGCAGGAAAGACATGAGAAAAAAGTCACCGGCTTGAAAAGTCAAATTGGCCAAATGGAAAAGGAGGTACAAAAGCTCTCTGATGAAAATAATTGCCTAAGAATTAGGATTGAACAAATGGAAGCCAGTGACTTTATGAGAAACCAGGACACAATAAAGCAAATCCAAATGAATAAAAAAATAGAGGACAATGTGAAATATCTTCTGGGGAAAACTGCTGACCTAGAAAATAGGTCCAGGAGAGATAATTTGAAAATTATTGGTCTACCTGAAAACTATGATAAAGGAAAGAGCTTAGACACCATCTTCCAAGATATTCTCAGGGAAAATTGCCCTGAAATTCTAGAAGAAGAAGCTAAAATAGAAATTGAACGAATCCACCTATCACCTCCAGAAAGAGATCCCAAAAGGAAAACTCCTAGGAATATTATAGACAAATTCCAAAGCTCTCAGGTCAAGGAGAAGATATTGCAAGCAGCCAAAAAGAAAGAATTCAAGTACTGTGGTGCCCCAGTCAGGATAGCACAAGATCCAGCAGCTTCTACATTAAAGGATTGGAGGGCATGGAATATGATATTCCAAAGGGCAAAGGAAATGAGATTACAACCAAGAATCACCTACCCAGCAAAACTCAGCATAATCTTTCAGTGGAAAAAATGGGACTTTAATGAAAAAGAAGACTTTCAGATATTTGTGATGAAAAGACCTGAACTGCATGGCAAATTTGACTTTCAAATACAAGACCCTAGAGAACCATAAAAAATTGGAGCTGGGCAACATACCTGGGGTTCTACAGTGGGCGACTGTCTTGTGTCTAAGGCTGGGTTTTGGCTGGGATCCCCTGGGTCCAGGGGTGATGCTTTGTCCACTGTGTCACTTAGATAGGTGATGACATCTTTAGAGCTAAATTGAGGGGTGAAGGGAATTCACTGGAGGAGGGAAAGGGCAGAAGTGAAATCCTACCTGAAAGTAACAGGAAAAGGCTTATGGAGTTGGGGAAGAGATGGGAGAGTAGCAGGGAAGTAAATGAATTTTACACTTTCAGAAAAGGCTCAAAGACCTTAAACTCATCAGAGCTGCCTCAAGGAGGGACTAACAGACACACCCAACTGGGTGTGGTAATCTGTTTAATCTGGGCAGTAAAAGAGCCTAATACTCATTAGAATTGGCTCAAAGATCTCAATCTCATTAGAATTGGCTCAAAGAGGGAAGAACATACACACTCAATTGGGTGGAGTAATCTCTCTAACCCTTCAGGAAAATAGATGGGGAAGGGGATAAAGAGAGAGGGGCAAAAGAAGGAAGGGCAGAGTGGGGGGAGGTGTTAAACAGAAACAAATCCCTTTTGAAGAGTGATAGGATGAAAGAAGATGGATAATAGAATAAATATCATGGGGAAGGGAATAGGATGGAAGGGAAACAGTTAACAATAGTAATCATGAAAAAGAGAAAAGGGGGAAAAATTGTACAAAAAATATTTGTAGCAACTCTTGGTGAAGGCTAAGAATTGAGAATCAAAGGAATGTCCATCAATTGAGGAATGATAGAAAAAGCTGTGTAGTGGATTGTAGTGGAATGGTCTTGTGCTACAGGAAATGACAAACAGGATGATCCCTGAAAAACCTGGAAAGACTAATGAACATCATTGTATAATGAAGTGAGCAGAGCTGGGAGGACATTGTACATAGTGACAGCAGTATTGTTCAATGAGCAATTGTGAATGACTTAACTACTCTCAGCAGTGCAATGATCCAAGACATTCCCAAGGAACTAATGAGGAAGCTTACTATGCACCCCTATAGAAAGAACTGATAAAAAGAACACTTGTGGATTGTGCATATATAACCTGACTGCAATCTTATGGAGGGGGGAGGAAAGGGAGGGAGAAAAATTTGGAACTCTAAATCTTATGAAAATGAATGTTGAAAACTACCCTTACATGTAACTGGAAAATAAAATAAATGTTTGTTGTTGGAAAAAAAAAAGAATGAAGGAGTTGCCAAAAGACTAAAAAGTATAAACTGAGTCACCACCAGCCAGTGAATTTAATTTTGATTACTTGAAAATTTCCAGAAGTATATTAAAAAAAAACACACACACACAACATACTAATCACTAAGAAGGACAGCAGACAGCTAGGTGATACATTGGATAGAACATTGACCCTGAAGTTGGGATGATCTGAGTTCAAATCTCACCTCAGACACTTACTAGCTGTGTGACCCTGTGCAAGTCACTTAACCCCACTTGCCTTAAACATCTGGGGACATCTCCAGTCATTCTGATATATATCTTGCCACTGGACCCAGATGGCTCTGAAGGAGTGAGTGATGTTGTTGACTTTGCACAGCAGTTGTCATGGTCTTCTTTGAGAATGAAGGATAAACAACAACAATCACTAGGAGCAAGCATAGCATCAAGAATAAGGACTGCTGCACTAACCTAATTAATTATTGATGAATTAATAACCTAAATTAATTATTAACCTAATTAATTAATAACTTAAAATAATTATTAATAATGGATTTTTGGGAGAAACTGAGATCAGTTTTTTGTTTTGTTTTGTTTTTTTGCTGAGGCAGTTGAGGTTAAGTGACTTGCCCAGGGTCACACAGCTAGTAAGTGTTAAGTGTCTGAAGCTGGATTTGAACTCAGGTCCTCCTGAATCCAGGGCTGGTGCTCTATCCACTGCCCCATCTAGCTGCCCCCCAGATCAGTTTTAGTCCTTTCTCTCCATCCACTTCAGAAAGTTCAGTTCTTGGGAACTTTCTAATCTCTGGAATGGAGATAGACTCTTTTGTCTAGTTCTGAGAACTGAGGGGATTATACCACACCTAAATAATGGACTTTGCCTTGAGCAATTTAAGAGGTAGTCTTTTGGATAATTCCCCCTAATGTCATCTGTAGAGGTCATTTTAATATGGATCACCCTCAGGTCATGTCAACCAGTGGAATTGAATGATACAAGTCAATTAGCTTTGATCAGTGACCCACCTCTATCAAAAGAGGATAAAAGCTGTGACTAAGAGAGGCTTGAAGTTGCCACCAGGCTCTTGCTCTTGGTGCTTTCTCTTGGTGCTCACTCTTCTCTTAGGACAGAGTAGGTAATGTAGGGCTTCAGAACTCTCCTTGAGACTGTGCTCTCTAAGAGATATGGCACTGGGACTTTCCTTCTGCTTGTATTAAATGCCATGTGGTCAATACTTTAGTAATATTCACTATTTTTTTTTTTGTAAGGCAGTGGGGATTAAGTGATTTGCCCAGGGTCACACAGCTACTAAGTGTCAGGTGTCTGAAGTCAGATTTGAACTCAGGTACTTCTGAATCCAGGGACAGTGCTTTATCCACTGCGCCACCTAGCTGCCCCCGATAATATTCACTATTAATTTATAATAAACACTTACTGCCAAAATGGGTGCAATAGCCATTATTATATAGCCATTAATATATAAGTAGCAAATAATAATTTTAGAAAACACAGTCTAGCCCCAATAATTTTGCAAACACATTAGACAGTTATCAGGTGAACTATTAGGTAAAGGGGATTCAATATGGTTTACCAAATCAGCCATGCATCTTTAAAAATTTATTCATGAAATCTTTGTGGACAAGATAGAAATGCAAGCTTACTAAAATCAGTTAGGTATATTCAAAAATGATTGCTAGAAAGAATCCAAAAAGTAATCACTAATGACTTGATATTAAACTGGAGGAAGGTATTAGTAGAATGCCCCAGAGATCTGTTCTCTAACCCATGCTGTTTAACATTTTTTATATTACTATGATGAAGGTATAGCTCAGGTGATTGTCACATTTACAGATGACACAAAGAGGGAAATGATAGCTATTTGAAGGTATGTCAGCATGAGGCTCTCAAAAGATCTTGACAGTATAATATTATATATAAATATATATATATATTTACATGTATATGTATATATATTATAAATAACACATAATATATATGCATACAATACATATATAATACTCATGCATACACACATATATATGTATATATGTGTCTATCTGTCTATCTATCTATTTATCTAGATGGATAGATAGATCCAAATAGATAGATAGGAAGGAAGATGAGAGAGAGAGATTATATATATACATACATACATTCATACAGAGAGAGAGAGAGCTAGGTGGCACAATGGAGAAATAGAGTCACAAAGGCTTATCTCCCTGAGTCAAAATCTGGCATTAGACTCTTACTAGACTTATTACAACACTGGGCAAGTCACTTAATCTTGTTTGTCTCAGTTTCTCTATCTGTAAAATACGCCAGAAAAGGAAATGACAAACTACCCCAGTATCTTTGCCAAGAAAACCCCAAATAGAGTCATGAAGAGTTGTACATAACTGAAAATGACAGAAATATTTATGTGTGTGTGTATATATATATATATATATATATATATAAAACACATATATACATGCATATGTATACACATACATATTAGAGACAAATGATTATATATTATATAAAAATTATATATATAATAGACAAATATAATCTTTTTTCTTTTTAAATTTGTTATATATAATTATATTTTATACATATGTCAAACATAGTCTTATACTTGCCTTTGAGAAATCAGCTTTAAAAGTGTAAGATTCGTGAGGTACAGCTAGACAACACTTGATCTGAAAGATCTAGGAGATTCTGCAATATGTGAGCCCAAAGTATCAACAGAATAAAAAGTTAATATGATTTTAGTTTGCATTGAGAAAGGTACAGAGGTCTAGTACTTAGGCAATGATAGTCTTTCCTTCATCAGACCACATATGTCTGGGTACCATATTTTAAGAAAGTCATTGATAAACTGGAGAGGAGGGAAACTAGAATGATGAAGAAACTAGAGATATTTGTACTGGAGAGGGAGAAGACTCAGGATGGACAAAATAGCTCTTTCCAAGTATTTGAATGATTAACACAGAGTAGAAGAATTAGGTGTTTTTATTTTGGTTGTTATTGTTTAACCCAGGAGGCAGAACTACTTATGTATGTGATGTAGAAAGATTTAAGCTAAATACAAGAAAAAAAAATTTTCTAACAGTTAGGATAGAGACTAGACCAATGAATTCCTTGATCGAGGAAACACCTGGATGAAGAAGTCTTCTCTTTAATGTAAATTGGCATTAGTATTGTACAGATGCCTAGAGCATTGTAAGGTTAAGTGACTGAGTCATGTACCTAGTTTGTATTAAGACTCAGGATTTGAGGCTAACTTTCTAGCCATTATGCCAAGCTGCCTCTCCCTTAGGAATTGAACTATCCAAAATTGGATTGGACTGCCTTGGAAGAAATTGGGTTTCCCCCCACTAGAAATCTTCAAAGACTGGATGACAACTTGACAATTGATAGGATATATTATAGTGAAGATTTTTTTTTAATCATGGGATGGATTCAATAGTCACCTTGATGTCTCTTAAAAATTTAAATCCCATGACACTAGAAACCTTCCTCCACATTGGTTCCTTAATCAATACTCTTTAGATCAAGTTGTTTCATCAGTTATGAGTCCATGTAATTATAATCATACCATTCACATTTCTCCTCCTTAACTCATACTTAGGTAGTATTTTAAGATCTGCAAAGTACTTTATTTACATCATCTCATTATATATACAATGAACTCTAAAGTAATTATTACAGCTATGACATTTCTAGTTGACTGATGAGGAGATTAAGGTTCAGAGGACTTTAATGCCTTTTTTGGGGTCAAACTAGCAAATGTCAAAGATGGGAAATGAACTCTGGTCTTTTGGTCTAGCATTAGATCCATTATACTATACTCTCTATACCTATTCTTTATCATGATGAGTTTTATCAAATGCTGTCCTGAGATCCAGGTATACTATACACTAGAGATTCAACATTTTTTGTGTCATGGACTCACTTTGATAGTCTGGTGAAGTCTACAGAACCCTACACATAATATTGTTAAATGCATAAAATAAAATACATAGCATTATAAAGGAAGCCTATCATATTGAAATAGTTATCAAAACATTTGGAAAAAGAAATTACAGATGCTCTAAAATTTACACATGGACTGCCTGGAATCCCAAGTTAAGAACCCCTCCTTCATTTCAACTCCTAGATCCAATCAAGTCAGAAAGGAATGCACTGATGGCTCTCCCTGGGGAAACTTTTTTTTTTTAAGTTATACATGAGTAGTCATGCAAAACATCTCCGCATTAGCCAGGTTGTGAAAGAAACCAGTCAAAAACAAAATGTCCGATTAAGGAACTATCAAAAAAAAAATATATATATATATATATTTCAATCTGTTTTCAGATACCATCAATTCTTTCTCTGTAGATGGATTGCAATTTACACAAGTCCTTCAGAGTTATCTTGGATCATTGTATTGCTGAAAATAACCAAGTCATTCACAGCAGATCATCTGACACTATTGCTGTTATTTTGTATATGGTACATTTCACTCTGCATCAGTTTATGTAGGTCTTTCCACGTTTTTCTGATAGCATCCTGCTCATCATATTTTTTTGTTTCCAATAAGGAAACATCTTTTAATATTTGCCCAACATTTTTTTCATCATCCTTCCCATGATCAGCCTTAGTTCCTGTATTCGTATCAGTAAGACAACTGTCCCTCTTCTGACTTCCATGTTTCTCACAAACTTATTAATGTCTCTCTATGTGATTGTCCTCCAGACAACTGAACTATAGCTTTTCCTAAAACCATGCCTCAATCATTCCTTTTGACCACCCTCATCCATTTGTAACAAGAACCAGAATCTGAGTGGCACTCTTTTTAGAGCCCAGCCAAAGGGTACTCCCATGTGCTAATGAGGTATACCCTTGCCCTTTAAAAAAAGAAAAAAAAAGTTATGGTCCATATGAAGAGAGGAACAGACTAATATGGAAGTAGGCATATGGATCTTGGCAGGTTGCACTTGAATAAGTAAGAGAAAATCTGGATTAAGAGATTTAAAAATCACTGAAGTTAAAAAAAAACAATGAAAAAGATTCATTCATTTAAAAATCAGGCAGCTACAAACAAATTAAGTTAATCTTTTAAATGGTTTTGATTGATTCAAACACACAGTGATTTAAAAGACAATGAAATTAATTTCAAAAGTCATTTTCATATTTTAAAAGAAGAAAAGTATTTTATTAACTGTTTTTGAACTGTTCTAACTTTATTTTTTTAATAATCTATTAAATTATTTTCTTGATTCCTGAATCGAGTTTTTCTCCACCCAAAGCCAGAAAATGTCTGTAGATTTATAAAAAGGGTTCTGACTCCTAAAGCACTGCTATGTCTGGGATCTAGTAAGGATAGTAGCTAGAAAGGGCACAAAGTTCTGGGTTACCCCTCCCTTTCCACAGGGATAGAAAAGTGGCATAGAAGGCCCATTGCATAAGCAAATTGAAAAAAATTGCCAAGAATTATGCCTGTAAGCCAACCAGTTGAAAAGTGCTGGAGGTGGTGTTAAAGATGGAAGTCTAATCAACACCAGACATTCTCAATAAGGTCTGAGTACATTCACAAGTGTGTCATAGACTGGGAAAAAAAATTGGCAAACATGATTTAAAAGATGCTTTCATGCTTCATACCTGGGGAAGAAAAGTTTGCTGTCAAAATGAAGGACACGTGTTCCATCCCATTTGTGATAATTAAGAAATGCTTAGAACAGATGCTGGCCTTCTGACTGAAGAGTACACATCAAATTCTACTTAGGATTCAGAGTTACAGGATAAAAGCTGCATGTTTACTTAGCTTCCTTCAGTGTGGATCTGTCTGTCAAGACAGACATGTTTAAATGGAAAGGAAGTTTGTTATAATTAACATGACTGGTAAGGTTCATACTATCTATGCTATAGCTGGATCAACCAAAGTTGGTTTCTTGAGTTATTGATTTGATAGGGGAGAGGGGAAAGTGGAGCAAAATTCTTTTGACACATATTTCATTTACGAAGAAAATATTTCACCTAGGCAATTAAGCACTGGTTTCCTCTTAAATTAAAATATAATTAACCCTTTAGGTCAGGAAAATGGAAAATTTTTGTGCACCACCCCCCAAAAAATGGGAGACCAAAATATTTCTCTCAGCCTGTACAGTCCTCCAAAAATACATGACAATAACCATAAGGGAATCTTAAATTATCAGTGATCAGATTCAGCATGAAATGCATCATCTATTTAACAGATTTTAATCTGGGGTCCATGATATATTTTCAACATCTTGATAACCATTTCAATGTTATCAGTTTCCTTTGTACTCCAATTTATTTTATAAATATGAAAGCACTATCCTAAGAAGGGGTCCTTAGGCTTCCCCAAACTGTCAAAGGTGTCCCTGAAATGTTAAGAGTCCCTAATCTATTATCATCACTTTCATGTAAATAAAATTAAAAATCTAAATGGTGCTAGGTTTTCATAGAAGTAAATGTTTTAGGATTTTTGTTAGAAGTCTAAACCATCTAAGAATTTGAATTATCAGGAATTACTGTAAATGAATCCTTGGGCATTTTTTATAGATTGAAATTAAACTTTGTTTCCAAATAATTCTACAAAATAGTCAAGGATACCCTACCTACCATCTGAGTCAAAAAAGAAGGTACTGCTAGTTTTTACTGCAGAAACATCTCTTCTATCCAGGAGGTTGTAGTTGACTAGATTCTTCTAATTCCCAAAGAATTCCCATTAATGATGGAATTTTCATTTCCCTTGGGTTCCCCTAGATTATCTTTTCATGAATTGGCTTGCAGGTCACTGCAAACACAAAAGCATGTAAGAAAGTTGCATTCTCTCACCTAGGACTAACAACTCTATTAGCAAAGTGAAATAGAGAATTGAGACCATTATCCAGATAATTTGAACGACGTTTTTAAAGTCTTCCATATGAACGATTATCTGTACTGGGCTTTGGCTAAAATAGATCCAAACAGGGAAATATCTGCAGCTTAGTAACCTGACTTAAATTAAAAAACGATACAGGGGAATGATAGAAATCTTTCATCTCAGCCATCTTATGTAACAAATAGCAACTGCCAACAAAGCTAAATGAGTCTAATTAGCTATTAGAGCCTTAATTAAATTCCTCTCAGCTGAAATTCCAGAATTGCTTAATTGTTACACAGCTCACATTTGAGTTGTTGATTTTTCTCCTCTATTATAACCTCTCAGAAGAGAATGAGATCTCTTTTTGGATAACAGTACTAACAGGGGTGGAACCCACCACTGATGCAATAGTATTTGCCTTAAATTATTGACACTTTTACTTCAGTTCAATTCCTGGCACCCCGCCAATATGAACACCTTTTGGCAAACCCAGCCAGGCCTTTCTTCTATTCCCTCAACTCTTAAAAAGAGAATGGAAAGTTATTCTCAGGAAAGGCTCCCTTTTTCCCGCCATTTCACCCCCAAAATGGTATTTCTTAAGATTCTTCACTGGATAAAATGTAACATTACTGCATATTTAAAAAGAGATTTGGATGAGTTTCTATTAAGTCTTGAAGGTAGTTTAAATGATTTTCTGATGTTTTTGAAGGGAGGTCACTTAACTTTGCCTATTTAAGGGAACAATTAGCATATAATTTTAAAATATTTTCTTGGTCCATAAATAGAGATTTAAATACAGCTAATGTGGTATTTTTACCCTAGGCAATTAAGCACTGGTTTCCTCTTAAATATATTATCTTACATAATATATTCTCCTCTTCAGTTTGTATAGCATTATCTTTTGTGAGAATGTGGCCTTCCTTGAAAGCTGATTTCTTTTTTAAAAAAATCACTGTCTGGAAAGCAACAAGTAAAATAAAATTCTTGGAACCAAGAATTAAGAATCCTTTATATAAAAAAGACTTTTAATAGGTAAAATGAAATGTCAGTAATGTCTTGTCCTAAAAAAAAAATCTAGATTACAATATGATGGAAATTCTAGGTCTTTTGGTTTTGCTTCAATTATTTATTTATTTTTACCTAGTATATAAACCTAACGACAATTGGGCAAATAAATAGCATTTTTTTCACTTAGGGCTCTGTGTTTCTATGAAATATTATTAGATACTTGGAAAAATCTGTAAATCCTTAGATTGCTCTTAATCACTAATTAATTTCCTGAAACAAGCTCTTGGGAGCACTTAAATGCTTAAATTATTTATCTATTCATTACATTGAAATGTAAAGATTTGCACTGAATTTACTTAAGAAAAGTCTGGAGAAAATTAAGGTAAACATTAACAGCCTCTTACAGTATAGAAATACTGTGCAGAGAGATTAGCTGAGCCTATGTTGTGTAGCAAGGTTGAAAGAGCAGTCTGGAAGATTTGGGGGTAGAAGAGGAGTGAGTATGGTCTTTAAGGTTCCTTACTGATCCAATATTTGGTGATTTAGTCATCTGACTAAATGGATTTTTTATGCCTTCCTAGGGAAAATTCCTTCTACCCTTAGAACCACAGAAAGTTAGTTCCATGTTAGCTTGATATTGGGTTCTTACTCAGTTCAAGTAGTTATCTGGTTTTTAGGTTTTCTGTTGGGTAGTTATTAAATGAAGAGGGGGAAAAAACACCCACTGTTTAAATATAGGCCATGTTAATAATTTGACCCTTCTGGAATCTCAACTAAGGGAAATTTAACTAAAGCTCTAATAGCTGATTACACTTCTCCAACTCTTGGTAATAACCATTTCTTATATAAAAGACCATTAAATAAAGGGTTTTGGGGTTTTTTTTTAATTTTTCCATCTTGTTCTTGCATTACTTAATATCAAGGATTTTGACTAAAAGGGAGATTCTATAATTAAATTTTAGAATCACTGAATTCCAGAGATGGAAAGGACCTCAGTCACCATGTAATCCAATTCATATGCTCACATAGTGGCCAGAAGAAGCAATACAAGGACACTCTCAAGGACTCTCTGAAGAACTTTGGAATTGATTGTATGACATGGGAGATACTGGCATATGACTGCCCAACATGACAAGCTCTCATCAAAAATGGTGCTGTGCTCTATGAGCAAAGCAGAATTAAAGTAGCTCAAAAGAAATGGGAATTGTGTAAATTTAGAGAATCCACCCTAAATGTTCACACAATCTCTTTGTGCCTGGCTTGTGGTAGAGTATGAGGAGCACATGTTAGTCTGATCAGTCACAGTTAGACACATTGTAACTTTACTCTAACACAGTGATGATGTCATTTTGGTTCTCTTCAAAAAAAAAAAAAATGAACAACCAACCAACCAGTCCAATTCATACCAGAAAAAAAAAAAATTTAAAATGGCTATACTAAATCTCCAGTAAGCAATCATGTAATCTCTGCCCCAGCACCACCAATGAGGAGAAACCTAATAAGTTCTATGTCAACTCTTCCTAATTTTGGAGCACTTTAATTGTTTGAAAATTTTTCCTTCAATCAAGCCTAAAATCCCACTGTTGCATCTGTCATTAACCAGAGTAGTTTTCCCTGGATCCAAGAAAATTCCCTGACCATTGAACGCATTCCCTGAATTGCTATGCTACTTGAATAGTGTCTGAAGTCATCACATTACAGTGGACCAGGGTCTGGGTAGAAAACATGAAGAAAAACAGTGTATCTTCTGAAACTGGAAGATTAAAAAAATACCACCATAAGCCGATAATGATAAATTAGAATTTGACCTGAACACGGACTTCTATAACAATTATCATGATAAAAAACCCACAAAGGCAATTTAGAAATATCATAAAGGCTTCATTTGATCTGTTAATGTGCTTTACTAGAAAAATTTTAAAAATAAGAGTAAATGTCAGCTCATAAAATAAATGAAACAGCATTTCCAATCTTGTATAGTAAATAGTACTTTCTGGGGATTTTGTGCCTGAATGATGTTCAACAGTTTTTGCTTCCTCAGTCTATTTGCCAAGACAAGTTTGGGATCTGCCCAAGAGAGGTATATTCTGATGCTAAGCTGATAGCTAAAAATGTGCTTCATTTCCTGGAGATTATCAATTAATACTTAACAGGCTACCAGGCATGATAAGGCTGAGCTGTCATAAATATAGACTGTAGCCCCTTCTGCTTAGTCATTGGTAACTTTTTGATGAATTCCTTGAAGATAGTGAATTTTTGGTGGTGCTTGAATTGGGTGAGTCTGTTACAGTTTATAAAAGGAGATAAGCTCTAGCTAATTAAATTGCAGGCCCAGTGCACTGCTTTCACTGCATCTGACCTGCTGGAAGATGTAGCAAACCAGCCATTGATGGATTTCCTCACTCAGCATTATGTAAAAGGCCAATTCCATTTGGATCTTGGCCGGAAACATTTGAAATGAACCTCATGAAGACTGTCTGTTGAGTTTTAAAATAAGGTTATTAAACCTGGGGGTATTGATCAGTTGAAAGCTTTTTCAAATTTCTGGGGCCCATGAAAAGTTATTGTGTTATAAAAGTTGAAATGTTTGGGACTTTGTGTCAGACCTCTGACAGGCATTTGTTCTTACTGTATCCAGGGCAGAGCAATAAATTTAAATCATTAGAATGGAAGTTTTCTACTTTTCCTAAATCATCTAAGGGTGAGCCATGGATTGGAGCCTGGAGGCCTTTTTTCTGATTAGAAAGGGCCAAAGGCAAGCCCAGATCTGTGTGAAATCCATCATTCCTCAGATAGGACCTCACCCTTGTTTTAATGTGATGAATACTGGCCACAGTTTCAGTTCCTCAAGATAAGATGGCCTTCTGACAATTGCTTTTCTTCCCTTAGCTTTGGCTAAAACTGCTTTCCTTTTTTATGCTCTAGACTTTATTGCCTTTTCGGAGCCCTAGACTATTCCAGAGAGAGGAGACTTTGAAATATTTAAACCAACACATGATTTCATGGTAAGGAGGGATTAAATAAGCTTAACTACAACTTTGCTTACTTTCAAAATGTAATTATTGGGGTGAGATAATGCAAGGATGGGCCAGGCAAGAAGGGAAGAAAAGGGATATGGGATGTGTTGTGGAAGACTGTCTGAGTGCATGGCTTCAGCTCAGCTACAACTAAAAAGAAGAAGAAGAAGAAGAAGAAGAAGAAGAAGAAGAAGAAGAAGAAGAAGAAGAAGAAGAAGAAGGACATTATCTTAGGCTATTTCCTTAAATGTAGAAAATCCTCATTATTTAAACCCCTGTGTTCTTCTTTCCTACTTTTTCTAAATATGTTCTGTATAAGGATTCCCTTCCAGCTTTAGATTTTGGCTCCAGAACTTAATCCACATTTCTTTCCCTAGTCCTCTGCTTTGTCTCTATACTTTTGTATATGTTGTTCCCTTTGGCCACATTTCCTCTCCCTGCTCAATTTCCACGTACTAAATTCTTACTAAAATATTACCTCATCCAGAAAGTCTTCCAAGAATGAATGAATGAGTGAATGAATGAATGAATGAATGAATGAATGAATGAAAAAGGCTCTATGTTTATGACACTGTTCTATGCTCTGGGAATACATATAGAAAAGCAAGATGTTGCCTGCTCTCAAGAAGCTCACATTCTACTGAAGGAGATGAAACAAATAAGCACTTCAGCTACAAATCAGATGGAACGGTACCAGGATTCTTGGAGCAAACCAATGCACCATTCTAATGTCATTTCCACTGATAAAATCATATCCACTTCTGATGATGAACCTTTGTTTTGATAAAAGGACATTCTTCCCTGAGTCTTCAGTAGCTGTGGCTCCTAAGAAACTGGAGGATAAGGTACTTCTAGAAATAGTTGCCAGGGTGTATTTTTGAAAAGGTTGCTTCCTATAATGCTGGATTTAGGAACCTGAGATGAAAGTAATATTGGTGGGAGGAAGATGAGAGGGTGCTTCTAAGAGCCTAGGTCTCTTGGGTTTACCTACCCATTGGTGGCCATTTGTGAGAAAATAATTATTGATAATGGATTTCTTGGGGGACACTGGGATCCAGTCTTTGTCAGCTTTCTCTTCACACACACACACACACACACACACACACACACACACACACACACATACCCATTTCTCTTTTGGGACCAGCCCAAGAGCCCATAGATGGAGCAATAGAAATAGAGATAGAAACCACACCTATTTTAAAGCTCCTTTGCCCTCAGGGGGGTTTTCTTTGCATCAGGCACTGATGTCAGCATGGTGCAGCTCATTTTAATATGGACCACCCTCAGGTCATGTCAAGCAATGGAAGTGAATGATGCTAGCCAATTAGCTTTGATCCGGGTATAAGAGCCACTTCTATCAGAAAGGAAAAGAGACTGGCATCAAGAGGTGAATGCCATTCTGGGACACAGGCTAGGTGAGGAAGATTATCTCTCTAGGTAATGTAGGACTTCTGAACTCTGCTTGGGGCCATGTGCTTTCTCTTAGAGACAATATGGTGCTGGTTGTTTTCTTTGGCTTGTGCTAAATTTGGTCAAAGCTCTCTCTTGTGCCAGACACACTCTTGAATGAGCCACACATTTGGCAAAATATGCTGGGTATGTAACTAGTGGGGAAGATAGTCAGATACGCAGTCAATACTTTAGTACTATGTGATCTTAATTAATAATAAATGCTTACTACCTAAACTGGTGCAATAACCTCTAATTTATAAGTAGCAATATATTAAAAAGACCCCAGTCAAGTTCCCCAATAATTTAGAACAGAAACAGGCTAGTCCCACAATATTTTAAATGACACACATTGGGCATCAGTTGATATAACTAGGATCCTAGTCAGATCAGATATTTCAAGCTGGAAAGGACCTTGAAGGCCACCTAATCCTATTTCCTCATGTTGCAGATGAGGAAAGAAAGGCCTAAAGAAGTTAAATGATTTGGCCAAGGTTCCACAGGAAGCAACCGTTAGATATAGAATTTGAATCCATGTTCTCTGACTTCAAAGTCAATCCCCCGCCACCCAACTGTAGCACAGTGCTTTCTAACAATTTCTAGCCTTTTCTCCTTTGTACTTCATATACCATTTGCAACTCTCATAGGTATGTATCATAAGATAACAGAATCTCAGAGTTCAAAGAGCTCTCATTTATTCCAAGTTGTCCTTGAACAGGAATGCCCTTTTCAAAGGACCCAACTGGTGGATATCGAACTCTTGCAGTGAGCACAAACTTGTTACCTCCTGAAGCAGTCCATTATACTTCTGGGTAGTCCTAATTGTTACACATTTCCTTTTTCTAATCTAAATCTTTTTTGTTTTACTTTCTCCCACTGCTCCTTGTTCTACCATCGGGGGTCAAGCAGAACATACCTATTTCTTTTTCCATAAGGTAGCACTTCAAATACTTGAATGACAACTATCAAGCTCTCACTAAGTCTTCTCTAATACAGACTAAAGACCATCAGTTTCTTCAACCTATGACAAGAATTTAAGGCATTTTTACTATCCTGGCTATCCTCCAATCATGTCATGCAATATTTGAGATTACACTGATCCATATTTGTGTCTTATCTATTCTCCCATTGGATTGTAAGCTTCCTGAAAACAGGGACTTCGATTTAAATAGTTTTACATCTTTCATCATAACTACTATAGTACTGTGCACATATTGGGAATTTAATATTAAAATTTAAATTAATTTTAATATAGAGATTCATGAATCTCTGACTTTGTTAGTAGATGAACATCTGTTCTTTGGAAGGAGGCATTGTGCTTGGACCAGATGTTGGATTTCACATATTAATTCTCTATTCATCTCCAGGAACCAAAAGAACCTCTCCTTACCCTACTAGGGGCCAGTTGGACAAAGACACTAGTGAAGGGAGGTGGGTAGCACGATACTAGCTTGGTGGAATAGTGGATAAAATACTGGACTTGGAATAAGGAAGATCCAAGTTCATTTACTGTCTCAGACACATACTAGCAGTATTGCCTGGGCAAGTTCTTTAACCTCCTTTCACCTTTTGTTGTCTTATTTGAAAAATGGAGATAATAATAGTACCCACTTCACAGAGTTGTTGTGAGAATCAAATTATATAATACATGTAAAGTGATTTGAAAACTTTATAGTATTGTATAAAATGAGCAATTATTGTTTTAATTTAACTTATCTCATTTAACATCAAATGCACAACATTTTGCAAAGGAGCTTAAAGTCACATGAAGCCACAACATGTAAATTCCAATTGTGGAATCTCAAAATCTGAAGGATCGGCAAATAAAGACACATAGACATGAGGCATTTTTCTGAGGTACGAATCTATAAGTTCAGTTTTTGCCTTCCCTTTCACTATCAGGAATAATATATTAACTCAAAGATAATGAATGGGTTATTAAAGAAATTATTATTGTACCTATGTAATAATAAATGCCAATCACTTCAAATGATGAAATACTAGGCTACTGGGAGATTCTAGAACTATATATTGGTAACAAAAAAGCAATACAGTAGAATGAAAAATTTAATTCTCACCTCTGCTACCTACTTTCTATAAATTACTTTCCTTCGTCTCAGTTTACTCATTTATATATTGAACAGATTGGACAATATAATCATTAAAGTTCATTTGAATCTACAGTCTGTTATTCACAGAACCGGACATATGACTCAAAATCTCTTGTTTTCAGCTGTATCTACCAACCAATAAGTAAAGTTACCTGTGGGTGTAAATAACTTAAGGCCAAATATTACTAATACTTGGATGTTGACTCGGTATTGAAGACATTATTTATGATTGAACTCATGATACTGAAACAATTTTTTCAGCACCCAAAGAGATAGCCTTCGACCCTCCCCTCTTCCATGAGCACTAAACAAGCCCTCAGTTAATCAGACAAGAAGCATTTATTGGTAGAGCCAAGATGGTAGAGTACAGGCAGCAACCCAGCTGAACTCTATCAATATTCCCCTCCAAACAACTTTAAAATAATGCCTCAAATCAAATTTTGGAGCAACAAAGTCAACAAAAGGTCACAGTGAGACATTTTTCCAGCCAAAGACAACTTAAGAGGTTGGCAAGAAAGATCTGTGATTCTGAGGTGGGAGCCAGACCAGAGTTTGGCAGCAGCACCATTAGAGGGCCTTGGAGGCAGCTACAACAGTGGCAGCTGCAGCTTTGAGAACTCTCAGACCAGAGACAGTTAAGGGAGTCAGACAACTTGTCTGAAAGAGATTAAAGAGAACCTTTTCCTGGCAATCAGTGCAGCTCCTGTTGACTGGCAACTCTATTGCCCATATGCAGTTCTGGATTGCAATTCCAGGAGAGGAATGGTCAGTCACAAGGAATCACAGGAGTTCTGGTCACAATTCCAGGTCAAAGACAAGTGCTAACACGTAAAGCATCAGGGGATTAGGGGTCCTTCCTGAGTAAAGACCAGACCACAGACCAGGAGAGCAGTGACTACACCTTTCCCCAAATCACTCTACTTTAAAGGCACCAAAATTTGAAGACTCCCAGAATGAGCTCTGAATACAGAACAATGAAAAAGCCTGAAGCTTGGGACAGTACCTCCCCCCCAACCCTAGATGAACAGAGCCCCATTTTAACATAAAATTCAAAGTCAAGGAATAGGTTAGAAAATTGATCAAACAACAATAGCAACAAAGAACTTGACCGTAAAAAGCTACTATGGCAGCAGGGAAAACCAAGGCATAAACCTAGAAAAAAAAAATTGAAAAACAAATATAATCAAAGCCTTAATGGGAAAAAAGTGTTAATTGGACAAAATCCAACAAGAATTACTGGAAGGGTTAAAGAAAAAGATAAAAGTACTAAAGGAAAAGTTGGGGAAATAAATGAGTGATGCAAGAAGATTATGAAAAGAGAATTAATAGCATGGTAAAAGAAGCACAAAAAAATTCAAAGAATAATACCTTAAAAACAGAATTGACCAAATGAAAAAGTGGTACAGAAGCTCACTAAAGAAAATAATTCCTTAAAAATTAGAATTGGGGAGGTAGAAGCTAATGACTCCATGAAACATTAAGAAATAATAAAACAAAGTCAAAAGAATGAAAAACTAGAAGTCAACATAAAATATATAGTCAGAAAAAAACAACCAATCTAGAAAACATTGAAGAGAGAGAATTTTTAAATTATTTGACTACCAGAAAGCCTCAATAAAAAAAAAAAACCAGAAAAAACAGAACCTAGACATCATATTTCAAGAAATTATAAAAGAGGGGCAGCTAGGTGGTGCAGGGGATAGAGCACCAGCCCTGGAGTCAGGAGGACCTGAGTTCAAATCTGGCCTCAGACACTTAACACTTACTAGCTGTGTGACCCTAGGCAAGTCACTTAACCCCAATTGCCTCACCAAAAAAATAAAAAAATTATAAGAAAAAACTTTTCCAATATCCTATATACAGATAGTAAAATAGAAATTGAAAGAATCAACTGATCACAACCTGAAAAATCTCCTGGGAATATAATAGCCAAATTACAGAGCTTTAAGAACAAGGAGAAAATGCAGCCCAAAAGAAGCAATTCAAATATCATAAAGTGATAGTCAGATTCACAGGTTTAGTGTCTTCTACATTAAAAGACTGGAAGGCTTGGAATATGATATTGCAGAAGGCAAAGAAGCTAGAATAACAAGCAACAATAGCCTACCAGCAAAACTGCATATAATCCCTCAGAGGATAAAAATGGACATTTAATGAAATAGAGGATTTTCAAACATTCTTGATGAAAATACCACAGCTGAATAGAAAATTTTACATTCAAAGACAAGACTCAAGAAGCATATAAAGGTAAACACAAAAGAATAATCATAAGAAAAACAATAAAGTTAAACTATCTACATTTGTATATAGGAAAATAATATACATAATTCCTATTAACTTTATCATTATTAAGGCAGTGATGAATCTACATAGATAGAAGACATAAGTATGAGTGATTATGCTGGGATGACCTTAAAAGAAAATTAAAGGAGTGTGAAAAGAAGAATGCAATAGGTACATAGGGCACATTTTTCTCACATAAAAGAGTCATACAAGGAAGAGATTTTTATAGTGGAGGGGAAAATGTTGGAGGCTGGCAGACAATACTTAAACTTTACTCTCCTTAGAATTTGTTCAAAGAGGGAAGAATATACATACACATGTATGCAAACACACATGCACACATACACACACACACACACACACACACACACACATACTCGGGTATAGAAATCTATCTTATCCAATAGGGAAATAGATGGGTAATGAAGGAAGAAAAATGGGTGAAGTGGAATGGGTGATAAAAGGGAAGGAAGGTTAAGGAAGGGTTAAGGTCAGAAGCAAAACATATTTTTGAGGAGGAATATAATAAAAATATAGAGAGAAAGATAAACAGAAAAAATGGAGGAAAAGATGGAAGGAAATATACAATTATTAATCATAACTGTAAATGTGTATAGGCTGAGGGTGTGCTCATCCATTAAAACAAAACTAAATATTCAAATAGACTAGACCAGAATCTGACAATATATTGGGTTTTGTTTTGTTTTGTTTTTAAATGTATTGTTTATAAAAGACACACACAGACTTAAAATAAAGGACTTAGGAAGAATCTATCATACTTCTACTGAAATAAAAAAGGCAATGGTAGCAATCATGATCTCAGACAAAGCAAAACCAAAAATAAACCTAATTAAAGAGATAATTAAGGAAACTACATTTTGCTAAAAGGCATCATAGACATTGACTCAAGTAATATAAAAAAATATTGCATCAAGTTTCTCTGATAAAAGTCTCATTTTTCAAGTACATAGGGAACTGACTTAAATTTATAAAAATAAGGGCTATTCCTTAGCTGATAAATGGTCAAAGGATAAGAAAAATCAGTTTTAAGAAAAAGAAATCAAAGTTATCTATATTCATATGAAAAAAATGCTCTGTTACTATTGATTAGAGACATGCAAATTAAAACAACTCTGAGGTACAAGCTCACACCTATGAGAAATGGCAAATACCAGAGGGGATGTTATACTAATAAACTGTTGTTATAGTTGTGAACTGGTGCAACAATTCTGGAGAATAACTTAGAACTATGCCCAAAGGACTACAAAACTGCACACCCTTTGACATAGCAATACCACTACTACGTCTGTACCCTTAAAGAGATCAAAGAAAAAGAAAAAAGGACATATATGTACAAAAATATTTAGAGCAACTCTTTTTTTAATGGCAGAGAAATGTACATCGAGGAGATTCCCAACAATTAGAGAATAGCTGAACAGGCTGTAGCATATGATTGTGACAGAATACTATTGTTCTATAAGAAATTACAAGGGGAGTGGTTTCAGAAAAAAAAAAAAACATGACAAGACCTATATGAATTGATGCAAAGAGAAGTGAGAAGAACAGGGAAATCATTGTGCACAGTAATAGCATTGCTGTAATAATGATCAACATCAAAGACTTGCCTAGTTTGATCAATACAATGCTCTAAAATAATTTTAAAGGAGTTAATGATGGAAAAAATTTTACCTACTTTGAGAAAGAGAACTGATAACCCCAGAGTGCAAATGAAGTATAATTTTCTTACTTTCTTTAATTTGTGTGGAAATATGATTTTGCCTGATTTCACATTTGTAATTTATCTCATTTTGCTTGCCTTCATGGAGAGAAGGGATTAGGAAGGGAAATAATATGAAATTTTAAATTTAAAAAGAAAATAATGTCTAAAATTAATTTTTAAAAAACAAGTATTTATCACATGAATATTAAATTAATGAGCAAATTGACATCAGTAACAATAACAACAAACAACAATAATAACTATTAGTTATACAATGCCTATTATGTGCCAGGCACTGTCATAAGAAATTTTCAAATATGTCATTTGATCATCACAATAATCCTGTTATTATCCCCATTTTATCAATGAGGGAAGTGAGGCAAAGAGAGATTAAGTGACTTGTCCAGGGTCACAGAGCTAGTCAATGCCTGAGGCAGGATTTGAAATCAGGTATTCCTCACTCCAGGCCTAGTGTTCTATCCACTCTGAAGCCTAGCATCAGTCCTGTGGAAAGCAGGTTAATATGCCTATGACTCCAGCACAGGTAAGCAGGACACTAGTATCATCAATACACTAGCACCTTGCATCTGAAAGTCCTAATAAATCCTATGAAATTTGTTTACCTTTATGATCTGAGGAAAGACAGATATGCTTTTTTTTGCTCCATGTTTGCAATTTTAGATTAAACCGATATTGCCTATTAATATAAGCTGTGCACTGAAGGAGGGGATCTGCCAAGAGCAGCCCAGTGTTGTTTTAGCTCTGTCAACAAATCTAAAGAGCTGGCAATTACTTTTAATTCCATTTGCTGGTTTGAAGTTTCTGTATGATTAATGCAGGCCATTAATTTTCAGACTATAACTAGAAATTTTGCCTTCTCCAAACCTTGCATCAAACCGTGGCCCCATGGTGAGTACTCATGAGCATTCAAATGGTTCATGAGTTTGGGAAGGAATTGAATAGTTGAAACTTACAAGGACAAAGAAAATGTCTGGATCAGCCAGGCTGGGTTTCCTTGTTCAAATACATAGGCCACTTGTAGAAAACCAATTCCTTGACTCATTCTTGCTGATGTGATCTTCAAAATAAAGTAGATGAATTTTTATCCCTAAACTTGTAGACATTCATCTTTCCCAGGTGATGAAAGATATTCATCAGGAGATTTTCGGACTCATACTCAAGTTATTGTTGTTATTGTTGTTCAGTTGTTTCATTCCTGTCTGACTCTTTGTGACCCCATTTGGGGTTTTCTTGGCAAAGATACCAAAGTGGTTTGCCATTTCCTTCTCCAGCTAATTTTATATATGAGGAAACTGAGGCAAACAGGGTTAAGTGACCTCTCCAGAATCTCAAAGCTAGGAAGTGTGTGAGACCAGATTTGAACTCATAAATATGAGTCTTCCTGATTCCAAGCCCAGCACTCTATCCACTCTGCCACCTAGCTGCCCATTCATAGGTAAGCACAAACAATTAATCATCTAGGAAACCTTTAAATGAAAATGTACGAAAAAAATTACAAATTATCAGGGTTGGCCTGGCCTACTTAGGCTTTTTTGTTGTTGTTGTTGTTTCTGATTGCAACCTGTCCAACTTCAACCCTACCCTCAAAACAGCCTGGTAGTGGGATTTGTAGTCAGGGGACCCAGGTTCAAATGTTATCTCTGCTATTTTTATCTCTATAACCTTTGACAAGGACTTTCATCTCTCTGGGCTCCCAAAATAAAGTGAATAAAAGATGAAAAATTACAAATTATGTCCAATTTCTTTATCTGAAAAATTAAGGTTAAGAGATCAAGATTATATTGACCATCTAGATTTAAATCTATATTTGTATATTCTTAACTATTTTCAGGTCTCAGTACCTATTTGAAGAGGGGGGTTGAAATAAGGTTGGAAGCTGTTCTTTCTCATATGTTGATTTCCACTCCTCTCCTTGACTTATCTGAGATTCTTGTGCTGCTTTGCAATATCCTCAGCTATAGATTTTAGACTTTGATTTGTCTAACTCTGTGTTTCCCCTTTCTGATCCCACCTAAAAGATGAAACCAGATTTTCTACTTTCAGTTCCAATTCATTAAATTTATGTCTTATATTTCTGTTCCTGTGTCCTGGGACCATTTCTTGTCTTAGCCTTCTCTGGGATGTGATCCTGGTTCCTTCACTTGTCATCTCCCTGACTCAACCTCGGATACCAGCGTCTCAATATCTCTCCCATGTATTCCCACTGGTCAACTTGCACAGGTTTACTGTTGAGACAAATAACACTACAACTTGTCATCCATTCAATCATACCAACATTCTAGAACCATCACTATCAAATGGAAGAAAGAGGATTCACCTACTTAGGATTGCTGACTTCAATTGCAAGGAGAATTCTTAGGTAAGGACACTTATGAGACTTCCCATAACCTTCCCAATGAGAAATTCTTCTTGGCTCAATGATATTTTCCCTACTTGAGTCTTCAAACACATGCATTTCTACCAGTTTCCTTTCAAGCTGACAAAAATTGGGACCACTTGGCCCCTGCTCATTTCCTTCTCTTATACAGGGATATTCTGTCATCTTCATTTGCACAATTAGAATTATAATGTAAAGGAAACAGACTCTGAGAACAGAGTAGATAATCATTGTAAGGGGTTTTAAAACATGTTATCAAAAGACAGAGGCAATGCACAGCAAACCATATGGTGGGGCAATAAAGAATAAATAAGCAGGAGACTGGGGGAAAAAGAAAACTTGGGTTTCAGATTAGTAGCCAAATGCTAATTTAATACTGCACAGAGGGACAGCTAGGTGGCGCAGTGGATAAAGCACCAGCCCTGGAGTCAGGAGTACCTGAGTTCAAATCCAGCCTCAGACACTTAACACTTACTAGCTGTGTGACCCTGGGCAAGTCACTTAACCCCAATTGCCACACAAAAAAACAAAACAAAACAAAACAAAATACTGCACAGAAAAACAAGAGACTGATTCTATGGCAGACTTGCGTGCATTTCCTGAGATGCTCAGGACTCAGTTTGAGCAGAGAGCACATGATTCATAGGTGTTTATTTAGCCTCTATCACCTCTGCCTAGCATACTAGATGAACCTCCTCACTGGATTCTCTCCTTCCAGGATCTCTCCTCTCTAATCCATTCTGTAAAGAATTAATTGTTATTTGAGGTTTTTATGCCTCAGCGGGTGCACTGGCCTCTGGGGCTCCGCAAACCGCATGGTGCTCCACCCACTGGTTGTAGCCATTGCCAGGGATCCGGCACCTCATGTCATCACCACTCACCAACGCCTACATGGGCCTGGCAAAATTATAATGATTGGAAGCCTAGTTAGGGCAGTCATGTGACTGTCAGAGCAGCCATCCCATTGGCTGGGGCTGTGTGGGGTGTTTTCTAGGTTTGGGGGAGGAGAATTGGGCATTCTAGGTGGAAGCTGGAGAGCTACAGGCATTCTGCAGGGTATTTTCAGCTGATTCCTGGACAGTGGTATTTTTCAAGTATTATAATTTCCCTTTCCCCATTTTTATTTCCTTTCCCTTGATCCTACTGATGCTGTTTGTGGGATTTTTTTTTTAAGTTCGTTCTTGTTAAAATAAATCTTGTTCTGTTTTGAGGGAGGCTGCCGGTTTCCTTCCTTGCCCCAATCTTGCGGCGAGCCGCTTAGCTAGCACTCCCCAATTAAAAATTGGTGCCCACAATTCTCTACAAAGCTGCCAAAATATTTTTCTTCAAGTACAAATCTGAAGAATCTTCAGTAGCTCCCTGTTGCCACTAGGATAAAATATCAAACTGTAAGCTTGGCATTTAAAGCATTCATAAGTCTCCAGATTTATATCACATTACTTACCCTTCAATCACTTGCTTATCTAGTCAAACTGGACCATTGCCTGTTTTCTGAATGCATCATTTCTTCCCCTGACTCCATACCATTCTTGAATCTGTCCCAAACACCTGGAATGCATTTCCCTCTTCACTGAAGTTTCTCAGAGTATTTCATTTCCTTCAAGACTCAACTTAAGGTCTAATCCCCTTGGCAAACCTTTCTTGATCCTCTTCACTGTTGGTGTTCCCTTGTTCTTCAAATTATACCCTATTATGTTTCATTTTGTTCAGTTGTTTTAGTGATGTCCATCTCTTCATCACCCTATGTTGGGTTTTCTTGGCAGAGAATAAAGTGGTTTACTATTTCCATCTCCAGTTCATTTTACAGATGAGAAAACTGAGGCAAGTAGGAGTTAGTGACTTGCCCAGGGTCACACAATTAGTAAGTGTCTGACACCAGATTTGAATTCAGATGAGTCTTCCTGACTCTAAGCCCAGCACTTTATCCACCATGCCATGTAGCTGCCCCCATTATGGTCTATACTCAAGTAGAACACAGATTTCTTTAAAAAGATTTTCCCTTTTTCTTTGTTTGTCCAGGACCTAGCACAATGATATATTTGTACATAGTAGTCAGTAAATAAATGCTTATAATGATTATTGGCTTGAACTGAACAGAATTCATAATGCAGATGTGAAGAGCCCATCCTTCAGGCCACAATAGAGTGACAGAGACTCTAATGAGAAAAAAAAAAAACCAATAATGCTGAACTTAAATTACAAGGGAAGTAAACTTGAAGATCATTTAAATCAACCCACTCAGTTTATATAGAAAGAAATTAAGTCCCAGAGAAGTTAATGACTTGACCAAGGTCACACAAAGGTGTGGCATAGTCATGATTCTAAATCAGATCATCTCACTGCAAACCCAACATCCCTTCTCTGTAGTGATTTTATTATATTATTTCCAGGTAAAGGGCAACTAAGTCTCAGGTTTTCAGGAACTTAGAAAACATTCATTAAAATCCTATTCAGTCGGGGCAGCTAGATGGTGCACTGGTTAAAGCACCAGCCCTGGATTCAGGAGTACCTGAGTTCAAATCCGGCCTCAGACACTTGACACTTACTAGCTGTGTGACCCTGGGCAAGTCAATTAACCCCCATTGCCTGCAAAAAAAAAAATCCTATTCAGTCAAGACTTACATGAACTGATGCAAAGGGAAGTGAATGGAACCAGGAGAATGTTATACATAGTGATAGCAATATTGTTTGATGAAGAACTATGAATGACTTAGCTATTCTCAGCAAAACAATTATCCAAGACAGTCCCAAAGGACTAATGATGCAGCATACTATCCACATCCAGAGAAAGAACTGATATTGTCTGAATATAGATAGAAGCATGCTATTTTTCACTTCCTTTCATTATTTTTCTTTTATTCAAGTCTTCTTATATAAAATGACTAATAGGGAAATGTATTACATGATTGCACATGTATAATCTAAAACTGATTACTTATTATCTCAGGGAGGGGAGGGGAAAGGAAGGGAGGAAAGGATAGCATTTGGAACTCAAAACTTTTTTAAAATGTTAAAAAATGTTTTAACATGTAATTGTGAGAAAAAAATATATTTTAAAAATCCTATCAGTCTTCTGCTGCTATGAGATAAATTAATCACCATTGATTAAGCATCTACTATGTGCTTGGTGATAGAATAAATTTTATAATGCTCATTGCCTTGGCTTTCTTGGCATCTCTTTCTATTCATGGAACAAAGATTGTGAGGGGACAACTTGTACTATAAAGGACTTCATACTGAACTGAAATAGAGACAAATAAAGTGAAATCACAGACAGCAGCTTTGTAACTCGGTACTTCTTGCAAGGAGCAGGTGGTCAAGGTGTGGTTCCACGCTGCTCATTCTCTTCCCTTTTGCACAGATGACATTCCAAGCTGCATCATTAGGATGCAAATGGGAAAATAATCATACCTGATGCTGACAACTTTGTAAGAGGAAATGATTGTAAGTTGGCAGACCAAGATAATGAAGAGAAGCAGGAGCAGAATAGACACCTGGAACAGCAGTTCAGACATCTTCCACTGAAAACTATATCCTCTGGGGATTAAGGAAGCCTGTTTAAAAACTGGTCTCAGGAAGTTCAGATGGGGTCACAGACAAGCAGTCCAAGTTTGTTACCACTGAGTTCAGTTTCACATACACTTTTCAAAACAGTGTGTCAACACTTCACAATTTCACATATAACTCTCTTTTCATTCCTACTATATTGAAATGTTCATAATGGTTATAAGTGGCATTTATATGGTGCCAACAGTTTGCAAAAGCACTTGAGAAATATTATTTCATTGTATCATCAAAACAACGTGGGAGGTAAGTGCTATTGTTATCCCCATTCTCCAGTTGAGGAAACTGAGTCAAACATAGATTAAGTGCTTTGCTCAGGGTCACATGGCTAGTAGGCTAGTAAATAGCTGAGGAAGGATTCTAACTGGTCTTCCTGAGTCCAAGTCAACAAGCACTCTGTGTATCATACTTCCTAATTTCATGTTTGTTGATGCTCACATTTATAACAAAAAAAGAGAAAGCACTAAGATGATGATGATGATGATGAAGAAAAATATAGGATTTGAGTAGTCAATATCTTTGATTTAAAGAGATAAACTTCATCATAGTTCAAAAAGTGATGGACTTTTTCATCAAGAGAGATGTGGGTTTGATTCATGTCTCCCACTGTAGCAGTACAACCATAGGTAAACCTACTATTTCTGGGTTATTTCCTCATCTGTAAAATGAGGGAAACATTGCCTACTGCATCAAAGAGTTATCAGAAGGATGAAATAAAACAGGGTCTATAAAGCATTACAAAAACGCTAGGTATTATTATTTTTGATCAAATACCTACTGTGTTTAAAAACACTTTTATAGGTACCATGGAAGGATAGAAAAGGGGGGAAAGATCCAGTTGGCAAACTATTATGTAAAGGCACAGAAAAGATATAGGACAGTGTATTAAGCACGCTAAAATAGGGCAAGTATGTTTCATGCAAATGGAATACCTAAGTGAAAATGGAACTTAAAAATATCAGTGTGGGGTGAGTTTAATCAAGGAAAGCTTGGAGAATGTGAATTTTCAGTTAGATTTTGGCAAGTGAGGGATATGGAAGGAAGAAGATTCGTCAGGGTGCTCAGAGGAGGTAGTGAGAAGCAGTGCATGAATTTAAAGAATTCTCCAAATCTAAAAGTCAGTAAAGTACTTCATATTTAATCTGAAGTAACAAAGACAGGAGGCTTCCAGTAGACCTTGTTGGATGTTACATATTTTTTATTCATTTTCTGTTTTCTACAAGGTAACAAAGTCAGGGAATAAAACCCTTGGCCTCATTCCTGTTACTTTCAAGAAAATAACTCAGAATGAAGTTGAGAGTGTCTATTGATCTCAGGTTAGGGACTTCTCTTCCCATTTGGGAGCAGAAAGGGCTAACTAAAAGTAGAATATCATTCAAAATGATGATTCTCAAAGAAATGCAATCAAGTGACTAACTATATCCTGGAAATCATTTTACAACCTTGGTTAAATTGGAGAATAGTTTGTTTTCTAACAATACTCAATGATTTCATTCAACCCTCACTTCCATTTAACTCTAATATTTATTAAGCAGTTAATATGTGCAAAGGACTGGGCTAGACACTGGACATACAAAGATCAAAATAAAGTAGTCTCTGACCTCAATGAGCCTACATGGGGATGGGGGATGCAAGGTGAAGACAGAGGAGCAAATACAAGGTCATTTAAGGAAGCAGACAAATGACTGGAATATGAGGGCAGTCAAGAAAGGCTTAATGGAGAAGGTAGCACCTCAGACCATAGTAATACTTTGATAAAAAGAGATATGGAAAACAATTAGAAAAAAAAAAAGAAAAGAGATATGAGTTTGCATTTTTTTTTTAGGGCAATGGGGGTTAAGTGACTTGCCCAGGGTCACACAGCTCGTAAGTGTCAAGTGTCTGAGGTTGTATTTGAACTCAGGTCCTCCTGAATCCAGGGCCTGTGCTTTATCCACTGCACCACCTAGCTGCCCCCCCCCCGAGTTTGCATTTGTAAAATGGGGACAATAACATTTGTACTTACTCCCTCCCAGGGTTGTTGTGTGTTTTGTAAAACCATAGCACAAATGTATACATATACACATATACATAAGTACATATATGTGTATATATAGGTATGGTTTTATGGAATACACAAGCTGGCAGGGGGGTGTATATATGTATATGTGTGTGTGTATATATATATATATATATATATATATATGTGTGTGTGTGTGTGTGTGTGTATATATATATGTGTGTGTGTGTGTGTATGTGTGTGTATATATGTACATATATACGTGTAATATGTACATGCATTATTATTATAGTTAGTATAATTTTCCCCCCACAATTAGCCCAAACAGTCAATTTTTTATATTCTCAACATTTAGAAGTAATTCAACACCAGAGTGAATTTGTGTGCTGAAGGCCACACTTTCCCTAACTTGTACATATGAGTAATGAGCTTCTTCTTGGTCCTTATAGAACAGGATCACAGAACTTAAGCATTGAAGAGGACCTCAGTGACCACCTAGTGCAACCCACTCCTGATAAAGAATCCACAGCACAATGGACTCACTGCCAAGGGCCTCAGTGTGAAGACCTCTAGTGTGAGAGGAGGAATCCATTATTTCTCAAGGCAACTCATTTCCTTTTTTTTTTTTTTTTTTGCGGGGCAATGGGGGTTAAGTGACTTGCCCAGGGTCATACAGCTAGTAAGTGTCAAGTGTCTGAGGCCGGATTTGAATTCAGGTACTCCTGAATCCAGGGCCACTGCGCCACCTAGCCACCCTGACTCATTTCCTTTTGTTCACACTTCTTTAATATACCTATTTAAAAGATGTTTTATTGATTATCTTCCTTTGTTATGTCACCGCCACTTTTAATGTAACCATCCCTTATAGCAAATATAATCAAATAAAACAAGCAACATATTGGCCATGCCTGGAAAAGTGTGCTTCATTCTATAACATCTCCCTGACAAAAGACAGTAGACATACTTCAACATCATTTCTATTAAATCACCATCATTTCTATTAAATCACAGTCACTTGCCTAGAGAGGATAAATGAACACATGACTGTGGATAAAATCATCAAGGAATATGATGTAGAAAGAGAAGATTCAAATAAGAGTATCAGATGATTATCCAAAAAAGAAGACTAAGATGACACAGTTGTAAAAGTAGGAGAAGAACCAGAAGAGAACAGAGTCATGGAAGATGAGAAAGAAGAAATGGTAGTTAATATTACCAAACCATAGCAAGAAAAAAAAGAAGAAAAAAAATCATAGAAAGGCCAAGGAAGAAGAGGCATAAGAAATAAAATTTGGTAAAGAAGACAAACATTGTGATATACTATATAGAGAGATAGTATGATGATAAAAATAAACTTAATATTTAAATTCACTAGGTTCAAATTACACTATAGTAAACTACTGTAGTAATCTAGTATATGATAAACCGAAAGATCCAAGCTTTTGCATCAAAACTTATTACTTGGGACAACTTGGTGGCACAGTGGATAGAGCACTGGCCCTGGACTTGAGTGCAAATCCGGCCTCAGACAGTTGACACTTACTAGCTGTGTGATCCTGGGCAAGTAACTTAACCCCAATTACCTCACCAAAAAAACCAAAAACCAAAAAAAAACCCTCAGTATTTGACAAAAGCTGCTGGCAAAACAGGAAAATGGTATGGCAAAAACTAGGTACAGACCAACATCTCATACCATATACTAATATAAGGTCAAAATGGGTACATGACTTACACATAAAGGATAATACCATAAGCAAATTAACAGAGTATGGAATCATTTACCTATCAGATTTATGGGTAGAGGAAGAATTTAGGACCAAAGAAGATATAGAAAGTAAAACAAAACATGAAATAGATCATTTTGATTACATAAAATTAAAAAGTTTTTGCACAAACAAAACTAATGTAACCAAGATTACAAGGGAAGCAGAAAACTGGGAAAGAATTTTTGAAACAAGTATCTCTGATAAAAGCCTCATTTCTAAATTATTTAGAAAACTGAGTTAAATTGATAAATGGTCAAAGGATATGAACAGGCACTTTCCAGACAAACCAAAGCTATCTATAGTCATATGAAAAAATGCTCTAGATCACTATCAATCAGAGAAATTCAAATTAAAATAACTCTGAGGTATCACCTCACACCTATTAGAGTGGTAAATATAAGAAAAATGGAAAATATCGGATGTTAGAAGGGATGTGGGAAAGCTGGGATGCTAATCCACTGTTGGTGGAATTGTGAAAACATCCACCATTCTGGAGAGCAATTTCGTACTATGCCCAAAGGGCAATAGAACTATGCATACTCTTTGATTTATCAATACCACTGTTAGTCTTATATCCCAAAGACATCCCCCAAAATTGAAAAAGACCTCTTTGTACAAAATTATTTATAGCAGCTCTTTTTGTGGTTGCTAAGAATTGGAAATCAAAAGAATGCTCATGAATTGGGGAATGGCTAAACAAGATATGGTATATGATGGTGATAGAATATTATTGGGCTATAAGAAATTACAAGCAGGATGATTTCAGAATAGCATGGAAAGACTTGTATGAACTGACATATAGTGAAGTGAGCAGAATGAAGAAAACATTGTGCACAGAGACGGTAATATTGTTTGATGAAGAACTGTGAATGACTTAGCTACTCTCAACAATACAATAATGCAAAACAATCTCAAAGGACTATTGATGAAACATACTATCCACCTGCAAAGAAAGAACTGATATTGATGGGACACAAACTGAAGCATTCTATTTTTTACTTTCTTTCATTTTTTTTCTTTTATTCATTTTCTTTTACAAAATTACTAATATGGTAATGTTTTACATAATCATACATGTATAAACCATATCTGGTTGCTTATCACCTCAGGGAAGAGGGAGGGAAAGGGAGATAAAAATTGGAACTCAAAACTATAAATAAAAATGTTTATTACTTTAAAAATTAAAAGAATGTTTAGATTCACATGACAATTTAAGGAAGAAACAGGGTCATCAAAAGCATTGCATAATTTCCCATAGGTAATCCTGTCTGTTCTTTCTCATCATGTGTTCTACTATAGTCCCAGGTCATTGCTCTTTTTTTCTTTTTTTTTTCATTGCTCTTTTATAGTGTCTACCCAAGGTACATGGACTGATAGTCAAGCTGCATCAATTATCCATCCAAATGCATATTTGGATGATACACATTTCTCATCCACTTGGATTTTCCTGTATGGATAGTTTCACTACAAAACATGATTATAGATCTAATTTGGGAAGCTCTGCAATATTCTGTAACTTAAAGTACAATGTCATTTTCAAACCAGAATATTTGAGGACCTCATAATCTGGTGTCATCCAAAAAGCAATGGAAAAAGTCATGGTGGACTCATGGTCTAGTTCAAGTCAAATCTGGTCTCGGACACTTCCTAGCTATATGACCCTGGAAAAGTCACAAACTCTGTCTGCCAGTTTCCTCATCTGTAATATGGGAATAAAAGAACCTCTCTTGCAGGGCTGTTGTGAAGATCAAATAAGATAATTTAAAAGCACTTAATGCAGTGTCTGGCACATAGTTATTGCTATATAAATGGTATCTATTAATATATATAGTTATAGGCATTCTTCAACACATTACAAATAAAGAGAAGCAACATAAAGGATGTCACTAGAGAAATGTTTGATTGGAACAGAATAGGGGTCCATCATAGTCCAGGATGAGGAATACCTATTGAACATGTCAACATGCTTCATTGGTATCTACACAATGTCAAGAGAACCAAAGAGAAAGAGTCCCAACAAATTATCAGTCAATCAATAAACATTGATTAAGCACCAACTATGGGTAGTTGGATAGATCCTCAGTCTTGTAATTATGGGATAATACAGACTAATTACCTATAATGGGAAGAACGGATGAGGTCAGATTTCCACTACGGGAATGAGGACCAGCATTAATGAAATCACATATATATCATTGTATCCAAGGATAACTGCTTCAAGCTGAGGTGTTTTTGTTTGTTTTTACTGAAATTATACACCATTCAAGTTTACCTCTTGGATTTGCATGCAATCAGAAAATATTAATATTAGAAGAGACATTTGAATCCATCTAGGCCAAGGGTTCTTAAACTTTTTTTGTGTCATAGACTCTGCTGGTATGGTGAAGCCAATGAAACTCAGGGCGGGAAATGTTTTAAACAATTGAAGGAAACATTAAATTTCAATTAGAGATTAGTAGAAAAATATATTTTTTCTCATCCAAATTCATGGAACCCCTGAAATTCATCCATGGACTTCTTGGGGGTCTGTGGACCTCAGGTTAAGAAACCCTGGGAAAGTCACTTAACCCTGATTGCCCCACAAAAAAAAAGAAAGAAAGAAAGAAAGAAACCTTGATCTAGGCCAAACTCTTCATTTTACATTTGAGAAAATCAAGGCTCCACTAGATGATGCACATTTCCCAAGGTCACATAACAGAGCATAGCAATGTTAGCTCCCAGGGCTCTTACTTTCCTGTTCAGTTCTCTCTCCCCCATACCATGCTACCCTCCAAATATGGAATGAGAAAGCATATGTTTGTGATTCTGAAAAACTCACAAAGAAGAGAAACAGCCCTTTTAAGGTTGGTATTGGAAGAAAAGGTTCACACCTGCCTTATAGGCTAAATATGTTGTGTCTTTCTTCTGTTGTCAATGGCTGCAATGTTATGAGAGATATGATTCAAATTCATATAATGAACTATGTTATAATTCTACCATATCTTTCATGGTCCCTGCCCTGGAATCTACCATTATTTAAATCTTATGGAAGAATGTGTATCCATGGCAATGGAATTCTGATTAATTGTAGTGACCTATCTCCCTGCCAGAGAACTAAAAATTATACTAGAAACAATACTTCCCTCTTATCAGTAGAGTGTTGGGGAATAACATATGTGGGAATCTGTTATTGAGTCTATTGGATATTTTTCTTTGTTACAAAGGAGGATTTGTTAGAGGGGAAGTGGGGATGATTTAAGTAGAGAAAGTTATAGCATAAGAAACAAGAAGACATCAATAAAACTTTAAAAAATAAAAAAGCTAAGAGGGGATGGGGGAGGGTTCACCTTTCTGTGAAATTCTGTATCTTTCAGAGAAGTGCCAAATATTCCCCTTCCCTGTATACCAACAGCATTTTAATTTATGCTGTATCTGAACATAAAGTCCTATGCCACTCATATAGCAGTGGAAATCTGTGCCTCAAATACCACTTAGGCCAGTGAGCCATTTGGAAATTAGAATGAGTTCAGATGTAGCTATTCAGGAGTTTCTGGAAATACTTCTGACTGAGAGGCTTTTTGAATAATTTAGTCTTCTGAGATCATTTGAATAATCCATTCGCTAATTTCCATAATTGATGGTGATGGTGAACCATCAAGGGCATATCCTTTGTCTTACAGTTCTTACATCTGTCAGCTTAATCACTACCAGGATCTCTCTTAAATAGCTTACAGGCTAAATTGGTTTGGGGAGTTGAGTGGTGACAGTCATTCTGCACTTTTAATATTTGTGGCTTATAAAATTCAGCATCTTTTAACCTGACATAACGGTACAGCCAATGTTCAATAATTGCCACTATAAAATGGTGTTTTTCTGTAGCTGTTGTTGGAAGGTTGATTTGGGACAATATGTTACTTTGCTGGAATATTTTATCCCAACACTAACGTTCGTTTTTTAAGATAGATTTCGATGCCTTGTGGTTTATAAGTCCAGAAAAGGAAATAATGCAAGATGAGGGATCAATGAGATACATCAAAGAGGTATCATGGCCATACTATTTATACATGAAAATTTGCTAGGTCTATATCTTTTCATTGCAACCCAAACGATTAAATTGTGAGGGAATTTAAAATAGTAAATTCACATGACTCTAGTTAAATTCAGATGGTTCATTTTAATACAAATAACATGTAAGTTTCCACTTCTATGACTCACATCATTTGATGAAGTTAATGACCATTATAAACCCAGGCAAATTAAATTTCACACTTCTCTGGGGGAGGCTGGGGATTTTGTTGTATGCAGTTTACAAAGAGAGCTTTTCCCGAAATCTGGGCTCAGGAAAAATAAAAATAAAAAACTTTTTTTGCGTGTGTTTAGCCATCTCAGAACTCTGTCTTAAAATGCTTGATCATGTGGTAATCATAGATTTGCAGAGTTAAATCTCAATTATGCATGCTTTAGGGGCAGTGTATTAGCATGGAGAAAAATCAACAAAAAACTTCAAAGCAGCATCTTCAGTTGTTGTAGTTTTTGGCCTTCTCCTTCATCAAAGTCCTTGAGAGAAGGCTTAAGGTCACATCTATCTTTGTACCTCCAGGGCCAAGCCCAATGCACTTTGCCATAGTAAATACTTGTTGAATAGGAGATAATATTGTGGAGTGTATAGGACATTGCTTCTGGAGTTAATAAGACTTGGATTCAAATCTTGCCCTGATGCATAGGAACTGTGTTACTCTGGGCAAATCGTTTAACATCTCTGAGATTCAGTTTCATCATCTATAAATTGAGGGCAATAATTCCTACATGTCTAAGAGGTGGTATGGTTTAGTGTATAGAAACTTTGTTGCTAAGCTAGTGAGACCTGGGTTCACATTTTGCTTCTGTCACACTGGCAATTCAATCTTGGGTAAGCCACTTAAATTCTCAGCACTTGAGGCAACTCTCAAAAACTATATATTTCACTGAAGTAACAATCTACACTGGTCAAGTACAAACTCATCTAGTTGCTCCCAATACCAATGAAATAATTTTCCAGAGTTTCTATTCCTATCTACACCTCACAAGGTAGTTATCAGGATCAGATGAGTTAATTAGTGATAATGAATTCTGGAAACCTTACATTCCTATGCAAATGTCAGCTGTTACTGAATTAAACAAATCTCCTATGGAAGATGCATATAGGAAACAAAGTGAATTGATTTGGGTATCTTCTAGTTGCCTTCTTCTGTCCCCACTCTTTCCATTTCCCTCTTTTGTAATAAAGCTGCTGATAAACAGACTCTCCCAAACATAGGAAGTAATAGGGAAAAAGGAATGGCAGGGGGCCTGAATATATAATATTTGGGACACTAAACTCCAAATATTAGAAAATCTATTTGGATCTTTAGCTCTTTAGCAGAGTGTTGTGCATATAGCACTTTACAAAAATTATTTCATTTGGTCCTCACAACCACCCTGGGAAGTAGGTGCTATTATTACCCCCATTTTATACTTGACAAAATTGATGAGGAGAGAGGTTGAATGACTTGACCAGAGTTACACAGCTTCAAATCTAAGATCACATTTGAACTTGGGTCTTCTTGACCCCAGGCCAATCAAGCTATCCACTGTATCTATCCTAGCCACTTCAGGCCTAGGGAATGCAACTTAATTCACCTTCTGGTTTGCTGGTGGTTTAACAGATATGATAGACCTTCTACAATGATTTCATGACACATAGCATTTAATGCATACTGATATATAATTATAATGATCAGGCTTGTCCCCAGAAATGAGTTAAGAAAATGTACCTCCTTCCCTTCATTAGATTATGGTTAAGAATATTGAATATACTATCAGACATGGGTAGATGTTTTTATCTGTTTTGTTAAACTGCATTTTTTTCCTCTTTCTTTTGATGTCCTTCTCCCCTACAAGAGAGGAGTAGAGGGTAGAGGAGTTGAGATGGATATATTTGGAAATGAATATGATATAACCACAAAAGGCTTTAATAATAATACTTTTTAAAATTTTTTTTTTGGGTTTTGTGGGGCAATGGGGGTTAAGTGACTTGCCCAGGGTCACACAGCTAGTAAGTGTCAAGTTTCTGAGGCCGGATTTGAACTCAGGTACTCCTGAATCCAGGGCCGGTGCTTTATCCACTTTGCCACCTAGCTGCCCCAATAATACTTTTTTTTCATGAAAGAATGAGTGGTGATTACATAGGGCAAAAGGTAAATTCCTTTTGTATTTGTATCCTTGGTTTCTAGCATATTGTCCGCTATATAGTAGGCACATAATAATTATTGATTGACTGACAAACAATGAGAGTAGTTTCTCCATTTAACAGGATCTGGCCTAATATAATCAATCACATACTTATCACTTGCTCCAAATAAAGGTAACTGCCTTTCAAGCTCCATTCATTACAGAAAAGTCCTAACGAACAAAGATAGATAGATAGATAGATAGATAGATAGATAGATAGATAGATAGATAGATAGATAGATAGATGGATGGATGGATGGATGGATGGATGGATGGATGGATGGATGGATGGATGGATGGATGGATGGATAGATAGATAGATAGATAGATAGATAGATAGATAGATAGATAGATAGATAGATAGATGACAGAGAGATAGATGATAGAGAGAGAGATATATGATGGATAGAGAGATAATTATAGAGGTATATAGTTATTTTTAGCCTTTCTCTCCCACTAGAGCATGTTTTGCCTTTCTTTGTATCCCCAGTCCTCAGCATACTACCTGGTACATAGTAAGTACTTAATAAAATCTTGTTGAACCATGTGCCAAAATAGAAGCAGATTCACAGTTATCACTTTATCAACAGCAATCCACCAGTTATGACTCAAAGTTCTTCTGACTCCAAATCCAGTGTCCCTTCCATGGCACCATAAGCACTGGAAGAACTGGGAAAAAGTACTCTTGATTCTTCCTCCTCCTAAAGTGTTTTTCATTCAAAATGAGAAAGACATAAAAATGATCCAATGTCCTCTGGTATCTAACCAGCATCTCTCTTTAAAAGTCTCATGTTATCTTGTTGAATATTAATATCTTCTACTTCTACAAGACTGCTGGGAAGATTGCCTGTGTCATAGGAAGCATATAATAGTGCTTTGTACCTGTGCCATACCACATAGATATAAGTCACATCTACCCTTATTGTAGATTTCTGGGAGTCATAGAATTTTTTTAATTTTTTTTTTTTAGTGAGGCAATTGGGGTTCAGTGACTTGCCCAGGGTCACACAGCTAGTAAGTGTTAAGTGTCTGAGGTCAGATTTGAACTCAGGTACTCTTGACTCCAGGGCCGGTGCTCTATCCACTGTACCACCTAGTTGCCCTGAGTCATAGAATTTTAAATGACTAGAGACCTTAAAAGCCATTGATTGGGCAGCTAGATGGCGCAGTGGTAAAGCACCGGCCCTGGATTCAGGAGTACCTGAGTTCGGATCCGGCCTCAGACACTTGACACTTACTAGCTGTGTGACCCTGGGCAAGTCACTTAACCCTCATTGCCCTGCCAAAAAAAAAAAAAAAGCCATTGATCAATCAGTCAACTAAACAACAAGTATTAATTGGGCACCTACTGTGTGTCAGGGTATGGTAAATGCTGTAGAAACAAGTGCAAAGAATGAAAGAATCCTTTCAGTGATATTACATTCTAATGAGGAAGGCAGTAAGTATGTATGCTATATACAAGAAATACACACAACATAAATGCAGAGTTAGTAAATACAAATATATACAAAGTAATTCAGGACAAATTAGTTTGAATGGGAAGGCAGTAGCAGTTGCAGGGAGCATGGGGAGGGGAATGAAGAAAGGATTCATACAAAAGAGGGTATCTGAGCTGTTTCCTAAAGGAAGAGAATCTGTGAGGTGGGGATGTGGAGGGAGTACATCCTAGGCATGAGAGACTGACACTGTAATAATATGAAGATGGGAGATTTTCCATGAAGAACAGAGTGAAGGTCAATTTAGTTAGATCACAGAGTGTGGGAGGAGACATCATGTCCCAATGAGGCTGGAAAGATAAGTTGGTTGGGACTTTAAAAAGCTAAACAGAGGAATTCATATTTTATCTTAGAGGCAACAGGAAGTTGGTTGGGAAGTGGAGTCACATAGTTAGATCAATGCTTAAAAACAATTGCCAAAATTTACATACTGCTTTAAGGCTTGCAAAAACACTTTATAAATATTATTTCATTTTATCCTCATAAGTACTATTGGAGGTAGCTGCAATTATAAAGTGTATTATGTAGCTATGATGCCATGATATAATTCATTAATTAATAAATTTATAAAATATATTACATATTTGCATTGTTATAGACGCTTAAGGAAAATTATATTGGTGGAATTTTATAAGAGGGGATGGAGGAAGTAAAGATTTGGGGCATGGAGGCCAATGAGGAAACAGCATCACTAATTTAGTCCATCTCCTTTTTACAGGGGAAACTGAAGCTGGTAGAATAACTAATTCAGAATCTGAATCATAAGCTAAAAAGCTATAAGGGGCCTTAGAAATCATTAAGTCCAACTCTGATTTTACAGATTAAAAAAAAAAAAAACTGAAGCCCAGAAAAGTTAAGGGACTGTCCCCTTGTCCCAAAAGCAAGGATTAAAAAAAAAATTTTCTTTTACTTCCAACAACTTTACCACATCCATCTGCCTCATTATTATTATCATTCTTGGAACATAACAGATCAGAATTTGGAACTTGGGCATCTGATGTAAAGTATTGTCATGGAAAATGATGCTTTCAAATGTATAACCCATATCTGATTGCTTACTGCCTCAGGGAGGGGAGAGGGGAGGGAGGGAAGGAGGGATAAAATTTGGGACTCAAAACTTTAAATAAAATGTTTATTATTTTTAAAAAAAGAAAATTATGCTTTCCCTGGGAGAATTCTGCTACCACCTAGCCAACTCAAGTAACTTTTTTCTGCACACTGCCTTCCACAATCCTGCTCCCACCCTTCAACTGCTTAGCATCCTCCCTAATTACCTTGCATTTAAAGTGACTTGTAGTCATTTTGTTTTATTCTGTACATAATAGTATACATAGATGTTAGTGCCTCTGTTAGAATGTAGGAAAGAGGGATTCTTTCATATTTTGTGTATCTGTTCTTGGCACAGTACCAGGCATAAAGCAGTCACTTAGTAGCTACTTGAGTCCCAGCTCTGTCATTTGCTTGCCATGTGAATTTGGGCGAGTCAGTTAACCTCTCTGGGCCTCAGTTTCCTTATTTGAAAAGTGATGGCACTGGACTAGATATCTTCTCAATTTCTCTGCAGCTCTTAATCTATGACCCTATGCACCTATGATCCATATTTCTAATCAGCTCTATCTCCTGAGCCTCTATAGAGGTCCAAAGAGGCATGTACCAGGTCAGGGTCCCACATCCCCAAGGCAGTTGAATGACCCAAAAATAATCATCATCATAATAAACAGATGATTGCCACAAATACCCTGATTGCAAGAGAACTCCTACTCTGCACACAACGTTTCATTTGCAGGAGAACAGCTTGGTGCGTGGTGCTGGCATTCCCATGCCAAGCCTGTACAAAGACCCAGCAGGAAGCCATGGTCTCTCTGTAGGCCTGTCATGTTTTCTGAGATGCCCTCATTATATATTGCAAAGCCCCAAGCCCTCGGGCAGATTCAGCGTCAGTGGCAAGGCCACTGTGCAAACTCTAAAATGAAAAGAAATCCCCTACGAGGCTGAATCACTGTGATTTCTCCTTGGCATTTCTTCTCTGACCCACTGTATCATTGTGAAGGGTTACTGGGGTTGGGGGAGGGGTGTGGGAAAGGAAGATTCAGAATAATATGACTACCATTTACCTGCTTCACTGATTCTCTTTCCCTCTGAGACAAATGTACACAAAGGTATTTCAGAAGGGCCAAGTGGCTCATGCACCAACAGAAGAGATCGACATCACTTAAGCATTTCAACCTCTACTCAAAAGCCATTCCCCAGGTCATTGTTTTTTTTTAGGAAATTGTTTCATTTCAAGAGAAATTTAAAGAATGACATAAAAAATATCAAGAACCATTTTCTAGACTCGGAAACATAATACAAGAGGCAGGCTTTCATTTGGTAACAGTTTCACAGTTTTCTGCAAACTACATCCCCCTCCAACATTCTAGCTAATTCCAAACATATTCAAACTGGACCCAATCAGGGCCTGATTCAATCCAACCTAAAGAAAAGCTTTTGCTCCTGGCTCTCAGAATATTATGCTTCCCACAGGAAAGTAAGAAAAAATGAAATCAATAGAATTCTAGATTTAAAACTAGATGGGGCCAAGACCATTGCTAATCCCCTCAATTGCTAATGCTTTCCTTTCAACTTCCTGAAATTACTTTGTATGTATTTTGCCTTTATTTTATATGTACTAACTTGTGTTTTGTTTTACTTCCTCTATAATCTTCCTCCTTCCTCCTCACCCCCCCAAAATGGTCCTGGAAGGCAGGGATTATTTTTTTTGTATGTATGTATGTATGTATGTATATATTTTTTTGTCTGTGCGTTCCAGTTCCTTCCACAAAGATAGGTACCTACTAGGTGTTTAATACAGGCTTGTTGAATTTCATTCATCGAACACATTTTACAAATGAGGGAAGTTGAGGCACAGGAAAATTAGGTGACACACCCAAGGCCATATAGGTTGCATGAACTCAAGACCTCAGAATTCAAAACCAATACTATCTACTATATAATGCTGCCTCTTCTTCATATTTCCTTCCAAGAAAAAATCCTTAGTTTTAATTCGTACACATTCTTGCGCCCCGACTTAGGGCATATGAAGATAGAATCTGAGAAGTGAATTGATCCTAGTTCTCAAGTTATTCTCAAAGCAATCACAGAACTAGGGATTCAGGACCAGGGAAGTCAAAAGCTGGATCAGTCAGAATTATTCCTTTGAACAGGTTCAGGGGGTAGAAATAGAGAAAAGGCTCAGCCAGAAACTAATCTCTAAATGTGTTTTAAGAGAAAGAATTATTGATCAAATGGATTAAACATTCAATAATAAATAACCCCCTTATGTAAGTTTTTATAAATAATAATCCTTACTGACATTTATTTCTTGTTTAACACCCAGCAAAATGCTTTACATACATGAACATGCTAAAAGTTGGAAAGGTTGTCATTAAACATGATCACATATCTAATAAGTATAAGAAATGTAATTAGAACCTAAGTCTATCTGAACTTCAAATCCATTGCTAAATCTACTACTCAAGCTGTTGGGTATATAACAGGCACAATGTGGTATAAAAGTGCATGGCAGATTAGGTACAAAATGATATGTGCTTTTTCTTTTTTAAATCCACTAGGTTGGTGAAGCACTAGCCATTTTCCTAGAATCCCTAAAGAAATGGTAATTATATGGTATGGTATGGTATGGTATAGTATGGTATGACATGGTATCATATATCATATCATATCATATTTAGTATATCATATCCACACACCTATTTGTGTCTAATTGTAACCATCTCTGAAGTAGGGGAGGTGTAGTGGGAGGGAAGAAAAAATGGGTGAAAGGGAAATTTACAGGGTAACTTTGTTTTGTATTTAAAATGAATAGCAAGTTGTACATAGTGAATTTGCAATTTCATGTGAAATCATCTTTTCTTTCCACTATGCTATAAAAATGGTTCTTTTATTTCATAAATTATATATGTGTGTGTGTGTGTGTGTGTGTGTGTGTGTGTGTGTTTTGGAGGTTTTTTGTGAGGCAACTGGGGTTAAGTGACTTGCCCAGAGTCACACAGCTAGTAATTGTTAAGTGTCTGAGGCCAAATTTGAACTCAGGTCCTTCTGAATCCAGGGCTGGTGCTCTATCCACTGGGCAACCAAGCTGCCCCTAATAAATATATATTTTTAAATGAGTACATAAGATAAGCAGAAAGGAGAATTGGAGTCACTGACTTAGTAAAAGAGTGTTTAATTTCCTAGAACTACTAGTTTAAAACTGCCACAGTGCATCAAATCAAGATTTGATGAGGATATTTTTGCAAAGCTCTGGAAAGGTCACATGCCAGATCTCAACAAACTCTTGGTCAACCCAGCATTGAAGGGTGATTAGCAGTGTGAGCATTTGAAGGTAATGGTCAAAACTTTGGGCAAATGATTCAACCCACTTGAGCCTGTTTCTTCACTTTCTGAGTTGGACTAGATGAACTCTAAGGTCCATTCTAACTTGTTGACATTGTGTGACTCCATACTTACAGCATCTTAAGCTAGAAAAAACATTTAGACAAGTAGGCACCTGAGCTCTTCATGGTCTGTCCTTTTGTTCCTGCTAAGAAGTTGTTGAGACAGACAGTCAGACACTGAAAAAGAGAGATGCTTACCTTTTCCCACTCCCGGTCCTTGTTCAGCACGATCACCACTAATCTGGGGTGCACTTGGTACCCTGCTTCTGTGAAAGACAAATCTTTGCCTTCCCATGTCACATTGATCATGAATCTAGAATAAAAAGAGAAAAAAAATGTTCAGAGGAAGATTAGTGAACTGATAAATTAGATGATTCAATCATTGAAACAACACTGATGAACCATAAGCTAGAAATGTCATTGCTCCCACGGAAAACCACAAACTACAGAGCTGAATCCAGGAAGCTAGATGGGCAAGGACTCAGTATTTGTTTTAATGATGCAACGAATTGTTTCCCTTTAGGATGGCCTGGAACCATATCTCATTACCTACTCAGTTCCTTAGGGCTCCAATTGAGATGCTACATAAGCCTGTCCATTTCCTTTTTGAGAGTGTTTTGCCTCAGCAGACACATATCTTTCATGGTGTTTGGTCCATCTTCTCATCTTTCTGATTGCTTAGAAAAGGGGAGGGAGCATCTTAACCTAGGGTCAATGAATTAATTTTTTTAATTTTATTTTTAATTTATGGAATAAAATAAGCATTTCCACAACAGCACAATAAAAAAGACAATTGCATATAAAACTATAAATCTACTATGTACAACTTGCAGTTCCTTTTAAATATGCAACAAAATTATCATGTAAATTTTTTCTCCCCTCCCCCTACCCTAGAGATGGCTATTTATAACTATTTCATTTTAAGTGTTTTCCTTTGTAACACTATATATTGTTTTGTGAATTTAAAAACATTTTGAGGAGTCCATAAGCTCCACTAGCCTCCAAAAGTAGTCCTTGATAACAACAAACAACAACAACAATCACAATCACAACAATAATAGCTAGCATTTATATAGAGCATTAATTTTTTTCAAAGTGCTTTATGTTATTTTATTTGATCTTCTAATAACTATGAGAAGTAGGTACAACTATTATCTCCATTTTCCAGATGAGGAAACTGAGGCATAGAGGTTATGTAACTTGCCCAGGAGCACAAAGCTAGTAGGTATCTAAGGCAGTATTAAAACTCTTTGACTCCATTAAAACTTTCTGACTCTAAGCCCACTACTCTAGGCACCAAGACCTTTAGTTTCCTTGGATCCAAGACATACCAAAAAAAAAAAAAGAATTCCTTTGTTGTTTTTTAGCTATAACCAATTCTTCATGACCCCATTTGGCTTTCCTTTGACAAAGGTACTAGAGTGATGTGACATTTCCTTCTCCTAATGATTTTATAAACATGGAAACTGAGGCAAACAGGGTTATGTGACTTGTCCAGGGTCACACAGCTATTAAGTGTCTAAGGATGAATTTGAACTCAGGAAGTTGAGTCTTTCTGACTCCAGGAACAGCAATCTTTCTGCCATACCATCTGGTTTCCCTAAGAAACCTTACTTAGAGTAAAGCAGTAATCCATTCACAACTTCCCACACCCAGCTTCTCTGCCTCACTTCCTGTCATCCCTGCTTCCCTGATTTTATGGAATTATGAGGGGAGGAATCAGCACAAAGGACCAGGGTGAAGGTCCACACCCACTTACTTCTAGAACAAATGTGATGGCCATGGAAATGTTTCTAGAAGACTTTGCACATAGGAGGAATAAAATCTTACTGATTGTTAGATTGATCTTCTTGTCTAAAGAAGGGCCCAGATTAGTAGACTGACTTTTGGCTACAAAATTATCATCCTGTTGTCCATCTGTCTGCCTTTTTGGTAAACAATGTGTTAAGGCAGCAAGCAATAAATATCATGCTCAGTTGGTTGGTGGGGGGAGGGGGGTACTAATTTTCCAATAAATTACTCCCAAACAGAGCAGAAACCTTTTCTTGACAAACACCATATTTGAGGTGTGAATAGAACTGAACAATTTTAGTCTACAGGTTAAAAAATCTATTCATTATTTAGACTACTGGAGATTTGTTTTTTCTATTCCTCTTCTCTGTTGTTGTTTTCTGGAAGAAGCTTAATGAGCTAAAAAGACCTTGGGCAAATTTAAGGTTAACTCTACTCTATATATCTCCCACATGCTAACAACCCACTCAAATTCAAAATAATCAGTTGTTTGATTAAATTCAATTACTCCATCACTTCAAAAAGAAAAAACAAACAAACCTGGTTCATATAGATATTGCTTTTATACAGAATACTTAGTGAATCCCATCTCTTTCATTGCTATCCATGACTTGAAAACCATCCTCTACTGCCTCCATTGCTCATATCTCACCTCTGGTATTCACTAATTGTGTGACTTTCAACAAGATATGTAACCTCTCTCTGGATTTCAGTGCCCTCATGTATAAATGAGGGGGTTGAACTTGATGGTCTTTGAGATCCCCTCAAGCTCTATGATCAAAATGTAGTTTAGGAAAGAGTAAGGATATATTCAGACTTTGGCACTGAATTATTGAAGTTAAAAAAAAATAATTCTAACCCAGTTTATTTAATCAACATTTTGGAGGAAGACACATTCAAATGAGACTAACCTAATGCCAGACATTTTGAATAAAAATGGAAAAAAATTAACTATATAGATGTGGAGAATTTTTTTATGTCAAGTTAACATAAATCATATATCATAAGATGTTCGTGCTTCCAAGGCAGAGACCTGAAAGAACTCTTACCTTAACGTTGGAAAGAACTCTACCTTAATGTTTGGAAACATTCGGCGTTAACTAATTTTTTATTTTTAGCTTTCATAGAGATGTCTGAGATTAGGTAGACACAACCTCAGTGTTTACATTCAATGAACTGGTTATCTGTTTAGTCATTTCATCTAAGCAGCTTTTGTCGCTACCCTCTATGGTTTCTTCTGTCTCTGCTAGATGAATTGATTTAAATTTCCTCTTTCTAATTCTCATTCTTTTCTTTTCAATTTGGTATAAGAATCAGAATGAATTAGTGATTTGATTATGTAGAGGCAATCTCCTCCATTTCAACTACCTGGAAACAACAAAGGATTATCTTTTTTTTTTTTTTTAACATTTTTCTGTGTTCCTTAAACATTTTTTTAAAAAGGTCTGGGCCAGTGATGTCATCTATTTTCCCCAAGATTCAGAGTCCCTTGAACAACATTATCAGGATTTTCTTTTGGAGGGGAGGGAATAGACTTTAATTTCATTATCGAGTCAGCAGGGAACAAGTACCTAAAACCTTTAATTCCTCTACCCAGTCTCTGGGAAAGAAAATTCCCATTTCCTGCGGTTTTTTTCTCATGAAAACTTACAAAATCCTTTAAATAGCAAATTACTATTATGTACTAGCTACCTCACCACATTCATGCTAACACCTGCTGAGTATCTGTATGCAACCATATAATCATGGCTGTTTTGCTTACCTAGAAAAATTGATTATAAACATTTAGTGCACAGATAAAATACAACAAATAATCCTGACTACTGTTAAGCTCCAAATTACATCTCCAATATTTGTATTAGTACCAATAAGTGCATGAATACACCAAAGTTAAGTACAACAAAGATATTGTTTCAATCTAGAACAAGTGCTCATTTCTGCCTTTTTATGTCACTTGAGATCTTTCCATATTTTTAGAGGAGAGGGAAAGGTAGAAACAGTGGGGAATAATGTCAAGGGAAATTGAATATGGTAAATCTATCTTTTTTTAAGGACAATGAGGGTTAAGTGACTTGTCCAGGGTCACACAACTAGCAAGTGTCAAGTGTCTGAGGCCTGATTTGAACTCAGGTCCTCCTGAATCCAGGGCAGGTGCTTTATCTACTGTGCCACCTAGCTACCCCTTAATATGGTAAATCTGGAGTAGAAAACAATGTATGCTGAGGTGTCTACAATCTCAGAAAACAAGGTACAATCCACCAGTGGTTTGAATGAGACTCATTAATGTTGACTTGTGTAGGAAAAAACTTAAGAAGAACAAAATGGCTATCTTTAAAGATTTGAAGGACTGAAATGTGGAAGAGGAATGAGATGTATTCTGTGTGGATACTTTGAGCAGAACTAGGACCAATAGGCAGACCTTGAGTTGAAATTCTGTCTGTCATTTATTTGCCAGTTACCTTGAACAAGTCACTTAATTTCTCTAGATCTCAGTTTCCTTATCTATAAAGTGGAGGGATAGGATTAGGTCTCTTTCAGCTCTAAATTGTTGATTCTAGGAAGGAACAATATAAGGAACAACTTTCTAACAACTGCTGCTGTTTTGAAATGGAACGGACTGTCTTGTGAGATGAATCCTCCATCACTTAGGGTCTTCAAATAGAGGCTTGATGTTTTAGGTGAGATGTTATATGAGATGATCTCTCTGGTTTCTTCCAAATAAAAAATATTTTTTTATTTCTTTTCTGGTATAGACCTATGATTTCATCAATGTGAGACATTCACTTTACTAATGTATATAAGTAACTGATTTTCATTAAACTTAAAAATCTTATGAATATGTCTTAGGAAACTAAGAAGTTAAGTGATTTACTCATGGTCACATAGCTAGTATGTGTCAAAGGCAGGTCTGGGAACACAGTCTTTCAGGGCAGGTAAGTGTCACAGTAGATAGAGCATTGGCTTTGGAATGAAGTTAAAATCTTGTCTCGGACACTTACTAGCTGTGTCTTTTAACTTATATCTGCTTCAGTCTATTCTGTAAAATGGGAAAATAATTAGATCTTTTTTCCAAGGTTGTTCTGAAAATCAAATAATGGAAAAGTGTTTTGCTAACCTTAAAACACTATAGAAATGTATTTTTTTTATTATTACTATTATTGATGTTATCGTTATTATATACACACGCATACATATAGAGAGAATTTTCCCACCTTTTAAAGGTGAGCTGAAAATTGCTGATTTGGGAAGAGGGGGTTTAAAAAGTCAGAACTAGAGCTCTGAACTTCGAGTCTTGTAACCTAAATTTGCATCCCAACTCTTCCTCATGAATCAGTGTGGTACAGTGGAAAGGAGCACTAAATTTAGTCACGAGACCCTGGTTCAAATCTTGCCTCTGACACTTACTATCTTTGTGGACTTGGACAAGTCACTTTCCTTCTGTGGATATTTTTTCTATTCTCTTTAATAAGATGGGTAGGGAAGACTAGATAACTTCTAAAGATTGCTTTGGATCTGTAATTCTCTGAGAGCTGAGACAGTCACAGAAAAAAAAATTCCAAGTTTTCTCAGTTCTTTAATCTTTTTTTATAGCCACTTAAATGTCAAATCATCATTTCTGCCCTCTTCTCTTTCCTCCCCACCCCAATTATGGTCTCTTTTTTTAACCTTTCATGTGCTGTTTCCCTATTTCCAAATGCTGCTTGGCATTTTAAAGCCCACTCTTACTTTTGTAATTTCACAGAATCATTTTCCAGATTTCTCTTTTCCCTTTTTTGTAAACAGTGTGCATGGCTCCTCAGAGTATTTGAACAATATTATTCAAAGGTCTTGTTTCTCCAGATTCTCATTCTCTCTTTCCTTAGAGATAGTCCTTGTAGCAACTTTCCATTACCTTCAGAAATCTGAATAACACAAAGTGTGCTCTAGCCATATTTATTATTTTCTCCCTCCTGATAGCCTTGCATTCTTTATGATTCCATGTGTGCTTTTATCCTTTTTTGGATTTCAAGTTCATTTTTCCTTGCATTACCATTTCCCTACATACTACTTTCTGAATCACTCATGCCCCTCAATGCTTCCCCCTTCCACCAGGGATCACAGTTGCCATTAATCACTTAATTCAAATGTTTTTGAAAAGTCTGTTTTCATTTACTTTTTTCTCAGATCTCAAAACTTCATTTTTTTTACAATTTCTCACTTTTCCCTCAAAAATGTCAATGTCTTCACCCTTTCATATGTGTTGTTCAGGTTTCTTGACCTTCTATTAACCATGCCTTTCCATGACTGACTCTTTTTCCTTTGCTATAGCACACATGATAATTTTTTTCGAATCCATTTTGGGCTTTTTTCAATTTCCTGTGGTGTTTGTTTTTACATCCTCTCTCCTATCTTTTGTTGTTTTTTTTTTCCCCAACAGGGCTTTGAATAAATAAAAACAATAGCAATAGCTAGTATTTCTAGAATTCTTCAAAGGTTTCAAAGCCTTTTTACATATGTTATCTCTTTTGATCCTCCCAACCACCCTGTGAGTTGGGTGCTATTATTATCTCATTTTTCAGATGAAGTAATTGAGGTTGAAAGAGGTTAAATCATTTCTCACACAATATGAGACAGGACTCAAATTCAAGTCTTCCTATCTCCAAGTCTAGTGCTATACCTACCATATTACCTAGTTGCTTGAATAATTACAATATATGTGGGCCTTGGTACTCTATTTTTCTTCTAATCACTTCTTGAACAAAAATAGCTTAAGTACAATGGCTTAAATGGTGAGGCAGAAACAACTCCTCTGTGTAATTCTGCATAATAGTGCTCAGCTTCTCAGAGTTCAGAGTAATCAGGATTTAGAAGACTGAGGTATAAAATGAACTCTTGAAAACAATTTCAAATACAATTTGCAATAAAGCTTTTTTTTAATGGGGAGGGGGATTAGATTTTGAGCTAGAAAGGATCTTAGAGGACATCTAGTCCTACACTTTTCTAAATGAGCAAACCAAGTCCCAGAGAAATAGTCTGAGTTGCCTAAGATCACGCAAGATGTTGGAGCAGGATTTTAATAGAGACAGATTCTCTGTCCCTAAATCCAGCATTCTTTCCTCTAGACCACACTGTGCAAATCAGTTTCTGGCAAATAAAAACCTCACTGACCATGGTGATTTTTTTAATTGAAAGCTGCAAAGCATAAGGGCAAAAAGACTTTTTTAAAAAAAGATATTTATTTTTTATGCTTCCAAAAATAAGCATTAAAATGATTTTTTTTTCTCTCTGAGAGAGAGCATGAAGTGCAGTCCCCTGAGGCACCAGAGATTCAGCTATGTGACTCAGACCACTTGATCATTTCAAACCAGGCAGAATTAAAAGCCATTCCATCTGAAATAGACATCTTTCCCAAGAAAATGAAGAAAGGACCCCCTACAGCTTCTCCATTAGGATACCTTCAGTGAAGTAGAACTCAGCCTGTTTTCTGTTGAACCTCTCATCATGTACCTCAAAATATTGCATACCTTCAGAAAAACTGTATAAAGATTTTCTGGGTAACTGTGCTAATTTCTACTCTTGTTTTCCAGTCAGACAACAAGCATTTTGAAGCACTTACTATATATATATATACACACACGTATGGCAGAGACTGTAACATTGCCTTAACAAACTTTACTCCAGACTTATTTTCCATGAGCCCTCCTAATATATAAACTCTCTAGACCACATGCTCTTAATAAGTGCCTATTATATGGTAGTCAATGGTCAATGTACTAGGCATTTTAGAAATGTTATCTCAGTTGATTGTCACAAACTTGGAGGTAGGTGCTTTAAAGGTCTCCATTTCACAGTTGAGGAACCTGAGGTATACAGAAGTTAACTGATTTGCCCAGCATCACACAGATAGCAAGTGCCTAGGGCTAGGGCTGAACTCATATTGTCCTGACTCCAGGCCCAGAACCTTATAGTATGAAAGATTTTGACCTGGGAGTCAAGAGATCTGGGTTCCAGACCTGGCTTTTCCAATTAATTATTTGACTTTGGGCAAGTCAGGGACCCTCTGTAAGGATAAATTCCATCATAGGATCCCAGATTTAGCACTGGAAGAAACCACAGGGGCAGAGTAGTCTAAACCTCTCATTTTGAAGATGAAGAAATTAAAGTCAAGGGTAATTTAATTACTTGCCCAAAGTCAAACAGTAAGTATAAAAGGCAGAATTTAAACCCAAATCATCTGACTTCAGGGACACAACTCTCTCTACTACACCATACTTCCTGCCTTCTTCAAGAGATTAGATAACTGATAAGGTCATTCCCTGATCTAAAGTTCTATCACTGAACATTATGCTAAATATTGGGGGAGGGGGGGCAACATAATTCTCACCAGTGAGGATGTAAATAAGTAAATGGAAATAAATAAAAGTTCATTTCTTAGTAATTAAGTTAATTTAAGAAGATATAATATTAATTACTGAGGAAGAGGTAGTTAGAAAAGGCTTAAGATAGCACTTAAACTGAATCCTGAAAGAAGATAATGATTCCAATAAGAGGTAATGAAGACAGAGAATATTCCAAATATAGTAGACAGTTCTGATTAACATAGTAGACAGTTCCCTAATACCTCTTCCTCCTCTGGGCAGAGCTTCACATGGCCCCACCCCATCCATGGCTATGATTCCTCTGCAGCCTGAGTGGGAGCTCAATACCATCATGGGGTCCTGTTCCCCCTGCTCTTCTAGAGAGTCAAATTTGCTTAATGTAAAATATACATAAAGCAAAAACTGGCTAAAGGAAGTGGGATGAGAGATGGAATGTCAATTTATTTCAGGGAACAGTTAGTTTTCCAGTTTGGCTGGAATGTAGACTACATGAAAGCAGTGATATAAAATAAGCCTGGAAATGTCGTTTGGAGCCAGACTGTGAAGGGCCTCCAACACCAGTCTAATGGGCTTCTATGCTATATTAGAAATAATAGAGGGAAAGGAGCAAGGGAATGACATTATCAGCTCTGTTCCATGGAAAGATCAATTGAACAGTGTGGTGGATAGATTGAAGAATCAGTCATTAAACATTAACTAAGGGGGAAGTTAGGTGGCACAGTGGATAAAGCACTGGTCCTAGATTTAGGAGGACCTGAGTTCAAATTAGTTCTCAGACACTTGACACTTACTAGCTCTGTGACCCTGGGCAAGTCATTTAACCCTTATTGCTCCAGCAAAAAAAAAAAAATTACTAAATACCTACTATGTGCCAAGTGCAGTGATAAGCACTGAAAGTGAATTTATGGTTTTACCTATGAACATAAAGGCTCCCCAATGGGCTTCTCAGGAGCAAAGATTATGTATTCTTCATTTACATATGCCTTGGATATGCTTTTCTATCTATAAATTGCTTCACGTGAGAGAATATTAGTTCCTTGAAGGCAGGGTCTGTTTCATTTGTCTTAGTATCCTGTTAGTACAGTGAATGCTTAGTAAGGGTAGGCACATAAAAATGCCTATTGATAGATTCATTTGTTCATTCATTTATAGCCTACAGATTATTCTGCATAGAACTGACCATGTGATGCTTAATTGTCATCAACTTAATTTGATAAAGAATTGCATTAGGTTGACCTTTGTGTACGGAATATAGAACGAGGAAATAGACTGGGTTTCAAAGGCAAAGATTAAAATATTCCTTGCCCCCATGGAGATTACATTCTACTTAAGCAAGATACTCAAATGTGTGTGTGTGTGTGTGTGTGTGTGTGTGTGTGTGTTTTAATCCTGTTATTGCAGGTATATGCCTAGATTAGATTTTCTTCTCTTCAGGAGGAAGATCTTTCCCAAGTCTCACCTTCTCCCCCATCTAGAGAATTTGTTTTTTATGTGGTTTAGAATTCAAGGAAATCTTTCAGCAGTGAGAAAGCCCCCAGGTGTGCTAGGTGATACTTCCAAGGCATCAGAACAGAGTTAAATATGTCCTGACCTAAATTGTAGCCTAAGTGTTGTCCAGCTCCAGTAATGGAACTTGACAGTCTTGTGTAAATTCAGCAATCCGAATGGTTCACACCCTGTCATGGATTTCTAATGTAGAAATGTGTCCTCTAGAGGACTCATTCTTCAAAGATTAGCCATTTCTCTGAGACATACTCCTTCACCCATGATTGTAAGGTCACTCTTTTAAAAGGGAGCATAAGAGAGGTATGGGTAACTTTCCTACCTAAGGAATAAATATAGGGAACTTCTAGAGCAGAGTGCTCTGAACTTGGGGTCCATGAGTAGATTTCAGAAAGTCTATAAATTTGGATGAGAAAAATAAATCTTCATTTTCACTGTGATTAATTTCCTTTATAATCCTTTGTATTTTATTTTATGCATTTTAAGAAATTATTCTGAGAAGAGCTACAAAGACCTTAGCAAACTGCAATAGGAGCTCATAATACATGCAAAAAAGGTAAGAACTCTTGTACTAAACCAAGGAAGTCCATTTTTCAATACAAATGACAAAGCAGAATTTTTTTCAAAAAACCTACCTTACCTGCCATCTCCCCACCCTAAAAGAATTTGAAAGGGGAAAAGATACAAACAAAATAAAATCATCACAAAGAAAGAATACGCAGAAAGAATGAGAACATACAGAATAAGACATATTTTGGGGGCACAACCAATGTAGGAGATGTTTTGTTTTTTTAATCTGACTATATTATAAGGCTTTTGTTTTGTTTTGTTTGGGGGATGTGGTGGTGAAAGCAGGAGCAAATAAATATTTGTTAATTAAAATATAAATTAATTTTAAGAGAATAAAGGATGAAGGGAAAGAACAAGAAACATGGAGTAAAGAGACTAACCCTGTTTCCATTTAAAGCAATAAAATAAAATGGAGTTTGAAGATATGGAGAAATTGGCTGTTGTTAAGGAGTAGGAGGCTCTCATGTCATAAAGATGAGAGTTTGTGGCAGAATAGAGTGGAACTAGAGCCAGGAGTAGTGTGGGGAGCAGGAAAGGGTATAGAGAGTGAAGGCACCATGCTGCTGGTTGGAGCTGGTCCCTGGAGGAATTTGCAAAGTAGGTCAATCAAGCCAGGCCCTGGAATGAATGGGCAGGGCTTCTATGAATGAGCAGAGGGATATTACTCCTGTCCAGGAGCAGGTAAGTTATTCCTACTAAAGGTAGGAGATATGAAGCAAATGGACCAGGATAAAGAAGCTATGGAAATCACGAGAGAGAGAGAGAGAGAGAGAGAGAGAGAGAGAGAGAGAGAGAGAGAGATGACCTGACCTGAATATTCAATTGAAATAGTGTTTACTAAGCACCTACTTAGTGCTTAGTATTGTGTGGGGGAAGCAAAGTTCCATGGGGTCTTTCCATCTGCCCCTATTTATTCTCTTCCCCTATTAGAATGTGTGCTTCTTGAAGGCAGGGACTGTCTTCCTTTTCTAGCTTTATCTCCAGCACTTAAAATAGGTTTTTGTTCATAGAAAGTATTTAATAATTTATTTTTCATCCAATCATAAATTAAAATATAACTAAGGCAAAGGCCAAGTAGAAAATGAAGTGTGATATCAAAGGATCACAATGAATTCCTCATTTCACAAAGGAAGAAACAAGCCCAGAGAATGTATGTAACTTGACCAAGGTCACACAAATGAGTAACTGAATCAGAATTTTAACTTGAATCTTCCAAGTTCACATTCAAGAGAAGTTAAGCACTTTTTTTTTTAAAAAACTAAACACAATAGTTTAAATATTACCCTTTCTGAAGACTGTAGAAACAAATGAAGGGGCTATGGAAGGAAAGATTGCATGAGAAAGGTCTTATTCATAAAGTGAAGAAATCTTATGCCGCTCATTTATGTGTATTTGGCTGAGGAAAATAAATTTATTTTCTCTTCCTATTAAAATAAAAGATTAAGAAGGTTCCAAGTACATCTACTAAGTGAAATAAATATTCTGGCATTTGGGGGAAACTGCACTAATTCACCAAGGCCAGCTATGTACATAGGCAAATTACCTACAAAGTGGGATTTGGGAGTGCTAGGAATATCTTTGCTGACAAAGATTTATCTCCGATAACCTATTATAACATCTAAAAGTTCCACCATCAGAGCTGGCCTTTGGGATAAGGCCTTGTTCTATGTTAAAATGCCAGTGAGGACAAGGAAGAAGGGTGAACTATTAAGCAATAATCACACTGAGAAAAGGGAGCTAGTAAAGGATCAAAGAGAAAGCAATTTATTACATATTTGTGTATGTATGTATATACATATATACACACACATACATACATATATATACATATACATACATATATACGTATATATATATATATACGTATATATATGTATATATATATATGTATATATATGTATGTATATGTATGTGTGTATTCCTCCCTCCCCCTTAGGGCTGGAACTGGAAAGTTAAACTACAGTAAAATGTCAAAGTCTTCACATGTGCACAACCACTGGATCTTTATGATTTCTTATCTTTTCCGTTGGCCATGCCACTAAACTCTTTTATATGAATCATCTCTTCCAATTGCATTATGATTTTCAGGAAATCAGGAACAGGTTCTTTTTGTTTCTGTTAATATCCCTAATACTTGATAAATTGCAATCACTTAATAAATTTTTTTTATTCATTCATTCAATCTGTTCATTCACTTCTTCATATGTTCATTCATCCATTTCTCCAAGTCCTTTTCTACCCTACCCTTGTAAAGCTCTGGTGAGTCTCAGGCTAGATCCTCACTTATGGTACTAGATCAGAAAAAAAATCTAACCTCAAAATATACAAGGGTGGGATAGATGACTATTAATCACTTTATGTTTCCAGTCAGACTGTAATCCTTCTGAAAATGGAGTGGTTGAGCAATTGGAGACAATCCATAGGAATTAACAGAATTAATTGTCAAGGGTGTTTGGGTAAAAATAAATAAAAATAATTTAGAGTAAAAAGTTCATAGCCATTGGGCAGGAGACATCTGTCAGTAGACAACAAGCATCAACATCATAAAAAGGGCAAAATCAGTGACTGCCCTCAAGGATCTCCAACCCTAGTAGACACATGCAAGATAAATAACAGAGTAGGCAGAAGGTAATCTCAGAGAGAGGAACTTTGGGAGGGGGGAGTCTGGACTGGAAAATATGGGATTTGAGTTTAGTCATGAAGGAAGCCAGGGAAGCAAAGACATAGGGTGAAAATTTAGTATAAAGATTAGTAAAAAGATCCTATTCAAGGGGAATGGGTTAATAAAATATCCAAAGGATAAGTCATTTTTATCTCCATGACATCTCTCATATCAGTCCCCTTTTCTCTCCTCACATAGTCACAACTATACTTTGTAACTATTGGAATGATGCCACCTGCTGGAGACTTACTGTAGCAAAACTCTACCTTGAGGAGAAGGCATCTGAAGGCAAGACATGCAGCTCTTTGGCGTCAGGAAGTGACGTTTGCTTGTGGGAGGAAGAGGGGGAGAGGTGGACTCTCTAGCTCTCTTCCCTGAGGACTCTGGTGGAAAGGGAGCTAGAAATGTGCTCTCCCTTTAATAGATAGATAAATCTAGGCCTTTCTCTCTCTCTTTACCAAATTCTTATTCTCCTTAATAAATGCTTAAAAGTCTAACTCTTGGGGCAACTAGGTGGCGCAGTGGATAGAGCACTGGCCCTGGAGTCAGGAGGACCTGAGTTCAAATCTGGCCTCAGACACTTAACACTTACTAGCTGTGTGACCCTGGGCAAGTCACTTAACCCCAATTGCCTCACTAAAAAAAAAAAAAAAAAAAAAAAAGTCTAACTGTTGCTAAAGCTTATAATTATTTATTGGAGACCATTCATTAGATATTTTAGACAGGATAGCTAGAATTTTAGGACCTCATCACCTCTCAGCTGGACTAATACAAGGATCTTCTAATTGAACTCCACACTTCAAGTCTCCCTTTATTCCAAACTAGCTTTCATATTCCTGTTCAATAAAATCTAATGGCTCCCCATTACCTCAAGGGTGAAATCAGCTCCTCTATTTGACATTTAAAGCTCCTTACAACCTATACCCTTCCTATCTCTACAATCTGCCTATCCCTTTGATATTTCCTTTCATGGGTTCTGAATAAATCTTAGATGTACCTAGTTATTTACATATTACCTACCCAATTATCTTGTGGGATCTTTCAGGTCAGAGACTGTTTTTGTCTTTCTTGGTATCCTCAATACTTGGCAGAACACTTGGAGTATAGTTAAGTGCTAAATAAATAAATGTCTGTTAACTGACATTGTTCCCCACACACACACTTCATGTAGCATAAAATATTCTACAATGATCATATTAACTATGATTTAAAATGGGGATGAAAGATTTAGCTTCCCTCTAGTCACTTACCCAAACCAGAGAATAAATTTGACTAAAGTTTCAAAGTCACAGAAATGTCCAGGTATGCTGGCCATTTCTTATCTCTTTGCCTTTTTGCTGGTTATTCCCCATGCCTGGATTGTTCTTCCTGCTCATCTCTACCTCTTAGAATCTTCATTATCTTTCAAGTCTCAGTTGAAGTTCCAGCTTCAACTAGAGATCTTTCCCAATCTCCCTAGCTGCTAGTGCCTCTCCCTCTAAGGTAACCTTGTATCTATTTTAAATATATCTTGCAAATAAAGACCTACACTTATATGTGTTGTTGCCTCCATTAAAATGTAAGCTTCTTGGGGCAGCTAGGTGGCGCAATGGATAAAGTACCAGCCCTGGATTCAGGGGGACCTGAGTTCAAATCCAGCCTTAGATACTTGACACTTACTAGTGACCCGGGACAAGTAACTTAACCCTCATTGCCCTGCCCCTCCCCCCCCCCAAATGTAAGCTTCTTGAGAGCAAGGACTATTTTTTTTTCTTTTTTCATAGTATTTCTAGGAAGCAGCACCCTGCCTGAAACATAGTAAGTATTTAACAAATGTGCAGGGCTCCCAAGCACCATTTGCTGCTGTGTTTTGGAAGAAAGAAACAATCTACTTTTCCTAGTTTTTAAATGAATCTATATAGGAACCATTAAATGTAGACCTGGGTCAATAATCTTGTTAATTTGGGGGCAGCTAGGTGGAGCAGTGGATAAAGCACTGGCCCTGGATTCAGGAGGATCTGAGTTCAAATCCAGCACTTGACACTTACTAGCTGTGTGACCCTGGGCAAATCACTTAACCCTCATTGCCCCATCCAAAAAAAATAATAATCTTGCTAATTCATGCTACTGAAACTTAAAAAAAAAAATAGATGTTTCAGGGCATAGGAATGGTAGCCATGGTGTATTTGGAAAATGCTCTATTTCCTATGCTTCATTTACATTTCATTCATCAGAATATTCTTTGTCTAGCATTGTTTGGCTAAGGTACCTTTATGTAGCTTGGACTTTTGATGAAGAGATCATGTTTTGTTTGTTTTCGGCTAAACATAGCACAAGCATTTCTGTGAATTTGAAACTTTAATCAAATTTATTCTCTAGTCTGAATAAGTGACTGGGTGGAAGCCAAATCTTTTATCCACGGGTGTTCTTTATTTCATTCCTCATTTTAAATCATATTGATATGTTCATTGTGAAATATTTTATAGTACATATTATATTCATTTATGTATATATATATTTTTTTCTAAGACTTAGGTCTGCACATGATGCTTCATTGTGATATGGCAGTGACCCTGGGCTCTTGAGGGCTGTGTCAGTGGAGAACAGGCTCAAGCAGGCCTCATTAAGCTAGAAAGACTGAGTACTGGCTTGTTGATGGAATTTCTTTCTAAGATTAAAGAATTAGCTAAAGCTTGAAAGCCTAATCCCCAGTTTGACCACATAGTGATGATCCTCTCAGCCATAGTAACTCCTAAAGACTTTCTGCAAAAGTGGAGAGGGTGTATGAGTTTCATCACTAGATACAGATGGCATCTTTAGATAGGGAAATGCAGAAAATGTAAGATTCTGCTGTGTTTCTTTCTAAGTGTATGCACTTATGTAATAAATATGATGATACCCCTAGTAAGTACTTAATAAATTCTTGACTTAACCATTTTTTAAAAACATTTGATCCCCATAGAAAGTCAAATACAGAAATAAAGGCCTGGTTGCATACCAAAGCAAGCACAACAGTGCTCTTTGTAATAGCAAAAACATGGAAACAAAGAACGGGCTCATTGATTGGGGAATTGCTCACATAGCTGTGGTATACAAATAAATGGATGAAACATTATCCGGAACAAGAAAATGCAAAAATGAGGAATTCAGAGAAATAAGGGAAGATTTGTAAGAAGCAATGGAGAGTGAAAGAGATTCGAGGCAGGCAGCATATGGTATATCCAAATGTATATCATCCATATGGTAGGTCCATAGTGGTATGTCCCTGGTATGGTGCATAGAGTACTGGATCTAGAGACTGAAGTTGTTGTTGTCACTTTTCAGTCAAGTCTGATTCTCTGTGACTTCATTTTGGGATTTTCTTAGCAAAGAAACTGGAGTGGCTGTTTCCTTATCTAACTCATTTTACAGATGAAGAAACTGAGGCAAACAGGATTAAGTGACTTGCCCAGGGTCACCTAGCCAGCAAGTGTCTGAGGCCACATTTGAACTCAGGAAGGTGAAGCTTCCTGATTCTAAGCCCAGCGCTCTCTGGAGTGCATCACATAGCTGCCTTATAGACAGAGGACCTGGATTCAGATCTCACCTCTGATGTTTACCACCTCTGTTACCTGTCATTTAATATACCTAGGCCTCAGTTTCCCTTCTTTCCAAAGTGACGGGCTTAGATTAGATGGGTTCTAAGAATCCATTTTATCTCTGGATCTATGATCATTTGATCTTAAGCAGAATCAATGCAATATACACAATTATTCCGACAAGGTAAATTAAAAGCTTATTAAAAAGAAATAAGGGGAAGATAGGTGATGCAGTGGATAGAGCACCAGCACTGGAGGAGGACCTGAGTTCAAATCCAACCTCAGACACTTAACACTTACTAGCTGTGTGACCCTGGGCAAGTCACTTAACCCCAATTGCCTCACACACACACACACACACACACACACACACACACACGCACACACGCACACACACACACGCACATACACATGGAAATCAGACTGTGTAGGTACAGGAGGACAAATAATGGAGCATCCCTCATAGCAGAGAGGTGGTAGGTTACTAATATAAAATTTTAAGTATAGAATTGTTTGCACTTTATCAGATGTTTTGCTGAATTGTTTTTCTTTGAGACAAGAGAAGGTTCAGTTTGGGGAAGAGAAGGGGCGTATGAAAAGACTATCATGCAAAGACAAAACGCATCAATAAAACATATGGTTTTAAAACATTTGATTCAGTCAAGTAAAAAAAAATGCATCTTTTAAAAAGTCTCCAAGATTCTTTGACAAATACAATGGGGATAACTGGTTAACAGGGATTGAATTTTATCAAATGAGTTATAAATCAGGGAGTCCTGTACTTGCTATTAAGCAAAATGTCCAGTAGAAAGTCCATGGGAAAAGTAGTTCCCTGTATGTGATAAGTCCTCTAGATGTTATTGTTTAGGAATAATATTATGACAATTGCTTCAAGCCCAGCACACAGTGCTTCCTAAATAAGATTTACATTCACTCTGAAGACTTTATCCTAATAATCCTTACAAAAAAAACAACAAAAAACAAGTGAGTGAAGAATGCCTATTGCCACTGAACTGGTACGTCAGTGTATGAACACACACATTATACATGTTTTTGTGTATATGCATATGTATATATCAAATAGTATAAGTAGACATGCATATATACACATGTAAATGTGCAAGCACATGAATGGCATGTCCACACAGGGTATGCAATGTGCATGTACTTGCATATGTGCATATGCATATAGCCACATGGTACATCTATCTCTGCATACACATGTACACATATATGCACACGTGTGTATATGTGTTTGTATTAAATATGGATGTGATGATAAAGACTGCAGATACACAGTCCCCTGGGTCCCACAATTGAATAGTAAGAAGAAAGCAGGATGAAATATATTTGAAAAATTGAGTAATGCTTTCAACAACCCCAGGCTTTTACATGGGGAAAAAACCTTTTTAAAAACAGCTCAATATTCTCTTGATGATGGTATATAGCTACAAATCAAAAATTACCACAATCTCCAAAGAATCAAAATTGCAGGTCACCCAGAGGTACTTGAGAAACATATGGTGGAGTACAAATAAGTTGCAGTATATTGCAATTTATGAACTGTGTATATTGGGGTAGCTAGGTGGCTCAGTGGATAAAGCACCAGCCCTGGATTCAGGAGGACCTGAGTTCAAATCAGGCCTCAGACACTTAACACTTACTAGCTGTGTGACCCTGGGTAAGTCGCATAACCCCAATTGCCTCACCAAAAAAAATAAGAAGAATAATTGATGAACTGTGTATAAGAAGCTATATTACCCAAGAGCTGGGACTGGATATAAAGGTGGGTTAGCCATATCAGAAAAGTGAGAGATAATGGAGGGAGATCCTAAGTGCTGAACTCATGCCCAAAGAATGTTTTAAAAAAAACAAAACTAAAGGAAGTTGTCTCAGAATGTTAAGTGGATACTCTCTGAAGGATTTATGGGAGGATAGAGATCAAAGTTGCACAGGACAAGAAGGTATGGATGGGTTACCAATGATATCAGTGAAGAGAAATTCACATTTGTGAGAATTGAGAACTGTTGAAATATAATGAAAATGCTTTTTCAGAGATAAGCATGAGGAGAAAAAAGGGCTTGCTATGTTGTAAAAGTTAGGATTAATACCTGACTAAATCGTTGCACTGGTACTCACTAGATCACTAGACCTAAAGGAAGGTCTCCATGTTACAGAAGTTCTTTAAGGATCATTTAAAGAAAGGACTAGGACAAGACTTGGACAGGCTGAAAAGTCCCAGTGCTCCCCTCCCTACCCCCCCCCCATTTTGCCCATTCTTCTAAAGGTAAGACACACAGAGTTCAAAAGAGAAGTACTATCTCAAGTTCCTACAGGAGAAAATGAAGATGTGTCTGTTTCTTAATCTTGTTGGAGCCCTTCTCATGTTCTAAGTCTTAGGCCAAGAACTTCAATCCATTGCTCAGTGTAGGATTTTAGCCAAGGAATATTTATTGTCTTACCACTATTGACAAAGCTAAGCAAGGTAAAAGACCAGCATTCAATTGTAGTGGTGTTGTCTATACCAGTAGACTCAAACTCAAATATAAAAGGGATCCCTTCTGCCTCCATATTGACTTTTTAAAACCACAAATTTATATTATCTTTATTGTATTGTAGTTTTATTTTGTTAAACATTTCCCAGTTGGACCTTAATCTGGATCTGATAGCTATTTGAGAGTTTTGCTGGCCTCATGCAGGGAGTAAAGTTAGACACGTCTGCTCTATACAAGAGCAAAGTGAAAATTTACCTCTTTGGGGGAGTTATATAGAAGGGGAGACATATATAATCTGGGGAAGACAATTCATAAGAGGTCAGTAAGAGGACAATTTCAGACATGGACTGTTAGTAAAAAATATGCTGCTTTGTTTTCCATTTCTTGAAAGAAGGGTATTTTTCATATTTATCCTTGTATCACTAGTATCTTGAGCAAAGGTTTGTTTGTTTTTTCAGTCTGGATCTGTGATTTTGCTGGTGTGGGGAATACCTCTAAGCATGAAAATCTCTTCCACCAAATATCAATGGATATCTGTAACATAATGTAAACAAATTCCCTTGATCAGAAAGGGGTCAAGTAACTTGTCCATGGTTAGTATGTTTGTATAGTGTAGTCAAGTAACTTCTTCATATCAGTTAATATGGGTCAAAGACATGACTTATGCCCAGGTCTTTCTGACTTTGAGACCAACCCTCTATCTATGACATGCTGCCTCCATTGCACCTAATAATTAGTCAATGTTTTTTTTGTTGGATTGAATTGAACTTTATTCTAGCTGGGCACCTCCTTTTTTCAGGTGGGTTCAATTAGTTAAAAAAAAAAAAGGTGAAGTTATCAGAAAATGGAATTTCTTATTGTTTCTAACCTTGGCAGAAAAATCTATGAAGTGCGTGCAATCTCATAGGACTGCTTATTTCCAGAACCTTCCCCGCCAGACTTAGCAGATGAACCAACAAAGAACTACAGACTGTAACAATATACCAGGGGCATCATTTGGCAGGTTGATGGCCTGGCACCAATAAGACTAAGCCAAAGGGCTGCAAGAAGCTATATAGTTACTATTCCAACTGCTACATGGATATCAGATCTGCACCTGCTTTTAGCAACATAACCAGTTTCTGGATGTAGTTATGGCTTAAAATCTCTCTGATACACACTGTGCCAAAGAGCAGGAAAAGATTTCCAATACCAAGGTTCTAGAGCCAGAGCAAATCTGCCCAGCCAGTAAAATCAAACCCATCTGAGAGGACAGATGTCCCCAATAGGGAGCATGCCTGAAGGTTTATAGATGCAAAGCCAACTAGACTTGGCCATAACCAGAGATGGGTTTGAAATCAAATCCTCATTCTGAAAAAAAGGGGAGCTAAGAGGCAGAGCAGCAAACAGTGATTCTCCCCACATGCCAGGAAGCCCATATGCTGTCATTTATTTACATTCTATTGAGTAGGTAAAATTCTTAATAAGTTGGGCAGAAAGGACTGTGGTAGGAAACAATTTCAAATGAAAAGGGAAATAGGGATAACTGGAACACACAATGAGGCCAAAAAGTCAGTATCCCAAAATGTAAGATGAGGGAGGTGAATAAGGTGATACCTCAGATCCATTCAAACACTCTACATGGCTAGAAGAATAAAACCAGCTGCAAACCGCAGCTTGCTGCAACTATCTACCTAGACAGCATGAAAAGGAGTATTGCACAATTATCTAAATGATTTTGATTAGTGTAGACAACTCACCTGGGTCATTTAATCAAACACAAACCTCTTTTATTCTACGTTATGATTTGGGAATTTATATAATTGCCAGAATCAGGGTTGTGCTTCTGTGTGAGCATTCACACCTGGGAAATTGGCCAATGGTTACAAATCAGGGCTTGATTTATTGTTTTGTTGATTCTCTAGACTTAAGAAAGTAATGAAAAAAAGTTAATAATCCATATTCAACTTTAAAAGTATGTCATGGTGAGGGCAGCTAGGTGGTGCAGTGGATAAAGCACCAGCCTGGGATTCAGAAGGACCTGAGTTCAAATCCAGCTTCAAACACTTGACACTAGCTGTGTGACCCTGGGCAAGTCACTTAACCCTCATTGCCCCACCAAAAAAAGTACATCATGAGGGGGTGGGGGGAGTAATGACTGGTTAGTTTTTAAACATTTAGCAACACAACTCTCCCATAGATGTAACTCCAACTTTACTGTGGTTAGATAGACCAAACCTTCTTAAACTATGGGTTGTGAACCCATATGGAGTCACATAACTCGATGTGGGGGTTGTACAAAATTTGGAAACAGTAAAAGGTTAAATATATATATATATATATATATATATATATATATATATACATATATGTGTATGTGTGTGTGTGTATCTATTGCATATACCTATATATCCAGGGACATGGAAAAATTTCTTGGATGAAAAGGGGTTGCAAGTGGAAAAAGTTTTTAAAAGCTCTGAGATAGAACAATGGTGTCAAACTCAAATACAAATGGGGACCTCTAATGTCTACATAAGGATTCCTCCAGGTTGCCTGTTGATTTAGCTTTAAAACATGATGGAGGGACAGCTAGGTGGTGCAGTAGATAGAACACCAGTCCTGGAGTCAGAGACCAGAGTTCAGATTCAGCCTCAGACACTTGCTAGCTGTGTGACTCTGGGCAAATCACTTAAACCCAATTTCTCCCCCCTCCAAAAAGATGTAATGGTAACTCTGTTTTATTTTATTTTTATTTATTTTGTCAAGTATTTTCCAATTACATTGTAATCAAGTTCAGGTCTCATAAGGGTGTTTCAGAAATTTCACAGACCCAAGTATTTGACAACCCCTGGTGTAGACAACACCATGACAACTGATAGATGGTTACTAATGTTTTTTTTTAGCTTCACCAACAGTGGCAAGACATACTACACTGCACAATGGGTTGGGGTTCTTAGCCTAATACTCAGGACATAAGGGGTGTTCCAAAAAGATTAAATAAAAAACAAGCAATCTTCATTCTGTTCCTTAGGAAGTTGAGTCAATGCTTCTCTTGTTCTCATTAGAGGCTCCAAGGTTCAATGGAAGAAGTTCTGGGACTCCCCATTCTGTGCCAACCTTACCTAAGGTCTTTCCATGAACCCTGCATAAAGAATCTCTCCAGTATGGTGGAGACCTTCCTCTAGGCCTTTACTTCATGAATACCAGGGCAACAAACTCAAGCAGGGAATTATCTTTGATTTTTATGATGTAGCAGAACCCACCACTCCTCTGCCCATACATATTCTTGAAAATGCATTTTATAAACAAAATTTATATGACTCTTGATCGTGATTTTACTGATTCTTCTCAGATGTGCCAGTTGGCATCCAGTGACTCATCAATATGGTTACATGTATTTTAATTTCACATACAAAGCCCAATTTGGCTTTTGGTGTGTTGTTATAAGTAATGTGTAAGGCTATTTATTATTCTTCTGTGCTTTTATGAATATTCATTATTTTGTCAAAGGGGAGATAAAGGACAAAAGAAGATCAGCTTTTGAATCCAACTTTTCCCTCCCCCATCCTCCATTTTCTCATAGTAAAATGGGAGGGTTAATGTAAATGACCTATATTGATTCCTTCTAGCACCAAATCTATGACTCTATGATCTCCTGACCTACAGGGAGAATAACAGGCAGCAACATGGCACTTTTTGCATGAAACAAGTGTGTTTGTATGATTGGCCCAGTATCTAGAGCTGGGAGAAACCTTATTGATCAAGTAATCCAATACCCTCATTGTATAAATAGAGTTAAAGTGATTTCTTCATCCTCTGACAGTTATGAAATAGCAGAACTGGGACATGAACCCACATCCTCTGACTCCCATACAAGTGGGCTTCTCCACTATACCATACTTGCTTACCAGAGAAAATGGTTTTCATAACTTAGGGGATAACTGGGTTCTTTTTCAAGGATAAAGGGCTTTGTTGTGACTTTCAGTGACATTTTCGTTTACATATTCCTGTGATTTTGCAGCTGTTTCTAAATAGGTCTTCATTTTCTCCCTCTTTTTTTTTTCCACTGTAGCTTTGTCGTGATAGAGGCAGGGCCCTTTGGGGGTCTCAAGGCCAAAATCTGAGTTTTAGATCAAGTGGCTTTAAGAATCACTTCATTGAAATTGCAAGAGAAATCTGCCTTTAGCTATGCTGCTATGAATCAATAGAGACATCTAGTGTACAGAAGAGGAAATGTCAGGTGATGCTACCTTTCATTGCTACAGGCTGAGGGAGATGAAGTCAACTCACAGTGCTACAAGCGACTGTAATCCTCTCCATCCAGGTCTCTCCTCTTCAATCAGTTCAAAGTCAAAATCTAACTAACCCCACTTCCTCCTAGACACACATAGATACAAACACACACACACACACACACACACTCACACACACGCACACTACCATCACCACCATGTCCAGCACCCATCATATATTGCATTCTTCTAATAAGTGACTTTTCTTTGATAGATATAGGATTTTCCAGATCCTACTAGAGAGAAGCTTTATCTTTAACCGTGTAATAGTTGGGCAGGGGTTTGTATTAATCAGGGGAGCCCCTAATTAATATGATGAGTCTTCTGAAATATAGAAAGGACACTAGAAAGGAAAGTCATTGCCACTGACCTTCAAAAACTCCACACACATTTATTTCTACCATTGATATTACTTGATTTATTCCTCCAGAAAAGCTACCTTTGACAATTTATAAATACAAAGATATATAGATATATAGTTGTACATATATACAGAGAATATAATATATTACATAATGTTATTAAAATCTAAAATTGTGCTGACTTTTGGGGTCCCGGGCTATATGTGTATGTATAGACACATGCATAGTGTGTTTGCATATAAATATGCAATATGAATGTATGTTGTCTACTCTGTTTTGGCCAAATTAATTCACCCTCTTTCTACTATTTGCCCAAATTCTGCTACCATCTCTACTTCTTGACTAATTAGATTTCCCCCTCCAAAATGTGCTCTTAACCTAAAAAAAAATCTTTGGGAGCTAGAAAAAAAAGTAATGATTAAAAATGCTAAAAAATAAAAAAAGCACTACTATACAGGTGTCTCTCTTGGGCAAGTCTTCTTTTCAATTCCCCAGTACCCTAACACCTCTGAGAGTATTATTACAAATGCAAAGACAACAACCAGAGGTAGAACAGACAAAAGCATATGGAATGAAATGGAAATAGTACTAAGCTGGGAGGAAGACTAGAGTTCAAACCACAGATTCATAAGGTCTAGGTTGTATCCCCTTTGAAACATAAGGATAACAGATCTTCAAAGGCAACTAGGTGGCATAGTGGACAGACAGTACGTAAGACTTGGAGTCAGGAGTCTAGAGTTCAAATCTTACTTTGGGTACTTACTAGCTGGGAAGCCTGGGAAAATCACTTAAGTTCTCTGTGCCTCTGTTTCATCATCTATAAAATGAGGATAAGAAGAACTTCTACCTTCCAGGAATGTTGTAAGGATTTACAGTCTTTAAAGCACTATAGAAGTGTTAGATGTTACTGTTAGGCCTATAGCTGGAAGAAGGGACCTCAGAGCCTATTTAGCCCAACCATCTCTTTTTCCAGATGAAAACATTGAGGCCCAGAATAAGTTATGTAACATGCCTGAGGCCATATGGACAGTAAACAAAAACCAGAACACTCAGAATCAATGCTATTTCCATTGCACTGCATGCCCAGTGCTCATCAATCTTTTGCTTGAATACTTCAAATTAAGGGAAACCTACTTCCTAGAAGAGGGGCCAGTTCTCCTTGTGAATAGCTCTAATTGTTAGGAATGTTTTATTCTTTACTACAAATCTAAATTTGCTCTGTTATTTCTCGTTCCCTTCTCTGGGTTGAGCAGGACCAATCTGACCTTTCTCCATGTAACAGCCCTTCAAATATTTGAAGGCAGCTACCATATCAAATTAATTCAAAGTATACTTGTTAAGTATATACTATATAAAACATCTCCACTCCCCACCCTCACCCTCACCTCACCAAGGCTTCTGTTCTCTTGGCTAAACCATCTATAAATTCATTTATGGACTCCATGACATAAACTCTTTATGCCGAGATGGGGATTAAAATATTTCCCCTTCCTGTCTCCTATTATTGATGCCATTTTATATGCAGATAGAACACGGATTATGATCTCATTGGTCTAGGAAACTCTAGGAAATGACTGTAATTTATACCCTTAGAGAGTTGCCTACAACACTGAAAGGATAAATAAGTTGCCCAGCATCCCACAGATAGTATATATCACAAGTAGAACTTGAACCCAGGCCTTCCAGGCTCCCAGACAAGCTCTCTTTTGATAATACCACACTGTCTTTCATTCACATATAGATAATGTTTTATAATTTACAAAGTCCTATCATCTCATTTGTCTCTAAATAAAATGATGAGAGAGGGATTAGAAGAGAGTAAAGAAACGGTAGGAAAAACTTGGGGAAGGAGGAATACCATGGAGATCAGGCTCAGGAAGGAACGGGCAAAACCAATCTGGGCAACCAGAAGGGAGCATGGGTGCAACAGAAGAGGGGTGGATGTGGGGAAGGGGAAGACAATGTGTAGGGATAGCATACTAAGAGCTTTGTAGCCAAACTTCCTGTGTCACAACTTTGCCCAAGTCTGGCCTTGTGCCCAGACCTATTTCATTTAGGAGAGATGTTTTTCTGGAAAAGTGGGGATTTATTCAATTCAAGAGTTATGTGTGGGTTCAGGCTTAATGGGTTTAGGTCTATGGGTTTTCCCCCCACACCTAACAATGGATATTTGCCAATGGTTCAGTTTCTTTTCCTGTGTATGAATCAAATGACTTAACTATCAAGAAAGTCAGTACATTATGGGCTGGCATTCATCCAATACCAGTCGTAAATCTTGGCTTTCTTCTTACTCTCTTTCTTTTTATTTCTTTCTTTTGGTCATGGTGAGAATTACTGTGCTCCACTTCACTAACTTTTTAAAAAATTATTTCTATAATGTTAATATTTATGGGCCCACTTCAGTGAGGACACATGTTACAGATGTTGTATTTGTCCTTCCATCTCCAAGAGGACCAATGACATCACATGGCTGATTCCTGACTTGTGCATGAAATGGATTTAAATGAGGAAAAGCTGCACAAACATCAGCCTCACTCTCTTCTCTAGAGCTATCTAAGTCCAGTAAGTAACAAGACAAAATTCAAGATGACTGGCAATAGCCCAGGATGCAGTGGGTGACCTTGGCCTTTCTAAATTAAGGTTTTTCCCAAGCCTCAGTTTGTCTGAGGAAAAGACTATTCAATGACTATGGTCTAAATGTATTAATATTACAAACTATCAGTCTGGAAGGGGAAGACCTTCAAACTTTTCTGCCCATAACAAAAAATAATTGTTATTTACATTTATTCTAAGCCATCAAAATCTAAACAATAAGCCTAAGTAAGTTAATAAGTCTGTGTTCTTGTCTATTACTATTTCTGTGGGACTCATACAATGACAATTCTCCTTTGATCTTAAGTGGCTTGATGTTGGCAATGCCGATAATAGAGCTCAAATAGTAATGGTTAATGGTGGAGACAGACTAAATGTTCTCTCCACGCAAGTAGAAGCAGATGGAAGTCTGGTGGCCCCCTGACACCCAGAGGCTTACTGTAATGATGCCAGAATTAGTGAACACACCAAATCAGTTTTAGACCTTTTATACCTCAAAACAAAAGCTCAAGTGATCCATCAGCTTTGGCATTTCTAATAATAGTGTCCATAGGCATATATCTATCTAGTGGACAGAAATTAATTCTTAAGATGTTACCATCCCCTATGATTGAACTACCCCTATAGAATTTGTGTCCACAGTATCTGACCATCCTTCTTCTGAAGACATTGAAATCCCATCTCCTAAAACCCATAATGTCTGGCTTTCCTTTTTATTTATAATAAACTCTGAGAGATTATAGCTACTCCCCCTCACCCAAAGCTCCCAGAATTTCTACTTTAACAACTGGTTATTCCCTCTTAGAGAGAACCTGATCTAGAATAGAATTTACCTTTCTTGCTTTCTCTGCTTTTTGAAGGAGGAAGTCATCATTAAGGCAAGTCAAGAAGTTACCTTCTGCTGCTTAAGACAAAAAGAGCTTCTTTAGATTTCTGAATTAAGTCCCCCATCTTTCCTGTGCCACGCCTCTGTTCCAGGCATACAATCTGTTTCCTATAACTCATTTTTTTCCTTTTCCTTTCTGCCCAGGTGGTCTATATTATTATTCAATGACATAGTTATTTCTGTTTCTCCCTCTATGCTTCTTCTCTCTAGTTCCTGTATTTTCTCATATGAGTGTAACTTCATTGATGGAACAGAGGACATTCTTCATGAGTTTCCTTTTGCCCTTTTTGTCTCAAAAGCCCTTAATATCATTTCCCATTCTCTCTTCCTCTAGTCTAGTGTCAGTGATGAAGAAATGTATTTTCTTCACTAAGGCTAAAACTTTTACTTATTTCCTTGACCCCCTCAACCTCTGTATCATCCAGCAAATTAACATTATAACAATCCCTCCTCCATAATCCAAAATCTCTCCCAAGGCGTTAGTGTATCTCCCAACGCCTATGACCATACCCAAGTCTCCTCTGTCCTTAAAAATCTTCACTTGGCCCAGACCATTGGGCCAAGCCATCACCCTTAATCTCTCTTCCTTTTCACAGAAAAACTCCTTGAAAAAGCTGTCTATTCTCCTTACTTATATCTCTCAGACCCTCTTCTCACTTCTCAACTCCTTGCAATATAACTTTCAAACTTAATCATTCAATTAAAATGGTCCTGTTCAAAGTTATCAGTGATCTTTTACTTGTCAAGTTTAATGGCTTATTTTCAATCCTCAACCTTCTTGACTATTCTGAAGAATTTGGTACTATTGACCACCCTCTCCTCCTTGATGTTCTCCTCTCTGGGTATTCATAACACTGCTCTCTTCTAGTTTGCCTCTAACGTATATGATCACTCTTTTTCAGTCTCCTTTGAACGATCAACATAAATATTTTGTCCCTTAACCCTTAATGTACCCTAAGGCCCTCTGAGCTCTCTTCTCTATTTACTTTCTTTCTTGGTAACCTCATCTATTCCACTCCAAATGTTCATGTGAACTATTTGTACCTGACCTGTGGTAGAGCCTTGCAAGTTCGTATTTATCTGACCAGCCAATGTTGAACACACTATACCTTAACTCCAACATAGTGATGTCATTTTGGTGTTCTTCAAGCTCTAAGGACAATAACAACCAACTACTACCACCATCCATTCCCATGGGTTCACTAGTCATCTCTCTACAGACTACTCACATCTCTCTTTGTCTATTTCTCTGTTTCTGACTCTCTGTGTCTCTGTCTCTGTCTGCCTGTCTCTCTCTCATATATATTCATATATATATATATACACACACATATACACATATATGTATAAATACACATATATGTATCTATACACAAACATCTATTTATATTATATATAGGCATATGCATGTATGTATATATTATATAACTTAAACATATACCATCTATATATACACATATGTATACCTATGCATAGGTTGTCCTATGTGCCTAGAATATATTCTTTCTTCATCTCCATCTCTTAGAATCACTGGGTTACTTTAAAAAGAGAGAGCTTTAAAACTCAAATTAAATATTTCCTTCTACTTGAGGTCCTTCCCAATCCTTCCCCAAGCTTCACGTGCCTGCTTGCCTCATACTAATTTTGTATATATTTAAGTGTATCCATGTTTTTTCTCCTATAAAATGCAAAATGCTTGAGGGCAGGGATTATTTAATTTTTCCCTTGTATTCCCAGTGCTTAGCATATTATTTGGCACATAATGGATGCTTAATAATTACTTGTTGTTTGGTCGATGAGTACATGTTGCTACTCCACTCCTTTCGCCTTTCCCATTTCTATTCAATGTAACCTCTGACCATAGCCATATTCCAGTCATGGACCTCATCTCACCATATCTCAGTGATATGTCTGAGGTTAAAGTTGCCTTAGGGGTCCTAGGTCATATTGCTACATTAACTTGGTAAACTGTTGCATAGTGAAGTCATAGATTTTGCCACTGGATCCATTCTTGTTGTGTTTTTTTTTGTTGTTGTTTTTGGTTTGTTTTTTTTTAGTGAGGCAATTTGGGTTAAGTGACTTGCCCAGGGTCACACAGCTAGTAAGTGTTAAGTGTCTGAGGCCAGATTTGAACTCAGGTACTCCTGAATCCAGGGCCGGTGCTTTACCACTACACCATCTAGCTGCCCCTGGATCCATTCTTAAGATAAATGTGTATTTCAGATACTATTTTTCATACATTATAGCTACTTTTTATTGTCTCATTTAGCAGGCATGTGATAGGAGACATAATAAAAGTAGCTATGATAGAGGCTATTTCCTCCCTCTCCCATTGTCTTCAGTGGTCTTCCTCACCCATCCTTTTCATCTATGTACTAGAACTATTGCAAATCCCATAATTTTGCCTCAGTAAACCTCTCACCCCAAAATCCTGATCCCCAAGTAATTTCATATGATACTCAGCTCAATCTCCTATAAATTATTCCCTATTTCTATTTGCCAAAGGTTACCTGCTCAGAAGCAATTTCATTCATTATTCTGTCTATAGATATAAGGCTATACCTAAATTAACCCCAGATAGATGTCTCCTGTTTTAAAAATCCCATGGGGTGAGTTCTTAAAACCTTACCTGCTACCTATTTCAATGTTCAACAACTTGAAAGTCACCAAGTTCTTCTTGCATCTAATTGATACTCTTTCATTTACTTAATTTCATTCAACAAACATGTATAAATACTTAATGCAGTAAATATACCCTCAGAAATATAAGAAGGATAAAACATAGTTCCTGCACTCAATGAATCTACAGGGAGATATGGCATGAATACTAATAAGCAAATAAACATAAACATAGCACACTGAAATAACTTAGTAGAGTGAAATGAGAAGGGTACCAAGTTAGTTAAAAGCACCAATTAAATCATGGATCATTTTCTGTCAGGATAATCAGAGAAGACTTCACAGAAAAAATAGCATTTAAGCTGGATCTTCAATTATGTGCAGGAATTTGGACAGGTTGGAGAGGGGGTGACAGAGACAGAGAGACAGTGACAGAGACAGAGAAAGAGAGAAAGAAACAGAAAGACAGACAGGGGCAGAGAGACAGAACACAATAATGAGAAACCCTGAGGGTGTTGTGGGGTTTTTTTTGTTTTTTGTTTTTTTTGAAACTACAAATCAAAACCTCTCCATTGATTCCTGATAAAAGGGAATAAAGTTCACAATATTGATATACACTAGGTTGATTAGGCTTTTGGAGAAGCTGGGCCATGGCACAGGTTGCTTCCTACTTTCCTCCAAATGCTGTAAAAATCTGTGCTGTAAAAATCTTCTGTTGACTTTTAGTTTAAATGTTCTCTCTGTCTCTGTCTCTCTGTCTGTCTCTCTGTCTCTGTCTCTGTTTCTGTCTTTCTGTCTCTCTGTCCCTGTCTCTGTCTCTGTCTCTCTCTCTATGTCTCTCTCTGCCTCACTGTCTCTCTCTCTCTCTGTTCTGTCTCTGTCTCTCTCTCTGTTTCTCTTCCTGTCTTTCTCTCTCTGAATCTCTGTGTCTCTCTCCCTCTCATTAACAGATGTTTCTCACAGTTGGGTTGAAATCAGAAAAATTTTCCCCCATTTTCTTGTCCATCTATCCAAATCTTACATATTTTTCAAAACTTCAGTCAAGCCTTCCTTCTCCCATGAAGTCTTCCTACACTGATCCAGGCCACAGTAATGTCTGATTTGGTATTCTCTAAGTCAGCACTAAAAATATGACTGAAAAGAAATACCTTCTAGAAACAGAGAGACTAACTAGAACTAATGGAGTTAGCATTGATGCATACATTGTCCTTTAAGTATTCCCTCTGAAAAAAAGTTGAGGCTGCTTCCCCCTCATACTCAATCAGTTCCCACTCTGACATCTGGCTTTATCACATCACAAATGTCTATAAGAGCTCTTAATTAAACTATAAACCCACTGACAGTAGATATTCTACTTACTGTTCCTTTTATATTCCCTACTGTGCCTAATACAGTGTTGTAGATCCATTAAGGCCCTAAGAAATGACAGATTTAATGAATAAAGAAACTCATAACCCTAAATACAATTTTGCATGAAAAATTTAGCCTAAGAAACATCCACATCCATTACTTAATATTGAGTTCTTGTGTTATGACAATAGGCATTATACCTGATACTTAAAATCTTTTACAGATACTTTTAAAATCGTTGACTTTAACCTCATTATCCATACTAATTATACATTCCACTCTGCCTTGAGATGCATATCACACATTTCCTCTATATTCCAGCCAAACAGATCTACTTGGTGTTCTCTGAACTTGGCCTTCCATACCTGACCTCTCTATCTTTGACAGGGCTGTCTTCCTTTCCTGGGATGCTCTCCCTCCTCACTTCTATCTCTGGGAACCCCTAACTCCTGTCAAGGCTTGCCTCAATTGCCTTCTTCTACAATAGGTGTTTCCTGATTGTTCAGTCAATACAAAAAGATTTATTAAGTTCCTACTATGTGACAAGCAGTGTGGAAAAGATGCAAATATTCAAATGGAAAAGCAATTACTCTTAGAAAACTTACATTCTGATAACAGATATAAATAAATAATGCATACAAAATACGTTCTTGAGGGACAGTTATACAAGGTTGGGGTTTCAAAAAAGGCTTCCCTTAGAATGTGTCATTTGGCCAGAATTTTGTAGGAAACAGGCCATTCTACGAGTAGTTCTCTGATTTACCTAGTTATTAAAGCCTTTTCTCAAATTCATTGATAGCTAGACAGATACTGCATTTGTTTTGTATCGATTTATCTTTTTTTTATATTATGGTCCTACCCCTTTCCACATGTGATGAGTCCCCTGATTCCTCAGGGCAGGAGCTGGGTTTTGTTGTTGTTGTTGTTGTTGTTGTTGTTGTTGTTGTGTAGCCAGGGTACACACATCAGTCTAACATCTTCAAAATACATGCCAGACTGAGAGGTACTTGGAGGTTTTTCTGTTTCAGAATGATGATTTTTACACAAGTACAAACAGTCAGTGGAAGCAGATAGTTGGCATAGTGGATAAAACACCAGATTTGGAGTCAGGAAAACTCATCTTCCTGAGTTCAAATCTGGCCTCAGATAATTACTAGCTGTGTGATCCTCAGCAAGTCACTTAACCCTATTTGTCTCTATTTCCTCATCTGTATAATGAGCTGGAGAAGGGAATGGCAAACTGCTCCAGTATCTTCACCAAGAAAACCCCAAATGGTGTCATAAAGAATTGGACACAACTGAAATGACTGAACATCAAAAACAGACAGCCGGGGGGCAGAGCCAAGATGGTGGAGGAAAGACATTAAACACACAGAACTCCTGATACAATTACCCCCAAAACAGCAATAAATGAACCCTTGGAGCAAAAAAAAACCACACACACAAAAAAAAATGTGGGCTGATATTATTCTCCAGCTATAGATAGTTTACAGGGGGACATGCTGGGCTACGAGAAAAGTCAAACCCCAGGATCATGCCAACAGAGACCCCAGGCATGCTGCACCAGAGGAACTTAATCCCTGAGCCTCTGAATCAGCTACAGAACCAGTGTCTTCTAGAACTGAGCATGTGGTCAGGTGAGAGGGCTGAATGCCTGGCTGGGGCAGGGAGGAAGTGCAGGGGTATCAGTGGGACCTACGGAGGAATTCAGCTGCTCCACCCTAGCAGGGAACCAGGAAGAAATCCTGAGTTGTGGGAGGCCCAGGTGGGGAGGGGGTGCAGGCTCATCAAAGCTAAGAAGCACACCACAGAAAGCTTTGCTGGTCGGTTGTTTACTAAGTAGGTTTGAAGTTATCTTTGGACCAGAGAACTGCAGGTGAGAGTAAACCTGCCCTCCCTCAAACCAAAATACCTGGGACCCTCTGAAGCTGGGAACAGTTGTGGAACCAAAAAGTGGGGGCCCCCAGTGGAGAGTTTAAAGTCAAGTAAAAGATGAGCAAGCAAAGAAATTTCAGAACTATAGAAAGCTTCTTCAGCAACAAGGAAGATCTAGTTGCACCTTCAGATGAGGAAATCAACCACAGGGCCCCTACATTCAAAGCTTCCAAGAAAAATATGAAATGGTCTCAGGCCATGGAAGCTCTCAAAAGGGATTTTGAAGAGAAAGTAGGAGACATAGAAGGAAGATGTAGAGAGAGGGAGGAAAGAATGGAAAGAGAAATGAGAGAGATGCGACTGAGTCATGAGAAAAAAGTCAACAGTTTGAAAAGCAAAATGGAAAAGGAGATAAAAAACATTGGACTACCTGAAAACCATGACCAAAATAATAGCTTAGACACCATCCTCCAAGAGATTGTGAGGGAAAATTGCCCTGATATTTTAGAAGCAGAAGTTAAAATAGAAATTGAAAGAATCCTGCAATCACCTCCTGAAAGAGATCCCAAAATTGAAATCTTCAGGAATATTATAGCCAAATTCTAGAACTCCCAGGTCAAGAAGAAAATATTGCAAGCAGCTAGAAAAAAGGAATTCAAATAATTTGGCGCTCCAATAAGAATAAAGCAAGATCTAGCAGCTTCTACATTAAAGGACTGAGGGCATGGAATATGATATTCCAGAGGGCAAAGGAACTGGGACTACAGTCCAAAATCATGTACCCAGCAAAACTGATTATAATCTTTCAGAGGAAAAAAATGGGATTTCAATGAAAAAGATGATTTTTCAGGCATTTGTGATGAAAAGACCTGAACTGAATAGAAAATTTGACCTTCAAATACAAGACCCTGGAGAAGCATAAAAAGGTAAACAAGGAAAAGTAATCACAAAGGATATTAAAAGGCTAAACTGTTTACAATCATACATGAGAAAATAATACTTCCAACTCATAAGAACTTTTTCAATAAGTAATACACAGAAGACACAGGTCTGAACTGAATATGAAGGGATGGTATTTGTAAAGCATTTATTTTTTCTGTATTTTTGTCCTTTGTGGAGCAAACAGGGTGGGTTGTCTGGTGTCTGGGGCTGGATTTGGGCTCTGGGCCTCCTGGGCCCAGGGCTGGTGCTTTGTCCACTGTGCCAACTAGCTAACCCATGATGACATCTTTAAAATAGGGGTGAGGGGTAGGAGGAATAAATTGGGAGAGGGGGGAGGGGAGAGGTAGAATGAGGAGAGGTAGCTCACATGAAAGAAACAAGAAAAAAGCCTGTGGAAGGGAGGGGAAGAGGGGGAGTGAGTGAACCTCACTATCATCAGAATTGGCTCAAAGAGGGAATAACATACATACTCAAGCAGGTATAGTAATATATTTTTGCCATGAGGAAAAGTGGGAGGAGAAGGAGTGGGGGGGGGTTGGGAGAAAAGGGGAAGGAGGGAAGGGAAATTTGGGGGAGGGAGCTGTGAAAAGCAAAACACTTTCGAGGAAGGTGAAGATGTTCTGCATAACACCACATGTATGACATTTATTGAATTGCTTCATTTCATAGGAAGAGTTGAGGAGGAAGGGAGGAAGAAAAATTTAGAAAACAGAATTACCTCAAAGGTCTTAACCTCATCAGAAGGTACTCAAGGAGGGAATAATATACACACTCAATTGGAAAGAGTAATCTATTTAACACTACAGGAAAGTAGGAGGGGATGAGGATAAGGAGGGAAGGGTGAATGAAGGGACGGTAGAGCGGGGGAGGGGGCAGTCAGTAGCACAACACTTTTGAGGAGGAATAGGGCAAAATAAGATAGACAATAGAGTAAATATCATTGGAAGGGAATGGGATGGAGGGAAATAGTTATGATAATTGACTACAATGTCAAAACGTATGACCTACTCTGCTGGGCTGTTGTGAAGAAAATTCTCTGTCAAGTTTAAGGTACTGTATAAAAATTATGATGAACAGGATGCTATCAGAAAAACCTGGAAAGACCCACATAAACTGAAGCAGAGAAATGTACTGTATACAAAATAACAGCATTAGTGTAAGATGATCTGCTGGGAAGCACGTGGTTATTTTCAAGCAAGGCAATGATCCAATATAACTCTGAAGAACTTAAGAAAATTGCAGTCCATCTACAGAGAATGAACTGATGGTATCTGAAAACAAACTGAAACACTTTTTTTTTTAAATTTTGGACAATTCCTTAATCTGAAGTTTTGTTTTTATCTGTTTTCTTTCACAACCTAGATAATGTAGAATTGTTTTCCATGACTACTCATGTATAATTTATGTTGAATTGTTTAAGTTCTCGGGGTGGGTGTGAGTGAGGAGGGAGGAAGAGAAGTTGGAACATAATTTTTTTTTAAATTGATGTCAAAAATTACTTTTACATGTAATTTGGAAAATAAAAGTCTAAAAACAAAACAAAACAAACAACAACAACAAAAAAAAAAAACAGACAGTCAATATCAAGACACTGGATATAGGAAAAGGAGGAGAAATGAGTACAAGGAAAAGATAGAGACAGGTTCCAGAAGACAGTTCCGGTCATCTACAGTTCTAACCTAAAAAGAAAGATCTTCCTTCAACTCTCAAATGAAAAGACAACCACTTGAGGGCATCTGCATTATATATTAGAGACCATGCCAAAAATCAAAACTTCAAGGGAAGCAGCCAAAGGGCAACTTGTAAATGAATGAATCCTCGGGCACCTGACCTCCCTATTCTTCTCCAAGAGCTTTCTAAAAAGTGATTGTACTGTATACTCTGCAGCTGCCTTTTAGTTCAAATGGTTTCTTTGACTTATTGTTGATGTTTCGGTTGGGTTGGGGTGGGTTTTGATTTTTTTTTTATGTGAACAGTAATGTTTCCTAGAGTTGGGTTGAAATTGTTGAATTTTCTCCAATTCCTTGTCTAATTATACATACTCTACACATTCTTCAAGCCCTGCATCTTCAATAAACTTTTCTCATAATATTCTAAATTCATGCACTTACTACCTACAACATTTATTTGGCATCTCATCAGGTGATAACACTTGCATTGCTATCTTATGTTCAACCTTATTCATTATATCACTATTTAAATTTTCATCCATTGCATGACTTATCTACCTAACTCAGCTAGATTGTCATTTCCTGGAGGGTAGACATCATGTTTTACTTTTCTTTGTATTTCCCATAATATCTAGTATATTGCCTTGAATAAAGGCTCAATAAACATTTTTTGACTGTTGATTCTATTTGGCATTAGGGAATAACTACCATTCTCTGATGATGGAAGACAGAAGGGCCTGGTGTGCTATGGTACATAGGACCAAAAAGAGTCAGACATAACTAAATAACTCAACAACAGCAACAACAACAACACTATTCTGCAAAAACTTTTAAATATTTCTTATATTTAATGTTATTAGGCAGCTAAGTATCACAGTCCATAGAGTATCAGGTCTGGAGTCAGGGAGATTCATTTTCTCTAGTTCAGATCTGACCTCAGACACTTATTAGCTATGTGACCCTGGGTAAGTCAATTAACTCTATTTGCCTCAGTTCACCATTGCTAAAATGAGCCACAGCAGGAGAAGGTAAACTACTTCAGTATCTTCACCAAAAAACAAACAACAAAAACCACCCAAATTGGTTCACAACAAGGCGAACATTACTAAAAACAAACAAACGAACAAAAAACCCCAATAAATATCTAATGTTAGAAAAACAGGCTTCTTTCTCATGATGTTGAAAATGTGGATTTTAATATCACAGGAACATAGATATAGAACTGAAAAAAATACCTTAAAGCCATTTGGTACAATCTATTCATTTGACAGATGAAGATAGTAGGACCCAGAGTGGTTATGGGACTTGCTTAAGGTTATACAGGGGGTAAGAGTAAGAGGCAGGACATAACCCCAGGTCGCCTGACCCCAAAGCCAGTGCTCTTTGCATTATACTACACTCTGAAGCATCAACCAACTCCAAATGAATCCTTTATTAAGCACTTATTGTATGCAAGGGACCATACTATGTATAGAGCATCCAACAATAAAACAACACCATCTCTGTCCTCAAGGCGGGGTCACTGCAGTGACCCCCCCTCCCCCCACAGCCTCTATGGGAAGGGGAGAAATTTCCTCAATTTAGTCTGTCTTTACATGAAAAAGACTATACATTAATTTACTGATACATGCTAACTCTGCCTCTTATCCCTTAAAAATAAAGTATCAAAAGTGAAACTTTTCATGTATTCATCCCTGGGGGAAAACAGATTAAAGACTTCTATATAGGTATACACCATTTTAAGAAGTTAGACTCCTCAGTTTCTGTTTCATCACACTTGGGTAGTAATTATGCCTAGCACATGACCCAAAATACTGTAAATGGCCTTTCATCTAGAGTTCAGGTCAAGTCAACTTTGAGCCCTTTAAGTTTCCTAGTATTGGGATGTTGTAATTTGTTGAAACATTCATTCAATAATTGGGAGTGATTAACTTGCTTTGCTGGGTTGGCATATGGTCTTTTTGGTCAGCAGCCAAAAGAGGGAGGGCTGTATTCCAGGAGAGAGGAAATAGATGAAACCAATCCTGAAGTAAAGTCATTGTCTTCACTCCAGACCCAGGCCCACAGTGATGATGACACCAGAGGAATGCTAAGAAAGGTATTTATGCAGAGATATGTTTCAGTCCCTACTCCCTCTCTCCCCATCACCATACACATCCTCAGGCTGCCCTCAAAGCACATGCACCCAGAGGGTTTCTGATCAGGGTGATTGCCAGTTGGTCCAGCATCTCAGTTTTGCTTTTCAGTAACAAACCTGGGGACCAGATTATATCAGGTCCTAATGTGAGCCACAGCACAAGCTCCTTCAATGTCCTAGATGCCTGACATCCTCTTGGGGTCCTGATGCCATTATCAGTCATGTTTGTCAAGCAAATTGAGATTCTACAGATAAATATTTGCAAAGAGTTATCACATTTACCCTAGGGAATTTTTACTGGTTCCAACAAGCTCAGAGAACTAAACCAAGCAAGCTTTTTTTTAACTGACATCCTTCAGATAAAAAATCAACAGTGATAACAGTTATCAAACAAGAACAAGCCAATGAAATTTAATTCAGCCTGCTAAAAAGCAAGCAAACCAGTTACTTTTCGCTATGACCTTGCATTAGAAACAGAGCCTGAAACAGTTTCAGGATGTCATGAATGTGACTTTTAAAATGTCTTTTATCTGGTAATTTTCTCCATATATTTCCTTTCATGCCTGGATAAGATTCTAGCTTAGACCTAGGATCTTATAATCAGTTTAGAAGTCATCTAATCCAACAACCTCCTTTTGCAGGTAAGGAAACAGAGGCCTAGCAAAGTTACAACTTACCCAAAGTTACGCAGGTAGTTAGTAGTGGCACTGTGATTAAAACCTTAATACTTTGATTACAAATCGAGCCTTCTTTCCTTTACACTAAATTGCTACAGAAACTTGAATTAAATCAAGGAGTTTCTTAAGAACCAGTTAGATATACGAAATAATGCAAAGAGAAGTGATGCAGAGCCAGGAAAAACCTTATTTGTCAATCCAGTAAGTGGAGAGAGAGCTGACTTCAGAGTCAGGAAGACCTATGTCTATGATGCATGCTGTGTTACCTAAAATAGTCCTTGAACCTCCCAAAGCCCCAAAGTCAGAAAACAAGATCTAACTTGAATTGGATAAAAGGAATTATTACATCAGTAGTCCTCTTTAACCAAAGAAATCACAGATCCAGACAGAAAAAAATGTGTGTGTGTGTGCGCGCGTGTGTATTGATGCACTGAAGAGTGCAGTACTTGGTGTCAAGATGAGCTGGGTTCAAATCTCATCTCTGATCATTACTATCTTTATGACCATCGGAAAGCAATATCATTTCTTCGTAACTTTATGCCATTCTCTAAAGCCATCAAGTTATAGTTGGGATCTGATATAGAAATGAATGAAGGAAGGAAGGAAGGAAACAAGGAAGGAAGAAAGGAAGAAAGGAAGGAGCATTTTTATAGTGCCTACTACATTTCAGAAACTGTGCTAACAGATTTACAGATATCTTATTTGATCCTCATGATAATTATGGGAGGTAGGTGCTATTATTATCCCCATTTTACTGTTGAGGAAACTGAGGCAAACAAGGATTTTTTTTAAGTACCTTGCCCAAGATCACACACCTAGTAGATGTCTAAGTAGTGTCCCTGTAGTATAAGTATATTATCCTGGTTTTGAACTCAGAACTTCCTGACTCTAAGCTTAGGACTCTATCCACTGTTGCACCTAGATGCCCCTGTTTCTGTTGTTGTGTTACTAAGGGAAGTTCAACACTAATAAATCACATATTCTTGAAGTAGTGTCATCATCATCATCATCGCCACCATCATATAATGATGATTATATGAACATCATTTCACCATGATGAAGAAGAAGAAGGAGGAAGAGGAGGGGGGGGAGAGGGAGAGAGAGAGAGATGAATTTTTCTTGGCTAAAATGCACATAGTGGTTTTTCTGTGTCTGGGTCAATAGAATAGCTAATATCTGGCTATCTTGAACATATTAGATGGAAACAATGAAATGTACTATAAATGGACAATGATTTTATTTGCATTCCTGAGTCTGTTCCATTTTCCTCTTCACTTGGATCTACACCAAGGACCTGCCAATTCATGAAATGGACTAGTTTTCTGGGCAAGCTGAACAGGTTCCATCAGAGTGCAGTACCATTATGGCAGGTAAGAACTTCCATTCACATTAATGGAGGCTACCCATGGATATGCTCTGTGCTTTGGCGGGAGAACAGATGTTTAATAACTGCAGTAGCAAGGAGTGTGTTGCATAATATGGCTGAGCTATTTTTGAATTTCAAAAATTGCTGACTACTTTTTTCAAAGTGCTTTTTTTAAAAAACCCAGAATATTCAACATAAAGAACTTAACCTCTTCCCCCTCCCAACGTCTTCCTCATCTGCATTCTTCCCCCTTCCCCTCCCTTTTGCTATTGTGAAAATTCCAGGAATATGGATAGGGCCCCCCAAGTCTTTCCAGGGAGAATTTCAGGTTCCATTTTCATCCCTGAGCAGGATAGGTCATTGTAACTATATTCAAATTGCACGAGTATACAAGAAATGCTTTTGCCCCCACTGTCCAGGTGACCCAATACCCTGCTTCAGATAAAGACACCAATGGACATCTTGTGAAAAGAAATGGCTTCCCTTCCTACCTCAATGTCAATTTCAGAGGCCAGAATAATTTCCCTAAAACATGACAGCTTCCCTCCAGTCTATTGCACAATGATGTTTTTATTGGGTTAGGAGAAGTAAGTAGCATGGAACTAGTCAGTCAGGTTGCCCTGGTTTCAAATCCTTTCTCAAATGCTTACTAGCTATAAGACCCTGGAAAAGTCACTTCAACCCAAAGAACCTCAGTTTCCATATCTATAAAATATGGGCAATAAGAGCGCCCACCTCCTAGGGTTTCTGTGAGGAACAAATGAAATATTGTATGAACTTTGAGAAGCTTAAAGTGATCATATAAATGATTCCTAAAAGCTTACTCCTTGATATGTAAAGTTGATGTTTCTTTTATATTGCTTAAATGTATTTTTCCAGAATTTGAAGCATATGTTCCATTCCTAACATACTGAAATCCAGATAGATAAGTCTTTGCTCACTCTTTCTGTGTTTCCTTCATAATCTTATTAATTTTGATCATAATCTCCCTGATTCTCCAGACTAAGGAGTACTAATTATCTTAGGCTATCACCAAACAGCAGCACCCTTCAATCCCTACCCCAACTCCATCTTCCTGCCCTTTTAGTGGCTTTCTCTAGACCTTTCTTCATCTTGAAGTCAACAGGGATTAAGTGTGCAATCCAGTCTTCACTGGACAGAACAAAGAACCATCTTCATGCCTAAATGTACTACCTGCAATGAGTAGCCCAAGAGAGAGAGGGTCATCTGGCTACCATCCAACTGCATCTCCTGGGTGGGACTAGTTATCCCCAGACTGAGTGATATTTCAATAAATGCCAACTCAGTAGACTCAGTACTGGTGCAGAAAGATGATTTACAACACTTGATATATTGCTTCCGTGGAACTGAAATGCCACTTATAAAATTACTGCATTCAAAGGCAGAACCTCTGGAAATAATATAGCCAGATTTCATACCAGCAGGTATTTTTTAGAGAAGGAGCCAAGGGGTGGTAATTGTGAAGAAATATGAATAGTGAGCCATTCATCACTCACTGCTTCTTTTCCCCCCATAAAAATTATATTTCCATTGCCTGTAAATTGACTAATGTTTCTATCAAAATTTCAAATTCCAAAATATTCCAGCTGTAGAGCAAGTCTCATTATCAGCAGAGAGAACTCATTAGTCCAACTTCTCTTTGGGTCTGTCTGGATGTAGAAACAGTGTTTCCATACGGGTATCTGTGTCAGACCTTAATTCATCTGAGCATACTTCCTGAAAATTTGGAAATGATTCAGAATAAAGAAAATGACTATTGGAAACAAGATCTTTAAGGAAGTCACCATGAAAAGAAAGGGGAGAAAAGCAGTGAAATTTTTCAAATGTATGACTTCATTTTCAGTCTGTGATCTCAAGCATGAAGGAACATAACTCTTCCCCCTCCCCACTGTGACATCAAGTAAGTCTATTAGGTAATATCCCCAAAGTACAATAGATTTAAAACTCAACAAAAGTTTTAGGATAGGCCTATGACAGCACCTGTGGTATTCTATTGAAAATGACCATTGTTGGGGGCAGCTAGGTGGCGCAGTGGATAGGGCACCAGTCCTGGAGTCAGGAGGACCTGAGTTCAAATCTGACCTCAGACACTTAAAACTTACTAGCTGTGTGACTCTGGGCAAGTCACTTAACCCCAATTGCCTCACCAAAAAAAAAAAAAAAGAAAGAAAGAGAGAGAGAGAGAGAGAGAGACAGAAAGAAAGAAAGAAAGAAAGAAAGAAAGAAAGAAAGAAAGAAAGAAAGAAAGAAAGAAAGAAAGAAAGAAAAGAAAGAAAGAAAGAAAGAAAGAAAGAAAGAAAGAAAGAAAGAAAGAAAGAAAGAAAGAAAGAAAGAAAGAAAGAAAAAAGAAAATAACCATTGTACTCTCCTGAAAACAATGTCTCTGGATAAAAATAACAAGGGGAATTTCAGAGTTTTATCTTTTAAGAGTGAGTTTTAGCATCTCTTCAAATATTGTTCATTGACAGAGATTCAGAAGTGGAAGGGACCATTACCAAGGTCATTGACTCCAATTCTCTCATTTTGGAGATAAGGGAACTGAGACACATTGAGGGTAACTGAGTCATATAACTAGCATGTGACGCAGTATGTTAACAGGTCTTTCTGATTCTAAATCCAGTCTAACCATACATTTGGGTTTAAATCTCTGAACAGATAAAGCCATATAAAAGCCATATAAATCCTAACCAGGTAGTGTTGTACATTTTGAATCAGATCTGTGTAAAATAGTAAAAAGAACAGTGGTTCTAGACCAGGTGAGAGGACCTGGGTTTAAATCTTACCACTAACAACGATCTGCATGATTTTAGGCAAATTCACTTAATTTTTGGTAATATGTAAAATGGTGGGGGGAGCTGGGATAGATGACCTCTAAGTTTCCTAGAGCTCTGACCTTATGATGTGGGTTCAAGTTGAAGTTCTACTACTCATTAGTTGGGTTTTTCTTAGGCAAGCCATTTAACCCTTCTTTGCTTCAGTTTGCTTCTCTGTAATATGGATCTAACAATCTTGGCACAGGATCACAGGCATAGCATAAGGCAATGTGATATAGCTTATTAAGTACTACACCTGAAATCAGGAATACTTGTTTTCAGACTCTGCTTCTATATGACCATGGGCTAATAATCACTTACATTCTCTGAGATTGTTTTCATTATCTATAAAATGGGAACAATAACAGCAAAAGCACCTTTCTCAAAGGATTGCTGTGAGGCTTAAGGGATAGAGTTTTGTAATCTTTACAGTGGCTTACAAATGTTAATGATTATCAAACGTAATAATTTATATAAAATATACAATCCTTGTAAAGGGCTATGTAAAGGAATCATTTTATTAATGGTATGGTCAGAAGCAACATGCTATCCTCAAATGTAAGATCTGTATTCAAATCATGCCTTTCACACATACATATACTAGCAGCAGGACCCTGGGTAAGTCACTTGAACATGTTCTAAGAGTAAGAGCTACAGATAAGTTACCGGTCTGCAATTATTAATATAATTTGCTCACTGGAAATTCCTAAATTAGATTAAATAATGTACCTAAAACTCCTTTCCCTGCCTACCCTCTCCCTCAATTCCCTTGACCCCAAAAGCACAAATGCCAAAAGTAATTCTACTACTTAGGATTAACCTAAGGGGGGAAAACTCATATTCCAAACCAAACCCCATCAATCCATATGTGGAAATAAAAAGACATCCTCTTACTTGTGTAGGGTATGCAGTGGGAGTTCAGGTTTCTCTACCTGTCCATAGCAGCTGGTCTTGACTTCAGGAATGAATGAATACTTGTCCAACATGGATGAGGCAGCAGTGGTGATAATCCCCAGCCCATCTCTTACTCTCTCCTCCAAACTGTAGTCCCAGTCATCATAGGATACTGAAATGAGGCCTGAAGGAAACTCTTTGGGGATGAGCTCTGTGTTGCCAGAAACCAGATTTGGAACAATCCAGAAGAAATCATAACCCGTCAGGCCCAGGGAGCGGGCCTCGCTTAGAATCATAACAGCTTCGTCCTTGGAGCAGTAAAGCAGGATGACAGAGGAATGGATTTTCTTGAGCTGAATTTGTGTCTTGGCATCCCCAAAGGAAGTATCCAGAGTGATTACATTCTGCATGTCCCAGCCAACAAAGCTATTGTCTACCGTGGTCTTGATGAAACTTATGAAGTCCCGGTAGCCAGGAAAGGTGGTAGTAACCACAGAAAAGACATGCCAGTCATAATCCTGCATGATTTTCATCATGATAGTGGCTTGCTGCTGGATGGAAGCTCCAAATTGGAAGAAGGTAGACATCGGATCCTAAAACAGGGGCACAGAAAACCAAAATTGAACATAAGGCAAAATAGAAGCCATACCAAATAAAGAAACAAACAACTGGAACTAAAATGGCTTCCTGTTAATTGGGAAATAACAGCCATTTGTGATATGTGAACATAACAATATATGTTTTGTTCTATCAGAAATGACAACTATGAAAAATTCAGAGAAATACTGAAGGACTTGGACATATTTAGACTTGACATCATGACAACTTTCACGCAAATGCCACCTGAGACCCTTACTAATTGTGGGATCTTGAGCAAGTCATCTAACTTTTCTTTGCCTCAGTTTCTTCAGCTACAAAATGAGGGTTGGGATGAAGATGGGTTTTTAGCACTATTCTATGCTCTTCTGTTGACAATGACCATTGGAGTCTCCTGTAATGCAAATGCTGTTGACAGACAGGCTTAAATGAAGTTATCTCCATAATGCCTTTCATCTTTAAATCTATGATCCTATGAACTGAAGCAGTCTCAAGATGGTAGAACAGGAAAAAAAACCTGAATATACTAATAATAGCTAATTTTTAGATAGAACTTTAATGCTAGCCAACTACTTTACTATATTATCTCCTTTGATGCTCACAACTCTGTGAAATAGGCACTATTATTCCTTTTTTGTTGATGAGGCAATGGTCTGAGAAAGGTTTAATAAGTGAGCTAATATGGGTCACACAGCTATTATCTGAGGAAGAATTTGAACTCAGTTCCATCCATGCTTCTGTGTTCCAATGAAAGGTTGGATCCCAATGTGAACTGTGGCATATATTGTCAGGCATGGCTTTTGTATCTTTAGGTTTTGATGATATGTTTTCCTTTGTAACAAAGAAAAATTCAATGATGGGATAGCCTACAGCAAGGGTTCTTAATCTGAGACTGTAAACTTCTTTTTTTTCTGTTTTAATAGATATATTTAATCATGAGTGGTTTCTTTTGCAATCTCATATCTTATGTATTTTATTTTATGCTCTTAAAAACCTAATTCTGAGAAGGGATCCATAGGTTTTACCAGACTACCAAAGGGATCTATTATACACTGAAAAAAAGGATCTAGAACCACTGGCTTAAAGGTAAATAATTGGCACAAAATCAACAGGCAATGGAAAATGAATATGAGTTCCCATGGTGATATGTGAAGATACCCAGAGGTTGGATTGGGATTGATCATCAGATGTCTTCTAAAGATCCCTGCTCAAGGCTCATGAGTTTTATAAAGAATCTTCTTTAAACTCCTAAAGTTTCTTGAAGTCAAGGGACAGAATCTTCTAGGGCTTTTATATTCTCTCCAAAATGACAAGTATAGGGCCCTGAACATGGCCATTGCTTAGGCCATATTTCTTTTTTTTTTTCCTTTCTTATTTTTGTGAGGCAATTGGGGTTAAGTGACTTGCCCAGGGTCACACAGCTAGTAAGTGTTAAGTGTCTAAGGCCGAACTTGAACTCAGGTCCTCCTGAATCCAGGGCCAGTGCTAGATCCACTGTGCCACCTAGCTACCCCAGGCCATATTTCTTACTCACTGGTATGAGGGGTAGTCAGATGGCAGCTGAACAGGTCTGGCTTGAGGTTATAAAAAATGTCATATGGAAAAGGTTGAGTTTTCTTTTTTTCTGAGACCTACTAGACTTCATCATGCTTCCCTTTCCATTCTGCATTTATAATGCCTAGTTTGCACAGCCATGAGCATCTGAATTGGAAGCACCAAATGCAAAATTCCTACAGGTGCTAGGTCTGATTCAGTTACTATTTTGCAGGAAGACATTTTGTGACTCTCCTTGGTGCCATGTCCAATAAGTACAGTAGATTTATCTGAGTGAGCAAAAAGCCACATCCACCATGATGCATTACCACTGCCTTGTTTACTTATTGCCATGACCTGTGGTTTTATTAATGCAGGGCACTGGAGTTAAAGTCAAATAGAAATGGGAGCCACTAACCCATACATAAGGATCCCTGTGGGCAACATGTGGGCCTATAAAACCAAACATGCTCATATATTTCTTTTTTATTGATATATCAACACATTAAAATGAAATAGGAATTACATTTTAATCTTTTTTGGCCATGCTCTGGAGTATTTAAGAGTTGCATATGGCCCCCATGTTTGACACCTTTGGTTAGGGAACTCCTGTTGATGAACTCCCTCTATAAATGCAAAGCAGTAACTGCTTAGCTAAATAGGATTGTAGAATTAAGGCTGAAAGGAACTTCAAAGGCCAAGAAGTCCAGATTCTTCATTTTATTTTTTAAAGGCAATCAGGGTTAAGTGACTTGAATAGGGTCAAACAGCTAATAAGTATCTGAGGCTGGATTTGAACACATATCCTCCTGACTTCCACAGCACCACCTAGGAAACTGAGGCACAGAGGGTTGAGTGAACTGAAGTAATTGTCTGAAGCAAGACAAGATTTGAACTCAGGTTTTCCTTACTTCAAATCTAGCATGACATTATACCATCTAATAGCCTTGGAGAGTTACTTAGTATATTCAAGAAGTGAAGTAATCCACACTGGGTCAAAGGTACAACTTGAATTTAGTTCTTCCTGATTCTTAGGTCATGTCTCTAACCACTAATCTTCACTGCCTCTTTCTTAAATAAAAATGGGAAAAATAAAACTTTCACTATCTCACAGTGTAATCTTAGGGAGAGTAAGTTATAAAACTATAAGTGCTATAGAAATATTAGTTTTTCTCAGATGACTTGATTATAACAGCCTTTTAAAGACAAAAGGGGTAGACCTAATGACCTCTAAAAGCAATAGTGTTAAAATGCTAATTATCATTTTCTCTATAGTATCTTTTGGAGAAATCCAGTTTTCTTTCACACTGATAATCAGTTAAAATCACTTTTCAAATTATATAGGAAACATCTATGTTTTTTTCTTTCTCTAAGGCTCTCTAGTAAACAGGAAAATATATATTCCAGGAATAATTTTCTTGGTTTCAATAAGAGAAAGAGCATTATCAAGGAGACTGATTTCTTTCATTACTATTTGGGGGCACTGCTATATTTGATGTATGAAGGGAAAAGATAATAAATCACCAACACTACCACCACCAGCACACCAGCCCTGACCACTACACCCAGTATGCACCAGAGAAAGTCATTTAAGCACATGCAGCTTCATTAGCTTTCAGAAAGGCTCAAATAAATCTCCAATGGCCACTAGAAAAGCCTTGTGACTTTTAATATGTGACAAAATAATATCATTAGACAGATTCATGGATGGTTGGGCCCATCCAACTGAGAGAAACTATTATTTCTCTCTTGTATTAGTAATTATTGAATGAGGATCAAGGTTTTCCCCTTTTCTACTTTCTCATTCAACCAGTGTGGGAAATCCTGCTCAAAGACTTATCCAGGCTAAGATCTAACTAGACAGTAAAAGAAATTCTAAGTTTAAGCTAATGGATGGATTTCTGCTCATTGTGTTTACTCAGACAGGTCTGGGAAAAAGTTGATTCTCCCATTTGTCAGACAAGGAATATGGAAATTGCTAAATCCCCTCATTTAAGACTTGGGTGATCCAAGTCAGAACCTCAAGACCCTCATTAGAATGAGACCACATCTCATTATAATATCCATTCTTTCATTGATTGTTAATTAATCAGTTGATTCCCACCCTTAGGAACACCTGCTCTTCCAAAGGCATATAAATTGTCGGTCCAACAGGCCTTTTATTAATAAACATGCTAGCATTATTAATAAAATAACTAATTACCCAGAAATTATTTCTCTCAAACTATTTAAATATCACACAACCTTCCTTTCTCCCGCCCCATCTCAAGAAAGGCAATTAAAGAAGTCCCAGAAACTCACTAGCATCATTTATAAATGCAACTTAATTTGTGTAGTCAAAAAGAAGAGAGAGGGAATGATGCCTGCTAGGAAGAAGTCATTGAATTAGGAGGATTGGATGTATTGATCACTAAGGTCTCTACCAACGCTAAACTGCAACACCATTGAGTCTGTACCAAGAAAAGGAAGGAAATCCATACAGTGGCTAGTTAAGTGTATGCAGAGGGCTCTTCTTCTGTGTTCCCAAAATTCTCTCTTAGAAAACTCCCCCCCCAAAAAAACCCCAAAATTTTGTAAAGAAAACTGCAAGATGATCCATATAGCATCAGCTCAAGTAGAATGAAGTTAGGATACAGAAAATTCATGAAGCTAACACAGCCAACACATATGAAAACACACAAATGGATTTGAATTTCCATCCCCAAAAGAGATTCCAGCTCCTGCAAACTCAGCCTTGACTCATTAATTTCTACATAATCAATCAGTCTACAAACATTTATTAAGCATCTCCTATGTGTCAGATACTGATAATTGTCAATAGGGAGATTTGTTCCCAGGTGTCCCTGACTAAAACATTCTGTATCCTCTACACTGTAGGTTTCAAACTCAAAAGGAAACAGGGGCATCATTTGTTAACTTAATTTTTAAATGTAATTTTATCTATACATTAGTATATTTTATTTATTTTGTGAAATATTTCCCCATCACATTTTAATCTGGCTTGGGAGTGTTGCCCATGTGGCATGTTTGATATCTCTGCTCCAAACTGGACTGCCCCTGCCTTGAACTCTAAGCTTTTAAGTTGCAGAGCAGGGGCAGATTTCTATTCATAGAGAGAGCTGCCTTGCTGGAAGTTCTGTACACCAATGAAATCAAAGTTTTGTTCCAAAATTTTTTAATGTGCCAGATTCTGTGCTAAATACTGGAGATACAAAGATGGAAACAACCCTTACCCTCAAGTAGCTTACATTCTAGTGACATGTATAAATAAATACAAGGCATCTAGAAAATGAGCATAAGGTGATTTCAGAAAGGGAGGCACTAGCAATTTGGGAATGAGTAGAGGAAAAGAAACACCAAGGAGGTGGTACTTTGAATGAAATACTCATTCAAAGAGCAGCCACCAAACCGATATTTTTCAAAGCAATGTTGGGTGGATCCAGATGGCCTAGAACCATCTGTGGAGGGGGCTTAGGAAACCAAGTTTTTATATTTACTCTCTCCTTAACACAATTTCTCGAAGGTGGAGAACCTATCTTCGACTCCGCCCCACCGGACCCCTTCTTTGGATCCCTAAGGTTCTTCCTGGGTTTCCAATTAGCATCTCCTGCTCCACCTCCCATTTAGTTCAAGTCCCTCCCACAGTTGTTAATAATCTCCTTTGTTATCCAAAAGAAGTACTGAGTTGGGGTGGGGAGGGAGGTGGCACAGCTAGGTGGATAAAGCACTGTCCCAGGATTCAGAAGAACCTGAGTTCAAGTCTGGCCTCAGACACTTCACACTTACTAGCTGTGTGACCCTGGGCAAGTCACTCGACCCTCATTACCCCCCCTCCAAAAAAAGTACTGTGCATTCTCCCATTTTAGAGCCCCTTCTTTCCCCCTACTTCTGTTCTCTCATCAGTCAGTTGCCTTCTGCCATTCTCATTCTTCACCAGTTTCACATGAAGAAATGGCCTTTCAACCAGTATGAGTTATCCCATTCCATCTCATCTTCTCCAGCAAACTGTCATATCATCTCTCTTGTATCACAGATGTTCCATTTTCTCCTGTCCACTGGCTGCTTCCCTACCACCTAAAAACATACCCCTGTCCCACCTATCCTCAAAAAAGTTCATTTGATCCATTCATCCACCCTAGCTATTGTCCTATACCTCTCCTCCCTTTTGTGGTTAAACTCCTTGAGCTCATCTATGATAGGTGGCTCCACTCTTTCCTCTCAGTCTCTTAACTCTCTAGTCTAGCATCTGATCCGAACTGAAACTGTTCTCTCCAGAATTACTAACAATCTCTCAATTGCAACATCCAAAGGTCTTTTTTTGGTCATCATCCTTAATCTCTCTGCAGCCTTTAACAATGTCAATCGTCCTTATCTCCAGAAGCATCTCTTCTCTGTGTGTTTTCATGGTATTGCTTTCTCCTGGTCTTCTTCCTACCTCTTTGACCACTCTTCTTTCATCTTTTGCTGGATCTGCATCATGTCATACTCACTAGCCATGCATATCCCCCATCAATCTGTTCTTCACCCTCTTCTCTTTTCTTATTACTCAATAGTCTTTCATTTGGTGATCTCAACCAATCCCATCCTTTCAATGATCATCTCTATGAAGATCCACTTGTACAGCCCATACCTATCTGCTATCTTCTAATCTCCCATCTCAATCTGCTTATTAGACACTTCAAACTAGATTTAATCTCAACATATCTAAAATTGAACTCGTTTCCCCCCAAAACCTTCCCTTCTACCAAACTTCCCTATTACTGTCAAGAGTATCATCATCCTCCTCCCAGTCACCCAGGCTCCCAATCTAGATGTCATCCTGAACTCCTCACTCCTCCCCCCACCCCAACCCATTTCCAATCTTTTGGCAAGGCCTATCAATTTCACTTTAACATGTCTTGCATACACCTTCTTCTCTTCTTTACACTGTTAATACCCTAGTGAGGACCCTTAGCACCTCATACCTGCATGTTTATCTCCCACCTCCTGTCTCTCCCCACTCCAATCAATCCTCCACTCAGCTATCAAACTGAACTACAGATCCATGTCACATAATACCACCCCCACATGCCCCATTCAATTATCTCCAGTGGCTTTCTATCCCCTCCAGGATCAAATACAAAATCATCTATGATTTTAAACCCCTTCATAACCTAACCCTTTCCTACCTTTCCAGTCTTTTTACATCTCTCTCTTCGCCACATACTCTGTGATTCAGTGACACTGACATCCTTGCTTTTCAAATATGGATATCCCCTATGCCTGAAATTTTCTCCCTCCTCACGTCCACTTCTTAGCCTCCCTCAGTTACTTCAAATCTGAGCTAAACTTCCATCTTTTGCAACAAGCTTTTTCACAATACTATGTAATCCTGGTGCCTTCCCACTGAGACAAACCCCTCTACCCCCCCCCAATTTATCCTGTTTATATAATTTCTGTATAAAGTTACTTACATGTTGTCTCTCCCATTACACTGTAAACTCCTTGAGAGCAATCTTTTTTTTTTTGCATTCCTAGTACTTAGCACATTACCCAGCATATAGTATAGAAGTCAGTTAATAAATTCTAATTGATTTGAATCTGGATATGTTCATTTCAAGAGACCAATGGTCAGAGTTTGTGTCAGTAACCTCTATTCATAGTTGAAAAAGACCAAGGCAACTCTATTCTCGGAGACCAAGCTGGGTAGTAACCTTCTTCTATACTGGTTTAACTGACTATCCATGCACTTTCTTTTTCATGGAGAGGAAATTTTTGTTCATTAGCTTGTTTAATTATGGTAACAAAAAGGTTAGCCCTAAGCAAAACTTTAAAGTCTGTCCTTGGCAACTTCCTGCTTCTTCTCCTCTTTTCCTTCTTTCTGATAACTTTCTTCTCCCAGGGTGCTTCCTGAGTCCCAATCCTGTCTCAAAGAAATACTGCCAATGTTTTCTCATACTTAAGCTGATTAAAGGGGGATAGATAGATGATGGATAGATCTAGATAGATCTATGTATAGCTATAGATAGATCAGTAGATATACATATAGCTCTCCCTAGAGATATATCTATCTAGATTGATCTATAGAGATATATAGAATCCATAGATAGATAGATGATAGATAGATAACTCTTTACTCTCGCACATCTTGCCCCATCCCATTCAGTCAGTTGCCAAGCCCATAACATCTGCTGCCTCAATCTCCTCTCCATTTACATTGGCCACCACAATAGTTCAAGCCCCTATCACTGAACAACAGCAGCATGCGCCTAATGCGTTTGCATCCCTGTTTTTCCCCTCTCCAGTTCATCTTCCATTGTGGCTGCCAAAATACATTTTCCCCAGCCCCAGCACAGTTCTATTTCACCAAAGGCTCCAGAACCTTCCTAGTGTTGTAGAATAAAACCCAAACATATGTTAGAAATACAAAAATGTCTTCTTGACATTCAAAACCCATCACAACCTGATTCTGGCCTATCTTTTGATGCTGTTTACACATTACTCCCCTTCATGACCTCCAGATTCCAGCTTCTAGCTTGACCTACTTGCTGTCTCTAGACACAACATTCCACCCATTCCCTGAACACACTCACTCTCTTCCTACCTCTCCCTATTAAAACCACTAACTCCCTCCAAAGTTCACTCGAACTACCACTTTATATATGAGTGTGTGTATATGTGCATATGTAATCATGCCTCTATGTATATGTGATATATTTACTTATCAGTTATTTCCCCTAATAAAATGTAATACCATTAATGGAAGGGATTATTCCTTTCTGTCTTTGTATCTTAGAACCCAGCACAATGCTGAGCATATAGCAGGCCCTTTATAAATCAATAGGTTGTTAATCTGTTTTGTTTCTTGGATCACTTTGCCAATCTGGAAAAACCTATAGAATCCTTCTCAAAATAAAATTTTAAAATTCATAAATAAAGTACATAGAATTATGAAAGAAACCAATTTCATCAAAATACAGTTAATAAAAAATAAAAACAAGTTAGGACCCCAGATTAAGAGCCCTTATTATAAATGTTCATTGATTGTTTGAGTATAATTCCTTTCAGGTGCTTTTTGCACTTTAAAAGGAGATTTTGGAAGGGAACAGTGTTCAGTATACAAAGTAATTAAGGAATAACAGTGGAACCACAGGCTGTGAGCAGATCTAATAATGTGTGCTTCTTAGAACGCCCTCAAATCACATCACAACTGCTAACCTGTGAACTCTTGAGTATTAGTTTAGATAGAGTAGTATCTATACCATGTTTCTATGTATACACTGAGAGGGGGTATTATGTTTCATTTTGCTTTCCAGTCTCAAAAAATTCAATTTGCTCATCTGCTCATTCAGAAAGACTTCCAAGAGTCCTTGATATTTGTACGTATGGTCCTCACAGACAGCACATATGTCCACTGGAAATCAAGGAGGATTCTGCCCTGTTTTTGCAACAGATTTTTTCAAACCCCTGACAAAAATCACCATGTCCTCAAGTCATTACATTCATTCCATTGCTGCTGACTCATCTGTACAGTACACAAAACTGACTTGCTTTAATATGGTAAAATTCTCAGCTAGGAAAGAAATTGTCCCTAACTGCCCCAGCCTCCTTGCAATCACAGTGTACCACTTCCTATTTATTTTGATATCTCAAATGGAAACTTCAAAGGAATGTTTGGTCCTAAAAGCATCCAAGGGCACCACCACTGGAGAATCAGGAGAGGGAGCTATTCACGAAGCATAAATGCAGAGCATTGGCACATTAGAATACTAGGTGCTAGGTCTTTTAGGTATTTTGATGGGTCCATGTGAGATGGATGACTGAGGACTAGTTTCGGTCCAAGGGTTTGTCTTCCAGTATATAGTTACTTAGTCATTCGGGCCACAGAGCATTCCTTCTATTGTATGCCATGATTGCAAGGTCCATCTCTCCAGCACTTATCTCCTCCTGAAATCATTCATCCTGCACTTTTCCTATAATACAGGCTGACCATTTGGCCAGCTGTGGGACCAGGCTTACTCAGTGACGTGTGCAATTCTCTTGCCTGCAGTAGGAGATTGAACAGATTTCAGACTCCCACTTCATTCTGAGGCAAAGCACTTTCCTCCCTGTCCTTCCTGCCTTGCTGAAGAGAGAACAAGCTGTTTTAAATAGGAAGCCAGAGGACTGCCTCAGAAACAGCAGGACGTGGGATCCTAGGGTATCAATATGGGCTTTAGTGACCAGAAAAGGATGAAAAGGCCCTAGTGAGGCCTGATTCCCGCTCCTACCACCTGATTTTTACCTATTTTTAATTTTTTTTATCTTTTTCTACCTCTAGTTCCCCACCCAGGTCCTCCAATTCCCCTATACCTAGCTGCCTCTCAATGAGATAATGTAGGTAAATCCTATGGAAATGTCAACTGAAACCTCTAAATGGTTCTGGGACCTCTTAGACTTGGGTATTCTCTCCTATAATGTAGAGAGCAGCCCAATGATTATCACAGCATCATCGATCTTGAGGTAGAAGGGACGTCAGAAGAGTCTAATTATGTAGTAGTAGTAGTAGTAGTAGTAGTAGTAGTAGTAGTAGTAGTAGTAGTAGTAGTAGTAATAGTAGCAGTAGCAGTAGTACAAGTAGTAGTAGTAGTAAGCTCCTTTAGAGTAGAACTATGACTTATTCATCTTCTATGCCCCTCATCACATAGAACAATGCATTGCATACAGCAGATGCTCAAAAAATGTCTCGATCGAGTTGAATCAATTAGCTAGAGGAGTCATTGATGCAGTATAAAAAACCAAAGGAGAGAGAGCCAGACTTTGAGTACAGAACACTTGTGTTTTAATCTTTCCTCTGACACTGGTGTTAACAACTAGTTGTTGTTGCTGTTGAGGGGTATGACCTTATATGAGTTATCTAGGCTCACTGAGCTCTGATTTTCTCATCTATAAAATTACAGAGTTAAACTATGTGGCCTCAGAGGTCCCTTCCAACATTTATGAGCCTGTGAACAACTCTAGTGATGAAAAGGGAGATGGGGCTAATTAGCCATTCCCAATGATCATAAGAGAGAAACTTCTTCAAAGAAGGTGAAATAGGACTTAATACAGCACCTTGTTTAAATTATAGCTGCTTAAATTGTCTGCTATTTTGAATGAAGTGGACCCATTTCTTAAGTTTTGCCCCCTGCTTGATGATTGGGAAATAATAATGTAGCTATAAAAGAAATAAGACGCAACTCTCTCACTAATGAGGGTGTAAGAACCAAAGCCAGCTTGCTTTTTGCTACTTTCACACATATGAGCTTTACCCACTGCTGAGGAAATCAAAGAACATTTCATGGAATGTCCCTTTAGTGGATAAAGTTCTCCTAAGCCAATTGAGTCCCTAAGGTATGACACATTTCAGTGGTAGCTGGGGAGAGGTTGTAGGGGTCCATCATCAATTAGATACTTTTATTAAGGAAAGGGTAGCAGTAGTGATAGTGGTAGTAGTAGTGGTGGTGGTCATAGTAGTGGTAGTACCAACAGCAGCTGCAGTAGTGCTGGTGGTAGTAGTAGTAGTAGTAGTCTTACTAGTAGTACTACTACTAGCAGTAATAGCAGTAGTAGCAGCAGTAGTAGTAATATTTGACAGATGATATTTATAGAGTGCTTTAAAATTTGGAAAGCATTCTACAGATACTCACAACAACACTGTGAAATAGGTGTGATTATTATCCCAGTTTAATAGTTGAGGAACCTGAGGCTGAGAGGTTCAATGACTTGCCCAGGGTCACACAGCAAAAGTCCGAGACTGAATTCAAACTCAGGTCTTTCTAACTCTAAGTCCAGCACTCTATCAACCATATAACTTGGATCAGGAATAAAATAAACTAGAAACATCATCCTCCTTCTTGATGATTACATGACTAGGATATTAAGTTATACTGGAACAAACACTTGATTGAAAATCAGACAAATCAGGGCCCAGCTATGCTATGTTTTCTACTTTTTTAAATCTAGGACAAACTCCTTGGCCATTTTTGGCCACTTGACCTCTGTTTTCTAATCTATAAAATAAAAGGACTAGACTCTAGGATCCTTTTGAGTTTTGGGAATAAGAAATGCCTGACCTTTGCAGAGTGTACTTTTACCTCATTTCTTCCTTTGAGCCTTACAAGCCTGTGAAATAGGTTGAGCAGATGTCATTCTATAATTCCCCTCCATTTTACAGATGAGAAAACTGAGGCTTAGTGAGGTAACAGCTCTTTTCCCCAGATGGGAGAACACAGTATCACACAATATTTTACAGCAAAGAATGAAAAAGGGGGAAAAATCTCACACAAAACCAAAATTACAAAAGGAAATCAAACCAAGCCATTTTGTTATTACCTTGTTAAATTATGTATGTGTATATATAATATTCTATATGTGCATGTATGTATAAATAATATATATTATATATGCATGTATACATACATGCTATATACATGCAAGTGTACACATGTGTATACACACACTTCTTTGTGTGTGTGTGTGTGTGTGTGTGTGTGTGTGTGTGTGTGTGTTTTGGGTGAGGCAATTGGGGTTAAGTGACTTGCCTAGGGTCACAGAGCTAGTAAGTGATAAGTGTCTGAGGCCGTATTTGAACTAAGGTTCTCCTGAATCCAGGGTTGGTGCTCTATCCACTGCACCACCTAGCTGTCCCCACACTTCTTTTTACAATAGTTTAATAGGAGTTCACAGTTTCTTACATAAGCCTCATGTTCTTCATGGAATATTAAAATGTATTTAATGATGATTATTTAGTTCAAAATTAAAAAGAAGATTTAATTTCTAAAAAGACAAAAAATAAAACCCTATTGGAATATTATGGAACTGTGTGATCTTTACAATCCTAGGCCCATTTCTCACATTTTTTCTCCTGTCCTTCCCTGATCAATAGAAAAGAATAACAGAAAGCAGGCCTGCTCTAAGAAACAGAACATTAGAACCAAAGAAAATGTGATTTCTTCTAGGTTGCTGCAGTGATAGCTGCTGCTTGTCAGGATTTGTATTATTTTGACTTTCTCTGCTTTCATGCTTTCCTGCCTCCAATCATCACAGTGTAACACATGGGCATTTGTCTGTTTGTTTATTTAATCATTCATTTATTTGTGTGTATGTGTGTATACATATATGCACACACATATGCATAAATATATTCATGTCTTTATATTAAAACCATAATTACCATTACTGATGTGGAGGGACAAAGACATCAAACCCTGATTAATCCTAGACTTTGGGTCAATAGCATTTATAGATGTAAATAAACTAAGCCTTTTCCATGTGAACTCTTCAAGAATTCAAAACAGGATGATGATGCCGCTTGTTGATTATTAATTAGGATTGCTGACTGCATTCTCCTGATGTAGAAAAGTCCCAAGCAAATGGGGGACCTGTCAAACTGGATCTCACATAAAACAAAAAGTCAGACACTTGGTTTGACAGCTGGCATACTCATTCCTACCTTTCAACAAGAAACAGGTCAATTCCAATTCCCACCCTCAAACTAATGCCATTCTGCTTCTGATACCTACAATTCATGTGAACACGGGTAGGTCATGACCTCTCTGAGACTCCAGCCACTCTTTGAAATAATAGATGGGTTTTAGGGGCAGCTAGGTTGTGCAGTGGATAGAGCACCAGCCCTGGAGTCAGGAGGACCTGAGTTCAAATCTGATCTCAGACACTTGACACTTACTAGCTGTGTGACCCTGGGCAAGTCACTTAACTCCAATTGCCTCACAAAAAAAAAAAAAAGAAATAATAGATGGGTTTTGAGGGGGCAGGGTCAAGATGGTGGAGAGAAGTAAACATTTTTTCTGAGTTTTCCCAACACAGCCCTTTAAAGAACTTTAATAAGGCATGTATAACCAAATTCTAAGGGGGAAAGGCAATGAAAAGTCACAGTGTGTCATTTTTTTCTAGTCCAGGGTGTCTTAGGAAAACAGAAAGAGAAGTCTGTAGATACAGGGGTGGGGACTGGCTGGGAGCACAGCTTAGCAGAAGTGGCACCAGCTATGGGTCTTTGGCCCTGGCAGCAGCAGCAACAGTGGTACCTGGAGTGTTCAGCTTACAGAGAGAGTAAAGTGACTGAACACCTGATCAGAAAGAGATTCCAAGGGACCCCTGTGCTAGTACTGGGTCCAGGATTGGTGCCATTTGGCAGTTCCATCACCAATTACCCAGGACCAAGTCACAGTTCCATGGCACAAAGGAATAGTTGTAGTCACAAGGCAATTGGGGCCCTATCTGGGTAAGGATCAGGGTACAGACAAGGAGGACAGTGACCAGAATTCTCCCTGGATCATGCTACCCTGGAAGCATTGAAAATTTATAAGCCCCCAAACTCAACTATAAAAGCAACAGGACATAAAAGTCAGATTATCAGGTTAGATATCCCTCCACCCCTAGAGATGATTAGAGTCAACTCTAACATAAAGTCTATATCAAGAAATAGGCTAGCAAAATGAAAAAACAATGAAAAAAAGAATCTGATCATTAAAAGATACTAAAGTGAAATGAAAGTTCAAGACAAAAATTCAGAAAATGATTTGAAAACATCCATCTACAAGCAACACCTCAAAGAAAAAATATACATTGGACACAAGTCCAACAAAGACTCCTAGAAGAACTAAAGAAAGAGATTTTTTAAAAAAGAGCAAAAAGTTTATTTAAAATAAAATAAGAGCAGTAGAGGAAAATTGGGAAAGGAAATAAGAACAATTCAAGAAAAATATGAATAGGTAATTATCACCTTGGTAAAAGAGGCAACAAAATACTGAAGAAAATAACTCCTTAAAAATAAGAATTGATAGCTATGTGATCCTGGGCAAGTCACTTAACCCTCATTACCCAGCAAAAAAAAAAAAAAAAAGAAAAGAAAAGAAAAGAAAAAGAAAAAGAATTGACCTAATGGCAAAAAGGTACAAGATCGAATATAACTCTTTAAAAATTAGAACTGGTCAAATGGTAAAGGAAGTACAAAATGTCACCGAAGAAAAATAACTCCTTAAAAATAATAATTGGTCAAGTGGCAGTTAATGACTCCTTGAGACATCAAGAAATGGTAAAACAAAGTCAAAGGACTGGAAAATAGAAGAAAATGTGAAATATCTCATCAGAAAAACAACTGACCTGGAAAATAGATTGAGGAAAATAATTTAAGAATTATTGAGCTATCTGAAAGTCATGATCCAAAAGGTGGCACAAACATTACATTTCAAGAAATTGTAAAGAAAAATTGCCTAGATATCTTAGAAACACAGGGCAAAGTAGAAATTGAAATAATCCACAGATTGCCTCTTGAAAAAGATATTGAAATAACAACTCCCAAAAATCTTATAACCAAACTCCAAAACTATCAGTCAGAAAGAAAGAATTCAAATACTGTGGAGCCACAGTTAAGATCACACGAGATTTAGCAGTTACCAGTATAAGGAAGCAGAGGACTTAGAAAATGTTATTTCTGAAATCAAAGGAGCTAGCATTACAACCAAGAATAACTTACCCAGAAAAACTGAGTATAATCCTACAGGAGGAAAAAGAAAAGGATATTTAAAGAAAGAGAGGACTTCCTAGCACGTCTGATGAAAAGGACAGAACTGAATAAAACATTCTATATTCAAACGCAAGACTTAAGAGAAGCACAAAAAGGTAAAAATGAGTGAAAAATCATAAGGCCTTAACAAGGTCAAACTGTTTACATACCTATATGAGAAGATGATACATGTAATGCCTACAAACTTTATCATCATTAAGGAAGTTAGAAGGCATCTACTTGTAGGGCATGGGTACAGATCTATTATTTTAGGATAATCTCAAAAAGAAAAAAAGAAGGATGAGGAAAGGGAAGCCACTGAGAGAAGAAGGAAGGAGGAAGAAGAATGTGGAAAATTATCTCATAAAAAAAGGCACAGGCAGCTAGGAAGCACAGTGGATAAAGCATATGCCATGGATTCAGGAGGATCTGAGTTCAAAGCAGCCTCAGACACTTGACACTTACTATCTGTGTGACATTGAGCAAGTCACTTAACCCTCACTGTCCCCCCAAAAAAAAAAACTTAAAAAAAAGGCATACGAGGAAAAGTTTTACAATGGAGGAAAAAAAGGGAGGGGGTACAAACAATGCTTGAACCTCACTCTTAACTGAACTATGCATACATATATGCATATATACATATATACTTACACACATACTTAATACAAGCATACATGCACACAAACATACACAAACACACTCAGCTGGGCATAGAAATGACAACTCCCAACAATGTTATATTCAATAAAGGATCACAGAAGCTTAAATTAAAAATAAATTGGAAACTAAATGATCTAATCCTAAAGAGTAGGTCAAAGGATAAAATGTAGAAACAACTTCATTAAAAATAATGATAACACAGAGATAGCAAATCAGATTTGTGGGGTGGAGTCATAGTATCACTTTGGGGAAAATATATTTCTTTAAATGTTTACATCAATAAAAGAAAGAAAAGCAGATCAATGAATTGGGCAGAGAAGTAAAAAAGCTGGAAAAAGAACAAATTGAAAATCCCCAATTAAACAACAAAATAAAAATCCTGAAAATCAAAGGGGAAATTGATAAAAAATGAAAGTAAAAAAAAAGGAAGAAAACCAATTAAGGAAGGAAACCAAATCACCAATATGAAAAATGAAAAGGATGAATGCACAACCAGTGAAGATGAAATTAAAACAATTATTAGGAGGTATTTTGTGCAACTACATGTCAATAAAATTGATCATCTAAATAAAATGGATTATTTTTTACAAAACTATAAATCACTCACATTAACAGAAAAGTAAATAAAATACATAAATAACCCTATCTTAAGAAAAGAGATTGAAGAAACCATAAATAAAATTTAAAAAACAACCTAGCACCGGATGGATTTTCAAGTAAATTCTACTAAACATTTAAAGAATGAATCCTAATATTATACAAACTGTGTGGGAAAAAAAATAGATAATTGAAGGAGTCCTACCAAATTTTTTTCAATAATACAAAGAAGGTTTTGATATCCAAGAACAACTAGGTGGTATAATGGATAGAGCACCTATCCTGGAATAAGGAAAACCTGGGTTCAAATCCAACCTCAGACACTACCTGTGTGACCCTTGGTATGTCACTTAATCCTGTTTGCTTCAGTTTCCTCATCTATAAAATGAGCTGAAGGAAATGGCAAACCACTCCAGTATTTCTGCCAAGAGAACCCAAAAGGGGTCATAAAAAATTGTACACAACTGAAAGTGACTAAGCTCACAACATCTAAACCAGGGAGAGCAAAAACAGAGAAAGAAAATTGTAGACTAATTTTCCTAATTAATATATTGATGCAAAAAAATTTTAATAAAATGCCAGCAAGGAGAATATAGCAATATATCATATACAAAAGATAATACACCACGACCAGGCTAGATTTACACTAGAAACACAAGGCTGATTCAATATTTTAAAAAATAATAATAATTACAATTAACCACATCGATAACCAAAGAAATTATATGATAATACATGCAGAAAAAGTCTTTGAAAAATATAATATCTATTCCTATTTTTAAAAAAATACTTGAAAGAATATGAATGAATGGAGCATTACTTAAAATGACAAGTAGTGTTTATCTAATGCCAAGAGCAAGCATCATTTGTAATGGAGATAAAACAGAAGCTTTTCCAATAAGATATGGGATGAAGCAAGGTCATCCATTATCGACATCATCATGCAATACTGTACTAGAAATGCTAGCTATCATGATAAGACAAGAAAAGAGAAAATTAAGAAATAGCATAGGCAATTAGGAAACAAAACTATCACTTTTGCAAATGATATATTATATTTAAAGAACCCTAGAGCATCAACTAAAAAACTAGTTGAAACGATTAACAACTTTAGCAAAGTTGCAGCATATAAAATAAACCCACATCAATCATCAGCATTTCTATATATTACCAACAAATTCCAGTAGTAAAAAATAGAAAAAGAAATTCCATTTAAAATAATGGGAGACAAATAATTGGCAGTCCACTTATCAAGATATACATATAGTAGCTATATGAACACAATTATAAAACACTTCACAAAAAATGACTCATCTAAACAATTGGGAAAATATTCATTGCTCATGTGTAGGCTAATCTAATACAATAAAAATGGTAATACTACCTAAATTGTTTTGCATATTCAATGCCACACCAATCAAACTATCAAAGAAATAGTTTATAGAAGTAGAAAAAATAATAACAAAATTCACCTGGAAGAAGAAAGGGTCAAGAATATCAAGAGCATCATTTTTTAGTGTGAAGGAAGGGAAACTAGCTATACCAGATCTCAAAACATACTAAAAATTTTAATCATCAAAACAATTTGGTTTTGGATATATTGGTTGCTTATTGGAAGAGATTAATTCCCTGATATATAGAAGCAAGTGAATACAATAGTCTAGTGTTTGATCAACCGAAAGATTGTATCTATTGGAGCAATAACTCACTATTTGACAAAAACTGCTAGGAAAGTTGAAAATAAGTCTGACAGAAACTGGGCATAGACCAATATTTCAAATCATAGACCAAGATAAGTATAGAATTAATGCATCATTTAGACATAAAGGGTAATATCATGAACATATTATGGGAGTAAGAAAGAAATTATTCATCAGAGCTATGGATATGTTCATGGCCAAACAAGAGAAGAAATTGATAATTTTGATTATGTAAAATTAGAAAATTTTTGCATAATCAAAAACAATGGAGTAAAAATTAGAATAAAAGCAAGAAACTGGGGGTGGAGGGAAGGATTTGTAGCAAGTATCTTCATAAAGGTCTCATTTCTCAAATATGTAGAGAACTGAGCCAAATTTATTAAAATGGATGTCATTCCCCAATTGGTAATGGTCAAAAGATATGAGCAGGAAGTTTTTAGAGGAAGAAATCAAAGCTATCAGTAGTCACATAAAAATGTTCTAAATCACTAATAAGTAGAGAAGTGCAAATTAAAACATCTCTGAGGTACTACCTCATATCCATCAGATTGGCTAAGATGACATAAAAGGAAAATAACAAATTCTAGATGATGTGGAAAAATAGGTACACTAATTCACTTTTGGTGGGGCTGTGAACTAGTCCAACCATTCTGGAGAATAACGTAGAACTACATCCAAGGGGCTGTGAAACTGTGCATACCCTTTGATCCAGAAATACTGCTACTAGGTCTAAACTCCAAGGAGATCAAAGAAAAAATAAAAGGACCCATCTGTATGAAAATATTTATAGTAGCTCTTTTAAATGTTGGCAAAAAAATTAGAAACTGGGGGAATGCTCATCAATTGGAGAAAGACTGAATGATTTAGGGTATGTTCATGTGATGGAATACTATTGTTTTGTATGAAATTATGATGGGGCAGAGAGGTGGCACAGTGTATAAAGGATCAGTCCTGGATTCAGGACGACCTGAGTTTAACTCCTGCCTCAGACACTTTACACTTACTAGCTGTGTGACCCTGGGCAAGTCACTGAACCCTCATTGCCCTGCCCCCCACACACACACACACAAAAATTATGAAAGGGATTATTTAAGAAAAACCTGGAAAGACTTATATAAACTGATTCAAAGTGAAGTGAGAAGAACCAGAACAGTCTAAACTGTAACAGCAATATTGTAATGATATCAACTGTGAAAGAATTAATAACACTGATTAGTATAATAATGCACCAAAACTCCAAAGGACTCATGAGGTAAACTGATATCCACTTTGAGCTAGAGAACTGATGTACTCAGAGTACAGATTGAAGCATATCCTTCCCCCCTTTATTTTTTCCCCTTTGGAACATGGTTAATGTGGAAATATGTTTTTCATTACTTTATGTGCATAATGAGTATTGTATTTCTTGCTTTCTCAATGGGTGGAGAAGGAAAGGAGTGACTTTAATTTAATTTTTTTTTCTTTTAGTGAGGCAATCAGGGTTAAGTGACTTGCCCAGGGTCACACAGCTAATAAGTGTTACGTGTCTGAGGCCAGATTTGAACTCGGGTCCTTCTGACTCCAGGACTGGTGCTCTATCCACTGCACCACCTAGCTGCGCAAGGAGTGACTTTAAATGGAAATAAAAATTAAATTAAAAAAAGAAAAAGAAAAATTTTAAATATAGATGCATTTTCAATATGCATGGATGAAAGGATATTAAAAAACCAAAGAGATCAGCATGGGGATTTCTCATACCTCTGAAATTCATTGATCCTTAATGTAATAAGTTACCTCATTTTAGACTCACAACAATGCTATAAGGCTGGTAGCCCACATATTAATAATACTATTATTGATAATGGTTCCAAAGGTTTGTCATGCCGGGGTGGGAGTGGGGATAAGCACCCACTCTCTATAAAATGCTCCAATAGCATTTGTCTCAACTAGCCTCTGACAACCAAAGCCCAACTCCTGGCCTTCTCGTGGCAGAACTGTTTCCACTAACAGGAGAAGGGGAAAAGGTGAGTCACTGACGCCTTAAAACCAGTCACTTCAGGCCGTTGGGGCTCTTTAGCCTTGGCAGGCAAGCCGCCTAGGGGAAGGAAACCCTGATTTTAAACCTTCGCTGCCTTGTGGCTATACCCACATATGGGAAAGGCTTCGGGAGTTAACCCTGAGGAAAAATCAGGCGTTGGAGTCCCTTAGGCAGTAGGATGTTGGACATCACATCCCTCTGGCAACTCCTGTGGTGGCACTGGTACCAAACTGTATTGGCTCTGCCTCTCCTTTGGATCCACCAATGTCACAGAGAGGGAAAACCGGCTGCATGGGCAACAGCTTGTTTTCCATATTGATCTGCCCAGGCCAGCGCCCTGGAGAGGACACTCCAGCTACTCCTCATGGGGTAGATCCAACACGGGATGTGGCAGTTACCAGTTATAAGTCACTCAGGAGCTGCGGCTCCCGTATCTGACTGCACAGCCACACTGGCCTGTGGCTCTTCAAGGCGCTGATCCATGGTCATCCGCAACTGGTGGAGGCCTACTACTACTATTGATAATATTATTATCATATTCATATGATACTTTGAGGTCTGAAAAACATTTTACATATATTATCTCATTTAATCTTATTATTAGAAAGTTTCATAACACCATGGAAGAAAAGGTAGATTTGGAATAAGAAAAAACAATGAATGATTACTATGCACCAGATATTCTGCTGATCCTGCTATTGACATCGCACCTACCCCAAGGTGCTTTCATTCTAGCAAATGTACCCGCACATATATGATATATCTAAATATACAGAATAAATACAACATAAATGCACAATAGTTAGGAAAGTGGAGCAATGTAGCTAGGGAGGTCCAGAAAGGCTTCTCGTAGAAGGTGTAACTTGGTTTGAGTCTTTAGGGAAATGAGAGATTCTATGAAAAAGATGTGAGAATAGAGGACATTCTAGGGTGTGGGACAGTTGCTGCAAAGGTACAAGACAGGAGAAGATGGAGTGCTTCAGAGGAGCAGAGAAAAGGCCAATGCTTTGTGGTAAAATGAGTGCACTAGAGTAATGAAACCCAGAGGACTCAGATTCAAATCCAGGCTCTTCTGCTTGAAAATTCTCAGGCATACTGCTTAATCCATCAGGGGTCCCACTTTCTTCAACTACAAAATGAGTGGGGTCACTTGTGTGTGACCCTTGGCTTCCTTCAAGTTTAGATTCAAATCTTAGTTTCTGCAAGAGGTATCTCCTGGGTTTCTCTCCTCCCCAAGACTCAATGCTAGTCCCTTCCCTCTGAAATTACCTCCCATTTAACTGTATATATCATCCGTATATAGTTGCTTGCATGTTTTCTCCTCTATTAGGAGATGAACTCCCTAAAGGCAGATTCTGCTTTTCTTCCCTTTTCTTTGTAATCCAAGGCACTTAGCACAGTGCCTGACACATTTATTTTGATGTTCCATGTCCAACTCTTTGTGACCCTATTTCAGTTTTTCTTGGAAACAGTACTGGAGTGGTTTGCTATTTCCTTCTCCAGCTCATTTGACAGATAAGGAAATTGAGGTTCACAGGGTTAAGTAATTTGTCTAGAATCAGACAGCTAGTAAGTGACTAAGGTTGGATTTGAACTCAAGTCTTCCTGACTCCAAGCCGATCACTCTATTTACTGTGCCACCTAGCTGCCTGACCCATTGTAGGCACTTAATAAATGCTTGTTGACTGACTGGATGAGCCATAACTCCTTAAAGCACTTACATACTGGTTTTCTGACAAGACAGAGAAGCAGAATATTAATATGCCAACCGGTACCCAACTGGTAGCAGCAGCTTAACAAATGTTTGACTGATTGATGTGGACTTAGGAAGGAGATCAGAGAGTTATGGCAGAGTTTAAAAAGTATCAGATGAGCACTTAACCTCTCCCTCAGCAATGACCTACAACTGCTGTATTAGGGTCACCCCTATTACCTCTCTGTGCTTGGCATTTTGAAGAAAAAGCTTTGTCTAACTTTGGAGACAGTTCCAAGGTCTGCTCCTTTCCACAGAAAGCAGCCACTTAAGAGACAGGGCACTCAATAGGGAGTGGGAAGGGAGGAAAACTGAAGTGCTCTGATGTAAAGACAGCTAGAGAAAATCCAGTCTTAACTTAGAGATGCCTGCACTAGGGTTGCAG